>NC_088343.1:14057500-14765000 GCF_036884655.1 Musa acuminata AAA Group | reverse complement strand
CATCCAAACACTTTGAGTTTTTGAAGGTTTGGGGATTTGTGAAATAACTTTTCAAATGGTGACTTATTCTTAAGGACAAGAGCGAGCATACGATTAATAAGGTAGATGGCAGCTTGAAATACTGCAGTCCAAAAAGTTGGTGGCATAGAGGCTTGGTGTAGGAGTGTGAGGCCAGTTTCAACTATATGTCGATGTTTGCGTTCAGCAGAGCTGACGGGTTGAGGAGTGTGTGGAGGTGACTTGAGGTGTTGTATACCACAAGCCGATAGGCAGGATGTGAGGGCTTGATATTCACCGCCACCATCGTAGTAAACAGTTTTAATTTTAGACTGAAAAAAGTTCTCGCCCAATCTTCGAAAGTTGGTAAAGATTGTTGAAACTTCATATTTATGGTGAAGAGGGTATAACCATATGTATTTAGTGAAATAGTCTACAAAAATAATATAAAATCTGAATTTGTCAAAAGAAGTGATTGGAGCGGAGCCCCAAACATCAGTGTAAATATCCAAGGGGTTTAGAGCAAGATATGGAGGATTTTTCAAAGGGAAGTCTATGACTTTTATTACTTAAACAAGCATCACAATGAGTTATGATGTTATTAGTTGTAAGCGTAGGAAGAGAATATGGAAAAGCAATTTTTGCTGAATAAAAGTTGAGGGATGATCAAGACGACGATGCCACACATCAGTTGGAGCTACGACCGAAGAGTAGGCAGTGGGTTGGGTGATTTGTGGAACTAACGGTCACTCGTAAATATTGTCTTTACTCTGGCCTCGGACCAAGGGTGCCCCCGTGCTCAAATCCTTGACAAGAAAGAAGTTAGGAAAGAATTCAATTGAGGTATGATTCTGTTTGCAGAATTGAGAAATAGAAATGAGGTTTCGTTTGATATAGAGTGCACACAAAACATCATCTAGCATAAACGAAATGCTATGTGAATTAAGTATTGTGGAACCAGTATGAGTGGGGAGTCCGTTACTATCACCGATGATGATGTCTTCGTTTCCGCCATAATCGTTATGGATAGATAAGTTTTGTAAATCAGAGGTGATGTGATGAGATGCGTCAGAGTCCATAATCCAATTTTGATGACCAATAGTCGGAGTAGCTGTAAGATTTACGTGAGGCCAATGCGACAAAGGAGGAAGTCTGGGTCGAGTTCTACAGACTTTTGTAGAGTGGCCAACTTTGTTACATAGTTGGCAGACAACTCTTTATTGATTTGTGTGATCAGGACACTAGGGTTGAGGAAAATTGAAGTAGCTACCTTGATAGTTGTAATTGAAATGTTGAGGAGGGGAGGTTTGTTTGGAGCCCACAAGTGCAGGCATGCTGGCCAAACCTTTGTTGATAGATTTGTTGTACCAGTTGCTCTTCTTCTTAGATTGTTGACTAACTTGAGCTATAATGGATGGTCCTAGCAACTTGTTCTCATGCTTGAGATATATTTCATAGTCAGTCAACTTGTCATAGAGTTCTTCAAATGACACTAGTGAATCATATGCACGTATTGCTACTGTCAATTCCTTGTACTCGTCTCCTAGACCATTAAGGATATGAACAGTAACTTCTTCATCACTAAGGGGATGACCTATCAAGGCCAAGTTATCAGTGATAATCCTTATGTTATGTAGATAATCAACAATAGTATTTCCCTCTTGTTTTATCATCATAAGATTGGACATGAGACTAAGCATGTGAGTGCGGGAACGATTGGTTAGGGTGATTTGCAACTTGCACCAAGCTTTGGCAGTAGTGTCACATGAAAAAATGAGTGGGGCAAGGGATCCAGCGACCGAGGCTTGAATAGCTTGAAGAATGAGACAATCCTAGCGTAACCATAATTTGTGGTTCGAATTTGGTACCGGACTAGGTACGCCTGGGATGTTGAGCATCACCGGTAGATAACGAAGAGAGCCATCGACATAGCTTAAAAGATCATAGCCAAATAGTATATTAGATAATTAAGCACGCCAGGATGCGTAGTTGCCACCTTTAGATAATTAGAAAGGTATGAGGGTTGCTGCATTTATGGAGATAAGACATGTATGTGGGAAAGTACTGTGGTTCCTTGCAGAAACAATAATAGGAGCATCAAAGATAGATGATGAGGATATATGGAGGATATGTACTAATATGTGGGAGCAACTAGAAGTCTGCAACAATGACAATGATCAGGGAAAAAGAGGTGTTGGTGGCAAATGGGTTATGGGTTATGGTGGCAAATGGGTTGTGAGTTGTTGATCAATATTGTGTAAAGCTGCAGATCTTTGTGCAGCAGTGTTGTAGTCTCTATGCAACAGTTCTACAGTTGGGAACTTGGAAATGGTTCCAGATGCTGCTTGTTGAGGCGAAGGAGCAGGGGACAGCAACTTGGGAGAAGAGCAGATCATTGTTGCTGTAACTGCTGTGGTAGAGAGGGCTACTGTGGCAAGGACGGCGGCAGTGGCACTTCTCGCTCGAGCGAGATGCGGGAATGAGGAGGAGAGGTCGCTGGCTGGGGAGCAGTTGCAAGGCTGCGTCGGCTCTGTTTCTGCAGGAAGAGGCAGAGGAAGGGCAGTAGTAAAGAATGTTGTCAGTGGAGGGAGGAGAAGTGGGAGGATAAGAGGGCACGACATGGTGGCCCTTGTTCAGCTTTGAAGGAGGTCAATGCAATGATCCTGGAGGATGTCCGTAGAAAACGCTACAACGATAAGAGCTCGACGGAGGGGGGAGCGACTGAGATAGAATCGCGGTCATCTATTTCAAGATGTTTAGAAGTGACCTTCACGGCAAGAGCTCCGATACCATGATAGAAATAAAAAAAAATAGAAGATTATATTAATTGAAACAATACACACTATCATATATTTAGAAGGGAGAATTTTTCTCAACAGAGAAGGATTTTTCTTAACAGATTTAAGATATGTAGTTGGGGAGATATTGACTATTGTTGAGATTATTATTATGGGAGATCTTGACTGTTATCAGTCAATCAACATAACTAAAGCAAGCTGTTGGAGTAATGAAAGTCTAGAGAAAGCCTCACAATGAAATCTACCACAATTTCATGATCTAGTTTAACAAAATCAAGTCTAGAGAAAGCCTTACTCTCCATTTGTTGGTGAACTGATGCGTCGTGGCTAAGGAATCAGCACGACTTGGTCCATAGGTCGATGTCTGAAGTTCTCGGTTTGTTGGGAGAAGCGTTGGAGCTAACTGGATCAGGGGTCACGATGTTGATGCTATCTTCCGGGAGCACGTCTCTCGGTCAGGAAGCTGACGCCGTCTTCCGGGAGCATATCTCTCAATCAGGATGCTAAACGCCATCTTTGGGGGTGGTCGAGCTCCTGCACAAATGCCCTCATTGGGGGGTTCCCGACTTTAGCTCCCCGTAGATTAAATTAGTCGTTGTCTTTTTTCTCTCTTCCTTTTGCCGCCTCTAGTCAGATGTCGGCCAAGGGTTTTAATACTGCTGCTCAAGGATCGGTCGACCTGGTGCGATGGTCGACCCCCGAGTGATAAGATATTACCTTCGTGCGACTGTCACCCGGTATGCGGGGAGCAGCGCCATCTCAAGCTTTATGGGACGGGACTTGTCGAGGGGGTGCCTCCCTGTACGGGCTTCGATTCGACGTGAAAAATCAACCCTCATGTTGACTCGATAGGGGCGTGACATGACATGGTCGGGATCCAAAATGTACCCTATTATCTAGCACTGTCCTCAAGTCCCACCATTCTCTCACGATCTATTTTAACGAAACCAAGTCAAGACTATATTAAAGGGCCCTTCTCTTGTCGACGATATTAATCTAAGATCGTGACATGACCGAAGCGTATGCTTCGTCTTATCCTTATCTATCATTGAACCTATGTTGACTATAGTTTATCCCACAAATATCCCTCGAGCAGTCTCCACGCATTATGCACCTTCTCTTCTCTCTTGCTGCATAGTTTTAATGAAGTTAGAAGGAACCTTCGTTTATTTTCTATGAAGTTATTGTTTTGGTGATTAATTATAGAAATCTTATAAGGATATCAAAGAATATAAACTGATATATATATATATATATATATATATATATATATAATATATATATATATATATACCACTTTCTTTTGTTCCAAAATTTAAAACTTATTTTTATATTTTAAAATTAAATAAAATCATAATATCGGATGGTATAAACTCGATACAAATAGAGATTTAATATATTTTTTACTCTTAACGTAGTCCTTTAAAGTTCAAAAAATAACCTGAAAATTAGGCTCTAAAGTGGATTTATAAAGTAGAAAAATAATATTTACATCAAAAAATTAGATTTATATTTATCTTTTATAATTGACTCTCTACTGATCGTCGATGGTTAGATAAATATCTTATGTATCAAGAATAATTTTTATTTAAATTTTACTGATGTGATATTTTTGTAGGATAATTTTTTTTCTTTTTTTATAATATAACTATCATGTATCGAGTTTCGGATTCAAATAAATATTCATAAGATATCTCAAATTGGTAATTAGATGGGATATCCTCAACCCCTTCGTAGGTGTGAAAACATTTCAAGGACAGTTGTGGGAAGCACTTCCAATGGTTGCCGCGAGTCTCTTCCCGTCTAATAATTGCTTCATTTCCTGATGTGACCAAACTACCCTCCCTACCTTACTTGTCAGCATCACCACCGTTGGCCTTTTCACAAAGGTGAAGGAGTAGATTCTGATCTCCATCGCATATCATTGCTGTAAAAGGGGAGATAAAAAGAAGGGCGTGATGGTCACGTGAGAAGCCTAATTTGGTAATTTCAATAAAAGAGGAATCTGGTCATCCTAATCCTCCAACGGGATGGTATGTGATGCATGCATGCGAGCGCATGTGGGGCATGGAGAGCCCGGATCATGTCGATGATGATGATGATGATGATGATGGTGTTCTGTCTACATCCCCGATGTCATTACGTCAAGCCTTGAGTTGCCGCAAATAAGGGCATTGCCGGATCCAATTCGAATAGGATGGATCCACCAAGGATCCGAAGCCAAATCCCGAAAGGATCTGTATGTATCATCATAAATATCCCTACGCATTAAGATGATTCACATATGTTCCACGTATGATCATTAATAGTGAACATAAGTATACCTGAGAAAGCACTATCACATCCTATGATCACCATTACAAGGTTGCGACAACTTAGGCGCATCATCATGCAGGAAAAGATCATACAGCTAACTTATCATCTTAAACTATTTCAGAACATACGAGCATACGCACCTGTCGGATAAGCGGCAGGAGGAAACTGCTGCTGCAGCTTGGCCAACGCTAGCTGGCCTTGCATTCCATCCTTAGAGTACTGCTTCCACAGCTGCTGCTCCTCCACGAGCAGATGCTGCTTCCTCTCCATCTCAGACATCTGGACGTAGGAGGGCGGTGGCACCATCAGCGACGCCGCGAACGGATCCCGGCCACCGCTGGTCGTGCCGCCTTCAAGCGGGGCCGGCAATGCCAGCACTGGCTGTGGTGCAGGCGCATGGACCACGACGCTACTCCCACTCCCGCTACCCAAGTGTCCGTGGCCCACGGCGGCCTGCGCCTGGTTGTACATTCCGTCCAGCAGCATCATGTCGAAGCCGCCGCCGAAAGACGCTTTCTGGCCAGACAGATTGCTCGACGTCTGGACCAATGCCGTCTCCCAGTCCGACGAGTTGTCGTTGTTCGTGAACGCCTCCCATTTAGGCGCTGCGTCCGCCATGTTGCCGTCGAACAGCGCCAGTGCCAGCATGTCCCCGTGTTCCTCGCTGGTCATCGCGTCTTCCTTCAAGTTCAGCAAATCTGCTTCTGCTTCTTCCTCTTCTTGCTTCTCATCTGCGACGTCAGTCTTAACCTCGGCGACCGCATGCTCCTCCTTCGTATCTTCGGTGTCGTCCTCCGGCTCGGGCGATGACTCGACAGCGTTCATGTTGTGTTCGGGCTCTTCCTCGGGAGGTTTGGCGTCGTCGGATGCGTCGCGGTCCGCCTCGAGGCTGCGCTGCCGCTTGGTGTGGGTCAGGGCGGCCTTGTCGCGGATGAACTCGTCCATGATGTCGAGCTTCTTGGTCGTGATGCGCTCGACCTCGGGGTACTCGGAGGAGCGGCAGATGCCGGCGGACTTGGACCAGCCATAGAAGACTTCGAGCTCGTCGAACTGCTTGGAGAGGCGGGAGAAAATGTCGTGCACCCGAATGCAATCGGGGACTTGGAGCTCCATGAAGCGATCGACGAAGATGCTCATAATGTCGGCGAGATCCAAGTAGATCTGGAAGCTCTCCTTCACCAGCGGGTAAAGCGCCACGGCCACGATGCGGTTGTGTTTCGCTGCACCTACATGTATATATTGACCGAGGAGGAACGCATTAGCCCGTCGAACGAAACCCAAAACTGATCGGCCTCCTCTTACACCATGGCTATGCCACACCTGTAGGCCGGCACGCGAGGAAGCGTTCCAAAAGTTGCTGAAGCTGCTGCGTCCTGGTAAAGATCCGTTCGGTCTTCATCTCCCTCACAGGCGTCGGCTTAGATGTCGATGCCGCAGCTGCCTTCTCATCCTCCTCCTCCTTGTAGATGTTGCTCCTGCTGCCCCGCCGCTTGCGGCGGCCATGCATCCTGTAGTCCAGCCGCTCGTCCAGGTAGAGCGCGTACGTCCTCACGAAAGCGGAGAAGTCCCAGGCGTCGGACCTCGATGTGTCCCTGAAGTCGGACATGTTGAGCATCCGCGTGCCCCGGCGCGTGGCGAAGAAGATCTCCTGCTCATACGCCGGGTCGCCCTCGGAGAGGAGGCGGTGGATGAGGATGAGGGTCTTGAGGGCCACCGCCCAGCTCCGGGTCTTGCCTAACCGCCGCGACAGCAACGACACGCACGCGCCGATGTAGGCCCGGGAGTAGCACGTCAGGCTCAGGATCTCCCGTACGTGCTTCTCCTCGGCCGGGAACTCGTTGTGCCGCGTCGCCTTCACGATGGTCACGTCCAGTTCCGACATCGTCGTGCTGTTGCTCACCTTCGCCAGGCCGATGCTCGTCTGGTCCTTCACGGCCCCTAGTGCCATTCGGAGCCTACTGGGCGCCATGGCTCCTCCTTATATCTCCGGTATCTTTCTCGTCTTGTCACTTACAAGCACCACCAACATGACAGATGAATGGAAGACGGTGAGATCGATGTAGACACACGCAGAAGTGAGAGAGACGAGACACATACGTACATAGCGTAGGCGAGGAGGAAAGGATGCGAAGAGGAAGGGAGACGGCCAAGCTATTCTACGAGAGCAGGGAACCCGAGGAGCCGCACGAAACTCGAAGCTAAGTCCTCCGTGAACCGTCCATCCCACTCTTGTATTAAATCTCATCCGTCCACTGGCTTTGGTAAGAAATAAATATCATTTGATCAGAATCAAACGGACGGTTGAGATCGGAGCATTCCGTGCTCCGTAGAATTTGCATCCGGAACAGGGGGACAACCGTTGGCTGGTAGAAGAACTCCCGTCCGTTGAGCGGAGGTGTTGTTTACCTCCTCCCCAGTCTTCGCCTTTGACGAGTTCCGCTTCCGCTGCACCAGTTGTCGGGCCAAGGCGACGTTCTATGGACGAAGGGAGCCCAGGCCCAGGAAATCCATCATCATCATCATCATCGCCAATCTACTCTTTATCGACGACGAACTGGTTTTTATGGTCAGCGGCAGCACATCAGACGCACTATTTTCCCATGTTTCATATGAATTCTGACAAACTATTTGAACCATAAGGTTTCTTCTTTTGCATTGTAAGGAGACAGAGGAAGCATTACAAAATTTCAACTGCAAGGAGATGATAGCATCTGACTTCAATTGATGTCTTCAGTAACACAAACAATACTAAACACCTCAGAGTTGACGAATAAGCGTACGGCAATGCGAAATGTAAAACCAGAGCAGCTCACAAAAGACATTAGAACATCGATGCTACAGCCAAACCAACAGAGATCTACAAATGATCTCCATAGCAGTCTAAATCAATCGACGCATAAAGACCTCACCAATTAGTGATCAATACATAAGCCCTAAATTATCAGAGCGGCCGACTTCAATCTACGTGATTGGATGACCAAATTACTCGGCAAAGCCCAATATCGTAACAAGCAATGAGAGAAGACGACACGGATCGCAGATCGATCGAGGAAATGAGAAGGCGATTGCAAGACAGAGAGGTTGAGAATTACGAACACACACTTGGGGGGAACCCAATGGAAGCGGAGGATGACGGCCCGCAAGTAGAGATGATGGAATGGCGGTGGGGGTTTTATATATGGAGTAGTCACTATTATCGCTAAGTTCCATTTAGTGATAATAGTCAACAAATTCATGAATCTAATTTATATTTATAATATATTATATCCTTACACAATTTTCTCTCCTTTTTTAATTTAGTTTAACATAATATTTTAAGTAAATAATGACTGTAGTCAATAATGACTCTTATTTATTCAATATTAACAAAAAAAGGCAAAATACACAATGCCCCCATGCAGGATCGAACTACAGACCTTCAGTTTACAAGACTGACGCTCTACCACTGAGCTATAGGGGCAACTTGCATTATTTACAGCAAGCATTAATTACAGAAATATAAATATACTCCATTTTAGTCAAAGTCAAAGGCAAGGTAATTGAGGTTCTACGGCATGTAGCTGCATCCTGGAGGAAGGAGGAGGACAAGCGTCAGCCGTCCATGCGGATGATGCACCTGAGGCTGGCCCCTTGGAGCATGTAGTCGAATGCCTTGTTGATCTCTGAGAAGGTCACTTCATGCGTGATGAACTTCTCCAACTCTATCTCCTGCACAATACAAACATAGCCAACGGTTGCTCCTTCAATCCATTACCATTAGAGTGATAGAGAGAAAGAGAGAGGCTTCGGCAACGAGTGTACCTACCTTGTTCATGTATCTCTCAACCACTGAGGGGAGATCAGATCGAGGTTTGTAGTTCCCGAAGAAAGTCCCCTTGAGGGTCCTTTCGTTCAAGAAATTAACAGGATGAGTCTTGAGGACAGCGTCTTTATGAGGCACACCAACCAGCACAGCCACTCCCCAACCCTGGGCAATGTTAGAGGCACCGATGTCAGAGTGCTTCCAGGTATGAGCTCAAAGAGTTCAAAGCTTCTTACATCATGAACGCACTCGAACGCAGATATCATGGCGTCGATGTTCCCGGTGCACTCCACGCTCCGGTCGGCTCCACCGCCGGTCATTTCAGCAATCACCTGGAGCAAAGAATCGAACTCTATTGTACCTTAAGCTCATACTACGCAAGAAGTGCTAAGAAGATCACAAACCTCCTGAACAGGTCTGTCATAGTCTTTTGGATTCACGAATTCGTTGACTCCAAACTTCTTGGCTGGTAAAACAGAGCAACAAGTAGTCCATTGAATGAAAATTTGCAGTCATGATCGACTTAGAGAGAGAGAGAGAGAGAGAGAGAGAGAGAGATTGATTTGATTCATTACCTTCTTCAAATCTCTTGGGGTTCACATCAACTCCAATGATCCTTGAAGCCCCTGAGACTCTTGCACCTTCCGCGGCCTACCAATACAAATTTGTGTCAGCAAGTTGAAGCTGCCGAGCAAGATAGGACAGAGAGGAGGAGAAAGTGAAGCTCACAGCAAGGCCTACTGCACCCAGTCCGAAAACTGCCACCGTCGAGCCCTTCGTTGGTTTGGCGACATTGACAGTGGCACCAAAGCCTAAGAGCAGAAGAATGATCATCCAAGGAATTGATCATATGAGTGCATTGAACTAAAACTGGAAGTGGAAGTGGTCTCACCAGTTGAGAAGCCGCAGCTGAGCACGCACACTTTGTCGAGGGGGGCCAAGGGATTGATCTTGGCGACGCAGCCGCTGTGGACGACGGTGTACTCGCTGAAGGTGGAGGTGCCAAGGAAGTGGTTGATGGGCTTGCCTTTGATGGTGAACCTCGACTGGCCATCGCTGAGCATCACTCCCCTGTCGGTGTTTATCCTCAGGAGGTTGCACATGTTGCTCTCTTCGGACAAGCAGTGAGCACATTCTTTGCATTCTCCTGTGAAGACCGGGAGGACATGATCTCCTGGTGCCAGATCCGTCACTCCCTCTCCAACACTCTCTACGATCCTAATCACCAAACACATGGAAGCTGAGGTGAAATGGTGCTGAAAGTAATTGATGCTGAGAAACAAAGAGGGAAGGGATGAAATGTAGCAGTACCCTGCTGCCTCATGGCCCAAGATTCTTGGAAAGATTGGTTTTTGACCCTACAAGAAATGAAAGAATGCCAATTAGAATTCAGACGACAAATTTATATGAAAATTCGAAGAAAAAGAGATGTATTTGATCATTGGAAAGAGAATCTGCAAGATACACCTACCTTGGCTTCCCAGAAGTAAACATCAGTGTGGCAGAGTGATGTGTACAGGATCTTCAATCGAACCTCCAACGCCTGAGGTGGTGCCACCTCCACCTCTTCGATCACCAATGGCTTCCCTGCCTCCCATGCAACAGCAGCTACACACAAAAGAAACGTGAGTTGTGTCTGACAGCACAGAGACAAGAAAGGTGTATCTTCAATAGAGGATACGAACCTCTGCATTTTATGACCTGCCCAACTGTGCTCTCCATCTCTCTCCAACACTTGGCGATCACTTCCCACAAGCTTTTCTCTCTCTTTAGCTAACTTGGTGAGGAATGGAGGTGCGGACAAGCCTTTTATAGCCAGAGAAATACATAGCACTTAACGATTGCTTTTCTTTACCATCTCTGGAATCACAAATACCATGGCCTGTGAATGAAACCAGAGTTTGTATCCGCTGCTCTTCCACTAGCTTTTATCGACCATATTACTTCTCTAAGACAGAGTCAATGGCTTGAATTGTAGGGGTTGCGAGTTTGTCCCATTGAGAAGAGTATAATAAGATGCACCACGAGATGGTGCCCTTTGAAACCAGAAACCACTTACAGACACTTGATTCCATTGCTTCTGGTTTGTGTTGGTCAAAGGTGAATGGAAGGAGGAGGAATTGATTGGGTCCTGCTGCCCGTTAAACCATCAAACAAAATGCAGTCTGGGGGAATAGGACAAGGACCTACCTTGTTAGAATATTCTGTCAAGAGGAGGTCTTTGGTTTGATCATTTGCCTTAATGGCTAATTTTTCCCTCTTCTTCCATTAAAGAACCATCAAAACTTGGTGCAGCTCAAGGTCATAGCAGAGCATTTTCTCACTCCCTATTCCATGTTACTGTTACATCAACAACATCATCGTCATCATCATCATCTTCAACACTTCCATGATCAAACGAGTTGGAAGCAGCCACAACGAAGCACAGATGAAGCCTCCTGTTTCCAGATACCACTTAGGAGTAGGTGCTTTGGAACAGCCAATGAAAGCTTGTATGATAGATTAGTTTATGTATGTCTCTGGCGTCCACTGTCAATTATTCTATGACAAAAATGGGGAATCTACCAGCTAAGGAAACAATGGATCTGGCACTGGTGCAGCTGGAAAAGAACCATCGGCTGTGTGCATGTCAGGATATCGACGAGTGGGAGCAGAAGGTGAATGGGCAATAAAATATATGAGGCACAAAACTTCCAAATCTTGACCACATCATCTCTGGAATAGTTTAGATCAATGATAGACTTTGGTCAGAACTCCCGAAGTATCAAAAGCAGAGCTCTATGCCTCATCAGAGGATGCCTCCTGTCTTTATCTTGGAGCTGAGTCAAGGTAAAATAATACTGTTCTAGCAGTCAAGCATAAGTAATTCAAGTTACTCATGTAGCTGAGCTTTGATGTATCAACTTCTGCTTGTGGTAGCCCTCTTCACTACGAGTTCTTTCGATCCACTTCAAGAAATTTCTGCAAATGTGAGATCTTTCATATGCTTTCATGCTGCAATGCCATATTTCTCATGTGCCCTAAACTTCCAGATGAACTATGAACTCTGCTGTCAAAGCATGCATATTTCATTCTCTGTGATGGCTGTAAGCTGACATTAATTCTTCCAACCTCATACTTGACTTGAAAAAGAAGAGAGAAAAAGGATGAAAGCATATGAAAGATCTCACATTTATAGTTCTTCATCAGTTTCTCATCATCGGCATCTACAGAGATTGATTGCCTCATAAAAAATGTTATCTATACTATATTTCAATTACACACCATCTAGCTTCGCACATTACAGAACAAAACCACGAACATTAAATTCTCAGTTGACCTTTGCTACTTCATATCATCTCCAGCATCAGCTGCTGACAAACGTTGACCATTTCAACAGCCGTCGTTGGACGAGACGCTTTGGAGTTCTGCTGCCTTCCCCTTCTTTTATCTTTGTGACCTTTAAACCTTCTAACTTTCTGTCATTTCAACAGCGTCGGCTCCAAGGAGTGCACATACTATACGTATCATCGTTGTCATTTGACGTCCTTCACTGTCCAGCATTGCGGACGTATTGTATGCCTGTGTGTGCCTGAGACAAACGGCTTCATCTACAATGTATTGGATCACCTTCTCTCTCTGCTAGTGAGTGCATGTGAAGAACTATCTACAGAATATCTATACTAATATATAATATCAGAATCACTGTTGGTGTAGGGTTTCAAGTTCCCATGCAAGTTTCCTTTGGTAAAAAGACAAAGGGTGACTCATTTGTTTCCGTCTCGTTATACATATGATTCTCATGCATATGATATCTTCTCTTGTCGAACACTTAGTGTACGTAGATTTCTTCTTACATGTACGTGTAATGCGTCAATTTGAGAAACATTTTGTTCTTTTCTCCTTCTCTTCTTTCCCGAGGAAGAAACACTCCTCAACTAACGTCCAACATAGCAATCATTAGTTGTAACATCAAACAATGCAGATGATCATACATATATGTGAGCATATATATATATATATATATATATATATATATATTCTTATGGCTTGCACATCGAAGCAGTCATACACTGACGTGAGCCAAAGGCCAGTGTTATCATGAGACCATCGACCAGACTGTAACACACATGAAGAAGAGCAGAATGTAAAAGAAGGAGAGCACGCAGAAGCAAACTATGATCAAATAGAAGTTCTATGTACACCTTCCAAGCTACCACCTTGTTTATATGCTACGTTGTTTGGATTGCACCTCGACTACAACATTGCAGGGAATTATGAGCTAAATTACCAGCTATCAATCGTTTCCATCCAGGCTTCGTACTGACCTCTCGAAGCTTAGTGCCTGGGCTGGTGGGCACCCTGCTCACCGAAGCCGAACCCTAGTCCCAGTGGAGCTCTCATGGCGGAGGATGAGGAGGAGGGCGAAGAAGAGGCACGAGCCTCAGCCGTCGCGGGCCACTCCACGGCTCCGACGACGGTCCCGTCGACCACCCCGATCTGCGCTGCTGGTGGCTGAGGGTTGGACTGCAGATCATGCACCTGCCTCTTGAGGAACTTGACGTACCGAATGGCCTCGTCGAGCATGGAGGCGGTGTCCATCTTGGTGCCCCCCGGGACGAGCCGCTGGAGGATGCGGATCCTCTCGCTGATCCGCTCGCGCCGGTGACGCGCCGCCACGCTCTGCGGGTCGTCGCTGATCCGCACGTTGCGCCGCATGGGCTTCTTGATGGTGGAGGGGTCGATGTCCACCGGCTGCATGGCGGCGATCCTGTACATCATCTCCTTCATGGCCCCCAGAGCTTCCTCTTCCTCTTCCTGCTCCCCTTCCCTCCCTCCTTGGACGCTGGCATGGGTGTTAGCAAAGCTCGGAGAATTGACGTGGGGCTGGAATGGGTCAGCAGTCTGAAACAATTCCAAAGGGGTGTGATCAAAGGGGAATTGACTCCCCATGCTCACCTCAAGTTCCCAAGAGCCACCATTGTTGCTACTAATGTTATTCTCCATAAAGAACAGTCGATGGCATTGGTCTTGTGCCAAGAAAGAGATGTGAGTAGGAGGAGAGGGAGGGGGGGAGAAAGGAGAGAATATATGGAGATTGAGGACACCGCTGTTGATCCAAGAAACCTAACAAAGTGGACCTTATATAACCCAAAGGAGCTATAGACCAAATTTATTGGGTGCGAGGGAAGGGTAGGGGAAGATAGGAGGGAAGGGCTTTAATGCACTGAGACTTCTGTAGAGCTTTTTGCCATAGGATGTGGGACATGTTTTGTTTCTTGTTTGCTGAATTGGATGTAGTGAGGGCAATAAAATAATGGAACGGTAGAGCGAGATAGGGAAGCCACCAAATGATCGATGGTACAGCTGTGCTCCTCGTGAAAGCTCGCAGGCTTTTCCACATCCCTAGGGTTTCTCTCTCTCTCTCTCTCTCTCTCTCTCTCTCTCTCTCTCTCTCTCTCAAGCACACACACACACGCACACAGACGACTCTTCTCTTAACGAGTGACGAACGCAAGCATTGAATTCCAAGGCTTCCTTGGATCCAAACTAAACCTTCTGCACTGTGTCACATGTCATGCCTTTTCCATTCTTCTTGTCCATTCATGCTGCTGAAACACTCTCTCTTTACGAAGAGAATACCACCTTTCAGATCACATCGAGGAACAATGATCTCTCGAAGAAAAAAGGATAATTATAATTATTTTTGAACGGTACTGATCTTTTATTTCGTCACAAAAAGATCGAGACAAAAATGACATCTCATCTACCTGTTTATTTTCTCTGTGTGTCAATTCAGAAAAGAAGTTGTTGCGATTGCTGTGTCAATGAAACATAAAGTACTGAGTCTAATTGAAGGCAGTCACTCAGTGGAAGAAAAAGTCCCTCATTCAATCAACAATCAATGAGATTTTTACTGCACATGGAAAGTACAAGTAAAGTTGGAAGGGAAATTAATATGAACAGAGACAGTCGTCTCTAATGCCATTGCAGCAACAGTAGCATCACAAGCCATTTGACGAACCACTGAACTAATTACAGATTTAGTAGAACAATGCTTTTATGAGCTAATTTCTTTCACAACTGATCAACAATTTCATTGTTTCAAGCCAATTTATGATAATGTGCTTACTGCATTACGATATGATGCATGATCGGGAAGTCAACTTATGGGAATAAACTTCTCAGGTAACACTTAGAACGCTATGATCAACCTGTTGAAATCCAAGCATGATCTAAACCTTCGATTGTGTCATGTTACATTATTAAGCGAAATGAATCTTCGACGACAAGAAGAAGGCCGATAAGAAGGTGACATTATATTTGGTTGATGAAAGCTCAAGTCTAGGATTTAAAGTTGGAACAATTCATGACTGAGAGAGCAACACGACACCCATTTGTGTCACATAAGATCATAGATTGAGATTCACCATCAGGAGTAAGAAATAAATTTCGATATTCTCAATGACCTAATTAAAAGCTGAAGTCGACAGAGAACAATAGAATTCACTGCATGTCGATTATATGGCTACATTCCAATAAACAAGGTGCCGAAAAACTTCTTTGCAGCCCAGAGATTAGATCAAGTAACAAAAAAAATTCATAGATCACAAGCTAATATCATAATAATACCTAATTAAGATGAAAACAAGAGGCTATTTTTATGGCTAAGATTCTGATAAGATTACTGAAACTTGTTGTTGAAAGGAAATGATATCATGTAACTATATTTACTGATACTGGAACAGGTAATTAGTGTAAAGACTAGGTAATTGACATCTCATATTTATTGTCCATGTTACTCCATGGATTTCTTGATGAACTTGTGTAGTTCTCATCTTAATTCTATTAAATATCCTCTCTCTAACATGGTAGCAAGTAAGTTATGTACTTCATGGGTTATGGGATCTGCTTGAAGCTGTTAATTGGAACTCTTTCTAATTTATAGGATTTTGTTTATCATTTATCCAAGTGACCTGATCTTCATATGTGTCTTCACATTCTAATCCTCAAAGCAATTGAGGTAGCTCTGAGGTCAATGGCTAACATGAAATGTGAATTGAATAAACAGGGAAAAAATGCATATAGGATAAACATGAAATGTGAAATTTAACCAAGTAATGTTCAAGTTTATGTTAGAATGCACTCAGTTCATCTGATCTATCCATCCTTAATATTCATCAATGAATATAGGATACACACTCTTCAAAGAAAAATCACAACACTTTGTTGTTGCTTTTGTTTGAAGAAAATATGAAAATTATAGCTTAGTTTAAATTAAAAATAGGTTATAATATAAGAAATAAAATAGATAGTTTAGGAAAAAAAAATACAAAGACATACAAAAATTATTTTCAAGTATATTCCTCGTCCCCGTGCAAGCGTCCATCGAGAAGTAGAGAGGATCCTTCTACATGCATGATCATAAAGAATCTTTAAAGATATTCTAAGCACTAATAAAATCAAAATATGAACAGAAGATTATGGAAGAAAAGGGAGAAATAATTGGATTTAAAAAGAGGAATAGAGAGTAGCAACATAAGTAGACCATTTGCCTTTTAAGTCTCGCCCATGAAGAATGTGTAACCTATGCGCTTCTCTTGCATACAATAATGAATATAATTATAATCGATAATAGAAAATATATTTATCTCAATCATTATTCGACATATAGTGATATAGTGACAAAGTCAACGTAGAAGTAAACCTTAGACGACAATATAGCCACCTAAGCTAAGCCATAATAAAGAATCCAAAAAATATATTTTACTTATATTATGAAATATTTGTTTGGGCCAAACCTATCATAAAAACCCGTCACTCTATTTTATTAAGATCAATTATTATTTATATATAATTTAATTCTTCATCTTAGAATTAACTTAAGCATCAAAAGAATTACCTATCTATATCTTGATTCTTATATAAGTCGATCTTTCAATTGACATCCAATCTATCTTTTTACTCATATCAAAATTTTTATTCATATAATCTCGAACTAAGTTAAACTAATTCGAATATCACTATCATTCATCACATCAGTCTATTCAAACATCACATCAGTCTATATAAAGATATGATCAAAAAATAAATTTAATTAAAATATGAATAAAAAAGAGAAATATTATAAAATCTTATGTTTTGACGGTTTGTTGAGCGTGGTGCAGCCTCACATGATAGTTCAGCGTCATCAACAGTGGAGAGCATCACACTTTATGGAGGAACGGAGAGAGAGAGAGAGAGAGAGAGAGAGAGAGAGAGAGATATGCAGATAAAAGTGCTGCCTCAAGTCCTTCCCTTTATTCCAGCCTTTCCTGGTTAAGGAAAGACAAGTTCCGAGATGGATCCGACAAAATCTCACCTCATTAACTTTGAGCACGTGAGGGGGGGGGGGGGGGGGGGGGAAGCAAAAAGGAAAAAAGGATGTGCAGAGTAAGCTTGTGAGGAATCACACACCGGCACTGAATTTAATGGGTTTCCAAAGGAAATGGAATTTGGTGCCATTGATTGCTGACAGAAACGACAACGAGAATTCTTGGAAAGGAGTTGGAGTTCCCCATGTCTTTTGGATGGTGATGCAGTGACCTGATTTGGGAGCACGGACACATTTCATGGATTTAGTCGAACACTGTGTCTACCTCTACTCGCTTCGTCTCCCGTATTTTGCACTTTGTTGTAGCTAAATGCATCAACAAGAGAGAGAGAGAGAGAAATCATTTGTAAGACGAAGCAAATCTATGGGGTTCGGAAGCAAGAACATGAATCGGAACAAGAATCGTCTATCAGATGCAATCGTCTTCCTCCTCCTCCTAAACGTTACGAGCTAGGCAGAGCTGCAGAAGGATTCGCATTGGTATGGCGATCATTGGACGAGTTCTTCTCACCCCAATGCACCAGCATGCTCTCCCAGGAGCAGAACTTCTCTGCGCAGACATGCAATCTTGGATCTGTGATGTTCTTCCTCCAGTGTCCGTCGGGGTAGCTCGCCTTCTCCGCCTGCCTCCTGTTGTACTCCAAGTAAGCCTTCGTCTTGGTTGTTAGAAGACAAAAGGCCTTCAGCTTCTCCGTCAAGGTATCATGCACCTTCCACCATGTCTCGTGTGCTGCATCACTGGCAAATCCCCAGTACGTGCGCAGATCCCAGTTACAGTCGTAGTCCCGGAAGCACAGCCATGGCTTTAGCCCCAGGTAGTGAACGACGTAGAGAGCCGGTGGGTCTGCTCCCAGCAACCTGTTCTTCTTCTCTCTCCTCCTCTCTGTGTTCCCAGCCCAGAAGTGCTTCAAGAAGTTCATGCTCTTGGGGACGCGGTGCCACCATGTGAAGATCTCATTCAGGTAACCCTGGTCGCCGCCATTGTAGGACGTTATCTCGTCGATGTGATCCATCAGCAGCTGGAATGTGCAGTTGGATGGCTCCACCACCATCACGCCTGAGTTGAAGAGGGCGGCGTTGTTCCCCACCGCAGTTATCTCAGGCAACGCGAACAGGAAATCGATGTTCCTCAGCACGAGGAGGTCGGCGTCGAGGAAGACGACCTTGTCGTACTCCGTGAGCTGCCACAGCCGGAACTTGCTGTAGTTCCACTCGTTGTAGGCGTCGCGCTTGGCCTTGGGGTTGCGGATCCTCTCCATGGTTCTGACCTTCCACCCCGCAGCTTCGAGGCCGCTGCGGTCATGCTCGCTTATGGTGTCGTCCACCAAGATCACGAGGTCCCTTGCGGACCCCGACGAGCGGATGCTTCGGGCTGCTGCAATTGCGCCGCAGACGTAGCGTTCTGCTGAGTGCAGTATCGTGGCGTATGCTTCTCGCCGTCCTGCCTCCGTGTACGACCGCACTGCGTGCACGAAAGCAGCTTATGAATGCAAGCGATTGCGTGCCAAAACAGGGATGACTACTTGTTGTTGCTCATCCACGGAGGCTGACCTTTTGCTTCGAAGGGGATCGCGAGTTTGCATGACCCAATAGGAAGACGAAGCTTCTCCTCCAATACCGTCGAGTCAGGCTTGTACAGCCAAAGATTTCCTCCATGTCCGATGAGATCTTTGCAGGTGAAGAGGTTTGGAATAGGGAGACACTCGGTCACTAGCAGGACATGGACCTGCGAAGCTGCAGCGAGTTGGGCGGCAGCGAGCTGCAGGTGCAACCTCGCCACATCCCTGGACCAGCTGCCTGATCTATCACAGGGCAGCTTGACTGCAACAAGATCGAGTCTTGATCCTTTCTTGACCTGGGGACGAGGGAGAGAAGGACAATTAGGCACTTCATACTCTTCCTCCTCGTCGATCCACTCCGGATAGAGAACCTCCCAAGTGATGCTCGTATCAGCAGAATTCAGATGCACCGATGAGAGCTTTGCATGTGGCACTGTTTGCTGCCATGATCTGACTTCAGAGAAGTTGAAGTTTAGTAGGCCAACGTTGAGATCTCCTTCCTTAGTGCTTATATCCTTAACAACATCGGACAATCGACCCCAATCGACATCCAAATTCGATACGTATCGAGGATCTGAAAGCGTTGTCTGCCGAATCCGTGCAGCATCTGCCAATCGAGACCTACGAGTCTTGAATTCAGAATCAAATGTACTTGAATCATCAAAGCACGCTTCCAACCGACGAAAACTGTACCTGGAAACAGAGGGCAGCAGCTGTTGCTCCTTGTGGATTGTGGGCGAGAAAGCAAGCGTCAACCCCATGCAGAACACAAGGATGAACAGGGCAAGCTTCAACAACTCAAGCTTGCAACCTGATCCCCTCTCCGAAAACAGAACCTTGTACTTGTCCACCTTGAACCTTTGAGGTCGTCTTCTACCTGCGTCATCCCTGCGCCAAGGGCGACAACCCCTCGTATCATCTTTAGAACTAAGAGAAGAAGTGAGCAATCGTACACGTACCGATGCATGGAATCAGTGGCGGTGGAAGACGCAGAGATGAACCCCTTTGTGAGGACTAGGTTGGCGATACAGGAAGGCTTCATCTGCCACATGATAACATACACAGGAACGGCGAATGCCAACTACAAGATTAGAGAACATCTACGTACAGGTTCCTATAGCTTCGGTTGCCGAGATCATAATATAGGATCGGTGATCATGTTCTTGGACGAACGAACAATTATACTGTCTACTTCTCAGATAAAAACAACTACCGAGTTCGATCAGGAGACGGCAACGACGGCGACAAAAGGAGAACAAACCGAGGACAAAGTAAGCTCAAATGCTAGAGTTCGAAGAAGATGTTGACTGACACGGTGGGGTTGGTTTGGTTTCTCCGCTTCTCTGATGGATTTTGTTTCTTTGTTGCTGTTCTTTTGCCCCCATGGATTCCGAGAAGTACAATCTTTCTGTCGATGTATCGATTCCTTGTAAGCTGGGGGAATGTCTTCACCTTCACCAAGCTTTTGGAAGCATTTGAAAGTGAGATGGAAATCATGTGCCATTACACCCACACAATGATTGCCCAAAAGAACATTATACCATATGATAGATCATATATATGCTAAACTAAAATTTAAAGAGAGAAATATAAAAAATCACTCATTTTGGAAGAATACATACAACATATTTAGTGATATATTCTTGGAATAGGATATGGGTTGTCTCAAGCAAACTGGTATTTACCATCAAAAACCATTTTAATGCAATTAAAATGACAAGAAGAAGGAAACAAAGTAAGAAAGCCTGAAACTTGCTCACCACTGTTTAGATCTTGAAACTTGCTCCCACTCTGACACCTGCACATGAACCCCAAAGAGAGGATAAGTGAGGCCTGCTTACTGATCTCTGTACACCACTCTTCTAGCTTTCTAGAGCTGGAACGTTGAGAGCAAACATTGTACTCTGCACCCACTGAACCAAATTGATGATGTTTATAAGACAGATGTGCTGACAACTGTTGATACCTGTGCTTCTTTCGATTGTTCAGGTTCTGGTAGTTGATCACCAGCTACATATATATGACTAGTTGTTGATTTATACTCAATGGGATGCCGCTTTCAGAAACTGTGGGCAGGAGAAAAGATAATGATGTGGGGAGATGCATTTTCTCATTAAAAAATGATAATAGTTGTACCACCAAGAGAAATTTCTGAAGAACATTATGATTTGTGTCTTCATAATAATTCATTTCTTTTTAGTAAAAAAAAAGAGAGAGGTGGTTTTGTAGCTTCCATGGCAGATGATACAGATTATGAACTTACAAAGGCAATACAGAGCAGCATCACCTCTTCAAGCATCCAATCCTCCTTCCTCCACTCTCCACAGTGCACCAGTGCAGAATCCATGGCTCCAAACTCAGTAGAACAAGAGAGGCAGAAGACAAACCAATGCATGGTTACATGAGGACATCCATGAACACAAAACAAGTAAGTTGGTGCCATATTTTTTTGGTGAGGCATGTCATGTGCTTGTAGGAAAAATGTCCAACCTACTACACTTAAATGTTCAGCCTTTCCTCATTATCATCTGGCAGTTGTTACCTCAATTGCATTATTTACTTTCCTGAATAAATATTATTATTATTATTTCATGTGACATGCTGGTACATTTTAATGTGTTAAGTGAAATGACGTAAAGATTTTATTTTTGCTCTTGCACTTAATCACTGATAAGTAAAATTATATCGTATTAGACATACGAGATATCAAGACGACTGACAATAGATGGATTTGTTGTTATATGCTCTTATAACGAATGGAAAGATATATAGATAAAATAATTTGAAGAGATGAAATAATTAAATGAGAGGTAAAGTGAGACTCGAAAAAGACTTTACTAGGAAATATAAATAAGATCTAAGTAATCTCAACTTCTTAACTAATGATATGAATTTTTAAAGGACTCAATAATTTTTTGTAGTTGATCCTGAATAATTAAAATTTTATAATTTTATTTTTATAGTTATTATTATAGTCAAGTTTGAATTAAATTGTTCAGGGATTAGAATAAATAATGATTGGACATTACAACAAATTAATAACATAAAACATTTTTCTTTCAATCTTTAGCAATACAAAATTAGTTTCTTTCATGCTATTGTAATTGCACTTGATTGGAAGATACCTATTTTTTCAAATAAAAAAAGGTTAGAAATATGGATTCTATAAATTGCTTCAAAACCCATGTAAATGCATTTGTTGTAGGAAGGCGAAGGCAAAAGACAATTGAGGTATCACTTTCTAGAATCCATACTATAGAAGAGATCTCTTCCTTTTAACTTTCCTGTCCTATTTATAATCATATTGACATGATATCTAAGGTAGATAAGATACCAAAGTGCACAATGTGACAAAGGATGTTGACCGGTGGCTGGACCAGGCAAAATACCTCATGAATAATTTAGTATTTGGAAGGTGACTGGTCGTCGGACCAAGTAAAAACACTAATGAATGATTTTATATTTATTTAGTAATTGGAAAGGTTGATGCTATTGTGTTTGATCATATTTGTAGTACGAATTTAGGGTATTTATTATACATGCAAATTGAACATCAATCCAATTCAAAAGTTTGAGTTATGAGATTATCTATATATGTCATTTGATCTTGTGATTAATTTTTGTCATAGGTGATGAATGATATGACAGAAATGTTATCACCATGTGATAGATAACATGTGGTTGATATATCGATCGACTGGTTTGATAGTATGGTATCATCATATGGTTAACACGTTTGACTTATCGTGACTATATCAATCCCACCTAATCGATAGGTGATCCGAGTAGTACACCAACACTATATAATCAATATGTTGATCGTCCAAGGCCAATGATGATCGCATGTAATTAGCGTCGTATATTTTTAATTTGGGTTGAATTCGAGATAAATAATGTCTTTCTACCAATTTAGTTCGAGAATGATGCATAATCATCTCATGATCATTGATAATCCTGATTGTAATGATCCACGTAGTCACCATAAAAGGAGGCTCCCTACGTACTTTCCTCATATTCTTCCTATTGAAATTATCCGACTGATCGACTAGTTCAAATACAAAATTAACTTGACTATTGAAGAAATAATTATTACGAATACCTCTTAATTAGTTTGACAAGTTCAACATTCTTTTAAGGATAAATGGACATGAAAACAATCTTGATTAGATCCGAACTTTTTTACAACCAAAGCAATTAGAATATGTACTACCAATTATAATTATGGGCTTAAATCAAATCGATCAATATCATTATAACGAAACAACCACAAAAGTATTTTTTATTCATGTAAAGTTTTTAAAATTTATTAGATCTTTAATACCATAATTTTTACTAAAAATGATAGAACGAGGAGGTAGATACCAATAAGAAGTTCCAATCGGATCGGATCAAGAGGTGATGGATATGGGATTTCTTGATCGGATCGGATCAATATTGAACTTAAATCTAAATTAATTAGAGAGCATGCTGATCCTTTTCCTTATGGAGTCGAGATGATATTGGACTCAAATCCAAATCAGTTACAAACATGTTGATCCAATAAAAATAATCTAACCGTAGGTAGAAGGATTCTGAGCAAAGCCCAATAGATTTCGAGTCTGTCTGTCTCCTTAACCACTCAAAACATATCAACTGTGATGTGCAATTTACTATTGATTTATTATTTATATATATTATCTTGCTAATCATGCATATTGTTGCTAACTATGTATAATGTGTTTGGCTAATTTTGATTAAAGCATTTATGTTGATGCTCAACATATATCCTCTCTTTGTTTCAAACGCCGACATCAATTTTGAACGTGATGTTCATTATTCATGAAAATTAAAAGAGTACATTATAATTATCGTGATTTTTGATAAGAAATATGAAAACATACTATTACTAATTATCTATCATAAAATATTCCTTTAGTAGTGGTTAATTATCTCAAATAGTACTCCTAATTAAAAAATAAATAAAATATGACTCAAATTTATTTGCTTATTTTTTGTTAGTTTTAGACTATTATAGTGTTTTCATTTGGTTTATTTATAGTATTTTTTTTCATAATATTTACATTATTTTTTATTGAGATACTGAAAATACTGTAAATGCTATTGAAAAAATATGATAAATAATATCTCTATTTGATTGTCATTGCTCGTAAATCATTATGATAAAATATTTTTAGGCTTGTAGTTGATTTGATTGAAGTTAAAAATTCATTTGGATCATTTATATTATTTTTGAATAGATTATATATATATTTTTTATTATGACATCATAACAAGTCAACTTTTTTATTTTTATTTAGTTAATATAAACTATTATAAAGGATTAACTTTCCCATAATCTTATAGTGTCCCCTATCTATAAGAAAAAAAAAAAGGAATTATTGAACAAACAATCAATCATGCACATAAACTATCATCACTATTTTGCAAAAGTATAAACATTAGATTCTACTCTGTCGAAGCATAAACTCAAGATTTTACGAGTTAGATATTAAACTAATATTTTATAAATAATATAAAAATAAAAATAAACTTCATAAGTTTTGAACAGTCACAGATCAAGACAAACTATCAAGCACAAAAGTCAATGCACGCAATGTACATATAATAACACTATAGCACGAACATCACATCGGATACCTTCGCTAGGAATAATTCATCTCAACAATCATATTGATTGTTGAACCTCTTGGTTAATAATAAATTAATGATTCGTCTCATAAAACTATAAGGATAATATATAAAGCAAGATGAATATACTTTTACTAAATTATATTTCATATTTTTATTATATGATTATATATATATATATATATATATATATATATATATATATATATATATATATATATATATATATATATATATATATATATATATATATATATATATATATATATATTCTCAATCGATATCCCCATAGTACTCCTAATTAAAATACATAAAAATATGACTCAATTTTTTTTGCTTATTTTTTTATTGGTTTTAGATTGTTATAGTATTTTCATTTGGTTTGTTTATAGTATTTCTTAATAATATTTATATTATTTTATTGAGGTATTGAAAGTACTGTAAATTTTATTGAAAAATATGATAAATAACATCATATTTTGTCTCTCCCATTATCATTGCTCGTAAATCATTATGATATCATATTTTTAGGCTTATAGTTAGTTTGATTAAGGTTAGAAATTCATTTGGATTATTTACGATGTTTTCAAGTAGATTTTATATTTTTTTATTATGATGGTAATAACATTGTAACAAGTTAATTTTTATTTTATTTTATTTAATATTTTTTAAACTATTGTAAATACCTATTTGAATCATAATATGATGTATCAAATCATTATCAATGTGTTTTGATTTCATTTAGCTTATTCACAGTATTCTCAAGTAATTTTAAAGTATTTTAATTATGGTGACCAAAATACTACAATACGTGAAAAAAATTTTGAGGAAGAATTTAAGTCTTTTTATAAAAATAAAAAATTATTAAAAAAATAAAATGAAAGGTATTGGATGAGAAATACCCTATATATATATATATATATATATATATATATATATATATATATATATATATATATATATATATATATATATATATATATATATATATATGTGCGTTATCCGATTCCATTAACATTAACTACGCGCGCGAGAGTCACAACTAACATTCGTCGAGCCCCCTTTCTTCTGTTCGTGCTCTATTCCTTTATATATTGACGGCCGGAGGCGACACACGAAGTGGCGATGGCAGTCGCGATCGCAGCCGATCCCAGTTTCCGATTTCGATGGAACCCTCACATGTCTCCCACCCTAATTTCTACGATTTTCTCAATCGGATGCGCCGACCCGCTGCCGCCGATCTCGTCCGCTCCATCAAAAGGTCCTTTCCCACCTTTGTATTGACGTTATTTTTCCCCTGAATCTTGACAGCCACTGGAGCTCCTTTTCGGCGATTCTTTAGTTAGATTTTAGGGTTTAGTCACCGGTTCTGGAATTTGATTGCTGGCGGTGGTTCTTGGAGGTGGGATCGTGGGTTTTCTAGGTTTTGGATATTTGGGTCTGTTTGTTTGATGGATTTGGTAACATTCTAGTTCGGAATTCCTTGAGTTGTAATTTTTGTGTTTCTTTTGGTCATTCTTTGTTCAATCTTTAGGGTTTAGTTTGTAAATCTCGAATTGGAGTTGTGGTTCTTGGAAGTGAGATTATCGGTTCTAGTTTTCTTAAATATAAATTTCTAGTGTTTTGATGATTGGATCTGTTTGTGATGGCTTTATAGGTTCTTCCAGTCACCAGTTCTTTGGATTTAGCCTTCATGTGTTTCTTTAGCAAAATAAAAGAAAGAAGAGGAAGCAAGGAAATGAAACAAGAAGAGAGAGAGAAACTTCATTTCTTTTGAATTGAAATGAACACTTATAATTCTTGTGCGATTTTTACAGTAAAAGTTTTAGATTTTTGGGCGTTTTCTGATCAAGTCCATGTTTTCATATTATCGGCAGAGAGCGCAACTTTTTTTACATGAACAAAATTTCCTTGGCTGACAACAAACAATCGTACAACTGCCAACCGTTAATGCTGAACTTCACCTGATTGGGGTAGACCAGTATTTCAATCAAATTAGTCAAAATGCTAAATTGAATCGACCTACAGTGGTTTGGTTCAGTGATTAAAAGACACTTTAACTTTGTTGATAAACAATATAATCAAGTTTCAGTTAGTTTAAATTCCCACCAATCTTAATTATCAATCTTTTTATAAATTTCAAGGTTTCATAATATAACTTGTATGAGAATTTGAGTAGTTTTGGATGGAACTTAGGGATATTTTAGTACATTTTAAATAAAGGATAACAAATCCTCTTTTTCCCAGTAAATTTGGGTCTATATTATTTTAAAAATATACAATATCTATGTCTTATTGTGAAAGAATGACCATAGAAAACATGAAGACAAGTTTCAGTTATAGTATTTTTTTAATAGATTTATAATATTTTTTTATTACTGAAACAAAATACAATTAATTTGTATAAAAATACTATAACCGAACTTATTTGGTTTTAGTTACAAAAAACTTAACCAACGGAACTTCATTTAGGTTTTTGAGGTCTCATAAAATGATTTATATGAGAATCTAATTAGTTTTGGATGGAAATTAGGAAGATTTTGGCATTTTTCAAAGTAAAGGATTACATGTCCTCATTTTTCTCCAGTTATTCTTAAATTTATGTTTTGTATATTCTGTAAACACTTATAATATTTGTGTTCCATTTATCATGGAAGAAATAAATGACAATAAAAAAGATGAGACATTACCTAATCACAATGTTTCTTGAATGGACTTATGATATTTTTTTATTACTTAACAAATGCACTTAAATTCTGTTCAAAAAACATTATGACTGATTTGGTTTAGTTCTTAAATAGTTTGATTAAACAACTGATCCACACTAAAAGCATTTCGGTGGGAAACCCAACTGTAATTGCTGTTTGCTGTTTGCTGTCAGCTGTCAGCTGTCAGCCAGGGTAATTGTATCCTTTTGAAAAGTTGGGGCTCTCTGCAGGTGTTGGAAACATTAGGCTTATCTGGGAAGACCCAGAAATATGAGGCTTTTCCCGAGAAACTGTCCTTTCTTTTACCCAAATCTCTCAACTTTTTAAGAGAAAGATTAAAGGGCCTTTCCATTTCATTCCCATTGATGGGAGAAAGTTACAAGTACTGCATCGAAATGAGAGTATCCACTTCTTTCCAAGTCTCTCCTCTCCTCTTCTCTCCTCTCCATGCAAGTAGCCTGTTAGGATATGTGGTTCTCAGAAATGGTCCATCGATACCTTGTTCTTTCAATATATATTGTTTGATTTCTTGGGTTTGATCTTTGAGATGCATCTGATACAAGTATGAAATTTAATTTGATGGATTCATTTTTTGTGGAATATATATGAAATGATAAATCGATTAATTGCAGAGAAGATTTGGTGATGAATTGTTTGTGATAACTGTTATGTTCACTGGATTTTGCAGCACAATCTACTTTGATGTGATTATGAGTAGGTCATTTTGTAATAGAGATTCTTAGTCTCAAGGATGAGATGAATGTGGAGGAACATAAATTATGTTGTAATCTAGTCATAATTGAGTATAGGATTAAGCTAAATTGCATTTTTGTTCTAGGATAATTTTCAAACAAAGAGGCATGCAGATGGTTGTAGTTGGTTTTGATTTGATAACTGAGAAATTAAAGTTATGTTGTCCGAGGCCTTGTATATATATGTTTTGCTCTCTTTTTATAATTTCTTCAAATTCTCTGCCTGCCCCAGACTTGATCTCTTTCTATATTTTCTTTCTTTTTTTAATGTTTAACGCATAGTTTATTGATTATCATTGTGCCCATATTTTATCAGCACCATATTAATAAATGACAGATCTTTGTGTGTGGAACTTCTATAATAGATTGATGACTTGAAAGTGTCTAACATTGCCTTTCAGCTTTGTCATATCGTTCCCATTTCAAACCTCCAATGCTGAACATGATGGCAACAAGGTGCAAGATTTTCTTACTATGATGGAGACCACCATCAAGGAGCATCCCTTGTGGGCTCATGCCACATATGAGGAAATAGATAGTGCAATTGAGGTAGTGTTTCTGCTGACATAGCATATAGATAAGTGGAAACTTTCGTGTATTAATTTTTATTTATTAGATTTTTTATTGGCACTTGTGATATAAAACTTAAAAATACCAAAATTAGTAGTGTTTTAAACATAGGGCTTATCATAGACAAGGTGCAAAATAGATTGTTCATTGATTATTCTTCTTGACAGTTTATTGCTTCAATTTACGGGATACTTTGACTATTGAACAAATGGTTGCAAACTTCATTAGCTCATTTTCGCTTAGTTTTTTACTGAGGTATTACTGTAGTATCTTCAATCACTTGTCTGAAGCTTTATAAAAACCCTTCATGCATTCAGATTTCTTTTTCTTGTGAAATAGTGGCATGCAAGAATCTTGATTAGGTTGCTACTCTTTTATTGCCTACAAATGATAGAACATATATTTTTCTATTTTTTAGCTTTGCTTGACTTGCATTCAACGTAAAAAAGCTTGATCTCCAAAATTTATGTTCAAATTTTCAAAGTCATGTTAACTTAAAATAAGTGCTGAGGTCAGGAAAAATCAAACTAATCCATTTAGCATAGTAGTAAATTCATACACACGAATGTTATTGTTGACATATATATACAAAACTTCTGGTGAAAGTCTGGATCTGATTTACATACCTGACATCATACCAGAACCCTTGAAGAAATTTGCCCTGTTAACACTGTTCAACAAAAGATAGACTAAGAAATAAAATAATAATATTATCCTTTTAGGAGAAGGCTTTGTCTTCTTTGGTCCTTTTATAATGGTTGCCTGAGAGCTCTCTTTAGTTTATCTGTCAGTAGTTGAGCTTCTGAAAATCACTTCGAAATTGGTAGAACAGTGAAAGCTGGCTGTACACGGGATGAGATTGTTGAGGTCATCAAATATATGTCTTGAGTGGATCAACTGTAGTGAAAATAAATCTAGGATTCAGCCATTTGAGTAACTCTTCAGTTCACTTGTGTTTCATTATGCAGGATTGGTTATCTGATTATTTAGTACTTGTTTTTCTGTTGAATTAAATGTCTATTAGCCATGTTTCCTGAATCTTACTCGATCATGTTTCAATTCTACTTGTATCACGTTTTCTTTTTGGCTATGCAGGGTTTAGAAAAGTATATCATGACAAAGTTGTTCACTCATACATTTGCTTCCTCCTCAGAAGATGCGAAGTTGGACCTTGAGATTTCAGAGAAAATTTGCTTGTTGCAGCATTTTATTAAGCCAGATCACTTGGATGTGCCTAGAGTTTTTCAGAATGAAGCTTCATGGCTGGTATACATGATGTCCTCATAGTTTGCAAGTATACTTTCTTCACAACAGTGAAATGATTACAATTTCTGCTAGTATATTTTTTCATTATTTTATTAAGACTTAGTAATGTTTAGCTTATTTATTAGAAGACAGTAGAAATTAATTTGCATAGACATTTGTATTAGTAGTTTTTACAAGTTGGGAAACATTGTTAACATGATTAAAGTGTACTGGTGTTGTGTTTTCTTTAGTGAGCCCAATGTGGAAGTCTTTTTGGTTATATATTTAAGATTTAGATCTCTGTCCAAAGGCAGTTCCAGCAACTTCTTGGAGAGCAATATAGTGATCTGTATTGTTGATATTATAAAAAATATTTAAAAAATATTGACAACTTACAATCTATATAGCCCGGTACTGATCCTTGGTTGGGGTGGTATCGGACAGTTGAATATTGGTGGGTACATATATGACTGACTAATATTTAAGACCTTGATATGTATACTTTACCAAATTTTGTTGATGTATCATTTTCTCTTGTTTTCACTATGATCATTGTGAATATATTCCTAGTTTTATTAAATTCTTGTTACTTTTCTTTCCTCCATGTATCTTTCTGGAGTTTTAAAATTTAAATACGGATACTGAATGGGGCTCAGAAACTGATATTTCTTTGTCTTTATGAGTTTATAATTTCATACAGAATGGAACAATAGAAGCTCTGTAATGGTAACCAACAAACCCAGCCGGGCCAAAGTTAGGAGCAGGGTTGTGATTATTGACCATTGGACTGAGGATCAGGATCTGTTGGATTGGCTATCTGAACCGGTGGACTAGCATTTCAGCCAAGAATTTTTCAAACCTGTAAACGAGCTAGAAGGGTTAATTTGAAAGCATGAGGATGTTCAGATGACCATATGGGAAAACATTAGAATGTGTTTCCAATTTTGCTTTCTCTCTTTTTCCTCTTGTTTCCACTATCATCTCTTCCTCTTCTCCAACAATCAAATCCCAATGGCTTTCCCTTTTTCAACTTCCGCTCCACTTTAGAGTCAACTTCAGTGATGGGCTCAGTGAGGGATGGTGCTTACCTAGCTGACCTCTTTATCCTCTTATTGTTCTCCTCTTTTTCTTTAACACTTGCTAGTGCCAGCGGACTCCATCTATTGTTTCATTTTAACCTTGATTTTTCTTTTGACAGCAATGATGAGTATTCTCACCTAGCAATAGCTTGCAATGGAGGGGTATGCTAGACATGATTGTAGCTTGTCATTGTGATGTAGCTGAGATTTGTATCAGTATAATTAATTAGTAGGTTCAGTTTAATTTTAATTTATCAGATTTGAGTCTAGTAGCCAAGTCAAAAATTTATGCTCTCGGATCAAGTTAATAAAGTAATAAAGTCCCTTTTTGTTTTCCATCTTTGGATCTATATCCGAAGCTTTGTTTCTACTTTAGGAAGAATCTTGTGGTAAGATTAGTGTCTGTTTTTGTTAGTTTAAGGGAACTAAGCTTCTATATCTTTTGGGTGTCTAATAGAGTATTTTGATATGCCATAATACTTGGAAATCAAAAAAAGGATCTACAAAAGAAAGACTGTTGGTATCAAGTTACTCGTGATTTTTTTCTTTTTGCACAATTTTCTGTCTTTCCTGTTCTGCCAGTACATCAATGTGTTGGCTGTGATGTGGCAATCCTGTGGTCTGCCAACATTGGTTTCTTCCTCAAGCATTTTGCTTACCGGCCACAGCTTCTTACCCATCTCACTTCTACCTCCAGAACATGAATATGTTATCCTGACATGTTTTATTTTTACTGGAATGCTTGATGTCAGGATGGACATCCTGCAATGGCCATCTAAAAGTTATGGTTTCTTATTGTTATGATATAAAAGCACTTGAGTTTGCACTAGATAATATGGAAGCTAAAATAAGATGTCAATTTGTCGCTTTACTCAAGACTTGAATATATTGAACAATCTCTTGCAAGAATAGGAAATGCACCAAACACATTTATCTGGGGATGCTTGAAGCCATCATAAAAGGACAACAAATTCAACTAGAAGATTTAGAATTACACCCTCCTATCTTGGAATAGGTTGCACCAGCCATGGTTCTATTTAGAGCCAATAAAAGTAGATCAAAAGAGCCTTTTCCAATTCAAAGTGAAGATGATCCACTCAAATTGCCCTTGACAAACTTAAATTTAGCTGAAAAACAAAAAAAGAAATTCATGAATCAAGTTTATGGTTGGAATTATTTAGATTTTAAAAGTGGTGGCCGCCATGCTTTCTTTATGAAATTATTATGCCACTGTCTATGGTTGATGCTTATGATGAATTGAGTTCGACTGTGATTTGTTTGTTTTCTTCTAGAGCAGTGAAACTTAATTGCATGTCTTCTTTACATATGCTATTTTCTACAATGCATGATGCTAGTGCCAGCATCCACATTGCTTTAGAGTGGACTCTTTGATGGCATCAGTTTCCAACAAGAGAAAAGGCTTCCTGCTCTATATCAGATAATAAGTATCGTTGGTGAAATCTGGTGGAGGATGGATTTATGTGCAATGCTGATCAATGGCTTCATGCTAGACTCAACAATGTTGAGTAACCAATTGAGCTTGTGAGATTGAGGAAACAATGTTAAAAGAAATTAAGTCAACTGCAACTGATCGTGTCACAGTGTTTTTAGACATTATTTGGTCATGAATATGGCACAACTCTTGAGAATTAATATTGTGAGTGGCTGCTAAAATTAAACTTAGTTTACCCCAATGATTTCAATAGGCGCTCGGGTGCTCGCCTAGGCGCTCGGGTGAGGCGAGGCAAGGCCCGAGCACCTCGCTTCACTTCCAGGCAGCGCGCTTCAAAGAGGCGCCGCTTGGGCGCTCGCCCGAGCCCAGGCGTCTAGCGCTTCGGGCGAGCGCCTGGGTTAAATCAGGCGATCAAACCAGCGTTTTAGGTCTGGTCCGGTCTCCGGTGCTTTGTTGGTTCAATCGAACCAACTAAAGCATCGATATCAGCTGTCGCTGCCCAACCCTAACCTTGCTCGTCGTTCATGCTACCGCTGTCGCTGCCACTGCCGCTGCTACTGTTGCCACTGTCGCTGTCGCCGCTCGCCGCTCCCGCTGCCGTTGCCACTGTCGCCGCTCGCTGCCGCTGCTCTCGCTGCCGCTGCTCACTTTTACCACTGTTGTTGCACCCTTGGTCTTCCCTTACACTCCTCTTCCTTCTCCTCTTTCGAAGGTATACTGTTAACAGTATACTAGTAACAGTAATGTATTTGTATTTATTAGATTAATAATATATTATTTTGATTTTAATACTGTTAATTTTTATTTATTTGAAATTATTGTTAGGTTTCAGGATAAATGTCAAGTGTGCAGAGCAACTCAATAGAGTCTCTAATAGCATCAAAAAAAGATCCTGCATGGAGGTATAATTATCTGAAGGATCCGAAAGGCCATAATGCAGTGCAAAAGCATCAGGCTCGGCTCCTGCTATTGTTGAAGACATAGAGAATGAAACATATTTTGATGAAGAGGAAGGAGTCGAAAGACAAGAGGAAGAGGACGAATTCAATAAAGATGATTTGTGTGAAAATGACGATAATATTGATTATGATGAATGATTTTGATGTAAAATTTTATTGTTTTGAATTTTGAAACTTTTTGTTAATGTGACATTGTGATTTTGTATCTTAGATTTTCTTAATTTAATAGCATATTTTTATTTAAAATTTTAAATAATTATATTTATTAATTAATTTATATATTTTTATATTTTAGCGTTTCGCTTCGCTCGGGCGTTTTTGGACCTTGACGCCTAGCATTTTTTAAATCACTGATTTACCCATAACATAACAAATTTACGAGAGCTGCACATCAGGAATAGCTTTCTTCAGATTTTTTATGATTCTTTTATAAATTGCAATGTAGGTGTTGCAATGTGATTTTAGTTGCATCTTGCAACAACCTATTAGCTTTTAGTTTTTGTTTATCGAATGCTTTGACTAATTTTCTTTCTCCCTGGTTACCAGTTTGCTGCAAAAGAGCTGCAGAAAATTAATTTTTTTAAAGCTCCCCGAGATAAGCTTCTCTGCATTATGAATTGCTGCCGCATCATAAACAATTTATTGCTCGATATATCAATGACAACAAATCACACACCAGCTGGGGCTGATGACTTTCTTCCTATTCTTATATATGTTACTATCAAGGCAAGCTCTCTTTCTACTTATTTTCTTCCAGTTTTGTATATATTACTATCAAAGTAAGCTCTCTTTCTAATAATTCTGAGAAATCCCTTGTTATTTCATTATCTGTGCTGTTTCTTGCTGTTGTTGCTTGTAAACTTATATCTTAGGTCCTCTTGGTGGGTGTTTATTGTAGGATAACATACACCAAAAAAGTTTACTCTGCTATCAATGTACTTCAACATGCCATCTATTAACTCATTCTGAAAATACCAATATATCAATGAATAGGCCCTTTTTTTGCTTCTGCTGGCTGGCATAGTGGTAATGCCAAACAACTGAAATGACACTATATCTTGCCATGCCAGAACTCTATTGACATGCTCTTATTGCTAACAATAGCAAGCCCTGAATAAATCAACTGTATATTACTATACTATTAAAGGATGTCAGCAATAAGCAGTTGTTCTAAACTCAACATTGTTAAGATGTAGATCTCTGTTGAGCTTTAAATTGACATTATTTGATTTTGAAATGTAACTGTCAGAACCATGTTTGGATTCAAAGAAACAAGGTTATTTGTGCTTCCACACTATGTTTCTTGTTGCGTGCTAACCTGTACATGGCATGCTAGTGGTGAGTATTAAACCTAAGCTAAACAAAAACAGGTTGTCTACCGACCGGTTCAGTCACACCAATAAATACAGAGCCATATAATATGCTCAATATTTTTAAACCATGATCTGAGTTATCCAATCTCTAAAGGGCTCAAATCAGGAGTGTCATTCCAATATTTTCCACTGTATGAGATGATACATGTAGTTTCTCCATAAACTATATACAATGGTTCAACAACAATAATGACATACTAGTAGAGAAAAATCAAGTGGAATCGTTAAGAAAGTTGAATGGTTCAACAATGGAGAGGAAAGGAAGTGATAGTGAAATCAGTTAAGGAAGATGAGAAACCAATGGATGGGGTACCAACACCCATAGGTTTATTGTTATAGCTAGAAACCAGTAAAAATACCAGGCAAAGTGGAATTGGAACAAGAAAATTTCCTGGTCCATGTTTCGGCTTATGGTCAGACTGGTGAATAGCAGTTGGTATTAGTCGGTCCAACCAAAACCTTCAATCTTGGTGAGGATAGGCTCAACGTTGCCTCATGTGGTTGTTGACCTGGCTTGGATGGCCTTGCAGACCGATTCATGATTTCACAGGAAAAAAAAAAAGAAGTGCTTGTGGTGGCAACTTATGACCCATCTTGTGGAAAGAAAAATGCTACCTTGACCTTTCATAAGCTGCTGGACAAACCATTAAAGTTACTGGTTCATTAACGCACTGATATGACCAAATTTGACTGGTTTGTTGGTAAAACACAGAAACAACACCATTTTAAGTGCAGGGCTCACCATCTTCATGGAACCCCATTATGACAATTCCATTTCCTCATCAAAACAAATTGTTCTGCATGGAATGAGACAAAATGGGCGGAATTTTAATCCTTTACTGTAACATCATCTAATATTTTCTTTAAAAGGATCTACTTTATGGTTGCAAAGTGTTTGCCTATAGTAATTGAGCTGTTAATGAGATTTTGTAAAATAGTTCTTTAGTATTGCTTTGACTGAACTTGGATGTCTCTTCTCCAAGGCAGAGTTTGCCTTTTCTGACCTTGAGCTTTTCTAATGTCTATTCCATGGCTGCACTTGAAGCTCTGTCAAGGACTAGTCTAATTCTTACCATGGAACAATTGGCCTGCTGTCTGTTTGAACCTTAACATGCATTCTCTTGATCAGATGAATGAAATTTGTTATTTATGTTTCTTTCTTGAATACATGTAGGCCAATCCACCCCAGTTGCATTCCAACCTTAAATTTGTTCAGCTCTACAGGAAGCATTCCAAGCTTGTCTCAGAAGTGGAATACTACCTTACCAATCTCATTTCAGCAAAAACATTTATAACAAATATCAATGCCAGTTCACTGTCCATGGATGAGAGTGAATTTCACAGGAACATGCAATTAGCAAGGTTGGCTAGTGAGATCACTGTCAATGAGCCTAGTGGTACATTCCAACTTTCAGAAGGCAGCCCTCCTATCGTGAGAAACAAGTATATCTATGTTGAAGGTAAGTTATATTATGTTTCTTGATAAATGTGCTTAAATCATAATTTGAAAAAATCATGTAGCAATCTGTGACTATCATCTCAATGCTAGAGTGTCTATTAACTAAGTCTGTAACTTATTGGACACCACCTCCTCTTAATTTAGTACATGCATCATAAATGACCTTATCGAAACAGCAAATTTGTCTGGCACTATGAATCACCCTTAATATACGAATGACTTTTCATGAATCTGTTAGGACTCGGTGTAAACAGCAGAGTTAATGTCATTGTCAGATAGTATCATTGTGAAGCAATGCATATTCTTGCAGTAGCTTCAACCCAAATAAGCCATGCAGCAATCACTTAGTAGCTTCAACCCATTGTTAAAGTACCTTTATAATGTGAAATAAAAGATAATTGCCAGATACCTGTGTTTGTCTGCTCATCTCATTTGCATGATCTAGTCATGAAAGTTGTGCTGGTTTTCTCACACATCAGTATATGTTCTCGATTAATCAATGTGGTGCATCCAATGTTAAATATTTTGGTAGTGTCATTTTTTTTTTGTTTGTCCTGGTCAGCATAATAAATCAACTCATGCTAATGGATTTATGATGTGTAGAGCACTGAAAATTCAATATTATTTTCCTCATCTCGGATTCTTTTGAGCTGATGGACTGATAGGGAAATTTGGGGTATTTCTTTCTGTCCGTTCTTGATGCTTTTGCAGTTTCTTTTGGTATGATCATTTATTTACCACCCATTATGTTCTAGGTATGTTTTCTTTTTTGGGGTGTATTTTTGCTGGGATGACTGGAATCAGGCTTGTTTTTCAGGTGTATTTGGCTAGCTATAGAAAAGAAATCTGTTTACGCTCAGAGGTTAAATTCTTTGTTCTGGATTTTGCAGGCAATGGATATCCGTTCATGGAGGCAGAAGCACGGGACTTACGGTTGGAGGACGTGCAGCAGTTGCTTGGCTTGTATAAGCAAGTGGTAACTAAGTACAGAAAGTTGTCAGAGGCTCTGAGGCAGCTCTCCATAGACGAAAATCAGCTCCTCAACAATCACCAACGTCAAGATATGAAGGAAAAGATCGAGCAACAGTTGGAGCAAGGTAAGAATGGAACAAACTACATCCTGCTTCTTCCTTTATTTTACCTGGTAGATTATGTATGGTGTCTGGTGTCGGTTGTTTTCTGCAGCTGGCAACAGTGGAGGCACAAGGTGAATGGCATTCAATTAGGGACACTCCCAATCTACGAGTGCTGTAGAATGGTCACAGAGTTGTGTATGTCTGTGCTCAAGCTTCTAATCTAATCCGTGCATCAGGCTGCTCCGCTGTAAGGTTGACCGCAAGCCATCTCATCCTTTGCTCCTCCAGTAGCTGGTGCGGTTATCACATGTAAATCCATTATGCAAGTACCACATCAGATTTGTTTTGTGCTTAGAAACAGTCAGAACAACTGCTTTCGTATAAACTCAGCAACTCCTGACACAAACCAATATAGATATGCTCGTTGACCATATGATTAGAAATGTGTGGCTAAATAAATCAACGAATGTTGTTTTTTTCAAACCAGCATCGGTTTAGACATCAATCTGTATGTGTATTGCTCTCATTTTCGTTCCACTCATATAAAAGAGAGAATTTTCTAATCCTAATTCACTTTTTATGTATGTCGCGAGCTTCCTAATCCTAAATATTTTTCATGCATGTCGTACCATTTGCTTCTCAACGTAACCTTTGCTTTTCAAGCTTGTCGTAACATTTGCTTCCTAATCCTAAAAAATTGTTCAACAAAAATGTTAATGACTCGGATTTAAATAAAAAGGTACTTTGTCTAGAACTTACGATGGAAAAAAAATGCATCAAAGAAAGATTGACGGGAACAAAACGAAAAATAATAAATTTTGAGCGAAAAATAAGACTTTGCCGAATTGTACATTGGAATGCTATGCCTCAGTAGAATAAGTAATATAACAGGACAAATTTCATCAATGGACAGCATCTGACAACAGTCTTGAAATGACTGCAATTAAACCAAATCAAAAACAGGTGTAGGAATCACACCATTCCCTTTATAAAGACCAAGTTAGCGAACAGCGTACCTGTGATTTCTTTGACTTACTAACTGAAGAAGAAAGAGAACACAATTTGATAGCCATCAGAATGATCAGGACTGCATATTTCTTCTCAAATAAACAAAAAACAACAGGATCTACTTACGATACCCAAATATTTGCAAATCAAAAGCATAAATTCAAGCGAATCGATTGCACATTACCAAACAGAACTCCAAAAGCAAGAAGGATGCAGCAGATTCCCATATGCCAAAACAAGGACACAAAATGGAGCACCCATGGTAAAGAAAAAGCTCTGGTCCTACACATACATATGAGATGCAATCAACTCAACACAAAGACAACCCTCAATACCAATCATAGAACTAAAAACAGACTTTCCCACCAATACCAAACTATCCATACAACTACAAACCACAAGAAAATTCCTTAACAGATGGCCAGAACAATCCGCAAAACCTAAAAGAATAGACACTAAGCAAAATTTAACGTAATGGACCTCAATGATCTCGCAGAGTACGCTACAATTGGTGATCTGAAACCTCAATAATAATAATAAAAAAAGATCAGTAATCGTACAAGATGTTGAACAATCGCCACATCTACAAATCATCGTGTATCACAACAAGATCCGTCCAGAAATATCAGAGAACAATGTCGAACTACTACGAATAGGATTTCAAGCGCAAAAAGAAGGAAAATCGTTACAGAAGGTACAGAGTTTTATCTGAATCCCGCGCCATGTTCTCGGATGAAGGAAAGATCAGCGAATTTCTTGAGCCACAGCCTCGATCGCTGTCTTCTTGGCCGATGAAGGGAGGGAACAAGGAAACCCCGAACGCCGGAGCAGACGACGAACGCAACGACCCAAGTCGAGAAGATTCCTAACGGAACTGGCAAGAAATGGGGTGGAGCACTATTTATAGGGCGAGCTCGGTCACCGACATAAGCGGTACAGTGTTCCTTCCCAGTTTGGTGAATCTCAGCCGTTGATATCCACAATCATAAGATATTTAGGTTAACGTAATGGCGAATCACAGCCGTCAATATCTAATTACACGGTTTCTTTAAGCATTCCTATGGAGCAGCTTAACAAAAGATCGCAAAGTTAGGATAAAGTCCGCATTGAAAGTTTTATGCGATCGTATATGAAGTGTTCGGCTCTATGCGGTTATTGTCAATACATCCCACAAATTAATTTTCTTAAATTAAAATATTAATTTGATAGTGATATATATGATTTATTTATATTATAAGTTGAGCATCTAAAATTTTATCTTCTTTATCTTAACTCTTAAGAATTTAATTTATGGAATGTATTAATTAATTAAGTTGGTAAAGACTTTATGAGGGTGAGGTGTTCCTTTCACCTGCTCAGTGGTTGGGCATTGAAGAGGCAGTTGTCTTCATGAACATAAAGATCTAAAGAGCATTATAATGGTAGAGTTATGACACAACATGTTCAGGTTGGGCATTGGCAAAACAGTGAACAAAAAACAATTCTCTTGTGGCTCAATCACTATTACTCTGCAAACCACCATAAAATCTTATTGGTAGAAGTTCACAAACTCGGATACAGAAAGGGCCAGTGAATACAAGTGCTGGTTTCCATCCTCACAAACTAGAAACATAATGCAGTTTAAGTCTGATATTGAATGGACTATGAGATTTCTTACATCTGATTTCCTGCTGAAAACATTTCTTGTGGTTGTTGATTCTAATTACATGATGAAGACATAACGCTGGACCTCCAAAAGTTAAGTGTCAGAAAAACCGCAGAACCGAATGCTGCTACTTTAGCGAGGAGTGGGCGTGCCTCTGCGCCATTGCTTTCGGCTATCAGAGCCATCGGCAGCTTCCTCTTGCTACCTCGCTTGGACATCGGACCAATTGGTACGGTGTAAGTTCTTAACCTCTGAACATCTTTTACTTGCAGAGGTTTTAGGATGAAATCTTCAGCTCCGATGGCTCGACAGCTAAAAAAGAAGCACCGATGATTTAATCACTATGCAAAATGACAATCTCAGATTTAGAAGGTTTTTTGTTTTAGGAGAACTTCAAAGTAACTAGAATCTCTAGCAAGTAAGAATGTAGCAAATACTCGAGTCATTTGATCCGTAAATCTTTGAACAATTATGAGAAAATTTGACGTATTAAAGTGGAATACGGAAGATAGCTGGAACAAAACCTAAAGTAAGCTCAGAATCATAACTTGAAGAAGTTCACAGTGAAAACGGAAGTAGCAAACCTGCTGATTCTTTCAGAATCATTTTCAGATGACATCATGACTACCGGTATGGATCTTGAGCTGCTATTCGCCTAAGAAATGGAAAGAAAATTATACTCAGCTGAGTATAATCAATAATTAGGAGGTAATTAAAAACACAATTAATACCTTGACGGCCTTGAGGAGGTCTAAGCCAGTCATTTCTGGCATGCAATAGTCAGTAAGAACTATGTCAATCTTCTGGTCCTGCAGAATATATCAATAGTCAGGTTTTGGTAGATTCAGCGTTTTTGTGAGGAAGGCAACATAAATAATAAGCTCACACAGCCAGAGTTTGCAACAGTAAAAAGGATGAGAAAAAGAAAACCTTGACAAATTCATCCAAAATACAGAAACAAAAGAACCTTTTTATACATTCCTTTTTTATGGTCAACAATTTAGAGTGTTGCACCGTGCAACAGATCATTTATCCTCCCAATTGTGAGGACTCTTTGCATTACATCTTTGACAATCAACATCCAGTAAAGCCTTACTACAAGTTTTATGAGTTCCCACAATTAAATCAATATTCTGTAACCACACAGAACCTCCTCCATGCTGTCACTTCAGTCCACCTCATAAATGCATTTACCTCATCGTTTATGATAGAGAGACTGAGTTCTTAAAGGTTTAGAAAAAGTTAAAAAGTGAAGAGCACAACAATAATAAGTTCCATGGGATTTTAAATGAACACTCTTGCATATTTAGCAAAAGGTTTTAGCATCTAAATCATGTTATGAATATATCATGATTGAAAATGTCAATATTGCATTCGAGTACCAGACACTTTCGTATAATATATTTACTTCTACAGATCATATACGTTACAGTTGTATGATGGCCCATGCAGAGCATAAAGGAGCTTGTCATTTAGATCATCTATAAAGGGAAAGAATATTAAGCCATTAGCAACCAAGGATCTCATGCAATTAGAGAGCAATCTTCTGAAAATTCCACCTATAAGGGGACATTTTCTGACATTTGGAAAATGCTTTCTTCTTACTGCCTGCTGAGTTGAAGTTGATATTCAGCTGCTCTCCATAGAATAATATTCATTCCTTTTTCTTGTTCTTCTTGCAAGGTAATATTATTTTAGTGCTTTGAAAGGCATTAATTTTCTATTTACATTTTCATGTTCCTCCTTATCCTTCTCCACATAAACAATGTGAAGAACACTTCTTTCCTTTCCTTGATAGTGAAGCAAGATTGATGCCAAAATACTCTTTATCGTCATTGACTCTTGAACAACTTTTTTTTAGCATGGGAAAAATTATCTAGCTACAGCAACATTGTTAAATTCTGAGAGGGTATTTTTAAGTTGTAGTATAATTAGCAAAGATCAATCTAATTGGAGTTGTAACGTAGTGATGCAAGGATCGATCCTCAGAACAACTTATTTACAGGCATGCAAACTGATGACTTTGCTTCTTGAATTTAACCAGGAGATTTCTATTTTCAACCGGCTGATATTGAATCTCTGAGAAAAGGCCACGAACCAAGGTATCAAAAGGGATCCGGTACAAGATTAATAAATAACATAGCTAAAAGAGTTTTTTTCTTTTACTTTTTTTTTTTTTTCATTTTGCAACTTACAGATTAAGTCAAACATAGCTTGCAGATTAAGCAATCGAATAGAAGCTTCAGCAAACTGAAAGAAGCATTAATGTCATCAATTTGCTCAGAAGTAACTATTAATCAACAAGATCGAGTCAAAAGTAAATTCGGAAGTTAATAGCATTTCAATATATTGGTCCAACTGATAGCTGCAATTATTTAGTAACTGTTTTGTTGATTCTGATAAAGATAAATGACATCAGTTGAATAACAATTTAGATTATACCTATTTTATATGACATAAACAGAAGTCCCTAAGTTTGTCCCTGTTTTATATGATATAACAATTTGTTGAAGTATTCTCGAATTATTCACAAGTTTGTGCTTGGGCAAATGGTTCAAAGGATAATTCTCAATAATTAGTCAACCTAAAATAAACTAATAAGTAATTGTTCAAAAAACTATGTGGTTTACTCTTGAATCATTCAGCATCACTTCGAAAACTTATCATGAAATGCGAGGCTATGCCGCAACCATGTTCAACTCTCCGGCATCAAAATCTTTCTGTTTTCATATCTTTTTCTTTTCTAGCAACTATATAACCGAATCAGCTCTGAACTTCTATCGAATATACCGATCGATTGAGCATTTGCTTCAGTAATTCTTAAAAGGAAATTGCAAGAATTAATTCATTGCCTACATATGTTGCACATTACATATCGAAGAAACTAAGTGTCATGCAGCTGATAGCAAACGATAATTCCAGGAGCCAGAGCAGGCTATTATATCAAATAACTCAGAGAATAATAATACAAACTTACATCATGGTTGGGTGGTTTGGCCTCAATTTCATTGAGGCCGAGAACTTCCATAGCTTTCTTTCCTGAATCAACAGAAACAACTGGAAAGAGAAAAGAAGAAAGAAAAAGTTATAACTTTATGGAGAACAAAGAACAACCTTTTTTTTATCAAATATATTAAAATTGATCTGCCTGCATTAGGAGTTCATCTAACCATGTAGCAAACAAGCCTACAAGTCAACCTCATTCCCACATAGAAGCAAGAAAAAGCATTGACCCAAAAAAATGTAAAGAAAAAGGAGATTCTAAGAACAGAAACAAACTCATGTGACCAATGACACAAAAGCATTTACATAGAACAGAGATTTCGAATCATAAAAATCACATCTTCCCCAATAATAATTAGTACCGAACATAAATAGAACCTTATCTTACCATCAAAAATTCCTTCACTCCTTCTGAGCAACATCTCCACAATCTTCCGGTCCACAGGGGAGTCATCCACCACCAGCACTCTCACCACCTCCAATCCTCCACCGCCACAGTCATTTACGTCCATCTCCTCGCCCTCTTCCTTGACCTCCTCCATCTCCTCCACCGCCCTTCTCTGAACTCCCACGAGATGTCCGAGAGAGAGGGAGGGAGTGCGGTGGCTTTGCTTGTTCTCAAGAGGAGGGGAGGGGTGAGAATGGCGTGGGCGGGTGGAGTCGTCGTACCTGTCTTTTCCCATACAGCAACCGCTCGTGTTGGCTCTCGTGTCGATCTCTGATTGGCTTCGATATGGTCCCAGGAATAGGATTTTAAAACATACTTGATTTGCTGTTTCCTACAGGGCAGCAATCGATGATCGTGAGATGATAAACCACGTCATGAGAAAATGGACGGTCGTGATGGCAGCATAGCCTCTCGTCGCTGTTCGGAGCAAGCAGGAAGGCTACGTGTCGAATCCCGTGGGACCCACTACTGTTTACACCTGGGGCGAGCGGGAGGCGCAGAGGCTGTTCCCTGTTTACGAGCTGCAGCTGAAGCATTAGTGGGGGAACGGATTGATTTCTTTATAAGATTTTGTTGTCGGGAGAATCTTTGGATTTGAGTCATTGACCGCCTCCTCCTCCTCCTCCTCCTCCTATCCCACCAGTTTTCTGAAAACAAATTAATTAATTATTCTTAAAATCTAACTCATATTTTTCGTCAGCAGAACAAAAAATACAGAGCGAGGTGAGAGGAATTAGGAGTGCCATCACAAACACAAGTGACAGTGCTGCTGCCGCTCCTCCTCTATTACACCCATGGATGCATAACGAAGTGCAATAAGCTCCTGCAAATGTGAATAGATGGGTTTCAGTCCGTGGGTTGATCCTGGAGAGAGAGAGCAGGAAGCTGAAGCAAGAACTCCTTGCTCCTACTGTCACATCTCTTGGGAAGATTGAAAGCATTGTTGGATCCTCGAAATCCTGGGTCGGTTCCCTTGTCACCCAGTGGGTGCAAATAGACATGTCCCTGCCTTCATTACTCTCTGTCCCCGTCCGTCCTCGTTTCAGAGAGAGAGAGAGCGAGAGAGAGAATCTGCTGTAGCCACATTGAAGTCTCACTGTTGCAGACTTCATCATTCGAAGACCTGTGTTCATAGAGACAAGCAAACATGGCAGTACTGTACTGCAAATATGCTGCTGCTGTTTGCGATTATGCTTGTGATGCGTGCACCTGTGGCAACTAATGAAGGAGGCAGTACCGGAAAGCGAAGAGATGGGGCTGCATTTGCATGGATGCGTTCTCCCAAGTCAAGCTCGCTGTTCATCTCGAGACAGTAGGATTTCCAGGGACGAGGATACATGCTGTTCTGGCCGCAGAACACTGTTCCAATCCGTTGGTGAATCATGTCGACAGTGCCAAGTAGCCAAAATGGGTGAAGCAGAAGCGATGTGATGAGGCGGCGAGTGCCGATGAGAAGGCACAGAATCTTGCTTGTGTGAGGTCATGTCACGGCAGGTTTCGGAAGGAAGGCTGTGTACAGAGAGACTCCACTCCTTTGGAGGAGCAAAAAAGGCATCAAAGATCAGATCGAGTTGTTCTTCGGAAAGCTATGCAGTCGTATTTCGTCAAAGATTTGGGGGACATTACGGAGGAGAAAAGCTACGCACTCTTACTTCGTCAAAGATTTCATGGAGTATGTACGGTTGGGAAGAGAAGGTTGTGTGCGTTCTTCGTTTCGTCAAAAGAACTTTTATTCCGTAATGGAATTTGGAGTCGCCGCCGGGAATATGATATAAAAAGATTGCCACGTGGTCGGCAGGATTCGAACCTGCGCGGGCAGAGCCCACATGATTTCTAGTCATGCCCGATAACCACTCCGGCACGACCACTTAGTGATCACCAATTAAATAAAATCATATATATTCATTTTACATTACTGGCAATCTTTAATAATTGGGATTGGCTGATGCTTTGTTGGAGAGATGAATGGATGATGAAGGGAAGAAAATAACCTACAGCTTCTCTCTCTAACATGATTAATCTGATCCAAAGAACCTCTATCGTTAATTAAACCATTTAAATTTGAACTGGTATTTATCGATCAGAACCTAGTAAAGTAGTTACTCTTTTAGGACATGAGAAACCAAAGGTTCTAGGTAACAAAACAAAAGACTTTTGAGTACATTCTTTTACCTCATCTCAACAGATACACGAAGCAAAATAACACATTCTTCTTACATTATGATACTAATTTGTATTTCTTGGCAGGATTCTTTGAATTGTTCCAAATGCACATTAGTAAGCAAACATTATGGAACTCCATATACCACATTTTTACAGCAAATTGCAAGCATGTGATTTACATGACCAACACTGTATCTGATACACCTGATGCACTTGTACAGTCTCATTCTTGTGCAGATGCAATCAACTAGCGAAAAGACTACAGTCCATGGAGAACTTATAGTGATCTCAAAGAGAGACCATCATTCACATATAAACAATGCTTACAAGCCATACGAAATCTACTGATATGCTTGCGTGAGATTATAGAACACACATATGTTTTCAGTAATAAGAGTTTCCAGGCTTCCATAAAAAGTAGATGCATATTGGATGAGGGGGGTGTCTTCCAGTGACTAGTTTGGAACACCTCCATCCGTGGATTCGTAATGCACCTCATTGAAGACCCACCACGGACCATGGGATCAAGCCACCAGAAGGTAGTGAGGCTCTCATGGTTGGGACGCGCCTCACAACTGAGAAAGCTTCATTGAGACGGGATGCATTGACTTTCAGCTGGAATGCCTTCTGCAATACAGAGATTTATCAGGAAGGGGATCCTCAGTGCATAAATTTGCCGAATCACATGAAAAAGGATGTTTTATGATATTCTACATTACATTTATTTACCCAAGAATAGCCTCATTCAGGTTTCTTAAGCAAAGGCTATATTCTGGTACACGTCATTTTAAATGCCAGATAAGGAGCAGACTAGCAGTTGAGCAAGACAAAGCATGCTAGTAATTTCTGAGGAGAAAGTAAGTTGCAAAGCAAGAATGACTTGGGTAACCAAAGATAAAATTAACCAAACACTAATATTCAAAACTCCAACTGATTTAGCTCAAGGTTGTGGTTCATGTTCATTTACGATTGAGGCACATCAATGAACTTAATAGAGATAACACCAAATGCCGAATTTAGCAGGTCATCTTTAGTTGTATTAACTTGATGCAACCATAGCATAGAAACTCAATAGATCAGTTGGATGGAGTAAATTCCAAAGTGTTGGCTCAAATTCCCAACTAGGAAGATACAGCAACAAGAAACCTTTAGGAAAGCAAAAATGTAGCTTCACGCATCGAGTTACCAAAGTATAGTGGGATCGCTATGTGTAGTAACTAGTTCAACATAGCACCTTCCTTGGCATACATGTAAACCACAAATTTTGGCAACTACAAAAAGCTAACTATCATGTTGTAACCAAGAAGGACACATAAGATCATCACCTAGGATGCCTAGTTGTTTGTGTATTGCAATCTGAAAGACAGGAACACCGAAAACTGTGTTTTTAACCATATTTCAACTTTGTTCACTCTCAACTTTGTATTTGGTAGAGTTCAGCATTTAACAAAACATTGCCACAGAGTTCAGCATTTGCACACTAACTACAATTAAGTAGCAAGTGGCCAAGTAAGAACGTGACTAGAGAATGGTAGATCTAAAGTTGAGTGTGTGAAACATAATCTAACTTTCTTTATCTTGTTGATAGATTGAATCATTTTCATTCATTCAAGGTCCATTAACAAGGGAGTATGACCTTACAAACTAAGTTTCTATGCTATAACCAATAGAATCCTATATTATATGAAATATCATGTTGGTGTAAATACTCATACAATACAATTAAGACCATCAGTATATCTGTTCACAATGCACGGAAATATCAAGTCACAAACATAAATGCAAACAATAATTATAAAATGTTAAAGCAAGTGAAGATAGGAGGCAAACTCCAAAATATGAACATGAACAAGCAGGGGTTTAAATAAGTGTCCGGGCGCTCGCCTAAGCGCGTGGGTGAGGCGAGGCACGAGCACCTCACGCCTTGACCAAGCGATACGCTGCCTAGGCGCTTGCCTGAACCCAGGCACCTTGGGCGAGCGCTCGATTCAAACGAAGCAACCGAACCAGACTTTTAAGTTTGATTCGATTGAACAGTAGCTATTTGGTTCGATATAACCAACTAAGCTACATACTCCCCCAACCCCGCTCCCCTCACGCGACCCTGAGCCATAAACCCAAGCGCAATTGCCAACACACAAGGTTGGCGCTTCCCCTGTCATTGATGGATGGGTCCGACGACCTAGCTTTCGTGCGTAGTTCCCTCCGTCACCGCTGCTTTGGTGTGCAGCTTCTTCCACCATCGAGGGAGAGGAATGTAACTTCCTTCGCCATTGACAGACACCTCTGAAGCTTCCTCTGCCTAGACGTTGTCACTCGCAGCTTCCGCTGCTACTACGGTTCGTAGCTTCCTCTACTACTGCTACTGTCGTCTGAAGCTTCCTCTGTTGCTGTTGTTATCCGAAGCTTCCTCCGCCACTACTACTGCCATTTACAGCTTCCTTCGCCATCGCCATCGTCGTCCGAAAGTTCCTCCATTACCGTTGCCCTCTCTTTCCCTACTTTCCACTCTTGGTGACTCTTTTCTCCCCCTCTAACTACTGTTAATAGTAGACAATTTACTGTTAACAATAGATTGTTAACTACTATTATCATATAATAATCTACTGTTAACAATAGATTATTAACTACTATTATCATATAATAGTCCCTACTTAGATTTTAACATTGCTAATCTCTATTTATTTAGATCTATTATTAGGGTTTCAAGATTAATGACACGCGTACAAAGCAATTCAGAAGATTCATAAAAAAATTCAAGAAATTATTCTGTTTGAAAATACAATTATCTAAAGGATCCTAAGGTCCTAATGCAATTACTTGCATCTTTTGTGATAAGACCACCATAAATGATATTTTCTGTACAAAGCAGCATTAAGTAGGAAATTTCAAGAAAGTGTCAATCCAAATAAGAAAAGAATATATGACAGAAAAGAAAAAGAAGTCATGATTGTTAAGAAGGATAAAAAGGGACCGATGAACTTATATATGTATTAAGGATCACAAAAGCAACAAGTGCAAGTAAGAGCAAAATTAAGACAAACAAATATAAGTGATATTTGTGATAAGAAAATATAGGAAAAAATAATTCAACAGATTGCTCGCTTCTTCTATCAGGCTGGCCTTCCTTTTAGTACTTGTCATTTAGATAATTTTAAATAGATGATTGAAGCTATTGGAAGATATGGTGGAGGATTAAAACCTTCAAGTTATTACGAATTGCGAGTTTCATTACTAAAAACAAAGTTGGATTATACAAATGACTTATTAAAGGGTCACAAAGAATCATGGGTAAAGCATTATTGCTTTATTATGTTAGATGCTTGAAACGACGGGAGACGTAGAAGTATAATTAATTTTATGATCAATTATCCTTTAGGAACCATGTTTGTAAAGTCAATAGATGCATCATCCTTTATGAAATCTAGAGAAAAAATATATGAGTTGCTTGATAATAAGTTTGTGGAAGAAATTGATGAATAAAATATCGTCCAAGTTACAAACGACAATAGAAGCAATTATGTGTTAACTGGTAAGATTTATCTTTTGAATTTTAAATTTTTTTAATTACTTTATGTCTCTAATTTATATAAAAGAACTATGTGACTCCTAAGTCTTAACAATTTTGTTATCTTTTGTCTTGGGTAAATTATTTGAAACAAAAAGATAACACTTATATTAGACTTAATGTGCGGCACATTGAACTGATTTAATGTTGGAGGATATTGGAAAGATTTCTGACATCAAGAAATTTTAGAAAGGACAATATTTGTCATTGGATTTCTTTATAATCATACTAGAGCTTTAAATATGATGAGATAATTCATATGTAACAAGGAATTGGTGAGATATGGTGTCACCTGATTTATTACCTCCTTCTTGACATTACAGAGCGTATATCATAAAAAACGTAACTTGAGAAATATGTTTACCTCGGAGAAATGAATGATAAGCAAATGGGCAAAAGAAACGAAAGGCAAGAGGGTCGATGATATTATCTTAATGCGGTTCTTTTAAAATCTTATAGTTTACACATTAAAGGTAATGAGCCCTCTTGTTCGAGTCCTTCAATTGTCAGATAATAAAAAGAAATCTACAATGAGATATATTTATAAGACTATGGATAAAGCAAAAGAGATAATTAAAAAGTCTTTTGATGAAAATGAAGACTAGTATAAGAAAATATTTGGAATCATTGACGAAAGATGGAATTATCAATTTCACCGTCCATTACATGCAGTAGGATTTTATTTGAACCCATAATGCTTTTATAAGAATACCTCCATTGAGTTTAATGCACTAGTTGTAAATGGGTTATATAAGTGCACTGTAAGATTGGTTCCAAGCCTTGATGTGTAAGATAAGACCATACGTGAATTATCATTATATAAGAATGTCAATGGTCTTTTGAAAATTTTAATGATAGTTCAATCTAGGACAACTACATCCCTAGGTATTTATAAATTTATAGAATTAATTTTATGTATAGTATGTTATTGTTAATAATAAAGTAAATTTTCTAGCTAAATGGTGAAATCTATTTGGAAATTTCACTCCAAATTTATAACAATTGACTATAAAAAATTCTTAGTTTGACTTGTAGTGCTGCATGATGTGAGCAAAACTAGAGTGTCTTTGAGTATGTAAGGATGACAAAATATTTTTAATTCAATTAATCTATTTTTCTTAGATAGATGCATTAATATATTTTTAAATTAAACGATATGACAGATTCACACAAAGAGAAAAATCAATTACAACATCAATGATTACATGATCTGATTTATATAAAGTGTAATCAAGTATTGAAAACTTATCATGATTTACGAAATACATTAATCTAATATCATTACAAGATATTGATGATTCAAATGAGTGGTTGGCGAGGGAAAATGATGCGAACATACAAGATGCCGAAGATGAGTTTGTATTTGAAGATAACAGCTTGACACAGAGAGATATGGCAAGAGCTTCAGGTGTCGAAGAATTACAGACATATACAAGATAAATGATAAAAACAAAATGAGTATAAAAGCCTCAAGTTCATCTCCTGATATTGTCGAAGAGGAGAAAACATATTTTAATGAAGATCGAAGAGAGAAAGAGAAAGATGATGATACGTTTGAGAATAATGATGTTGATTGTGATGATGATTAAATTTGATTTAAAAATTTATTGTTTTGAGTCTTTTGACATTTTTGTTATTAGAAGATAGATAATGTGACTTGATACTTTAGATCTTTTTCATTTAATGTCGTATTTTTATTTATATAATCATATTTATCAATTATATTATACATTTTTACATTTTAAGATTTCAGAGTTAGTCGTTTCGCTTGGGCAAACACCTAGCACCTTGTATTTTGGGACCTCGGCACCTTTTGTCTCCTAGTGGATTTTAAATCACTGTGAACAGATGAAGGATGGTTGAAATGACTTGTAGGAGGACAAGCTTGCATCAAATAGTTAACATGTGCCTTCATACCTTCATATGCTTATTAGGACAAGCAAATATCAACCTACATGCCAGTTCCCCATCTTTGAGTGGGGTTGAGATAGAAAATTAAAAAAGGGTCGAAGCTTCCAAATTATCTCCTTGACAAAAATTAGTGTTCAAGGGAAAATACAGCATTAATTGAACAAGATGCCTAGTGCAAACAATAATACTGATGATGATAAAAATATGCAAGGAAGCAAAAGCAACAAAAGAAATCAGCTGTTATCCAGGCTGACCTCTATATATTGACAAGTTTCTTTCACTTTAAAGCATAATCAACAGAATACTACCTCACAAACTAGTTAAAAACTAAGATAGTATGCAGCTATTAGTAATTTGATCACATGTTGCTGCTAACAATTTTGTTCAGAATGCACATAAATATTTAGGTTGCAAAGACCAATGTTATCAAGTAATGAATTGGAGTATAAAAATGAACATGGCAAAAACAAATATATACCATCAAAACCTTAAGATTTAGACAAGTATGATTTTAATTAGGATAGCTCTAGTACTTCCATAAAGGACAACATTGCAACAGATAGTTAAGAATGTGCCTTTAGATGCTTATTTGGACAGCTGGATAGCAAAAAACTCGAAAGAACGACAAAACTGATTGCTTCAAGTAAAATTTTTTTCTCCCCAACAAAAAATAATATGCAAGAGATAGATTAACTAAGCAAGGAACCTGCTCAAGAAGTAAATAACTAAATAAATAACCATTGACTAAGGAAGGAAATAGATACCAAAAACTTTACCTTTTCATCCAGGCTGACCTTGAGAGGAATACTTATAGTCTTTTGTTTCATCCGATACAATCGTTTTCGGAGCATGAAAACCCCCAAGATCGCCGCAGCAATGGAGATACACCAAACTGGCTTCACCTTGAAAGCACAAAACTTTAGAATCTCAAATGGAAACTTCCACCAAACCATCCCTTTCTTCTCTCGTCCCCCATTCAAAACGTTCCCCGACCGAATGTTCTTAGCACCCATTTCAACTGGAGAACTGTAGCGCTCATCAGTCTTCGCACGTTCATCGGATCCCACTTCGTCAGGAATTTCAGCTCCCATCTCTGTCCCTTCGATCCCAACAATCCCCTCGGGACCCACTGCTTTCACATCCTCTTCTCCATCGGCCCTCTCTCCAGTCTCCAAACCTCCGGCGCTAAATTCCTCCTTTTCGCTACCAAGAAGTGACCTTTGCCCGTCCGACGACTCATCCGACCAAAACCCGCCCAAATCCTTGCGACGGAACTCGATCACGGGAAAATCCACCTCCCCCTTTGGCCGATCGAGATACCTGGAGTCAGATTCTGGGTCGATCCAGCTAGGGTTATCGGAATCGACCTGCTCCTCCTCCTCCTCCTCCCCCTCAAGGGCAAAGGGAGCACCTTTCTGATACCGTATCTGGGAGTCGAGAGTAAAGTAATCAGACTTGATGGCGCCGTCTTCGGAGTCCTCCGACGACGCTTGTAAGGGCTTAATATCCTCTCCCGCCTCAGAGGCGAGGAGCATCTCCCAGTCGCGGAAGTCAGAGTGCTCTTCCATGGCGGCCTGGTCGAAAGATAGGGAGAGCGACGGAGGAGAGAAGCTCTTAACCTAGGCGTGCGATCGGGCGAGGGGACAAAAGCGCATCGGAGATGGGAAGACACGGACGTTATCTTTTTCTTGCGTCCTTCGTCGGTTTCGAAGGAATAAAGCGTAGACAAACGCTCGATTTGATGCGAGGGGCGAGAAGACGGTCATGTGGAGGCCAAGGGAAAGCCGTCAGCTGCAGGAGAGCCACCCATCACCGGCCTGCACGGATCTCAATGACCACATATGGTCTCTCCACTCGACAGCGCTGCATGGAATCATACGTGAGACTGCTACCAACGAACGGTCATGATGTGGGGATCGAAGGATCCCACGATCCGTCGACAGCGGCCACAGAACATGGCGGGCGCGGCTGCAGTACTGACAAAGGCACCAAACGTTAAAAGGCTGTCTTCCATTGGTCACTAATTGCGGGTCCCATATAACGACGGCGACCTCTCAGCTTACGATTGGAGATGTACTCTCGAGTGCGTCCCCTCACAAACCGGCGTTGTGGAATTGGGTTGCAGCCGAGAAGGCGAGAAGAGTCACCCTTGTTGACTCGTCGCCAGCTCGACTCGGTATCATGCCATGGCAGCCAAAAGATGAGAAGGTGCAGCATTCGATGTTATCATGAGTGACGAAAGACACACAAAAAAGGTCGATTGTTTGATGAGATCAATGGACCATTAAGTTACGTGGATGGATTTGCATCAAAGCTTGCGGCAGTGGAGAGGTCACGATAATGCAGGAGGTAGCATGGAATCGATAGTAATTATAGTATCCAGAATGAGCATCATCAACCTTTGTCGAACATCTTCATCGCAGCTATCGATGCCTGTGAGAAATTTCTTTACTTTTGTTATGTTATGTGTGATAGTGGCTTTCAAAATCAAGAAGAAAGAATGGGAGGCATCAAGGAAGGAAGCTCACACCGTAAGTGTACACATTCCCCGCCTCCAAATTGATAACCTCGTGTCAATGATGATGGGGTATAAAGAGAAATAACTTTTGTATATGAACAAATATTAGCAGATCGTAACGGAATTAAATGAAATCATAATCAAATAAACACTAAGATATATGTGAAAAATCTCTCTAATGTGAAGGGTAAAAATCACATGATAAATTAGAGATAATCCACTATTAGAATAATGAATATACAAATCTCAATCTCTTGTCATAAACCCTAACAAAAATCATAAGAGAATAATTGGATATAAGGATCATGTCACTGTCCACAATATCTAAAACCTTCCCAAGTAATCACAGCAAGAGTCTACTGTAGATTTGATCTAACTTGAAATGAGAACGCTACTAGATGATTGAGAATAGTTTCTTTGCGTTGTCCTTGTTTTCTTTTCTTTCTTTATCTTATTTTGCTATATTTTTCTGTCAAAAAATGCACCCACCTTTACGCCAAAACGTAACCACCACACCTCCCTTATATTGATATAGGGTTAGGTTAATAGAAGATGTGGACTGTGGACTGATAAAACCTACATTGGACTGAATATGGGCTGTCAGCCCAACAAATAATTGGAGGATAGCAATGACAGTCGCGTCATTATAATTGAAAATTATAATTTTCAATTATAATTTTTGACCATTAAACCGCACTTATAATATATTATTGATCTTTTATAGTGGCCTCATGAAACTATGAAGTTGTTCCGAGGAGTAAGAGATCCGCTGATTCCGTCTACATCCGCATCCGATATGGATCCGACCCGACAACACTGGTGAAAAATGTAAATTACCAAATTATAATGTTTCACGTCATCTCCGACGCTTAATCACGTGCATAGTCACGTGGTGATAACAGCACTTGAAGCTCGACGGAATAAGGCCGTTTCTGTCGTTCTTATGGTTCTGTTCTCGTGCTGGACGAAGCGATAATGGAGACGACATCCTCGGGACCGTCCACCAGGCCACCGTTGCCGACTCGGCGGCCTACGAAACGCCTGTTGTTCGACAGGCGCTACGGTTGGGTGTACTGCTCCCCTTCAGCTTTTCTTATGCCAATTTGTAGACTAGGGTTTCCTTTCTCGACACTTCAAGAATCCATGATCGTGTCAAAATTGGTCTCGTGGATGTACGGATTTCATGAATTTTTCTTATTTTACAGCTTCGATGAGTGGAAGGATCCTTCAGAAGAAGCTTTAGCTGGTGGTCGAGGAATGTATGCTCTTCTTGCCGCTGTTTCTGATACTAGGAATGTTATCGCTTCTTTACCCTGTAATTTATCTCCTATGATTTTTTTTTTACATTCAGGTTTTGCATTTTGCCGATCGCGAAGTCAATGCTGAATGTCGCATCGTTGTCGGTATGAATCACATAAAAAAGTTTTCTTTGTATTTATTTTTAAAGTTGCAGGCTGCTGTAGAATTGAACACTTTGGATTTAGTTAATGATACTAGATTTATACCAGTTCTACAAGCATTCTCGTGAGTAGTAGAGCAGAGGAAAGTGCAAGAAACATTAGAATTTGCAATCTTGTGTTTAGTATAGTGTATAATAGCTTATCAGGCATTTAGTACAAGCGACATGCTTATGACCACAATCAACTAATATTTTGTGGAAGCTTCTTTCTTTTTTGGAGAAAACTAGACAATTGTGCAAGAGCACAAGAATTTGCAATTTCAGATTTTTTTTACAATAAAAATGCTTAACGTTCAGGAATCAAGCAAATATCATCATAGCCCTTGTAACTCCGAGTCCAGATAACCACGATCAATTAATTACTTGTGGGAGCTTCTTTCTCTAGTGCAAGGAACACTAGTATTTACAATCTCATTTTTAATTTGGATAGTCAATGGCAAATATTAAGGAGTTGAGCACATGGAATATTCTCACTACAGTCATCCTAGTGAATAAATACAGGCAGCTAATTGATTGGACTGAGTTTGCTTACAAAGCTTGTGCTTTTGAAAAGATGCTGATTTGATTTTCCTGCCATGTAGATTAGGTTGATTTATGTGTTGCTATGTGTTGTAAAACTCACACAGTCTATGGTTTTATATAAAAGGTCTGGTTCCTAGCTATTACATTGTTAGAACTTAGATATATACAATCTTTTCCTTTAATTACTTATATGAAGCTAAAATACAGATATAACGTTGTTATATACAATACATATGCATGGTACTTATGTTAAGCTAAAAATATGGTGTTTGGCTGCCTGGACTATCTTTATTTCTATATTTGTGTGTTATGGTAAATTATTTATCTAGAATATTGCCTCTAGATTGTCACCTCTTTGAAGTATGAGCTTTACATTAAATTTCATAAGTGGTTAATATTGGTCAAAGTCCTTTTTCTTTTACAATGGTAACTTATTCTTGTCCTAATAAACTATGTTTTAGAACTCCTAAGATATCATTTTAGCTTAACTTGCTTACAATAGAATAGAAATTCATTTCTTTTTTAGGCTTATTTCTACGTCATTAAGTTTTGGAGTCATATGGTAGTTCTTTTTTTGGTTAACATATGTGTCAAATTCTAAAACATATTAGGCTGTCTCGGTGAACTTATACAGGGCTTATCTCGCTATAACAAAATCAAATTGTTGATGTGAGATAGGTATACTTGTAATCTCGTTGGTACTAGGTTCATAGTAACGTAGTTTTTCCCCCTTTGTTTGCTTGACAAGGCTATTCTTCTTTTTCATGCAAACTGTTGCTCCATTTTGGTGATTTTTTGTCTTTTGTTTTTTTAAACTGACAAAGATGAACCTCATGGCCACTTCAATATATAATTAATTTGGTTTGCTACAATTTCTCCCCTCTATTTTCCTGGAAAATATGATTATCTTTTTGATTTTATAAAAAATTCTATTTCACAAAATGATTCCTTCTCTTTCTTTATCTTTTCCTGAGCTCACAATGATCGACCTCATTGCCATTTCTGTAGCACTATGACTATTTTGGACATATACGACCAGTACCATAATGTCACAAGGGGGTAAACATTGATGATAACATTTCTATTGTCCACTATTGCATTCTTATGAATACATTTTCTTCCTTAGTTATGGAGGGCCAGTTTTTCTTGATGTGCTCCATCCACCATTGTTTCTATATTGAATTTTATGTCCAAGGAAGCAACATCTTGTTCTTTTAATCTGCTTTGCTGTGTAGACAACAGAAGGGTTATAAAAACATAGATTTCAGATCAGAAGGATGTATCTAAGGAAGATGTTTTGCTTTTCTAGGCTGTGTATCTTGGAAGTTACATTTATTTTTTTTTTGAAGTAGATAGAGGTACATGATTTTCATCTATATTGACTTGAGTTAGCTATCTCTGCCATATATGTCACCACATATGCAAGTTGGCCAGTGATTATTTGAGTCCTTGGGAAATGAATGCGGGTTTGGCACAGGTGCCCAAGATGCCCTTGAGCTACACCAGAATCTTGGCCTGATAATCTACTTGCTAACTGCCTCCATCTGATACAAAAAAGTAATAACCGTGTCATAAATTCCTCGAACTGCTTCACTATCTATGCCTGAAAATTTACTTGATAAACTGCCTCTATCTGTTACTGATGCCATCCATATCAAGGCCAAAGACAGAATTTCTGTGTTCAATTTAACTTCATCATGATTTAAATCTTATCCTGAATAAGAAGTGAAATGACTACTTCTATGTGATTAGTTTTATTGATTATTGCTTTCCACTCTATCATTGTTTATGTGGTTTTAATCAAGGTTTTTAATTTTGTACTGTATCAGTGTATCGAGCTTTGCTCTATACGGTATGGTAGGCATACCACTCGGTATATATATGTTTATATACATATTTATATAAAAATATGTTTATATACATATGTTTACTCATAAACATATATATTATTATATACATATGTAGTTCAACGACCAATAGTATCATCATCAATGTAATTTCTAACTTCAATATTTATTTGTGGACAACATCCTAAGTGATGCTAGGAATGTTTAAACATATATGAGTAACATATATAAAAAATTATCACCCCCTTTCCATCTCGAGAGATGGAAAGGGTGTGATGGTGGAGCGGGCGAGGATGCGATGGGTCGCCTTCGTCCCTAGCTCGAACTCATCCCTCGCTAGGCCCTCCGCAATGCTCCCGCGGTAGCTGAATCCGACGGGGATCCAACGTAGAGCGAGCTCATCTCCTACTCCCCCGCCGCTGCTGCCCTCATCGACTGTAAGGAAGAAGACCAAGATGATGGTGAGAGCGAGAAGGGGAAGCAATAGTCTAACCTGGGTCGTGATCCCTTCCTTCATTGTCGACCACGACCTCCTCGACCACAACGGCCACGATCCCTTTGCTCCCTACCGCATTTTGCCCAACGGAGCGCTTCTTCGTGTCCCGCCATGTCCAACTCCCTTCTCCATCATGCCTTCTTCGTCCAACGAGCGCCGCAGCCTCGTCTTCCTCGCTGTCGTGCTCTTCATCCTGTCCGCTAGCTGATACCGCTCGGTAGCGAGCGGTCCGCGTGCTTGTCAGCTGGCGGACTGGTACAAACCGCCCGTACCGAGCGGTACGATTTGAGATTTGAATCCTTGGTTTTAATTATAAAGTACATACCAACTTCTTAATACTGTTTTATTTATACAAATCAAATGTTCACCTTTCTGGCAGACCATCATAATTGATTATAATTGGGATTAACAGGACACCATTGTCAGCTAAATTACCGTTAGCGTAAAGAAGGAATTGACTCGATAATGGATGAAATCCCTATGTTATTCGAAAGCACATCGATATAACATTTTCTCTGATGGGGCATAGTGGAACTGTTGTTCCTAACAGGGCTGTTGTTTTCTCCTGTTGTATAAGTGATGGATTGTTGTGAATTTGTTATGAGCCTTGTCTTGTCCATTATTGGTCTGATTTCTGAACTATGCTTGCTGTCTATATTATGAATATTCTGAGTTTCTAATTGTGTTATATCAGGTAATCATTTGGCTTGTCCATTATTGGTCTGAGTTCTGAACCATGCTTGCTATCTATGTTATGAATACTCTGAGCTTCTAAATTATCAGACACATAAGTGATGCCTAGAGTAATGATCATGTACTATTGCAGCATGACATATTTAATAGATATAAGACATTTATCTGTTTGAAAATTAAGTGAGCCTCTGTAGTTCACTACCAGAATATGGTTTCCCAATAATGGATGTCTCTTGACTTTCATTGCATGGTTCGGTTCATGTTTTTGCAAAATGTACTGGGTGACAATATTGCTGAACAAAGCAGAAAACAAGACCATAAACCTACACTGAAAGACGAAAGTTTGTACATGGTTTTCTTTTATCACCTTCATTTACCATAGATGATCTTCGTGAACTTATATTTCATATTTCACTTTGCAGATCAGTCTTGCAGCAGATTTTGTGATCAAAGCTCTTAAGTCTCCTATTCAACTTTCTCAACAAGAATTGCATGCTAACCTGTGTAGTCAGTTTCATAAGCTAGCACTTAATATGCAGGGATGGAATCTTAAGTTGATAACCTTGGGTAATAGGAGACAAAATGCCATGAACTCTGAAGAGGTTCCTACAAACTGAACCAATCCCTCGGCTGCATCATGCTGCAACTCAATGGATTCTGTTATGATGAACTATTGGAGTATGATGTTTGTTTGAGATGTAAATGAAGATTTACATTTCATTCGAGGAAGTTACTGAATCTTGTGAGAAGACTATGTGATTACAAGGATATGCATGATTGATTGAGCCAAGGTAACCCCTCAAACTGAGCTGAACTGGGTAGAAATGTGCATCATCAATTTCACATGGTCTTAAATGGGTGATATGTACATGTAATGTACATGAAACGTACATGGCATGTGGATCACACAAATTTACTCTTGGATAAACCTGTCTCATTTGAATAGTGATAGACCTTGAGCCACAAGCGGACCCGGACAATACATCCAACTTGCTATCTTCATGAATTTTTGTTGGGTAAGCTTTTTTGTTTTCTTGTTCACAAATTTTGGTAGGAATTTTAATCAGGAAAGTCAAATGACCATTTCTTCTCCTGTGTATAAATGGTTTGGGTAGCTATAGGCTTCAACTTGTGCTTACGGTTTACTTTACCAAACAGGGAAGAAGATCTTGATTCCTCAAGGTGGGGAAGAAGCGGTCCTCAAGTTAAGTAGGTATTGTGTGGCCATGGCTACCTTCTTCTGGTTCATTCTACTACTGTTCTCACCTGCTTGTCCCATCCATCCGTTTCAAGTTCATGGTCCCCAAAAGGATCAATTTTAGCTTGGTTCTTATTACCAGGGTGAGAGACACCACATGAAAATAACAATGCCCAATTTGGCCAACTTCAACCATCATGATTGGGGCACTGTATTGATCTTCCGAAAAATCTAGCAACGATTGATGCCCTCACAGGCAACCCTTAAGGTGAATATTTTAGAAGCCTCATGTCCGTGGCGAGGCTCTTTTAAGTATTCCTGTCACTAGGACAACCCTTAAGTCCATCCTTCTTCCTCTCGCAAGAAATAAATCCATCGGTTAATATTTTTTTCATCTTAAACATTTGATATGGTATCAAAAAATCTATATATTTTTACACCTAAAAAAACATTGATAAATCTGTTAAAAGTTTAAAAGATATTATATGTTTTATAAAAAAAAAAACAAATTACGTTGTCTTTTCTTTTTTTTAAAGAGAATATCCATTAATAGGTATTCTTTATTTTTGAAAAAAAAGAAATTTTAGTGGAGGAACCAATGATAAGAAATTTTAGTGATTCAACTTCATAAAAATTGAAGAGAAATTTTGATTCAATCACCGAAATATAAGATAAAACAATAAACATTAATTATATTTTGATTGGGGGTCAAAAGGGAGCAGTTGGTTCGGTGCCAGTAGACTTCGCCATCAAAACGAATGAATCAGTCACAAAATAACCACACACGGGTCTCCCACCAACGTGTCGATCAAGACGGTGCCAGGTGGACGAACCATGATCTCCGATTCCAAAGCCTCCCTTATCACCCAAACAAACAGCAAATATAAAAAAAGAGAGAGAAAAAAAAAGGCTTCAAAAATAAAGCTACTCTCACCTTCTCCTCCTCTCTTTGCTATATGGCAATCCCCAGCATCTAAACAATGCTCTCTACGAGGCCATGCCTCTCCTCCTTCCCCGCCCCCTCTCCTCTCCTCTCTCCTCACCTCTCTTCCTCCTCCTCCTCCTCCTCTTCTTTCTTCTCCCTCTCGAGTATCAGGCCGCGCCGCATCCCTTCCTTTCGGCCCCTCTCCTCGCTCAAGGAGTCCAAGAAGGTCGCGCTCCGGAAGGCCACCAATGTCCCCCAGAACCTCAGATTCGATAACCGGAAGGGGAGGGACGACGGAAGCGTCTCGGATGATGGCGAGGGGGAGGTTGGCGGCGACGCCGCCCTGAAGGGGACCGTCCTCGCCGGGCTTCTCTTGGTTGGAGTCGTCGGGGGGTTCGGGACCGTGGGATACCTGTACAGAGATCAGATTAATGCTTTCCTTACTCAGTTCTCCGGTTTCATCGATGGTATGTTCTTTCCCTCTTTTTCTTTGGTGAATTTGATTGGATCCATGTGGTTCTGTGGAATTTGGTTCGTCTCTGCTGTTCATTTCGAAAGGTGTTATTTATTAGTGAACCGTTGGATATGATCTTCTGAATTCTCGGTTCAAGCTTGCTCTAAGTACTACTTGCTCTGGATCGTATGCTATATCTACTATCTGCTACTAGGTTGACTTGGTAAACAAATTTCAAGAAATCAAAATGCCAATTTTTTTACAAGTCCAATTGCTCTGGGAATAATATTGTTGGGATTTGTATAGTGGTGATCTGTAGGTCAATATTGTGCAGCTCATTCTTTACCAATTCTTGTTCAAGAAGCCAAGGCCTTATATGTACACTATGCACATCTAACAAAAGACTCATGTTTCTTGGGTTAAATATGGCCAAATGTACAGGGCACTGTGACAATCTAATGCAATCTAGCGACATAAGTAATGCAGAAGAAACATGGCTTGTGTGTAGCATCTTATCTATAAAGCCCCTTTGCTGCAATATTAGGAAAAAAATGTTGCATATATTAGGTTATCATTTCATTCATGAGGTGCTTTTTGCTAGGTCTGCTGAATTTATCAAGCCTTTGGTCTGACTCTGCAACACCGATGATAGCCACCACTAGAATTTTAGTTTAAATTTATGTGATGCCAGAGGTAGAAATGTGTGCTTCATGTGATTTTTCTTTTTCACCCAACATTTTCTGCAACTTGCTTTTTTTTTTCATCTGTTTGTGAAGTGTTTTGAGTTGCAACTAAGCACTTCCATGCTGTTTCTTTTAGAACCATTTGAACATTTTCTACATATATATGTGTATATTTGTTCTTGCTGAATATGCTTTCTACATTTTGAACCTGTTTTAGAAATATCATACTGCAGTATCTGGTACTTCCTGATATATTAGCCATTCAAGATTTGTTTCAGAGAGCATAATTGTGGATTCTTGCTTACAAATGTTGAAACATTTCTAATGGTTTGTGTAACCAGGTTATGGGCCTGCTGGATATGCTTTATTTATTCTTGTTTATGCTGGACTTGAGGTGAGATTAACTACTGATTTTTTCTCAGAAAAAAATCACTTACACAGGCAAAACTAAATCCGTATGTTCCTAGACCTAAATTGACTTGGAACTCTGTGAAGAACTTTTAGTCTCCATTTTGGTTTTGAATAATTATTTCTCAGTCACTAACTATGTTTATCAATGTCATTTTTATCCCATCTTCCTTTTCTATTTCAGCTAGTAAATTTAGCTTTAATCTAGGAGGGCTGATATCAGGTGTTGACATAGCAGAACAGGTTCTAATAATGAACCTTGATGGATAATAATCAGAAAAGCCACTCCCTTCTTACACCTAAATTGCATCTGAACTCCTTCAGGAACTTTAATGTCTATTTTGGTTTTAAAGAGTTACTTTCTAGTCATTAATGAAACTTGATGGATGATAGTTAAAAAAGCCACACCCTTCTTACACCTAAATTGATTCTGAACTCCTTCAGGAACTTTAATGTCTATTTTGGTTTTGAAAAGTTACTTTCTAGTCATTAACTATGTCAGCTTGGAAATTTAGCTTCAGTCTGTGAGGACTGATTTTGAGGTGTTGAGCTAGCAGAACCAATTCTAGTAATACTACTTGTTCGACAACTTTTGAGGATGATAGTCCTTTATCTAAATAGGTCTTGTTGGACGTATACCTTAGTACCCTTTTTTTGATATTATTGTATAAACTCTCTTGGGAACTTTAGAAGCAGAGAACAAGGCAATATGGTTTTTTGGTACTAATCTTTGACATCTTATTCTTTCATCCTTACTCCGAATCACTTTTGTTGTAGATTTTGGCAATTCCAGCGATCCCCTTAACCATGTCATCTGGACTTCTATTTGGGAGCTTGACTGGCACCATCATTGTCTCAATCAGTGGGACGGTAATTATCTTTACTTCGATAATTTTTGTTCATGGTGATTTGTTGAAATAGAATCATGAACTGCAATTTCTCACCATCAATTCCTTGGTTTTCTAGGTTGCTGCTGCTGTAGCCTTTCTTATTGCTAGGTATTTTGCACGGGAGCGCATTCTTAAATTGGTCGAAGGAAATAAGAAGTTTTTGGCAATTGATAAGGCAATTGGAGAAAATGGTTTTAGAGTTGTTACACTCCTTCGTTTGAGTCCTTTACTCCCATTTTCTCTAGGGAACTATTTATATGGCTTGACATCGGTGAAATTTGTTCCTTATGTGCTGGGAAGGTCAGTTGTGCATCTTTCTTCGTTTTGTGCTTGCATATGCTGGACTTTGCCCTGTTTTTCTATAAGCTGTAGACACAACATATTGTGAATTGTTTAAAATGAGACCTTAATCAGAGAGGAAGTAGAAGTATGTTGAAATCCTGAACATAGTTGATGACAAATTAATTTCAAACGAATTTTTTTTGGGATTCTTGTAACTGTGATATTTTTGTGTACACAAGTTCACTTGTAATTGAGCACAAAAAGTGTCACCAGGTGGTATTTACTGCAGAATGAACTAAGCTTGCTGAACATGATGTACCAACTGCATTATGCTTTAATAGCTAGGAAGCACGAGTTTTCAAAACATTTTTTTCTTTTACTGAGCAACTTAATAACTATCTTTCCTTTTCGATAGTTGGTTGGGAATGCTTCCAGGGACTTGGGCTTATGTTAGTGCTGGTGCATTTGGGCGAGCCATAATTGTGAGTTTTTTCCATGTTGCATGAATTTACAAACTTTCTTTGTGAAGTTTATGGTTTTACATAGATACCCTTTCCTATATCATGTTTCAGGATCTACCAGAAGTTCTTTTATAAAGTATTGTTTTATTTATATGCTGACTTCTAATAGTTGCTCATAGGATATGATACTCTTCAAAATAATGCTCATGTCTGCTAGTGATATTTGTATTATATGACTGAGATAGGATGGCTTATTATTTACTTGCGAACTTTCATTTAGAAGTTTTCTAGCAACAATTCACGGTTATGTCATGTGGAATATTAGCATTCATATGTTTGCATGCATGGGTTGTCATATTTTGATCAGTATGTTCCAGCTTGATGTGGATGTGCCATCCTAAACATGTGTCACCACATGTGAACATTTGCGAAAATAAAATTTTGCCTATATTGGTTGGCATAGGGTCGTGAGAGGGTCGAAGGGGTATCAACATGCCATGGTGGTGTGAAATGATAATTCTTGTTTGCATGTGCACTGAATATGAACAATCTAGCTGAATTGTCACCATTGAACTTCGTAACCTGTAAAGTCTCATTTTTCAGTTGTCTATTACCAATGTGCCATTGTTTATCCAGCTTGACTACAAGGTAAGCTGTTCCTGTCCTTTAACATGTGAAAATGCATGTTGTGCATTCGTTGGAGAGTTTTAACTCTGTGAATGTGCAAGTCGGACACACTTGTGGTACTGGGCAACATTGACTTCTTGCCCAGACATAGTTTTTATACTTGTGGTACAGGACAACATTGACTTTGCAAGATTCCTGTTACTAAGCTCATGTAAAAATTGCATGTTGTACACTTACCTGCAGCAGCAGGCTTCTAGCTCTCTGAATGTGCAAGACTTGCATACCTGTGGTACAGCACAATGGTGACTCAACTTCTTTTAATACATAGTTAATTCAAGACCATGCTATTTAAGCTGTGACTAGGAATATTCTCCTATGATACTAATGGAAGTTTCACGTTAACAAATTGCATTTGGCAATTAATGATTTTTATTTTTTCAATGTCACCTAATGTTTCCCAAGAAGTTGGCTTATCTAACTTCTCATTTTGCAGCAAGAGGAGTCAGATGTGGGGTTGTTAGGGGGAAATGGTCAATTACTGACTCTTGGCATAGGGCTGTTATTTACAGCCCTTGCCGCAGCTTATGTTACTCGTCTTGCAAAGGTAACAACTCCATATCCTAGACCTTACTATGTACTACCTAGTCAATAAAATGTTTTGAAACAAAATATGACGGCAAATTGCATTCCTTGTTTCGTTTCAGTGAGTGTGGTCTTAGCCTGCTTCTTGCCATAAAGAATTTTTATCTATATGCTCTAAATCTTATTGGAATCCATTTACAGCTTCGAGATTCATCTCTTTTATGAAATAGAGGATTCACATAACATTGTTCTAAGTATATGCGCAGCACTCCAATGTCCTGGAGATTAGGAATCATCTTGATATTTGACATAAGTGTCATATCAATCGTCTAGTGATTAAAGAAAACACTGGGCTTGTAAATCATTGAGCATATTTATGGAATTTACATTATATATGCTTAAAAATGGTTCGCAATCCACGTATTCATTCTTTGCTTTATCAGTTTTGGTTCAATTGCTACCTAAGTTCCATGTATGAAGTTGTCAACAAGCATCACACATTTGCAGAAAACATGAATTTTGGTTAGTACTTTATTGTCTTCTTATTAGAACGTTCATAGCTGAATCTTCATGTCTTGCACTGGTCCTGTACTGTGACTATCTTCTTTGCTATCTACACGCACTTGTGGATCAGTATCTTTTTGGGCAGTTCTCTGGTATGATTAGTGTAAATGGCATCTTCTCATACCTGGGAATTTATGTGAGGCAATGAGTAGTACATAACCAGAATATAAGAAGTACAATGCTCTAACAAAAGGTCATCTAGTTTATGCTTCATTCAAAACTAATTGGAAGATGAGTTGCCACTTCCAATTAGTTTGATGAAAATAAAGCTTGATGCTGATGTAGAGTGTGAACTACCTTGGACGAACTATTATTACAATAAAAATTTGATAACTAATCATGTATATTTCTGCTTATGCCTTCTGTACCTTAAATTGTAAGGAAATGTATTGACGATTGACATTAACTCTCTTTGTGTTACTTTATGTTGCAGGATGCTGTAAAAGATATCGAATAGGATAACCATTTATTGGGCCCAAACACGCGGTAAATGGCAGCCCCCTGATACAGAATGTAATTTATATACTTTTAACACCTACATAGTGGCATCTTTTAGATGCAACTAAAATTCCAAAACAATGCAATAATTTTGAAAAGGCAGAATATGCAGGTAATGATTTTGCATGCAGGTCGATTATGCAACTTGTTTTTGTCATTTTCAAAATCTGCCCAATATATTCAGAACTTATCTGTGGATCAAATAGTCAAGAGCCATTGATATGTCAAACCAGATCTGCAGATAGCAACAAAACTGTTCACTGATTTGCTATCTGAGCTACAGATAGAGCGCATACTCTTCGGATGGTTTTGGCACTATCTTCACGCGTGCTGCTTTCTTCTTCCTCCTCCTTGTTCCATGGTAGACATATGCCCAGCGTGCCAGAATCTCTACCATCTCTATATTAACTCAAGTTGTTTGCAACTTCCTCTTCCTTTTTAGTGCTGGTTTTCATCTCAAATTGCTCTATATTGACAAGTCATTTGCATCATTTTGCATACTGTGATAGAAAAGACAAGTTTTGTGTGTGTTGGCTAATTCAGTTGGGTCTCTTTTCAGTTCCACAATCTTTGTCTTCTCTTCTGCTTTGTTGTTCATTAAAATGGAGACGAGGGATCCATCAGGACCGAGTTTGTATGCCCGCCAAGAACGGTATCTTAGTTCACAAAGATGAGCACAGGGAATGAGTTTGCCTTCGACATGTCTTCCTATCTCCTTTCATGAAATTGAATGAAAAGCCATGAATAAGTGGATACAATCTCATCTGTTCTTACACCAACATCTGATGTCTGTGCCTTGCTATCAGCACCTTCGACTCGATCCGACTACAACCTATTCTTCTGCTGGTTCTGCCATCAATCTCCTTCTTCTGCATCCTTCGAACTGCTCGTGGGGCAGCAGCACATTTCACCTGAATCTCTACAGCCGGTGGTGAATGGGAGATTAAGCAACTCATTCTTTGATATCGCATCACTTTGGTATAGTTGTCAACAATCCCTGACAAGCTTCTTCCTGCCATGAACTCTGTGGACGGGTTCAGTTGTTGCTCACCTCCTCTGGCCACAACGTCGTGGCCATGGCATAACTAGATTCCGATTATATACCATGAAACTGTAGCTACAATAAACAGAGGGTGGTTGCTATCAAAGGTTCGAGTCACCAAGACAGTCTTGGGATGTAAGAACAGTAGGCGTTTCTTTTCTCAGTTTAGCACATAGAAGTACGAGAAACAATACGTTTAGAACATATTGTTCTAACTTCTAAGCAATATGTTTAAAACAAGTCACCAACTATGTCCCCTTATCAACAAGATTTCATGCAGTCACTTCTGCTAATGCAAATTCCGTAGAGATACATGAGGCTCTGATCGTATAACATCAATTTATTTTCTTATGGGAATTCTGCAGGAGGAATAGTATGTAAAGCTTCTAAATGCTTCATCATCGTTTCCATAGCTTCTCACGAGCAATTTCGAAGATGACTCGAACGATGCTTTTAGATTCCTTCTCTTCTGGCAGCTTAAGTAAGCTTGCAATCTGAGAGAATTCCAGATGGGGAATTTGAGCCTTTCCCTTCCAATCTGCTTCCAGCTCTTCCTTGTGAAGCTTTGGTGGAGACAATGCCCACTGCATTGCCCATATAGCTAGAGGGCGCATGTATTGCAATGACCGGTACTGACCGTTCGGTGTCCATGCTTCAGGGGTCTGAAACGAGTACCTGTTCAAACATTTTCCCAGATTAGTAACAGAGGTTTTTGACAAAAGGTGCATGATTTGTAATGCTACAAAGCTTTCAATGATTTCTTTTTCTTTTCATGAGCAAAAGGGGAAATTTTGTGTATGATGTAGTATAAAGTAGAAAACCATTTCTTCTGATCATAAAAATGGGTGACGGTAACTTGCGGAGGTGAATTTTCAAAGACTAAGATTATTGTCATTAAGGAAAGAAAGGCTTCCAATCTTGACATCGACAAATACTGCTGTAAGTTATTATGCTGATTATGATGGCCCTGTTTACCAAATGCCACCACACAAAAGTGCAGAAATTTCTCCAGTCGAGCTACTGAACTTGCACATGTATATCATAATAACAAGTATTCTTCTTAAGTACAAGAATTCAGGGATAACATCTTCTAAATATTCTTACGTAACTCTGTTGTCCTGTTCTAATTGGCACAATCGACAAAGCTGGAGAGCAGCATTATGTAATTCTATAAAATAACTAGTCCTCTATGATGAGTGTATCAACCATCAGAAGAAATTTTAGCAATATTTGTTAATCCCCAAATAGTAGGGTTTTCACTTGTTGTGGTTGTTATTAGCAATTTTTCGTTAACCTGAAGCTGCACTACCCCACGATTTCCTACTCGAGGCATACTCTTAGCATATGCTATGAAGTCAAGAGAAAGACTTTATGCAATTTAGTTAAAAATCCTTCTCTGATGTTAGCAGATACATAATTTAGAAGAACTAACACAGCAAACTAGTCAGTGCCATGCAAAACCAAACAACCTATCCATCAGGCAACACATGGATGAATATATGATTGGGCTGAGCTTGTTGTCTCCTATAATTGGAAGCTCATAAAAAGAGAAGGAAAGTTAGAAGGACTTAATTATTTACTAAACTATTAAACATGTCTTCTTCATGCTAAGTTAGTCTAGGTGTGTTTATTTCTCTCTCAAAGACAAACAAGACACAAGCTTAAATGACCTGATAATGGGACATGCTAAGGCCTATAGAAAGTGATTAAGCTCAACCAGAGCCCTATATTTGATACAAGCCAAATGTTGTTTGATGAACTACAGGTGTTATAGGGAAAGATTTTGGAGTATGCTTTGCTTTCTTGGAAAAAATCTTGGACTTAAAGAAACTGGAAATACCTGGATAAGTGCTATATAAACTTAAAACAGTCATATAAAACTTACCCGAGACCTTCGTGAGACCAGGCGGTTTCATGAATCCCTTCAGCTGTCTTAAATGCCGTTTCTGACATGCCTTCTTGGATCATTGCAGCTGCAACAGCATATGTCACTCCAGACCATATTTCATTTGCCTGAATTGCCGACATGTCCATAGTTCCATCTGGTCTTATTCCATTAACTGCTCCGCACCTCCCTCCCTTCACCTTCAACACATTTAATTTATAGATCTTTTCAAATACACTTTGTGCCTTTTTCTCGTCAACAATTGGCTGAAGACCGCATGCTCTAGCATACCTGAAAGACAGTATTACAGATTATTTTTACCCTAGAGACCTTAAAAAAAGTCATTTTATTAAGATAAAGGAATAACAAGGGATTTTACTGTGTTGATTATTTCGTTTGCGTTACTCAACCATATATATCAAAAATCAAGGTTCGTCGTACCATGGTGTATCGCTCGGTACAGGTGGTATGTACTGATCCAATAGGTGATTGGTATGGGTAGTACATCGGTACGCCCTCATGTATTATGTGTTGGTATGCTCGACACGACGAACCATGTTAGAAATTAAAATCTTTCTTCGATGTTATTCTAATACCTTAGTTGCCTAAATTATTTCTATAAAGCTCTATCTGAACTTTAAACTATATAAGATGAACCTAATTGCAAATAAATCACAATCAATCTAATTTCTGACATATATTTCAAACTAGAGGCCATAAATAGGCTCACTAACAATGAGAAATAACTTAAATAACATCCTCTAAGAATTTTTTTTCTTTTATGTTACTTGTAAACTAGAAATTACTGAACTTTGAATGTGAAAAAAAGAAGGGTATAACAAGTTTATCAGAATTTACCATTGTCCAGCCAACTGATCAGCCAAAATAGTTGTGCTTGATATGCCACCACTGTTATCATAATTAAAATAGGAACCATTCCATAGTTGCTCAAATACGATTTTTGCTTTCTGATACCGGTTCCAAAAATAATCCTCAGAAACTTTATCTCCAACCAGTTGTGCCATGGAAGAGGCAGCCTGCAAAGCAGCCACCCAAAGGCCCCCACTATATGCACTTACACCAACCACTGACCACATGTCATAAGTCTGATCAGGGAAACCTTCGTTTTCTATCATCCCATCTTTATCATTGTCAAACTGATCCATATAGGCCATTGCAATGTAGACAGATGGCCAAACAGCTTTTGCAAATGATCTATTGCCTGTTGCAACCACATCTCTATAGACTTGCAATACAAACTTGGGATTCAAGTCCTTCCACCTATTGATATCATGAAGGACATATGCATTTACTTGATACCACGGGTCATTTAGTCCAAGATCATGAGGAATGGCACCAAGAATCTTTCTTGGAACCCGCTTTCCAGTGAGCATTTGGATCTTTTCAGGATCATGCATCAGTACAGCTGCTGCAAAATCTCTCTGAATGCTGAGTTCAAGTTTGGGAAACAGCATGATTAGGGCGAAGGATGAGTAGAAATGGACATCATAAGTGTTCCACATATGATACTCTATTCCTTCAAGATAAAGAAACTGACCAATGTTTTCCTCTCCTTCCTGAAGCAATGATGTACCAAATGCGGAATGTGATGTGATAGGAGACTGTAACTTCTTATTGATCAGTGACATGCTTGTCAGGATATTCGCGGCAGCATTGTTTACTTGGATGTCATCATTCATTTCTTTACAACCTAAATTGGATATATCAAGAGAGAATTTTCTTTCTTCAATACTTGCCAAACTCTCAACTGAGGGCAATCCATCTGTAGAAGTTCTTGTTATGATTAACTTTACCATGTCCAAATCATATTTTAAAATGGATATAGAATTTGATATCCAAGTTACCTGTCCATACTGTTCCCCCCGCATTTAGATAGTAGAGCTCATTAAAAAGGGTGACTGGGTACCTGAGTAGTGTTCTAAAAAGTTCATATTTCTTCTCATAAGCTAACAAGATGGTCAACATTTGGGCCTAGAATATACCATGGAGGAAGCTTCCTGTCCTCCAAAATAGGTTTTTGCCAATCTTCAATCTGGGACTCCCAGTGGCAATAATCTAGATGAAAATTAGGAAGGGAACAGAATGTTAAATGGAAGACAAGAAAATCCAATATTAAAATAAAATGAATTCTAAGATAGTTGATGTGGTGATGGATGGTATTTTTTTCTTCTGTATTAGAATAGCATGTATAGAAGAGACTGCAGATCTTTTGTGCTTTCCTTCTCATGAAGCTTGAGTTTATATTCTCTTTTTTCTTTTTAATAAATTGATGGGGAAATAGACTGCAGAACCTAAGCTAGAAGAGCTGTCAGAAAATTTCCAAAAACAAATTGCCACAATTGTATAATTGAATTGCTGAAAGCGAGAATCAGACAAAGAAGGGACAATAGCAGAAGTTCTGATTTCATATCAGTGGCAAAAAACATTAAGCTAATTAGTAATTTTTTCCTAAGTGTCCGACTACCACTTCCTGAGTCTATTTTGTCAGACCTAATGCTGCATGAATCTATTTGGATAATACTAAGATAAGGCATTCACATTTATCTAATTTTAAATAGTCCTAACTTACAACTTTCAAGCACCAATTCCACAAAAGTAGTAGCAGTAGCAAGGTGCATGTATATGAAACACCATACAGTTGATGTTCAGTAGTCATTAACTTCTATTAGCTGGTCTCCAAAAGTAAAAACTTGAGCAGGAGTTCATAAACTTTATCAGGGACCCAATATACCAACATGAACTCATATGTGGCACCTTTGCATCGCAAGCATCTCATATTTCAAACTTACTAGTTATGGCATCATGAACAAGATTTGCTGCGGCAGTATCAGCATCAGTCCCATGGAACTTGGTATATCTCCTGTTATTAGATTCTCGTTAGGAAACTCGTTAGGTATTTAGTCATCTAGTTATGGATTGTCCAACTAACCTGTTATAAGTCCTGCCACTATGAAATTTTACTTTGGGGCATGCCCATGCCAAAGAAAATGTAACTGTACGAGTAGCTGCAGGAGGTACTGTGACTGTGGCTGCCACAGATGCTCCAATAGATGATCCTGGCTCTGATGGTGGAGTCGTTCCATTGTTGTCAAGGCGGGAGAAGGATCCATACTATTCAATTTTAAAATATAATAGGTAACATTACCATTAGTTTGCATCTAGCTTCAGCATCAACTGATATCAACTAAGTTAACTCAATCAGCATTAACAATGAGCATTATGCATATCACAAACATACATGAACAGAAAGAAAGATAAAAATATTACACAAGATAATTTCTAATAAAACCATAAAGTTTTGCTTCAGAATACATCATAAATGTAAATACAGGCTAAAAAATTAATTATAGGAATAACTGAACAACATAAGAAAGTATGACAGAGAGTCAGTCATGTAAAATGTTAGAAGAAAACAAAATCCTAAGTAATATATAGACATTAGAATTAGGGTATCGTCTTTTGTTTATCTGATATGTGTGAGTTTGATAGAGGTAGTCAGGAAATGGTGAACTAGTGAACTAAAATTAATAAGGAGTATTCTTTCTCTTTTGAGTAAAAGATTCCTCAAGTCGACTAAAATGGATTTCTAAAGATTTGCTAGACAACCTTGGAAAGATATCCTTGGTGATATTGAAGATCTAGAAACATCATAAGAGCCACATGCAGATAAATATGGAAGGGAACATATGTAAGAGTGGAATCAAATTAGAAACAGCAGGAGAAGGGTTTAGAAGGAAGGAAGAAACATCAGGAAGAAATCAAGTGTCAAATAAAAGTATAATTCCTAAAGTTTCCAACCTTTTTAAGTTCATCCCACATGTCCCTCGCTGTGAATCCCTTGTAATTCCCAGATATCAGAAAGCAAGGACATTCTGAGACACAAACTTCATCTGTCTCTTGAGCTGCTATGGCGAATGTCACTGGTATCTGCCAACTTGCAGTTCTGCATTATGTGCTTTCTTCAGAACATAGAATATGAATAAAATGAAATGCAAAGAACGAAATAGTTTTGAGCAAGTTATAAGATAAGCCAAAGCATGACTCATGATATTCGAAATACTATTGAAGTTATAGACAATTATTGGAGTTCAAAACCTAAGGATACCTGTGATGTAGAAGCACACCATGCACACCATTCTGTACCCTAGCATATTAAAATAATTCACAGTTTTTGTGTAAGTAACATTGATAGAGAAAGAGATTCAAACAAATCGTAATCTAGACAGACATCCACCAGCTATAGACTCACATCATTTTGGAATTTGAATGATTACCAGAGAACTCAGATTTACCCCCTACAGAATTCTGCAAGATAAGAATAACCAGATGTTAAGCCCTTGTACCAGAGAAGGTATTTGAAGATAGGAAAGCTGGATAGCTTGGATCGTAGTTAAGTGCTAAAATTCTTAAGCATCACATCAGAGATGGACTTTGATGCAAACAAAAATGTTTATAGATGTTACTAGAAAGAACATCTGTGACCATCAAATTTAGTTGATATTTGACTTACAGCCCATGTGAAAAGCAAAGTTACATCTGCAGAACTCTTCCCCGAATTCATCAGCTGGTAATCCATCAAGAAGCTTAAAATAATTAGATACACTACTGAAGGTGAATCTTAGTTTATGGCATACTGATTCGTATTCAAAATTTCCTACCGTGAATGTGAAAACTGCAACAGGGAAGCTGCTTTCTCGATAGTTGTGTGGGATAAATGGTGAAATCTGGCGGCATGTAATTTTAAGGTCCGGATCAGGTTCACCTACAAAGACAATGAAAACAAGACCAATGGGAAGCATGCCTCCTGTAGCATTGGTTTATTTATTTATTCCAATATCTACTTGCAGTGATTACCATCGTAAACAGTCCAGGACCTTGGATACAATGCATGGTAGGTGCCATTTTGTCCACTGAGATTCCAGTCCCAAGATTCTATTCCAGGACTAGTACTCCCTCTGCATGTTATGAAAAGCATTCTCGGTCATACAACACTTCTGAAACCATCATAGTATCATCTAATCAAGAATATCATCAAAAAACCAGAAATATATTATGTACAACAAGATCAGTTAATTTTGGTAGGCCAAATATTTCTTACTTGAGAATTTCTGGTCTTGGAGATAATACAGTAGAATATTTCTTGCCATCAGAGCGTGAAATGAAAACCTATCAACAAATGTCATCACATTAGAGAGGTTAGTTGTATGCAATTCTGCTTATCTATCTGAAAAAATCAGGACATCTGGAGTCAGCTTTTACAAACAATGGCATATAACAAGAGAATTAATAGAGAACTTCCACTAATACAGAGATGTTCTTTGAATACTATGTATCTGAAGTAAATTCAGAATGGGACATAAAAACTGAACAAACAGACAGACATAATGGCCAAAAGTATCAATGAGGTAATTGTAAAGACTAAAATGCTTTACAGAGCCAAATAGACATCTCAAAAGACAAAAGTTATATTGCTTGTTAGAGAACCAAAAGCTATCGTTTCAGGACAAGTTTATGACAGCATCAAACCAGGAAGCAGACAGAAGAGAACAAGATATTCAATTATGAGTTTAGTATTTGTTCAACTTACAGAGAACTGATTGGCCAGCACAGGATTCTCTTCACATTGTCCAGGGAATAGTTGCCAGCACTGAAAATAGCCTTTATAGCTTCTACCTATACTTCCAGCACTGAAAGGTGAAAGCTTTAACCATGAGAAGTGATATGAAACATTTCAAATTTCTGAAAATACAATTTCTATCTGTCAAACACATCCAAAATCCATTATGGTATCAAACACAGAAAGATGCACAAAAGCAAACACATCCAAAATCCATTATGGTAACAAACACAGAAAGATTTGGCTCAGGAACTTAAATAAGGACTGCCTCTTACCACTCAAATCTCTTTTTGGGGTCACATTAACAATAAGCATTGCAAAGTACTTTTCAAGACTCAACTTTGTATGACTGTTTAAACAAAATTAACACTGGTTACAAGTTTATATTGCACTATCTACATTGCTATCAGAAAAATAAAAAAACAAGAAAAATAAAGAGTGAAATTGTGGACTTCTTTTATCATGAGTTCATGATCAATGTAAAGTATGCAAGATCAATTTAGTAATATCCTACTAAACTCCAAACATATTAATTCAATAGTGCAATGTGTAAACAAATGACAGATTTTGATTGGTGATATCTATCAGTTACATGTGGTTCTGACAGGCATCCAGTTCTATTTGTTTTAGTCTAGATGCAACAAACTCAAAAGTGTTAGTGAATGAATTGCCTGATGGAATTTAGGCATGTATTATTGTCTTTACTGACATTGTAAAGAGAGCCTGTCGTTGACAAATTCATGTAAGTTGAAAAGGAAAGCTTAGCAAACAATGAAAGAGACCTTTTCTAAACTTAAGCAGAAATTTTTTTAACTGAGGTAATGAAGAAGTCCTACCCCATGCCACCTAAAGGAACTCCACGAGAAGAGACATCCATCCATTTTCTGAAAGGATTATAGATTGCAGACTGCGAAAGGGCAACAAAATGATAACACTTGTAACACTGAAGTTTGGAACAGAAACTAATCTAAAGTAACAAAATCCATTGTTGGTAGATGTGTAGCTTACCAGTCCTTTTGCAGTTTCCTCTATAAAGTAGCGGCACAATCGATAACCCATATAAATCTGCAACATATTCATACTATAAATCAGTTCCAAGACAAACTCAACATTTATACAGTCACAAGGTATATTAAGTACTTGAGTTTTTGTTAAAATGTCACCCATGCAATATCTAGAATTTTGCAGTAATAAAATAAAATGTCATTACTTTCTGCCATGAGTGCTAATTCATGTGATCATCAGTCTCATTCTTAACCATGCATGCTGGCCTGAACCAATGCATAATGAGAGATATAATGTTGATTAAGGAAATTCCAGCAAAACCAGATGAATAGTGCAGAAAAAAGAAGAAGCAAAAGTGAGATCCAATCACTAGTTGGAACAGCCATGAAAATTGCTTTCACTATGCCAATATAATACACACTCAAATACAAAAGGATCAATGTATAAAGCAAAACATACTGGCATAAGAAACTTGATGGTTTAGGCCAGTAGAAGCCACCGCACTGTCACGGACAAAATTCTAAACAGAATATTTGATGTAATACTTATGTATGTCCGTGTCTTTTGGTTTATTCATGCTTTGCACAGCATGTAGAGGGACGGTCGAAGGCTTAATGACCCCATTTTAGTTGGGTTTGGTGGCCGTTGTAAGCTTGTAAATAAAGGTTGTGTCATGTGGATACTTGTAAGAGATATTCGGTCTGTAATTGACCGTTTTGACCCTTTGTTGTGCAACCATTCAGAGCTTGTAAAGTCCGTTTGTAATTTGCATTGGCTATGAAGTGTTTTCTGAAATGTTTGCTTGTGGATCCCGAGTGAGGCGCTTTTTATAACGCATTTTCTCTTTTGTAGGTCCTAAGGGACCATGGGAGGTTTTGGAGAGGCTGACCTTTGCGGACGGATACGCAAGGGTGCCGCACGATTTAGGAAAACCAACTAAGTCCGTGACAGATGATATCAGAGCGGGACAAACACTCATAGAAACACTAGGCATGCAAATGTGGGGGACTTGGCGGGGTTGCGTTGAGGGCAGCCAGCACGAGCAACCGTTTTGGGGAAAATAGGCATGGGGATGTAGGGAAAAGGAGTCGCTCAGAGGAGCGGGCATCTGAGATTAACATTCAGAGGAATGACCAACCCTTCGCGCAAGAGGCATCACGAGGACAAGTAAGCTGGGAAGAATATGTAGCGCACGAAGGTTGGGATGGCTGAGTTCGAGCTACGGCTCGACGTTGACAACTATATTTGATGGTGCTTAAGGCAAGCAAGACGCTTGGCAAAAGATGAGACCATGCACGGTGGAATGGGTTACTCAGCGACCGAAAGAGTTATGCAAAGCTCACAGAGATGAGGGGAATTGCTAACTCGAAAAATTCGGTACTCGTGCAAGGGCTTGTATGCGGACGATAGAATGTTCGTGGCCATCCCAAGGCGACCGAAACTCAGTGCCATGGAGCATTGAAACTTTCTCTTCGACATGGGAAGGATACGTTCATAGGAGGCTGAAGTGTGCAGCGAGTTCAGCATGTTGCTAGGCCTTGAGTGGTGCAATGGGGGCTGTATTGACGTGGAGTTGCAATCTAGCAAATGCGTTTGCAGGAGGCAGAACAATGCACAGTTTGTTCAGCAAGTCGACGTAGTCCAAGGGGATGGTGGTCTCTTAAACTTTCAAAACGAAGGAAGCGAAGAGAGAAGTTGCTCCAATGAGACAGATATCCAGGAGGGATAGGTCCCGGTTCTCTAGAGGGAGAATCATGTGCAATAAACCGCATATATTGAGGAGTACCTCAAAAACAACTCCATGATGCTCAACGGACCGAGCGAGCGACGAGGAGTCGTCGCATGATCTCGCTTAAGATAATGCATTGGGGAATGCATTACGAGATCAAGTGGGGGAGGGGAGCGATCTAAGATAACACAAATGAAGGCACAATTGGAGTCGATATAGAGATCGAACTTAACGAAGGGCTAACCCGTGGAATGGTGGGCGCGAGGGCCATCGTCAACTCAATGCAAAACGAGGAGCAGAGCAACTTGGGTGTAACTTGGCGAAGTACCCAAGCCGCATGAAGGGAGTTGACATAGAAGATGGAATATGGAGCGAAAGCATAGAGCTTTCCTTGGACAGTGGTCGAGGACATGAACTCTTGTAGAGGCAAGAGCGGGATCTTGTCGTTCCATGGGTCCTTTATTTTGATGGAGCGGGCTCATCCTGCATGGTGCCAAAGACGAAGGGAGCTTCAAGGCACATGCACCTTACCTCAGAGAAGCATTTGACGGAGGAACTAAGGTGACTCAACTTGCGGAGGTGAAGTTGGGTTCAAAAGGCCTTGGCACGGGGCAAGAGGACGCGGAGGCGGGTACTCTTGAAGAATATGCCACAGTGCTGTCATTCAAATTGCCATGAAGGAAGCAGTGCGCAGCGAAGATTATGCTGGTAGGGACAGAGGCCTAGGATCCAGACAATGGTACACCAATTTTAGCAAAGTCGGTGGATTTCGGGAGCTACTAGGCAACAGACGGTCCTAGAGCTATGTTTTGTCTGAGTGTGACCCGAGAGTAGGCGGACAAAGGTCGATTGCCAAAGGAGCGAACAGGGATCAGCACAACTCAGCCAACCTCACACTAGAGTTAGAGTCATTGGCGAGTTGAAGCAGCATAGAGGATCAAAAGTTCTACTACTCAACAACAGTATCGGAGAGCAGCTGGGAGCCAAAAGGCGCATTGGAGCTGGAGTAGAAGATTGAAGACTCAGCGAAGGTGAGGAGTTATAGTATCGGCGAAGGTTTTGACGAGGACGTCGAAGGAATAAGTGGGGGAGAATGTCATAGACAAAATTTTAAACAGGATGTTTGATGTAATTTTATGTATGCCCGTGTCTTTTGGTTTGTTCATGCTTTGCACAACATGTAGAGGGACGGTCAGAGGCTTAATAACCTCATTTTAGTTGGGTTTGGTGGCCGTTGTAGGCTTGTAAATAAAAGTTATGTCATGTGGACACTTGTAAGAGATATTTGGTCTATAGTGGACCATTTTAACCCTTTGTTGTGCAACCGTTCAGAGCTTGAAAAGTTCGTTTGTAATTTGCATTGGCTATGAAGTGTTTTTGGAAATGTTTGCTTGTGGATCCCGAGTGAGGTGCTTTCTCTAACCTATTTTCTCTTTTGTAGGTCTTGAGGGACCATGGGAGGTTTCGGGGAGACCGACCTTTGCGGACGGACACGTAAGGGTGCTGCACGACTTAGGCAAAACCAGCTAAGTCCGTGACAGCACCCTTACAAATCCTAAGATGATACATATCCATGTAACTATCTTTTTGTTTTAAATGCGAACAAGATCATATATTTGGTTGCCATTTCAGGTTTGACAAACTCTCCAACTTCCTTTCACAAGAAGTCTGACAATTATGTTATATGGAAGAAAAGATGCTATGACCACTTTGCATTGGATCCCATATTTTTTTTCTTATTTCATTCATCCAAAACCAAGGAGATGGCTCAATGTATTATTTAACCATTACCTTTCCACCTGATTTAGCTCAGGACCCTTCCAAACGACGACAACCAATATTTTTTTATTTTAAGAATAACAACAACATAATCAAATATCTGTCACAATAATGCATAAAAATAATGTCATTCATGTTTAAATGTCTTGAACCCTACTATATCTCTAGCTGTTATTCCTGACTGCTAAGTCTTAATGTTTTAATGTCTTGACCCCTGCTAGAGTTCTGGTAATTATTCATGTCTGCTAAGGATGATAGAACTGGGAAATTGGCAACCTAATGTGCTGATTAATACCTGAAAGCCTTGTACCGATATACAAGTGCATGATCCTTTTCCGTATTCTGAGAATTTGTGCAACTCAAATGATTATCAAGCTTCTGTTGTTTGTCTTCTAGATTATACTAAATTACATGTTCAGTTTTTGTTTGAGGCTAAGATTGTTTTGAAATCTTCATGTGAGAAATCTAGATAATTGTTGTATTGAATGTTAAATTGGCATCTTATATCTTTTGCATTTTAGAATCTTGCTATGGTAATGCTTACTTTTTTTTCCATAAATACCTTAAGATTTCGGTATAGGCAAAAAGAACTGTATCAATTGTCTTAGGCTTTTCTTTATTACATATACTCAGAAAGTTATATTAAACACAAGCCTTATCCTTCTCATATACTTCAACATATTCAGCAAATGCTAATCAGTCAGCATCATTAGTATGTTGAACATAGTATAACAAATACAACCAAGAACTACAATTTCAACTAGACTGGTCCACACTAACCAGTATTTTGACACCCCAGTTTAGTCCAATATTGGAAGTGGAAGAAGACAAATAAAAGCCAAACTAGTATGGGATATACTGAAGGGTTCAAGTAGGAAAGGGCTTTTAACATTGTCCTGATGTGAAGCATCTATTGTGCAGAGCCTCATGTGCACCATACTAGAATTTAATTATCCTACACGAGTACGTTGAGCCCTTATGATATATCGATTTAATCCTATATTGGAAGTGGAAAAAGACTTAAATTGACTTATAAAGACTAGATGAGTCTATTATAAACTATTGAGCTCAAGCATTTGGGGTCAGTAGTTCACACTCAATAAGTTAATGGATCCATTATCCCATAATGTTAGGTTGTGATAAATATTACTTGTCCAACCATGAACTAACATGCAGTTCAGGCAATATTGCCAATTCGTTTTCATATTGGGCCATCTGGCATGCTTATTATACCATGGTGCTGCCTAATATTGCTATCAATATCGAGATGTATCGGATGGTAAGTTTATCATTTGATGCGAGTGCTCTTCCCACTCTTTTCTCCTTTTCTTGCTTGATTTTTGCTTTCTTCTTCTTTCTTATCCATCGGTTGATTTAGCACTATATAGTGTAGATGGTAACTAATAATGCAGTCTAGTTAGGCTTAACTAAATATGCATTGCGTCTAAATCATCAAAAGTAGTAGCAGCACATAGAGGAATATCAGCAATGAAATGATTCTGAAAATTCTTAGAGAGAATGGCATTAATCTGAACTTGACACATACCATTCCAAGGTCATTTAACTTGATAAAATTAAACTCAGATTTTCTTTTCTCCTCATCAGCAAGATTTCTGTGCCAAGTTAGAGGAGGAGGTTGCCAACATTCAACCTTAGCCTGAAAGAAAATGATTAAGTAAAAAATAAAACTCTTAAACACAATCTTAAGAAATTTTGTTTTACAAGAAAAAGTAACTTCCAGAATTATGTCTCAGCATAAATTACAGGTTTGTGGTCAGTCTTAATATCTTATGTCACCTAAGAAGCAACTTTGCAATTTAAACTAAATGTTCTTTTGAATACAGTGAATCACTAATTGAATAACAAGAAATTGTTTACATCCTATATAGCATAAGATCACTTTGGGCCTCCCTGCCTAGCTAATATGGAGAGCAAGATGCAAATAGATGAAGAAAATTTTTGTAGTCGTTTTGTCTTGAAATTGATGCATCCAGTATTTGAGATTTATCAATGGAATTGCCATTGTTTACCAAAAATGTTCTATACAGTAGAAGATAACATCTCACACCATGTAGAGCATTTTTTTTCATGCATCTCAAAGGTGAATCAATTAAGTTATAGAATACATAGTGTTTGGATCCACCGGAAGGATTGAGGATAGTGGAGGTACTGAACTTATCCAGAGTTTTGTTCTTGTTGGATGCTCAATAAGTTATTAATTTCACAAAGGAACCACTGTTGTTCCTTGGTTTTTAGAAGCTATTGTATCTAATATTAGATCCCTGTTCTGTAGGTTATTGGTGGTAAACATTTGTCATTTGCCTATAGAGTACAACAGTGTGCTCATAGGCTTGCCTCTTTTGGTCAGGCACGATGTTCATCCATTTTTTTGTAACTTTACTGCTCAGTTCTTGATTACTTAGTAATGAAAGTTTCTTCCTTTCAAAATTGAAGTTATAGAATACATATGTACTTTGAATACATTTCAATCACTAGTATTAATGTTTTCCTCTTTGCTATGTTAAATTAAATAGAATCCAGGCAAGCACACAAGTGTGCAATATAGAAATGAGAGGAATAGAGAAATGACCAATTTTAAGAAACTTATAATTTGAATTAGCTATAGAAAAAAGTGAACAGAGTTCAGTTACATCCCCTTGACAAAGTCAAATAATATGTAGATCTAAATCCTATTTAACAAAAACAACTCAGGATGGATCAAAAAGCTAAATCCATGAATGTTCAACAGGTTGAGCGTCTATAGAAGGGTTGCTGTTGGTGCAAATCGGGGATTCACTCACCTACAAATTGAAACTGATTCCTCAATAATATATGACATCTTTACCAAAGATGATGTTCCACCTTGGCATTTGTGGATCATTATACAACATATCAAAGCACTTCTTCAACGACTTCATACAATTTCTTACACAGTTATAGAGAATGTAATCAGGCAGCCAGTTGGGCTGCCAATGATGCTAGAGTTAGTCGTTTATCACTATTCTGGAGGACAATTATCCCACTGATTTGTCATTTGTATTTGTCAAATGACCTTGACAGGTCATTCTATAGAACCTTAAAGCAGTAATTTAATTTCTTTATTAAAAAAAAGATTAAGCATCTATCCTATTTACTAAAAACAACTAAGGATGGATCAAAAAGCTAAATCCATCAACATCCACTATTATTTGAGCACCTGAATATGACAAAAAAAGACATGGTAAGGAGATCCATGATATTTTCGTCACAGTAACAATGATCAAATTGCATTGTAGTTACTCATCTTTCTTTTTGGCAACAAGTCTGCTACTCTGAGACAGTTAATCTGAGACAAGTTCATCTTGAACAGGCACTTTTTCCATGGTAGTCTTCCAAAGTCCAGAACAGAGCATGTTAGATGGAATGTATTTATGAACTTGGTACCATATGAACCAGAAAAAAAGCAAAATATATATAAGAAAGATTCTTAAGGACAATTATCAAGATCCAATCATAACCAAGTAAAAGAAAATGGAAATTACTTCCACAAATAAAATTCATAATAGAATATGTATTAGAACAAGTTAAATCCACATACCGTGCATTCTGCCATGGTACCGGAAAAATTGGCTGGAAAATTCTCTCCTTTGTTAAATCTGTTTGCAGAATTCTACAACCTTAGCAAGTTTGATTCCTTGGCAAAAACATGTACAAGTTCAGCATTCATGTCACATTTTGAGATAGTAAGTCCATGCAAGGCAGAAAAGTAAAGTTAATATGGTGCATGTTGAATAAAACTTGACTTCAGTATACATCAAAAACATTATAGAAGGATGTTAATAACAGAGAACCGAGTCTCTTTCCAGTGTCCTTTGCCTATTCATAATATACATGAGCATCCTAAGACTTCAAGAAAATTTAAAGTCAAGATGATCATATTATAGACTATATATATGTTGCCATGGATGATCACAAAGTCTAATACAGTGTGCTTTGACCAGTAGAGCTTAGACTGAGCTCAAACAATGGGCTAAAAAAATAAGACCGTCAAATGAGCCTATTGATGAAATGATACTGCAGAAAGCTAAATTTAAAGAGAAAGTCCTGCTTCCTAGTAATTGAATCGGGCAAGCTGTTTCCTCCCCTGCTTATTGAAACATGAATTCATGGCGAAGTCAAGCAGAAGACGCTCGAATTCATGGAAAGGATCAAAGAAGGGATTCTACAGCCATGTAATAGGATCTTATTAGTTGTGGAAGATTCGTAAAGATCTTTTTACTTGGGGGAAAAAGATATCCTCCTGACACGAACCCTTTCCATCAAGAAAGAGATCTTCTTCCCCTGACAAAATCCTTTCTTTAGCGAAAAGAAGAACGACGCACATATCCGAGATCAAGAACTGAGATCAGAACAAAAGATTCGTGCCTCGAGAGAAGATCTCCAACGTACGAAAAAGTAATCATGATTCGAGAACTGAATGATGGGGGAGGAAAAAAAATGACTCACAGTGGAGCAGGAGGGAGCACCCGAGCAAGAGGCCCCGTGATGGCAGTAACCGCTGAGAACTGCTACTTTATTTGTGGTCGCTTTATCCCTTTGAAATACAGTGCAGGCGCAAAAAAAAGCAATTCATGTCAACGTTAAGAAGTCTATGCTCGACCAAACCGAGGGTAAATAATGGGATAAAGACATCAAAGGATATGAAATATCTGACGGGACGAGAGGGATCAGCAAGAGGCGGAGGATCCACCAACGTCAACAGCCGCTCCAAATTCTTCCGATGGAAGGATTAGTAGGTTACGGATGAGATATAAATTGAGTTAGCTAAAAAATCGGATTACAAAATACAAAACAAATATAAACGATTTAACGTAGTTTGGATTACGGCATAAACGTCGTTCCAACATTCACGAGAGAAGAAACTCCCGACGAAGAACTTGAGTTGTTCGGTAATGGGGGAGTCGCAACAACACGATAACGACTCGTCCAGAGAAAAATATAGAATTACCCTATTGACCAAAGTGAGCAGTGGATCAGAGTTGACCAGTCAATGAACGCAATGGCCGACCGACGATGGAGATCAGCGACCGGACTTGTCGTCGAGGAACGACTTTGGTCGGATTTCCATGGAGCAATGGGAAATCCCTCCTCTTCACCGTCTTCCTCCCTCGCTTCTCTCTATCTTCCGTCGTTCCCCCAAAGCTCCATTTCTAGGCGGGGCAAGGAAATGTGGAGGGCTCGTTGCCCGCAACCGGAAAGGTACGGCTGCACGTGGGATGTCTGCGGCGATGAAGACCGCAGCGGGGAGCATCGTGGCCGGTGACACGAGTGCAGGGGCGTGAGCAACAGCGGGGGCTGCGTGATGAGGTCTCGCGAGTAAATTCCGTTACGTGAGGCTTTATTATTATTATTTTTTTTTTCAAAAATAATAACTTAAAGAATTCAGAATTATTGCAAAAACATCTCTAGATTTGATTACGTGTCATCATGTCATCATAATAACGACTTGATGAATTTATGTGGCGAATATTTTATTAGCTAAGAGTGGATTGAGTCATTGGACGACCGTTTGTTAGATTGTGGATGCAGGTCGACGTCTCCGGCTGGGTTTGGAGAGTTGGCCGCCACGGTGGGTGGGGGCAGCCTTTAACCAAGAAAGAGACGATGGCGACAGTAAAGCAAGATGAGGTTTGGGGGGGTCGCATATGCACCGAGTAGGCATGAGAATATTGCGAGAACATTTTGAATCTAAGCATTGGAATTTAGAACGACCTGAGAAGCAAGTGTTTCTAATTGATTCGAATTAATGTTGTTTATGGGAGAAATCTATGTATTCATGCTGATATGATAACGTGAATGGATAAAAAAGAAAGTAGTAAATTAGTCTCCCGAGGAGGCAGAGAACACATGAGATGCGTCAGAGACATCATATGTCGCTATTAAATTGAGAATATGAGGCTGTCTTGTAACATTATGGATGGAGGAGTTGCTAAATTCCAAAGTTGTCCGGTTGGTGTCGTCATGTGGAAGAATAGTAGTAGTTCTTTGTGCACGGCACCGCCGGCTTCTTCTCCTTGCAGTCGAGTCAACCGGTTCGTTCTATTCAATGCTGGCGCCCAAATTCTCCCCGCTTGACTTTTGAGAGTGCTCAATTTGATGTAGACTTCTCAATCAAACGAATTCTAACATACTTTTAAAATATGTTGTAAAATTTTATGACCATAAGATTTTTTATAATATAATAATCTTCGCTCTATATATATGTCGATTAGGTTTTGCCGTATCTACTCAAAATCATTCATTATCTTTTTCTTTCGTATGTAAATTTATAAAGTATTTCGTTGAACCCTATAATTTAAATGAGTCTATGCATCACTCTCAAATGGCCCATAATAAATATTATGGTTGGTAAATTTTATGAAAAATTTAAAAATCACTCTATTTACTTTACTTTTGTGAAAAATTAAAAAAATTCAATCAAATAATAGAAAATAAAAAAAATAAGAACGCAAACATTAGAGTGGAAAAATAAGGAGGGAAATAAAGATACGAAAACAAAAAAAAATATCATTAAGAAAAACAAAGATAAAAATATATAATAAAACACTTAGAAAAAGGCTATAATAGATTAAAAAAAAGGAATTAAAAAACTCCAAAGTTGATCGAAAAATTTGAAATGACCATATATTATTATTATTACGTTAACAGCAAAATACTAATCTTAATTAAACTTATAAGTGATGGTCATACGACAATCAACTATCAGAGATATGTCTAAATATAGTCAAATTTTTTTTTAGATAAAACGATAAAATCTGAAGGTTCACTGAGCGAATATATTCAAAAGTATCAAACTTTACATACATATTTAACCTGCATAAAGTTGACTGTTCCAGATTAAATTCCAATTATGGCATCAGTTCTTTTTTACTTTGGGAGTGGTATTATTAGGAAGGACCGGCACGAGCAATAGAATATAGCTGACGCATAGATACAGTAAAAGATGGTCAAGGTGGAAACTGTGTGGTGATTATAAGGCGTATTAGAATCAAAACAGCTTGTGCATCTCTTTTCTTTTGTTTAATCATAAAATATAATATATATATATATATATATATATATATTTTAGCTTTACTAGACTTAAAAATCTTTTCTCCAAAAAAAGGAAAACTTTAAAAAATATATAATATTTTTGACCTTGGGTTATAGTTTATCGTCATTCATCCATACATATATTTTATAACTAAATTTTTTTAAATGTGAATAAAAGATAAGAGATCCACTCCATTTTTCTTCTTATCTCTTGAACTCAATGATAGATGATAGTGATAGCATGTGGTCAATTTTACCTTTCCAAGATAATGGTGACCTTGGCCCATAATAACTTTGGAATCCAAGATAGTATATTTCATTCTTTCATTAATCATTACTATTATAGAGTGTGAGGTATTGTATGATAGCAAGTGATACATTTCTTTGTTATAAGAAGTGTCTGAATATACCTTCTAGTTTGTTTCTCCATCATATTTTTTTTTCCATACAAAATTTCTTAAAAATATCACTCGTATTTTTAATAAAATATATTCATATCTTTCCTGAGAAGTTATCAACGTGGATAAACATATAGCAAGCTCCTCCTTGAGATGTTACCGATCAAGAATACCATAAATCTGAATGGATATAGTCGAGAATTTGCTGTGATGTTGACTAGTGAAAAAAAAAAAAGTTAGATTTCTTTCTAAAAATGTAGTGCTCACATTGTTCCAATTCTAATAATTTTTTACCTAATAAACTTTACTTGTTTAATATTATTATATTTTTTTTTCACTCATGTGGCACATTTTTGTAGAGACATCACATCTCCTACTACTATGAGTCTTGAAGGATATAAAGTTAGTTTTTCTTTTTAGCCTTTATCACCATAATCTCTTTTTTACTTTGAAATATTTATCTTAGCCAGAATAACCATAGCTTAAGGTATCCAAATAAAACAACGAAATTAAATTCTTTTTTTACTCAGAACCATGTTATATGACTTTACTAAAGTCAATACAACCATGTTGTGCATCTTAATTTTAACTAAGCACATCTCTTTCTCCTTGGGTAGATTAATAGGTGAAGAACCAACCCCCAGTGTGGTGTCATATAAATCAAATCTTCAAAATCCAAAAGACATGGCCTGGTATAACATATAGAGGCTATAACTACCTCCATCTCAACTTATTTATCTGTTTACAAGGCTTCAACAGTTTGTTTTTCTTCTCATTGTAGCTTCTTTTTTAGAGCCAATTATTTTGCTTTAATATGACCGTCTTTTTACAGTAATAGCATTGGATATTCTTTGATCTAAATTCGCTTCCACCTTCTTTTCTAGACTCGCTGCTCTCTATGGAATCCAGAGCTTCAATGTGACTTTTGTTGGAGGTTTTGATTGTCAGCTATGACCTCATAACTTTTTTCAATACTAGGGTTAAAATCACAGTGTCTAGAGAAATGGTGCTCTTCTCGTATAAAATTGTTTCACAAAATTTTTTTATATAAAACATGAATAGAACATAATAATAACATGGGATTGTCTTCTTCTTCAATGGCGATGCTTATATCCCCTATTTCCATGATTATTATTCCAAAGATGTTATCGACTGAGGTTCCTTTTATTATTTATAATAAGTATAATTTTTTACTTTGGGGCAATTTTTCGTGAGTCGGCACGGCCTGGTCTACGGGCCGAAGTCGAGAGTCTTTGCTCGATTGAACGGGTTGCCGAGATCGATCACACTCACGGGTCGGGATGCTCGTTTTGGGATGCTGGTTAGTATTTCTCGATCGAGACGGTCGCGCTTCCAGGGGTGATCGCACTCTTGCACAGAAGGCTTGCGTCGGGAGTTCTAACCCCTCGGTGAATTAGTCAATACTCATCTTTTCTCTTTTTTTTCCGCCCCCTGGTCAGATGCTGATAAGGGGTTTTTATACTACTATATGAGGGGCGGTCATCGCGGGTTTCGTATGGCGGTCGGTACCCGAGGGACAAGATGGTACCTTCGTGCGATCACTGTCCCGGAATACGTGGAACGACGATGCCATACGATGTCGTCTCGAGCTTTCTGGGGCAGGAGGTACACGACGTCGTCCCGAGTTTTTCGAGACAGGATATGTCGAAGAGTGCCTTGGTACGGATCCTGGATCCGCATGGGAGTACTTATGCTGATTTGGCGAGGGAGTGGTGTGCATCGATGGTAGTTGGGGCCCAAAATATAAGGTCTTATCCTAATTTAGGGTTTGCTAATTTGACAAACTTTTGCCGTTATTTGTTCAGTAGTAATCTCCTAAAGTGCTTCATTGGATATGCATGTAAATAAGGTTGCCATGCAGTTTCATCAGCTTCTTCTTTCTCTTCATCGGTGCCCATCATAAATCCTGGGGATGGTGTTCTAAAGTTTCACCTTTGTTAAGAAAGCCTTTATCTTTACTATTCACAACAAGTAGTAGTTGATGTTTCAGTCTAATTTTTTGATCTCGTATCTCATGTTTATCATTGAAACCTAGTAATATAGCTCTAATACCACTTGTCAGAAAGATTAGTAGGTTATGGAGTTATAAGATATAGATCATGTCGGTGAAAAAAATCAGATAACAAAACACAAAACAAACACAAGCAATTTAACATGGTTTGAATCAAGGTTTTCCTTATTGGTCCATACAAATATACTAACTGACTATCATATTAGTATATTTGTCTGATAGGACATATTATACTTAAAACCGGAAGAAACCTTCTATAATATATTAAATTAGTTTTTATCCCAAATTTGTAATTTATTAAAATAAATAATAATAATAATAATAATAATTTCACATTTCTAATGGGCTGAAATAAATAGAATATACATGTTTTAATGATTTAAAAATATAAAAAATTGGTCATTTAGGTCTTTGTAAGTTATTGTGAAGATTTTCTAAAAAAATGAATATTTTTTAAAAAGGTGGGATGTCAGTTACATTGTTTTTGTATATGACCCTCAAAATATATGCAAAAACTGGGAAACTTAGATTTAAAAAAACTTTTTTATACTTAAAATATCATAAAACCATTTATAATTATGTTCAATTGGTTCTAGTCCCAAAATTATGGTAAATTCAACTTAAATTAGGTAAGATAAAAAAAAATCATAGTTTTGCACTTTTTAATAAATAAAGTATGCCTCTTTTAATAGTTGAAAGATAGAAAAAATTATCATTTAATAAATATAGTATGGATCTTTTAATAGTTCAAAGGTAAGTTATTTTCAAAAATTTTGTCCTTAAAATCACAAAAAATCTTCTATAATAATACTGAAGTGACTAAAACTCAATAAATTCATTTAAAATTGAGTAAAATAAAAAAAATCATAATTTCACAATTTTAAAAGATCAATTAATTTAAATATATATATTTTAGTGGATTAAAAAGAAAAATTTGGTCATTTAAGCATTTGTAAGTTAATTTTAAGATTTTTTAAAAAATTAAGATTTAAGAAAAGAAAATATGTGAGTTACATTATATTTTAATGAGATTATACTATTTTATATGGGACCCAAGAAGAATATAAACTCTTCCAAAAACAGTATAACTTAGGACCTCAAAAACTTTTTTGTATCCTTAAAACGTCAAAAAATATTTTACAATAACATTAATATTGTTTCTATCCCATTGTGATAGTAAATTCATCTTAAATTGGTTAAAATGGAAGTCATAATTTCACACTTTTAATAGACTAAAAAAACATCTAATTAAATGCTTATAAATTAAAAAAAGTTAGTTAGCCCTTTTCAAGTTATTTTCAAGATTTTCTGAAAATTTAAGAATTGTTAAAAACAATAGGATACAAGCTTTTGAATGAGATAACAGTGTTTTAATGTAAGATCCAAAAATCATGTAATCTCATTTAAAGATAATATAATTTAAGTTCTTCAAAAACTTTTTTACCTTAAACCTAATAAAGTTATCTATAATAATATTCAAGTGCTTTTTATTGAAATTATGATAAATTCATCTTAAATTAGGTAAAATAAAAAATCGTAATTGTACACTTTTAAAAAACTCAATTTAAAATAATATTTAGTGGATTAAAAATAGAAAAAAATATTTATTTTGATGTTATTTTTAAAGTTTTAAATAAAAAAATTTCAGAAAAGGTGAATCTGTAATGTATTGAGCATGGTCTGCAGTACTGAACTGTACCGTTGGTACGGGCAGTACATACCAACCGGTCCGAGTGCACTGTAACATTGTAGCAGTACACTGTATCACTGTAACAAAGCTATAGTACTCGACACACCTGGGTATACTACTCGATATACCGTACCGTACTGATACCGAGCCCAGGTCGAAACACCGATACGGTACGATATTACGAACCTTAGTTGAGTGAACTATATTGTTCTTGTATATGATCCAAATAACTTTATGTCTATTATTTTTAAAAAATTAATTTTTTTTATAAAATATTAATACTATTTTTAAAATATTTATAGTTATAATTATAATTATAAATTATTTTTTATTTTTTGTTAAAACATAAGTAAATAAATACTAACATTATTTAATTTATTAAGTATTATTTATTTTAGATCGTTTTAATATTTCTGTTGGTTCAATACAATAGTCAATAACGTGATTCAATGAAACGAGCTTGAAAAGGCAAAGAGAGCGGTTAAATGTAATGAGTTTATAAAGAAAAAAAGAAAAAAAATAAAGAAATGATTGAAACACTTTTGACTCAGAAAAAAAATTAAAATAATAATACCGAAAAAATAAAATAAAATTAAGAATTTTCTTTCAAAACCACTGTAACTACCACTATAACTATAGCTAGCAATATCTTCCGCAGGAAAGAATGGCCAAAATGATACCAGATGTAGTCCTTCAGGTATTTGCATCAGACGAGGACCAAAAAGCAAAACAACCAACGAAAAGCCCAAGTAGTAGCTAAACCTGTTGAAGTTGAATGTCTGCAAGAATACTCATCTTAAACCTAATATTTGGTTGTATACACAACCAAACATCCCAAAACATATTATATATATATATATAGAGAGAGAGAGAGAGAGAGAGAGAGAGAGAGCAGATCCAACATCATGAAGAGCATCTCTGGAGCCAAGTTGTAGCTTTACAATATTTGTGCCAAGTAAGAAACCAGAAGCATCAGATTTAAGATACTAAATTTGCACCACCAAGAAAACCAAAGTATAGATAATTATGGGACAATGTTAAGTTAACTCGTATCAAAATAAGAGTGGCTGTCTACATCTACAGCTAAAACAACCATAATTCAGGCAAGAGCCCATGAAATAAAGGATACTAGTAAGAATTTTTAAAGAATGTTTCGTAGCTCAACTGCTTATTCACAAGCAGTGCAACATGTTATCTTATTGGTGGAAAAAAAATTGTTTCCAGTATGAAAGGAAAATAAATTACTTAAGCCGTTGATTGCTTGAGATAAGCAATGAGATCTGCACGCTCTTGTGGCTTCTTCAGACCAGGAAAAACCATCTTGGTACCAGGAATATACTGCATAAACAAGAAAATCATTAGGAAAATTATATAATCATTGTGGTAAGTGTATATATTATAAATAAATATATTATTCCATCTAAATACTAGTGTAACAATCTCACTAGGTGCTCCATTTTGCAAAATCAAGAACCTCTAGATATACATGAGCCTCCTGCACAGGTATTAACTTAAATCGCTCAAAACTATTTGATTATGCGTGCCATAACATCAATATGGCCACTAGTGGATTCGGATCATCCAAGAATACAATGAAGCTTAGGCTAAATATGTGTCCATATGTTCTAGCATCCATAAACAAATGCCATCTGACAGTTAAAATGTCAAAGGATAATATAACAAGTTCATCACGACAAAAATCCAGACAACTTACAACAATAGAGGTGAAAAGTAGATTGTGCCTGGATATATATGTTCATCTCACTGTGCAAGAAGACCAGTTCGTATTGTAGTCAAAGATGTAACCATTTAAATATAAAACAAGCCACCGAGATCCAAGTGAAAGAACATTAACAGTTTTACAGGTGCTGGAGATCTTCCTCTGCCTCTCTGCATATTATTCATCCTGATTAACTCACTTTGTCTAATCAATCCATTTAAAAAGTCTCCTTCAGACAAATCTATGACACCTCAAATGAGTCTCTCCTTTTAACCCCAATAATGACCACCATTATTGTTCAGATATACTGCCAACACCCTAACAAATTTATCTGTTTCATACCTACCAAAAAGACAAGCTTTGGTGTCACAATAGATTTGCTTCTTCACGAACCGGGGAAAAAATGGATCTGATCCACAAAAAGACCTTTTAAATGTATAGACACACTACCATAAGTTTGTTACTCTGCAAACCAGGTCACCAGGATCCAGATGACATTATTATATTTAGTTGCATTATACAAACCACATACATTGAATCTCCACATTAGCAGCCTCGTAGTATATGTTATCTTTTTTTATCATTTAGTTGTTCCCCATCCAAATACAAAAACATGATTGGTTTCACAACGATCTTAAGATTCTCATTTTTTTATGACACATGGTTACAACACAATAGTCTTTCCCCTCTCGCTCAAAGAATTAAGCTCAAACTTAATGAATTACATTTGCATCTCTCTTTCTATGTGACTAATAGATCCAACATCTATAAACAATTACTTCTTGGAACTTCTCCACGTATTTTAACCATGCACTCACTTCTCTTGACATCACTAAAGTTGTAATAGAATTGATCTCCAACAAGACTCATAAATTTCTAATACATTTTTTATTAATGAACTCAACCAAGACAAAAATATAACAGTTAAAAAATAATTAACATTTTTCACCCCCAATTTACATCTCTAATTCCTTATATAAGTTGCAAGAGACCTTCAGACAATTGCCTACAGGAGATCAGCAAAAATACTGAGTAATCTTCACATAAAAACAATAAAAGTGTATCATTATATTCATATAAGATTGACAGCATCAAATAGCATAAAAAGAAGAATTGTTCTATTGCACTTATAAAAATGGAAATAAATCTTTTCAAGTTTACATTTTGGATCACATATTAGGAAGGAAGGATGCTGGTCAGATGTACATGTTAGGTAACAACGGTCAAAAGTCCATACCTTCTTAGGGTTAAGCAAGTAATCGTACAAAGTTGACTCCTCCCAGATCACAGCCATATTCTTGTTAGCGGTAGAGTAAGAATAACCTGGAGTCGTACCAGATTGTCTCCCAAAAAGGCCATTCAAATTAGGTCCTGTACAGGAAAAAGGCATTGGTCCTCGAGACAAAGTAATAGAAAGATCGACTATAGTGGAAAACAGCATTAATATGAGAATATGTAATCACAAGTAACCTCAGGAAGAGATCCATGTATAAAGAGAATAAATCAAGATCGAGAACATACTATCCATTGAATTTCGACATTCGTGATAGACCGAACCGAAGCAGCGTAGCCCCCACAAAAAATCCAAACCATTGAACTCATTTACGAATAAATCTTGGAACAACGAAAGCCTGGTACCAAACCATCTAAAGAATCAAAGATCAACCAGCGATTGTCCATAGACCAAAAACCGAAGACGTAAGTACAATAAGAGAAGATCTTATTTACAAACCCAAAGAGCCTAAGACAACATCAAGTACCCAAGCACTTGACCCTGGATCTTATTTACAAACCAAACGTAGATCTATAAGAATCTGGCATCAAACAATCTTGAAGAAAAAACAGAGAATCAACTGGCGATCTTTCATAGATGAAAGAGAGAAAACAATATAGATAAGAGAAGATGTGATCGGTCCAGTTCAAGCACTTAATCGTTCTTGAGACTTGACATCGAAGATTTCTAAAAGACCTTATAAAAGCAGCGTAACCCCCTTGCGAAAAAAAAAAATAAATAAATCCCAAGCCCTAATGTGAAATAAAACTTAGATCAACAAGAACCCGTCACTAAACCACCAAAAGAAACTAACAGACGATCAGCCAGCGATCATATGAACTCAAAACCCAAGTTAAAAAAAATCCAAAGAGAACCCCAGATTCAGATCTACCTTGTTTGTGGCCGGCGCCCTTGTCGACGGTGTGGCACTGCGCGCACTTGGTCTTAAAGATCTTTTCCCCGGCCTTAGGATCGCCCGGCGGAGCTTCCGCGAACGACGCCATCAACGGTCTGCCAAAGAGACCTCTCGATCTAAATCTGCGGTTAGGGTTTTCTAACTTCGGCCCTCCTCGTCCCAACGTTTTCCAACGAGCACACCCCACCCTCGAGCTTTACTTGATCCTCTCAGCTATGAGCAAAACAAACTTATAAGACGATGGAATAAAGGTTATGAGCATTTTAGTCATATAAAATTGTTCTAGAATCGTCGGCTAGGTTTGACTCGATTCTTCCAATTGGGTCGGCGATGGTGGAGCTGCCACGGTTACAGTAACGTGGCCGACGAACGCCTCCGGTTATTGCGGGCCAAGCACGTGGTCCAATGCCACAGAAGCCCTGAAACTTCCATCTAATTCGCTCGCGTATCAGTCGTCGCCAGTTTGTGTCACCACGTTGTGTCGTCATATCAGGCTTTCGAGTGCGTCGATCAATCCGACTTTGTTCTATGTTATGTACAATGATCGAGTTCAAAATACATTTAATACATAAAAGTTAGTGTTGGAAAAGTTTTTGATGTCATAGCAACGGGAAAAGTGTTCGATGTTGATAATCATGTATTCTTTCACCTTGAAGATGATGTTAGGAATATGTTACTTGTAATAAAAATATTTAAATAATATTTTTTATTTTAATTTTACTAATATGACATATATGATAGTTCGTTTTTTGCTAATGTGATCATCACGTGTTGAATTGAATTTCGAATGAAAATGAATATTTTAATATTATTCATTTGGAAGTTGATTTGGTAGTTGCTTTTTTACTCACACCAACGGTTCCTAGCAACAAGTTGAAAGGTGTTAGGTGCTTATGAATAGGATATTAAGGGATCATTCGAACTCTACTTGAAAGTACATTGATTCTTTTGTATCAATCATGAGAAGAGTACATCGGATAACTTTGATCCTTAACTTGAGGAGGATACATTGTTTAACTTTTGATGCTTAATCTAATGAGTATGCATCCGATAAAATTTGACATTAGTCCGAGAACGATGCATTAGATCACTTTTGATGCTTAATCCGAGTAAGATATTGTGAATCATTTCTAACTCGAGAATGGTACATTGAACAACTTTTAATATTTAACCTAAGAAAGAGATATCAGATATCCTTCGATGGGATGGTTAACTTGAGGATATCATGTCAAGTAATCATTAATGCTTAGCCCTATAGAGGATGGATCATGTAACTTTTAATACTTAGTATAAAAAAGGAGCATCGAAGAATCTTCATTGCCTTGCTTGAGATAGATATATCTAGTAACTTTTAGCACGAGATTTTGAATCTCGCACATCTATCATTTCACCAGGCATATATTATTAATTCTTTATGTACTTTAGTATTCCTAACCGTCTATTGAATTATATATAATTATACTATAAAAATTTTAAAGTTATTTTGAATCTCTAGGAGGGATCAATTAAATGACATCAATTCAAAAAATTGAAAGAGATATTGAGAGAGATCAAGGATTCTCACTATATCCAATAAGAGCATAATGGATAGCCTTCGATGCTTAACGAAAGGATACATCAGACAAATTTTAATACTTATCTCGAGAAGAGCATATTGTGAATTTTTAATTCTTAGCCCAAGAAAGATACATAGAATAATTTTTAATTTTTAATTCTTAGTTCGAGAAAGATGCATCGTGTATCTTTTAATGCTTAACATGAGTGTTACTTCTAGGATTCGATTGATAGCAAGATTACATGTCACTTAGGTTTTTCAATAAGTTGGAAAATAGTAAGTAAGAAATTATCAAGTAAGAAATCATCGAGTGAGAAATAAAAGATATAGAGACAGAATGCAAAAAGTTGTCTCAAGCTAGTGCCTTATATAAGGCTTTTCTGGTGTGAAAGGAAGTCTCACTTGCATCCTAAGACATCTGAGTCCTAAGCATTTGTCTTTAACCTACTTGATATAGGGGATGAGTGGTATGATGTGTGATGAGCAAAAATAAAATGTGTGGTGAGAGGTGATATAGAGCTTAGGAAGGACAAGTGGTAGCAATAAAGATACTAACTCATCTTTCCAATGATTGACTTGGTTAATATAAATTAGTTTGAGCAATAATTTAATAAATCTAAACAATCAAACGTAAAATAATTATGTAAAAGTAATTAAGTGAGGTTAAAAGGCTCACTATGAGTAGAATAATTGAAAATAAAGTATGCCAAGAGCTAGTCCTAAACTAGATACAATGAGAGGCTGGATTAATTGGATTCCTCAAATTAATATATGACATAAGCTTTAAGAGTAGGAAAAATTATTTTCATAAATAACCCTTAACACAAATAAAACAATCTAATGCTCTTGGCCTTGGACGATGAAATGGTGGCCGCGTAGATGATGCCATAGAAGTGGTGATGCTTAAGATGGTGATTGTTGATGGGTGCTACATTGACAACAATCAATGGCTGATTTGGTTGCTCCTTTTGGGAGTGATGTCATTGTTACAATGAAAATAATGCTACTATGATGAAGACGAAAGAGATAAATGGTGGGAAGAAAAAGAAAATAGAAAGAAGATAGGATTGAGCCTTTTAAGGACTCTCTTCTCACTTAGACATCTTACATAAGGTTCTAGGTGGTTACAAGCATTCAATTTTTTATTTCTTGGTGGTTACAAGCACTCAAATTTTCATTTCATTACATAAGGTTCTTGGTAGTTACAAACACTCAATTTTTTATTTTATAAGTATGAGTATCCTTTGGATGAGTGATACATGCCCTCTTCTAAAAGAGTAGGTAAGGATCCATAGGATAAAGGTAAATGTCCACTATTAGATGAATGCCATATATTTTCTTCTAAAAAAGTGGTAGGTAGGGATCTATGAGATGAAAATAAATATTCGCAATGTCACATACCCTTTTCTAAAAGAAATGAGGTTAGAGATTTATAATATGGAGATATGTGTCTACTTCAAGATCTTCTACCATGTGCATTTTAAGATATATGTATGATATCCCCTTTTGATGACCTATACAAACCTTAGTCTAAAGCATAATATAAATGTCTCATGCTCAAATTCTATTATAATATAATAAGAAAATAAAATATGTATAGGATGGGTCCTCCATATGCATGTAGACTCATATAGCTTTGATGTAGTGATTCGGAGCTCTCCACATCCTTTTGGATCATCGTAATTATGTGGTGGTACTCTGATATCTATTAACTCTTTCCGACTAAGAAAAATTCACTTCTAGTGACTAAAAATTGAGATACTACTATAGGAGGTTGAGGTTTATCAATCACAACTTCTCTTTTAAAATTCTTGTTTCCTTAAGGTTAGATTATTCATGTCGTCATACTAAATATCTATGCTCCTGGTTAGTGGAAAAGATCATAAGTTGATCGTTCGAGATGTTTTTGACTTGCTCTTGAATGGTGAAGTATGGATGGAACTCTAGAACTAGAGGTACTAACATTAGAACAAAATGAATGATTTCGTTATCTCTATTGTATGCTAAGGAATATCTAAATGTAAGCTATAGTAGCTCATGTTAAGGTGATAAGTCTTCCACGTTGAAGAAATTGCTTATGCTTATATATTTTAGTAGTTCAAGGATATAAGCATTATCACCAACCCTTTATAGTTATCTTATAAAGACCTATGCTCTTGGCATATAGCATTTTTATGGTCTTATTGGGATATCTCTCAAGTCAGATCATTATTATCACTTGCTTTCCCTCACAAAAAGATTGATACCTATATACACATCTATTGCTGACTTATATAATTAATTATTCAAAGTAATCTTTCATCTAATCTCATCATTCAACTCATAAATATATTTATCAAAAGATTTAGCAGTATTTGAGGGATGAAAGTGGGTAGGAAGAGGGGCAAGTTCAATAGGTTTTCTAGGTTGGTAGTCAAGGATAAGGGACTTAAGACCAATTGAGTGATTGATGGCACTATTAAATGCGAACTCAACTATAGGTAGTGCCCTATCCCAATTAGCTATATAATCACCTATAAAACATTTAAGTAAGTCACCCAATGACTTATTGACTATTTCAGTTTGACCATTAGTCTGGAGATAATACGCTAAGGAGACCTTTAGTTTAGTCCCTAACAATTTTCATATGATTTTTTAAACATAGCTAATAAAATGTGCATCTCTATTGGACACAATGCAATTAGAAAGATCGTACAACCTAACAACCTCTTTAAGAAATAGCTTGGCTACATGAGAGGTATCAAAGGTCATAGAGCAAAGGATAAAATGTGTCATCCTTGAATATCGATTAATAATAATAAAGATGGAATTGTGCCTAGCATTAGTGCGAGGGAGGCCCAAAATAAAATCCATACTTATATCTTTCCAAGATGAGTACGAGACTAGTAATAGAGTGTATAGACTCGTGCTATGCTTTCTAGTCTTGGTTACTTGATAGTTATAACAATGTCTAACAATCTTAGCTATATCCTTTCCTAAGTTAGGCCAAAAAAATCGATCTTCTATAAGTACAATAATGTGATCCTTACCATGGTATGTAATTGCATATCCATCGTGCAACTCCTAAATTAGAAAGTCCCTAGCTGAAGCCTTGGGAATACATAACCTACTTCTATAAAACATATATTTATCATGTAATCTATAATTTGGGTCACCAATAAATTCATGAGATAATAGTGCAAAGGTCTCAACAAAGTCAAGACACTCTTCATAAGTTGCCTTCAATTTGTCAAATCCAATCAATCTTTATCTTAAGAATATACAAAATCAATCTTTGTGAACCCTACTTAATGCATCAACTATTTTATTTTATTTTTTTTTACTTTATGCTTGATAATAAAGGTAAATTACTACATATACTCAACTCATTTAGCATATATAGGGCTAAGAATATTTTGGGCATTACGGTAAGATAGAGCTTGGTTATCACTATATAAGACAAACTTTGTCATTAAACTTTTTATCATAAGGGAAATATCTCCTCTAAGTTTTATTTAGCTTTTCACTATATAGGATATGGAATGCCCTTCCTAACTTAAAGTCCTACTAATACCGATCTTTAAGGCTTCACATGCTATCTCAAATATTTTAAAGAAATCAAGAAGTCTAAGTACCAAGGCTTAAGTCATTTGAGTGTTAATGTCCTAAAAAGTTTTGTTAGCAATTTTGGTCCATATGAACTATCTTTTCTAATACAATATGTTATGTGAGCTAAAATAATGGATGAATCTATGGTAAAAAGTTGCTAAGCCATAGAAGTTATGGACGTCTGTAAGGGTTATAGGTTTAAACCAATCTAAAATGGCTTTTACCCTTTCTAGGTCAACCCTAAGTCCTATAATAAATGCTATGAATCTAAGAAAGATGATATTATTAGAAATAAATGAATATTTTTTAATATTCAAGTAGAGTTTTTCCTTTCGAAGGATTCCTAAGGTTAATCTAAGGTTTCCCAAGTGTTCCTCTCAAGTCTTGCTAAAAATAAGAATGTCATCAAAGTAAAGAACAAATAACTTCCCAAAGTAGGGTCAAAAGATCTTTGTCACAACTCTTATAAATGTAGAGAGGATATTGGTGAGGTCGAATAACATAACTAGCTACTCATAAAGGTTATCATTAGTATTGAAGTCAAATTTTCACTCATCACCATATTGGATTCTAATTTGGTGATAACCACTCCTGAGATTAATTTTGGCAAACAGTCAATACACATATGCTAGTCTTTATCCTTCATCGAGTGAGAAGGGTAGGTACTGCAGAAGGATTAACCTAAGTTTGAGGTTACTTAGATGAGAGGAGATAAAAAAACAGTTGATATTCCTTGTTATACTTATAGTCATAGGGAATTGGACTTAGTTGATATCTCTTGTTATCATTTTATATTATATTTAATTATCTATAAAAGGATGTGGAGATGGAAGTGGATATATATTATTGGAGAGCTATTTTCTTAGAGGTATATAGTCATCTTCTCAATCCTTTACAGGAGATATGGTCAATTAACAATCACAAACCACTTGAGACTCTTAATTTTCCTAAAAGAAAACTTAAAAAATAATAAAATTTAAGAAGAAGATGTCATCTTGAGTCACCGAAAAGTCATAAGCTAAAAAGGTAAAATATCATAATCACTTACGGTCTTTGCTATTAGCCTGATCACAACCAAAAAAGAATATAGAGAAAGACAAGCATCTTCAGCGATAACACATGCAACGACTTGCCCCTACCACTGAAACACAACCACTTAGTTGGACATCCTGCTAGTAAGGCATGACTAGTTGTTGTTGTTAGATTATGTGGCCTTTTTATAATTGAATAAGATATATAATATAATAACTAATTGGGTTCCATTAAGATATTTTAGCCAATAGACTAAGTCCACTTACGAAATCTCCGGAGATCTCATCGTAGTGAAAAGATAGGAAGAGAGGAGAAAGGATATATTCCTTGCACTCCTTGCAGATTCTATAGTGGATTTGGATTAAAGACAATGCCTGCAACAATCTTGGATCAAGCAGTAATCTTGGATCAAAGACGGTGCTTAGTAGATCAAACGAGATCATTGAAAAGATGGCATCAAAAGGTACGCATCATAATAATTTAGATCTATGCACTTGATTTCAATCCTGGCATAGAAGTTATTTCCGCATTTCAGATATAGCATAATTATAAATTTTATGCTTACAAGTGGTATCAAAGCCTGGGTTTTGAGATTAAATGTATTAGATCTGTAAATTTATTTATAATGCATAAAATTACCTTTATCTTTCAAGAATTGCTAAACAGTAATGGTCACCGTCGACCTCGCTGCGAATCTACGACTACGTCGGGTAGCGTGCACATCACAGAACCCATCCCGTATGCGAGCATCACATAACCCGTCCATGCGATGGTCGGCCACACGCAGGCAGACAGCCCAGGTGGCGGCTGTGCGTGAGTAAGCTGTGCACAAGTGACGACCGCGCGCTGGCAGCAGCCACCCGCGGGCAGGAATCGCCGTAGTGGCAACGGCCGCGCGTGAGCAATAGCAGCGGCCGCGCATAGGCTAGAATTGCCGCTGACAGCCGCGTACAGGCGGTAGCCGCACACAAGCGGTCAGGCCGCAGGCAGCAGCGGCAGCAGGAGGGTTTTTGGCATAATTCCGGTTTTGCTCTCGAGGCTATTTTTGCAAAATTATAGTTTTACCCTTGCAAATTTTGTAATTTCAGGTTATGTTATGTCAACATATTTATGGTTTTACCCTCGGGTTTAATTTATGCCAAAATTACAATTCTGCCATTCGCATATTTCTAATTTATAACATTTCAAATATTTATGGTTTTATCAAAATTGAGAAATTTAATTCATATTCTCAATTATAAATTGATAAATATTATTTATTATAATTATGATTAATTTTAATCATAATTATATTTTTGATTATTTGATTGGATTTAATTTTTTATTAAAAAAAATTATGGTTTACTTTATAGTTTTCTCTTATGAATTATTGATTTTACATGTGATAAATAAAATTAAAATCTAATTATTATTTTTATACTTTTATTTATTTATTCATATGTATATATATGAAATTGTGAAATAATGTATACCATTCACATGATTTATATAAATTATTGATTATACATGTGGTAAATAAAATTAAAATCCAATTATTGTTTTTGGAATTTTATTTACTTATTCACATGTATATATATGAAATTATGAAATAATGTATACATTTCACATGAATGCATGATTTATATAAATTATTGATTTTACATGTGATAAATAAAATTAAAATCTAATTATTATTTTTGGGCTTTTATTTATTTATTCACATATATATATATATATATATGAAATTATGAAATAATATTTACCTTTCACATTAAGGAATGATTTATATATTATCATAATTATCATATGAGTTTTGTACTGATTAATATTCAATAATTATTATTTTTATTTATTATTGAATTGCTTAGTATTAATGTTTAATAATAATTATTATTATTTATTATTGAATTGCTTAGCATTAGTGTTCAATAATTATTATTGTTATTTATTATTGAACTGCTTAGCGTTAATATTTAATAATTATTAGGGTTATTTTATTATTGAATTGTTTAGTAAAAATTAAAGAAATTGATGAATATTATTTGTAATTCATCTCCCTAAGTTTTATCTGACTAATAGTTGTCAAAGTGGCCTGAGATGATAGACTTTTGTGATATGAATTACAATAAAAATTTTATCATTTATAGGATATTTTTTATTTTATATTATTGTATTAGTCTTGTAGCCACCAAAGTGACCTGGACTAATGACTTATAAATAATATTAAAGAATTAGTTAGGAAATAATATTCATAATGACACATATAATTAGGAGATTTAGATAATCTCAAAGAGAATCTAATTTAAATAATTATATGATAGGGTGGATGATAGTGTTTTTGGATATCCTTGTATACCCAAAGGTAATAATACTATTCCACAAGGATGGTATCAGTCCTCCATAAATATTCTTGAGTGAACACTAGATATATCAATATTTTACCCATAGATGTAATATAGATTATATCAATAGTTCATCAATTTTTGATAAACTCAAAGCATTAATGTTATTCTATATTTTTTGCAGTGGTATTTCCGCATATACATTCATATGCTTCAAGTGTTCCTGTACTCTCTAGATCAAATTATTTAGAATAGTTATAGTATGTGCAATTCACATTGGGTGTATTAGATCTTGATTTAGTATTACTTGTTGAAAAGCCTACAGACTTGACTGATGAAAGTATTGTAGAACAAGTAAATGAAATGAATGCTTGGGAAAGATATGATAGACTTAGTTTAATGTTCATAAGAATGACAATTGTAAATAACATAAATACTTCATTATCGACTGCAACTAGCGCAAAGAAATATTTAAAGATTATTGAAGACAGATTTAAATCTACTGATAAGTCATTGGCTGACACATTAATAAAAGAACTGACAAAGTTGTAAAACTTAAAACATTAGGCATGAATGTTGATGAATCTTTCCTCGTGCAATTTATTCTCAATTCTCTTTCTTCTTAGTTTGGCTCATTCAAGATTCACTACAACACAAATAAGGATAAATAGGATTTGAATGAGTTGACTAGCATGTGTGTTCAGGAAGAATTGAGATTTAGGTAGAAAAGTTCGCATAATGTCATGGCCACTACTGAAGGAACTGGTAATAAGAAAAGAAAGTTGAAGCATTATCAATCAAACAAACTTGTCGGGAAATATTAAACGAACTAATGAAAAGAAAGCGTATATTGTAAAGTGCTTCTTTTGTGGCAAGAAAAGACACGTGAAGAAGGATTGCATTAAACGCAAGACTTGGTTCGAAAAGAAAGGTATTAACTCAACCTTTATATGTTTCGAATCAAACATTACAGAAGTTCCTTCTAACACTTGGTGGATTGATTCTGGTGCTTCAACTCATGTTACAAATAACATGCATGAATTAATTTCAATTTGGAAACTAAAAGAACATGAAAGATTCATCATTATGGGAAATCATCTTAAAGCGAAAGTGATATCAATGGGAACTTATCGTTTACACTTAGAGACAAGTCACTTGATGGATCTTGTTGACACATGTTATGTTCCTATAATTTCTAGAAATTTAGTTTCTCTTTCTAGAATTGATGAGTTAGGATATTGTCTTTCTTTTGATAGTGGCAAACTCAGTATGTTTTATGATTCAATAAAAGTTGGTTCTAGAATTCTCTGTGATGGTTTGTACATAATTACTTTGGATCTTGAGTTTGCAAAGACATTAATGACCCTGCAATCAAGTGTTGGATTGAAACGTAGTTTCAATAATGAAAGATCTTCTATATTGTGGCATAGACGATTGGGGCATATCTCCAAAGAAAGAATTGAAAGATTAGTGAAGAATAATATTTTGGAACATTTAGACTTCATTGATTTTGATGTTTGTATAAATTGCATTAAGGGAAAGCAAACTAAACATATAAAGAAAAATGCCACCAGAAGTAAAGAACTCCTTGAGATTATTCATACTGATATCTGCAGACTACTCCATATTCTTTGTTTTAGTGGAGAAAAATATTTCATCATATCTGTCATAATATCATGGCCACTATTCAAGGAGCTGATAATAAAAAAAGAAAGTTGAAGCATTATCAATCAAAGAAACTTGCTAGGTCTGGAAATATTAAACGGACTAATGAAAAGAAAGCATTTATTGTAAATGCTTTCTTTTCATTAGTCCGTTTAATATTTCCCGACAAGTTTCTTTGATTGATAATGCTTCAACTTTCTTTTCTTATTACCAGCTCCTTAAGTAGTGGCCATGACATTAAGCGAACTTTTCTACCTAAATCTCAATTCTTCCTGAACACACATGCTAGTCAACTCATTCAAGTCCTACTTATCCTTATTTGTGTTGTAGTGAATCTTGAATGAGCCAAACTAAGAAGAAAGAGAATTGAGAATAAATTGCACGAGGAAAGATTCATCAACATTCATGCCTAATGTTTTAAGTTTTACAACTTTGTCAGCCATATTGAGAATATGATCCTGAATTCCTCGAGTGCCATCATACTGAGCCGTAGTCAGTTCTTTCATTAATGTGTCAATCAATGACTTATCAGCAGATTTAAATCTGTCTTCAATAACCTTTAAATATTCCTTTGCGCTAGTTGCAGTCGGTAATGAAGTCTTTATGTTATTTGCAATTGTCATTCTTATGAACATTAAACTAAGTCTATCAAATCTTTCCCAAGCCTTTATTTCATTTACTTGTTCTACAGTATTTTCATTAGTCAAGTCTGCAGGCTTTTCAACAAGTAATGCTAAATCAAGATCTAATACACCCAGTATAAATTGCACATGCTCTAACCATTCTGAATAATTTGATCTAGATAATATAGGGACACTAGATGCATAAGAATGTATATGCGGAAGTACCACTGCAAAAAAATATTGAATAACATTAATGCTTTGAGTTTGTCAAAAATTAATAAACTATTGATATTATCTATATTACACATTTGGGTGAAATATTGACATATCTAGTGTGTACTCAAGAATATTTATGGAGGACTGATACCATCCTTGTGGAATAGTATTGTTACCTTTGGGTATACAATCCTAAACTGCAAGGATATCCAAAAACAGTATCATCCTACCCCATCATATAATTATTTGAATTAGATTTTCCTTTGGGATTATCTAAATCTCTTAATTATATGTGCCATTATGAATATTATTTCCTTAATGTCATTTAGGACTAATTTATTAATATTATTTTATAAGTCATTAGTCCAGGTCACTTTGGTGGCTACAAGACTAATACAATAATATAAAATAAAAAATATCTTATAAATGATAAAACTTTTATTGTAATTCATATTACAAAAGTCTATCCTAGACCACTTTGACAACTACTAGTCAGATAAAACTTAGAGAAATAAATTACAAATAATATTCATCAATTTCTTTAATTTTTGCTAAGCAATTCAATAATAAAATAACCATAATAATTATTAAATATTAATGCTAAGCATTTCAATAATAAATAATAATAATAATTATTAAACATTAATGCTAAGTAATTCAATAATAAATAACAATAATAAGTATTGAACATTAATGCTAAGCGATTTAATAATAAATAATAATAATAATTATTGAATATTAATCAGTACAAAAACTCATATGATAATTATGATAACATATAAATCATGCATTCATGTGAAAGGTAAATATTATTTCATAATTTTATATATATACATGTGAATAAATAAATAAAAGTCCAAAAACAATAATTAGATTTTAATTTTATTTATCACATGTAAAATCAATAATTTATATAAATCATGCATTCATGTGAAAGGTATACATTATTTCACAATTTCATATATATACATGTGAATAAGTAAATAAAATTTTAAAAATAATAATTGGATTTTAATTTTATTTACCACATGTATAATCAATAATTTATATAAATCATGCATGTGAAAGGTATACATTATTTCACAATTTCATATATATACATGTGAATAAATAAATAAAAGTCCAAAAATAATAATTGGATTTTAATTTTATTTATCACATGTAAAACCAATAATTCATATGAGAAAACTATAAAGTAAACCATAATTTTTTTAATCAAAAATTAAATCCAATCAAATAATCAAAAATATAATTATGATTAAAATTAACCATAATTATAATAAATCATATTTATTAATTTATAATTAAGAATATGAATTAAATTTCTTAATTTTAATAAAATCGTAAATATTTGAAATGTTATAAATCAGAAATATACGAATGACAGAATTGTAATTTTGGCATAAATTAAACCCGAGGGTAAAATCATAAATATGTTGATAGAACATAACCTGAAATTATGAAATTTACAAAGGTAAAACTATAATTTTGTAAAAACTAGCCTCAAGGGCAAAATCAGAATTATGCCAAAAACCCTAATCTGCCTTTGCCGTCGTCGCCTGCGAGAGCAGCGCTGTCGTTGTTGCTTGTGGCTCGACCGTCTGTACGTGGCTGCGGGCTATAGCCTGTACACGGCTGTCAGCGGCAGTTCTAGCCTGCGCGCGGTCGTTGCCGCCACGACGTTGTCGTCGCGGGGTTGCTATTGCTCACGCGCGGTCGCTGCCGCTGCGGCGGTTCCTGCCCGCGGGTGGCTACTGCCAGCGCGCGGCCGTCGCCTATACACGGCTTACTCACGCACGACCGCCACTTGGGCTGTCTGCCTGCGTGTGGCCGACCGTCGCATGGACGGGTTCTGTGATGCCCGCGTATGGGACAGGTTCTGTGATACCCGCATACGGGACGGGTTCTGTGATGCCCATATACGGGATGGGTTCTGTGATGTGCACGCTACCCGGCGTAGTCGCAGATTCGTAGCAAGGTCGACGATGACCATTGTTGCTTAGCAATTCTTGAAAGATAAAGGTAATTTTATGCATCGTAAATAAATTTACAGATCTAATATATTTGATCTAAAAAATCGGGCTCTGATACCAATTGAAATCATAAGTCCGTAAATGGATTTAATCTATTGGCTAAAATATCTGAACGAAACCTAATTAGTTATTATATTATATATCTTATTCAATTATAAAAGGGCCACATAATCTAACATTCTCCCACTTGGCCCATTAATTGATAAGATATAAAAGAGATATTCAAAATCAAAATAAACAAAATAAAATTTATTTAAAAATAATTTTACCTAATTGGATTTCAAGGAATTTTAAAAAGCAATAATACTATATTAAGTCAATAAACACAATAATTTATACATGGCCACGTTTAAAAATAAGTCAATAAGTCCAATAAACACAATAATACTATATTAAGTCCAACTATTAATGCGAGTCATAGCGGTTGTATTTTATCAATGTCATACTTCCTTTTATGTACCACAACATTATTAGTCTTTCCTAATATAGTCCATAATGACCCCTGTAATTTGTCTTGTCAAAACAATCTATTATTACATTCAACCATAATATGCATAAACATAAATGTAAACAGGATAGCAGAAACATATAACTTTAATTAAGCAAGAAGAATATCAATAATAGCATTCACATAAACATGCATCATCATCATATCCTTTATGACTTGCTCACAAACCCCATTCTAAGAACATGTTCTTTGAATATTTTACACTGTAAGGCTTTTGTCAATAGATCAGCAATCATCATAGTGGTGCTCAAGTTCTCAATCAACACTTGTTGTTTCTGGACTCTTTCTCTAACCACCAAGTACTTTATCTTAATGTGCTTGGAACCACTAGAGTACTTGCCATTCTTAGAGAAGAAAACTACTGCAGTGTTATCACAAAATATCTTCAGCGGCCTGCCAATTGAGTCGACCACACCAAATCCCGAGATAAAATTTTGCAGCCATAAAGCTTGATTTGTGGCCTCAAAGCATGCTACAAATTCAGCTTCCATTGTTGATGATGCAATAAGCAATTGCTTTGCACTTTTCCAAGAAATTGCCTCACCAGCTAACATAAATATAAATCCTGAAGTGGACTTCCTACTGTCGAGACAATTTACAACCGACTCTTTTACAATCATTGGGCAATTCAACGAGATCCCACACACCGTTCTGGACCATTGATTTTAACTCTTCTTTCATTGCATCATACCATTTTTCAGAATCGTTACTTTCTATGGCTTGTGAAAATGATAAGGGGTCGCTTTTTATTCCTATATCATAATCTGATTTTTGTAGATATACCACATAATCATCAGAAATGACATGTTTTCTTTTCCTTTGATATCTTCTCAAATCTGCCAATTGTGATTGTTCTACAAGATCATCAACGACGACATCAACATCATGTGAGAGTTCTTTGATGTTATTTTGTTATTCACCCTCATCAATACTCTCATTGATTCGAGGAACAACAATCTCTCGAATAGGAGATGATATCGGAGAATTAACCTGAATATCCTCGATATCAAAATTAATCCTTCGAGATTTTTCACTTCTACTGATTTCATAATTTTTTAGGAATTTTGCATTACCAGATTCTACTATTCTCATACTATGATTAGGACAATAAAATCTATATCCCTTCGATTTTTTTGGATAACCAATAAAATATCCTGAAATAGTTCTTGGATCCAATTTCTTTTCATGTGGATTGAATACTCTTATCTTTACAAGACACCCCCAAATATGTAAATGTCTTAGACTAGGCTTCCTACCAGTCCATAACTCAAATGGAGTCGATGAAACTGACTTACTAGGAACCTTGTTCAAGATGTACATAGCTGTCCTAAGAGCTTCACCCCACATCGACTCAGGTATAGAGGAATAACTTATCATGCTCCTAACCATATCCATCAGAGTACGATTTCGCCTTTCAGCAATACTGTTCTACTGTGGCACACCTGGTAATGCATATTGAGCATAAATACCCCATTGTTCTAGGAATCTAGCAAAATGACCAATATTCTGACCAGATCCATCATATCTGCCATAAAATTCACCACCTCTGTCAGATCTGATAATTTTAACTTTTCTATCTAATTGTCTCTCAACCTCATTTATGTATACTTCAAGAGTATCAATGGCTTGAGACTTTTCATGTATTAGATAAACATAGTCATATCTGGAGGTCCGTAGATATCAGTATGAATAATCTTAAGGAGTTCTTTACTTCTTGTGGTATTTTTCTTTATATGTTTAAGTATTTTTCTTTCGTAATAAGAAAAGAAAGTTGAAGCATTATCAATCAAAGAAACTTGCCGGGTCTGGAAATATTAAATGAACTAATGAAAAAAAAAGCATTTATTATAAAGTGCTTCTTTTGTGGTAAGAAAGGACACGTGAAGAAGGATTGTATTAAACGTAAGACTTGGTTTGAAAAGAAATGTATTAACTCGACCTTTGTGTGTTTCAAATCAAACATTACAGAAGTTCCTTCTAACAGATTGATTCTGGTGCTTCAACTCATGTTACAAATAACATACAGGGATTTCTTTCAATTTGGAAACCAAAAGAACATAAAAGATTCATCGTCTTAAAGCGAAAATGATATTAATGGGAACTTATTGTCTACTCTTAGAGACGGGTCACTTGATGGATCTTGTTGACACATGTTATGTCCCTACAATTTCTAAAAATTTAGTTTCTCTTTCTAGAATTGATGAGTTAGGATATTATCTTTCTTTTGGTAGTGGCAAACTTAGTATGTTTTATAATTCAATAAAAGTTGGTTATGGAATTTTCTAATGGTTTGTACAGAATTAATTTGGATCTTAAGTTTGCAAAGATATTAATGACCCTATAATCAAGTGTTGGATTGAAACACAGTTTCAATAATGAAAGATCTTCTATATTGTGGCATAGACGATTGGGGCATATCTCCAAGGAAAGAATTGAAAGATTAGTGAAGGATAATATTTTAGAACATTTAGACTTCACTGATTTTGATGTTTGTATAGATTGCATTAAGGGAAAGTAAACTAAACATATAAAGAAAAATACCACAAGTAAAGAACTCCTTGAGATTATTCATACTAATATCTGCGGACCACTCCATATTCCTTGTTTTAGTGGAGAAAAATATTTCATCACATTTTTTTAGACTTCACTGATTTTGATGTTTGTATAGATTGCATTAAGGGAAAGTAAACTAAACATATAAAGAAAAATACCACAAGTAAAGAACTCCTTGAGATTATTCATACTAATATCTGCGGACTACTCCATATTCCTTGTTTTAGTGGAGAAAAATATTTCATCACATTTATTGATGATCTGTCCAGATATGACTATGTTTATCTAATACATGAAAAGTCTCACGTCATTGATACTCTTGAAGTATACATAAATAAGGTTGAGAGACAATTAGATAGAAAAGTTAAAATTGTCAGATCGGACAGATATGGTGAATTTTATGATAGATATGATGGATCTGGTCAGAATATTGACCCTTTTGCTAGATTCCTAGAAAAATGGGGTATTTGTACTCAATATGCATTACCAGGTGTGTCACAATAGAACGATGTTACTGAAAGGCGAAATCGTACTCTGATGGATATAGTTAGGAGCATGATGAGTTATTCCTCTATACCTGAGTCGATGTGGGGTGAAGCTCTTAGGACAGCTATATACATCTTGAACAAGGTTCCTAGTAAGTCAGTTTCATCGACTCCATTTGAGTTATGGATTGGTAGGAAGCTCAGTCTAAGACATTTACATATTTGGGGGTGTCCTGCAGAGATAAGAGTATTCAATCCACATGAAAAGAAATTAGATCTAAGAACTATTTCAGGATATTTTATTGGTTATCCAAAAAAATCGAAGGGATATAGATTTTATTGCCCTAATCATAGTATGAGAATAGTAGAATCTGGTAATACAAAATTCCTAGAAAATAGCAAAATCAGTGGGAGTGAAAAATCTCGAAGGATTAATTTTGATATCGAGGAGATTCAGGTTAATTCTCCCATATCATCTCCTATTCGAGAGATTGTTGTTCCTCAAATCAATGAGAGTATTGATGAGGGTGAATAACAAAATAACATTGAAGAACTCTCACATGATGTTGATGTCGTCGCAGATGATCTTGTAGAACAATCACAATTGGTAGATTTGAGAAGATCTCAAAGGAAAAGAAAACATGTCATTTCTGATAATTATGTGGTATATCTATAAGAATCAGATTATGAAATAGGAATAAAAAGAGACCCCTTTACATATTTGGGGGTATCCTATAGAGATAAGAGTATTCAATTCCAATAAGGGGTCTCTTATTAGGATAGATCTCAAGGATTATTAGGATTGTCTTAGAAAGGATATATTGATTGTATCTTGGAAAGATTTAATATGCAGCTTTGCTCAGCTAATGATGTACCTATTACTAAAGGTGAAAAATTCAGTCAAAACCAATGCCCAAGAAATGACTTAGAAAAGAATCAAATGAAGAATATTCTTTATGGGTGCGCAGTTGGAAGTCTATTATATGCTCAAACCTATACAAGACCAGATATCAGTTTTGCAATTGCAATGTTGGGAAGATACCAAAGCAACCCAGGAATAAAACATTGGAAAGCTGCAAAGAAAGTAATGAGATATCTGTAAGGGACGAAAGATTATATACTCACATACAGGAGATCAGATCAGCTTAAAGTGATAGGATATTCAGATGCTGATTTTGCAAATTGCCTCGATAGTAGGAAGTCCACTTCAGGATTTGTATTTATATTAGCTGGTGGGGCAATTTCTTGAAAAAGTGTAAAGCAATCGTTTATTGCATCATCAACAATGGAAGCTGAATTTGTGGCATGCTTTGAGGCCACAAATCAAGTTTTATGGCTGTAAAATTTCATCTCGGGACTTGGTGTGGTCGACTCAATTGCTAGGCCGCTGAAGATATTTTGTGATAATACTACGGTAGTTTTCTTCTCTAAGAATAGCAAGTACTCTAGTGGTTCCAAGCACATTGAGATAAAGTACTTGGTGGTTAGAGAAAGAGTCCAGAAACAACAAGTGTCAATTGAGAACTTGAGCACCACTATGATGATTGCTGATCCATTGACAAAAGCCTTACAGTGTAAAATATTCAAAGAACATATTCTTAGAATGGGGCTTGTGAACAAGTCATAAAGGATATGGTGATTATGCATGTTTATGTGGATGCTATTATTGACATTCTTCTTGCTTAATTAAAGTTATCTGTTTCTGCTATCCTGTTTACATTTATGTTTATGCATATTACGATTGAATGTAATAATAAGATTGTCTTGACAAGACAAATTATAGAGGTCATTATGGACTATATTAGGAAAGACTAATAATGTTGCAGTACATAGAAGAGATTATGACATTGATGAAATACAACCGTTATGACTCGTATTGATAGTTGGACTTAATATAATATTATTATGTTTATTTGACTTATTGGCTTATTTTAAAACATGGTCATGTATAAAATGCTTTTCAAAAATTCCTTAGAATCCAATTAGGTAAAATTATTTTTAAACAAATTTTGTTTTGTTTATTTTGATTTTGAATATTACTTTAATATCTTATCAATTAATGAGCCAAGTGGGAGAATGTTAGATTATGTGGCGATAACCTTGATGGGAGGAAATCTCCTGAGATCTCATCGTAAACCCTCTACTCTCGCCTATAAAAGGACAGGACCTCTAGGAGTTGGGAGAGCACCTCTCCATTAGGGATTTTAGTTTCTCTCCCCAAAATCCATCAATCCTGACATATAAGTTATTTTTGTATTTCAGATATAACGTAATTATAGATTTTATGCTTACCATCGTAGCAGCAGGTGAGTGCTCTAATGTGTAGTACAGGGTGGACTACATTAATAATAACACCAGATAATGAACATCCTCCAATACAAATGAATAAATTACAGGTAATTATATGTTTGTTCCTTGCTATTATCATGTGATTCTCATTTGTTTCTTTTACTGTAGGTTTTCGATAGCTTTTGGTCATTTTGGACAGTTTGGGTGATTTTGAATAACTTTTGATCATTTTGCATAGTCTTTGGGTATTTTTGGAGGGCTATAAATTAATTTGACAGTTCGGTCATTTTGAAAGACTGCAAATTAAATTGGTTGTGTTGTGGAAAAACTCTAAATATTTTGTTCATATTCATATTCCAAGTCTCTTTGACGAATGCATATTTGTGCGGCTCAAAAGCAGTCTCTTCGATGAATGCATATTTGGTGCAGATCAAATGTTCAGATTGAATGTACCAATGTCTATATTCCAGATTTATTGAGATGAATGCTTTGCTTTCGTATTTATTCAGTTTCATATTCCAGATCAAATGTTCAGATTGAATGCAACAGTGTCATATTCCAGATTTGTTCAGATGAATGCTTTGTATTCCAGATCAAATATTAACATTTGCATGCTTTCATCATACGAATATGTACATTTGTTCATGCTTTCATATTCCAGACATGTTCATTTGTTCAGATCAAACTATAGCTACATTTGTTCAGTTTTCAGCAACAACAATCATTCAGTGTATACATCCAGTTCAAGAATTCAATAATTCTTAGGAATGAACTGGACATTGCATTTTGACGCCATAGTTAATCCAGTGTCTTTCTTGGACCATAAGAATTTTTACCCTTTCTTAGATTCACAAAAAGAAAGGATCTCGATCTAGGTAACCAAGCAAAAGAGAAAACGATCAATCGCCATGTAGTACCGCCGAATTCAAACAGCAATCAAGAAACCAATAATTTCGTAATAGTCGACGGATGAGGAGGAGGCATATCACAAAAAGAGATATTCTTCCTATCAAGTGAAAAATGTGAGATTACGTATCAATTGAAAGCACAAACTTACATAAACTTACATGTACTGGTCTCTCCTCTCTCTCTCTCTCTCTCTCTCTCTCTAGATTTTTTTTCTTCTTTTTCCTTACAAATGACTATTATAACACTAAATAATTAATATCTTTAAACAGTAAGATTAGCAACTATGAAATTACCTTGTTATCCCTTTTTTTAAGGTCATTTTCTTCGCGTGACCCTAACTGGAAGAGAAAAAATAACTGAGGATACCAGCAAATAGAGCCTCCACGGAGCAGTCGTTCGTTGATCGCTGAAGACAATACATGCATTCCGATAAACAAGGCATAGCTGATCAGAGCAGCATGAAAAATCCCAAGAAGAATAGTGCTAAACAAGGGATAAGTGCAAACACACTCATCCCCAATCAAAACACCAGCCTTTACAAAGTAGTTTGCCTTATTTGCTCTCCCATCACCCTTCTCCTTGTCGAATAACTTGGGTCCAACAAAAACCACAATAAATTGCATGATGGAAATAGGAAGGCAGAAAAGGAACACATGACCAATGGCCTTTTTGCTCCATCCTTGGTTTAGAGCACCCAACTCCCCCTTCAGCAAAGAGGCACGTAAAAGGAACACAAGAATTAAGAAAATGGAAGGTTCTGAAAACCCAAGGTTGAAGAGGATGTAGAGCTTGCACATATTCCTCTGCCATGTTATGCTGGAGAAAAGACTTCCTTTCAGAAAACCTAATCTAGCAATTTCACTTAAGCTCCATAAAATTGCAACTAGAACAAGAAATATGTGTGTAACCCAGGGCCCATTAAAGTAACCAAGCTGCAGAAAATTTTGTTGCAGTATCCCCACTCGTAAATAGGCAACTTGGCATATGCATCGTATAGCAAGGACATCAAACAGATCAACAAGAGAAATGACCGTCACATCAAATGCATCGGCTCTGAATTTGGCCAGGGGCATCACACGAGACACAGATTCCACGCATGCTCTCACCCAGCATCAGTACTTGAGAACATACAAATATGAGAACAGTTGATACCTCCAAGAAGGTCTAGTTCTGCTGATCCAATGCACACTCAATGTCACAACCAATCCGAGGTCCATGATAAGGAAGCCTAATCTTTTGTAAAAAATTTCATAAATTGTGTCTGAGTTTAAGGATAGAATATTGTGCACTGCACAAGAAGAGTCCCACCAACAACTACGACTTGAACATACAAGCTACTTAGAGGAGTCCAGTTGGCTAACCCATAACATACACCTTCAGTCATGGCACCCAAAGAATGCTTAAGCTACTAGGTAAGCACAAAAATCCAAGAAACTTTAACATGATCACATTAAGGACATAAATGGAAAAAAAGAATCCATCCTGCTGAGTCCAATCCTATCATTCACAATTAAATCATGACACATATACCAGCAAGAACTTTAAAAGCTTCAAAAGCTGGCCAGATGTTATGTAGCTTTAGGTGCATAATCACATGAATTTTTAAGTAACTAGACAACAATCCAGGGTGCTTTACCTCACTGTGACATGAGAAAAAAAAACAGAATATTGGTGTCAAGTCACTTTAAATAAGCAACATAAAACTACCATTTCTCTAACCACGAAATAGAATATTGTATAGGTTTAGCATGATAGCTAACAGAACAATGCAATCCAATTCCAAAGCAGTCAAAATGTCCCAAGACAGTGAGATCAACCCAAAAATCAGGTGAAATATCATCACAGCTAATTCGTTTGATGATAACAAAAATGAAGCTACAGCCTGATAACAACCATACATCTAAACTTCTTCCATGACAAGCAAGTAACATTATTATCTTTATTAAGAAAAGAACTTTCAATTACTTTCCATTTATTCTCTCCTCAGCATTTATAATATTTTCTTAACCAATTCGCACTCGCACCCCATACAAATTCCGTAACATGCTGGGTTAGCTTTTACTCGAGAGCACATATACATCGCTCTTTTGGAACTTCCTACCTCAACTACCTCACGTTTTAGAAGTTCTATAGCTCATAAATCTGCAACAGAAACTTCATTGACAGCTCCAAAACTACTTACGATCCAAGAGTTTCGCTCATTTCTCAACCCACAGAGGCGAAAACGCGTACCTTTACAATGTAGGCAAGAGACAGAACTCATCACCCACAAAGAAAGAATGAAATCTAGCAAATGAGAAGAGACCACTAAAGGCGAAGGAAAATAACTTTGGCAATACTCTGCAACAGTTAAATTATACGACATACTCGAAGAAAAAAGACGAAAGAAAAGATGAAAAAAGGACGAACCTAGAAAGAGATCAGAGCAACCCGGAGCAATAAAAGGGACGAGAGGGGGAGAACCCTAAACCTCAAACACTCCGGGCCTCTAAGACTGGATCAAACCAGGCGAAGCGGGGCTCAGAAGAGAGCTCGGAGGAAGGGAATCCCGATCTAGCAAGCGGTCGAGGGGATTCGGGCGTGTGGAGGGACGAAGGAATAGCACGAGCGACCGCGAGTCGGAGGTGGGCAGAGGCGAGAGAGTGAGAGAGAGCCGAGGGCGTTGGGTTTGTTGGCCGCAGAGTCCGTCACCAGCTGTCAGATGGCTCGACGTCCGGTTTGGTGTTTTAGGCGGAACGCCAAGCCGAGGTGGCATGGGGCAGTGTTGCTTTTGTCCCGTGGTGGGGAAGCGGGCGTAGTCCCCGTCCGTTGACCGAGTCATTCTAGTAAGAAAAGACAAAATAATATATATTCTGACATCATAAAAATGTCACAAAAATTAAAAAATAGAAATTACTAACCTAAAGATAAGAGAAAAGATATATTGCAAATTAAAGAAATCAAAGTTGAACGCACGTAATTATAAGTTTTACTTTATCGAAGAGAAACTATAAGAAATGTATTTATCCGAGTAGTTCTTATCTCGGAGAAATGAATATGCTGCACATATACTTATTTGCTGATCTGTCGACAAACTTTAGGCAACGGTTAGTCCCAATAGCAGCGGTACAGTGAGGTCTAGTTTCGATTCTATCCCTGATTAAACTTGAAATGTGCAATTATCAGGTTACCTAAAATTGTATTTTAATTGAAAATTTGATTATACAAGGCGCCAAAACTAAACCATCATAAGTCCGTGTAATATAATAATGCATAGCCCTTTGAAATCTAAAAATACAGCCATAAACAAGGGTGAGTGGTTCAGCTTAGAATCTAGGAGGTCAAACCGATGTTGGTTCATATGGTACAGAAGCAACTTGCACAAATCAAGGACTCAATCCTGGATAGGTGCAAGAGATGCAGAAGGGGCAATGCAGATGCAGATGATACTTAAAATGTAGTTTACTTCCGTCACAGTTCCGGTCGCTCTAGAAGTCGATTCATCGCCACGGCGGTATCGCTCTCCTGTTGTGAAGAGATGAAAATATCACAAGTCAATCATACAAAAACGAAAATTCAGATATGGTAATAGTGTAGGGAGTTCAGTTTTGGTAAAAGAATGATGCACCTTGTCTTCCTTCCATCGAGTGACAGATTATCGAGCCCTGGTTTTCTGCCACTGCATGATATATCTGCCTCTCGGGCTGAAAGTACCTGCAATTTTAGGAGAGTGTGAGCTTAGGGCGATACCAGTAATGAGAAACATGGTTTGGTAAAGCTGCTCTGTTCAGAAAGAGAGTAGTAGGTAGACTAGGTACAACTTCATCTAATTTGAAACAAGCTTTAGCTCATTCGAAAATAAATGTGGATCCTACAACCTAAAACATGGATAGAGATCAGTCCAAGAGTTAGCAAGTCTTAGCCAACCTACTAATCTTGGTCTAGAAAAAGTTACAGTCTCTACGATAAAAATTAAAGGGAAGTACTGAATTAAAACATTACAGAATTTTAAGGCTGCGCAATCCAATGAAAAAGAAAATGGAAAATGAAGTCCATGGATGTGTTGTCCTACAGTTTCCACTACAAGCATCATGATAAGGACTAAAAAGAGCATATTATTGATATTTGCTAAATTATACAAGTGTTAACCTTCTTAGTTCCCATTCCAGATGTGGAAGGGCCAGTTGTCTTTCCAGTAACTCTTTGAGACTCCCTCATTCTGGCATGTCCCTGTTGGATATTTCAATGAGATTCATCATAATCGATTTGTACATTATGTAAAAGAAATGCATGTTTTATGAAAAGTTCACTTCCAAAGGCTTCAATTATTATACTCTTAAAAGCACTTAAGTTTGGTTACAAGTTTCCAGTGAAATGTTGAGCATCTTAACATGCTCACAAATAGTGATTGTCACTTCATGACATGGTACATGGCAATCCTATTATTTTAACATGCTCACAAACAATAATTGCCACTTCATGGCACAGTACATGTAAGTGCTATCACTTTAACATGCTCATAAATAGTGAGTCACTTTATGGCACAGGACATGGCTGCGTATCACAGTGCCATTTTGGCCAGTAGGCCCTCCATGCCGGCTGGCAGAATGCATTTATTAAATATCTTGCATATATGCAATGTCTCTAGACATGTGGACAATGAAATGTTTTATCCCACTGGAATCACAGCAAAAGTTAGTACTCCACGAGAAAGGACTTGAGCATGTTGATGTACGTTTTAAACCTGTAGACACTTCCATTTTAATACGAAGAATAACTTGAAGCAGATATTGAAACAGAACTACTATTTCAAGATTCTTACAGTGTTAACAGTCATGATCAAGAGCAGAAAAAAGTAAATAGGAACCAAAACAAAAATACGCAACAAATTACTTGTTAAGGAATTTCTGCAAGCCTTTTCCCTATCCATATTCCAGTACAAAAGAAATGAATATCCAAGCCACATAGCAGATATCGTAGGTGCAGGGCATAGAACAACTCCAAAATACTAATATCCGAGCAGATTAAGGCATGCATCAATATGGTAATTTAATATAATTATAATCAAATACTTACAATACCAATATAAGCATTTACTAATTTTTTTCCTTTACTCGAGCAATTAACACCACTCACAAGACTCCAAAGTTACCCTGTGATTCTCTCACAATCTTGCATCACCATTCACATTTGACATGCAATCATCTATTTAACTGCATATTGACTATTAAATACTGACCATTTGCATAGCCATCTGGTTTATAGCTCCCATCATGCTACTGGATAATCCAGAGTCCCACCACTCTTTATTGCTAAAGCTAGATGGACCCAGAAACCACAGGAGATATCCTTAAAAGTACATCAAATTATTAGGTACAGCTAAACCCAAAAGATCAAAATTATTAGGTTATTGGCCAACACCATCATTAGACTAGCCACTCCCATGTGACAAATAAATAAATCAGATAGAAAATTCAGATGCACCTAGGCCAAGTGCAACTATGTTACAATGATTGTCCTTTGTGTTCACAAGCTTGAAGTAACATACTGGAAGTTGACCTCCGTTTTTTGGAAGAAACTAATGTTGAATACACACCAACAGTGAAGAATTTTATTATACCATTACAGAAGCCAATTTGATCACATCAAATCTCAACCTTTTCATTTATTGGAAGTTGGAAAATCGCATTAGACAAAACTACAGAAAGAAAAAAAAAAAGAAAATTTACCACAAGAAACACCTTCACAGATGATGGTGCTTCTTGTATCTTGTAATTATACTTTCAATCGAACAATGGTTGGTGTTTTTATAAAATCAACAAGAAGAAAGTTTATATACATTTTTCTCTATTACTATGATTATTAGGGAATGCATATAGGATTTAAAGATGCTTCTTTATTCTGGTGCACATAACTAAAACCTCAAAAGGAATTAGGAAAATGAAATGACTGTTCTAAAAAAGGTAACATTCCCAAAAACTGCATGGAAAAGATAGAATAGTAACCAACAGCTTTATGCGGATTAATTTATGTTCTAAATACATGAAATTGATGCAATCTAAACAAAGCAAAGTCAGCAAAACAATTTATTTTTCATTACCTCATTTTCATTGGTTCCTTTGGCAGTTGCAATTTTGTGCTCCGTTCCACCATTACATGTTGATTTGTTCATAGCAGGAAGGTTAACAGACCTGAACGTCCAGATCAAAGGAGGTTTCAGATTCTAAAAAGTCCAATTAATTAGTGAAAAATGATAAGACAACAAAAACTTACTCAAATGAGAAATTAAGTTACAATGAGAAGGGGCAATCTTATGTACCAAAATTGCAGAACTCAGCAAGATACAAAATTTACTAGGTAATATAAAACTCAAAAAGGTTACATAACAATTATCACCTTGACTTGGGTGGCCCAACATGTGACTCAGTTATTTTGGAGCTTGCATACCGACTGTCCACAGCCAAAGGCTTCTTTTTTACTTCTTTTAAGTCCCTAAAATTTAAAGCAGAACAATAAGGAACAATATTTTGAGGATCTAAAGAGCAGACAGCATCATATTCTGAATATGTTAAAAATATTTTTTTTATCAACCTTTTAATTTCTGCTCCTCTTCTGCTAGTTATTTCACTGGTTGCAGACATTTTCCTCAACATATTCTGTGAAAAAGGAATAATCATAGACAGACCCAAAATATTGTTACTTTGGAGATAATAAGAGGAAAAAAAAGCTACTCATGCCACTAAGAGAGGACAAAAAGTTACTTTAGAGATAAATTTAATTCATATGAAAGAATCAGTGAAATTTTACAGCAGATAAGCAAATACATGAAGGTTGATCAACTACTGTTGAAAGAGTATTTATGCCCATTTAATGGTAGTTAAATAACACAAACAAAAGATGAGAAATATATACTAGAAAATTATATATAAAACTTTAACAAGATTGAAGCTTTGCTTTTTCTTCGCAAGAGCTGTGGATCATATTTCACTTGAGATGACTAAATCTGTCAAAATTAATCAAAAAAAGCAGCCCAAATTAAATGATAGGAAATAATCAAAACATGTGGAACTTGGAAGATCATATCTAGTAGTCATGAACACTAAGCACTGGATGAAACTATCATAAGCACCAAGCACTCAATGAAACTGTGTTATGACAAGCAACATGCTAAGCATTGCATGAAATTCACCTGTCCACTTAAACCACCCTTAGCATGACTTAGTGATGATGCTGACTTGTTTAAACTTCCAGGGTCCAGCTTTGCTGCACTTCCTCTACTGTTTGCTCTTCTTTCCATTACAAGAGTAAATGGACCTGGGCTGATGATATTAGAGCAGGCTTCTGTAAGTGGTGCTTTTGAAGCAATCATGGCAGTCCTAGCATTGCTTTCTATTCTACTAGCTGTACTCTTGCATTGAGTTCGATTGGCCGTCTTTTGTGATGGATTTTTTAGTACCTTTGATGGCCGAACCACATTTAACTTAGTTTCCCCCATCACATTTTGACCATGTCTAACTGCAGCAGGATCCTGAACACAAGAAAAAAGGATAGCCCAATTATATAAAATACAAAGAGAAGAGTGCAATTATTTTGACACACTGCCCGATTTTCATTACTTTGCATATTTGCCTTTGATATTCAAATCTACTTATTAATAAAGCTGCAGTTTGGGCTAATGAAAGACAAGTTGGTAGAAAAATAATGACTAGATCAACATAACCTTCCCACAGTAATTGATACTAGATGAATCCATCCAATAGTCTAAATGTCCATGTTAGGTTTCAGGAATGTTCCAACAACAATTCTTAATATCCCATAACAAGTGTATAGTGATCAATAAATCCAACATACACCACTAAACTGATACCTATGATTCATTCAATAGCTTCTTAGCATTTTCTAGAACTTCTTATGCTAATTATTGAAGGGAAATTGTCCAACCTATCTATGTGGAGATTAATGGTCAAAGAAAATAACTGCAGGAGAGCATCTGCCAACACACCTTAACATTAGAAAGTGATTTATTATCCAAATATTTCCTTGACTGCAACTGACAAGACTTTGTTTTGGTAGCACCAGATGCTGTCTCTTGTATAACACTTCTAGACTCAAAATTTGACACGAGGTTCTTATGTTTCTGCAAGGTCTCTTCATTGTCAAGATTGCTGCTACAATTTGACACAATCTCCACATCTCCTGTAAGTGGCAATGAGGATTCTGTTTCCAATGGTTGCACCAGCACAGTGTCAATAGAGGTTTTATCTGGCTCAGTTTCTTGCAAAATTCCTCTTGAAGAAGTAGGATTTTGAAATATGGATTCTGGATCCAAGCATCCTTGTTGAGGTCTATTCCAGTTAATTTCCTGTTCAAAGCTTGGACCAGGTTTCACTTCTTCTGAAGATTGACCAGTGTTTGCTGCGGCATCTCTGGCACTTTCATCTAGTGAAGCTGATCCATCTTCTTCTCCACTTTGGCTAGAAATACTGCCATCACCACTATAATCCAATGTGAGTTCTGTTTGTTGATTCTGTTGGGCATTCTGTTGAGCCTTCATAGCTCGAATCCTTCTATAGCGCTCTTCAAAATATGCCTTCTTTTTGGCAACTAACCCATTGAACTTCTCCAGCTCCTCCTGACACCTGTTGTGAACAAACACTGACTTCCTTTCCCATGACAATGATTCAATTGGAAATCTTCCAAAAGAAATGGAACCGTGTTCAAGCATTTGAGACACTGAGGGTTCCTGAAAGAACCAGTAAGCCATAATTACCTAAAACAATGGTATCTGTAACTTTCTGCAGAATCATAGGAAATATTTTCTATATAGAGAAGAGAAACAATTGCCAACATGATTATGTCATATTTTACTGACCCTTTTCAGGAAAAAAAAACCTAAATAATGGCATGCTCTGTTAATTCCAGCTTTAACATAGGGTGTTGCATGCAATATCTACAAAACTAGAAAAATCCACCAGACCAATTACAAGTAGCCATCAAATACTGCAAGTTTGGCTTCTCAAATTATAAAGTAAGATATGAAGCAGATCTGGATTTATCCTTACTAGGCAACTCAAATGTTCCAAGTAATTTTCACCTGGAAAAAGGAATGGAGTAGTCTTTATCACACATCCTATTTAACATGTTAACTAATTTCAGAATGTTAAATTTGCAGTTTTATATACTGACTACCAAAATGCACAAAATTGTTAGCAAATCTTAAACTTTTAATCACCTTCAATCCATCTAAAACCTTAAGACATTGGATGAAACATGATCTATTAGTTTATATTGTTAACACTCGCCCTCACATGTGATTGACAAACTGACTCAAACCCAACACTCGGAGATGTATATTTATTTTCTTAATGTGCGGCATGAATAAGATGTGAACATTGGAACATCCACTCTGATATCATCTTAAAAATTCAATGACAATTATTTTATCCAAAAGTTTAAGCTAATAGATGAGACATGATCTATTTATCGATATTCTTAATAGCAAAAGAGAATGCAAGAAAGAAAATTTTATATTAAAATAATACATAAAAGGAAGAACATATGCTACAAATATCAACTATGTCAAAATGGTGAACTGATTTTTAAAATTTTCAACCAGCCCGGTTAGTCCCCATTGTTTTCCCTTGTGGGAACTTCCATTTCAATTACCCAACGTTTTTTGGGACTAAATCCCCAACATCTGCAATGAAAGAAAAACTCTTGTACAACCTAACAAAGGTCTAATACATGTCATTCTAAGTACAACCAATCTATCTTAACGAACATGTACCCTTTCAAGCTTCGAAAGTTTACAGGAACTCCTTTTTCCTTTTCATTAAATTTTCTGTGCCTGTGGTTATAAGATTTGTTCACAATGCCCACTTTATTTTAGTTCATGATCCCATGGTTCCATTCTTGTTTTTCTTATTTTTAATGCATCATATGTAGTTCCATACTTATGTACATCATGTACTTTGGTTTGTTTTATGGTACCTCAATCACACACTTTATTTATGTTTCTATTTTTTTTTCCAAATTTTGTAATTGTTTTCTGTCATTATAAATTATTGCTATATTTATTTTTTACTAAATTCATATCCACAATTAATAGTTATATTAGCACAAATTGAGCACTGTGTTTCTCCTCGTTCCTCGATAAGAATATTGACCCCCCTTGCTTGTACATAAATGGCAAAAAATATTCACTCTATTTATGACCATCAATAAACATTAATCGCTTTTGATACTGTTTGAAATTTGAATACTATTGATAGCATTAGGAACTAAATTTCAAGACAAAAAAGCTACAATATGATATGATGCAGTTGTTCAACGCCATCAGAACAGCAACTGAAGGAAAAATTAACTTAAAGGTGATCAAGAAGGGAAAGAGAGAGAGAGAGAGAGAATTACATGAGACTCATCTCCTTCAGGCAATTCCACCTGTGACCAATCTAGGTAGGCTTGATCAACATCAGTTGCCATTTGATTACTTGTCAAGTTGAAGAAGTTGCACACCTAACCATGGAAGTTGCACAACTACATAATGGTCAAGAAAGTCAAAACAATCAGTTATTGAACATACAAGAGGAAATTTGAATATGCTGTAGCATCAGAAAAAGAGAATAAAACACTGAATATTGTTGATGGCTAACTCAAACAGTAACTACAAGACAAAAAAATTGTGGGGATGATAAACAAAAACAATTGAAAATTCTGGTCTAACTAGATATTGAAAAATTCTATGCATTATAAACATGTAGCAGAATGCTATAACATTCATGAAAACATCTAATACACTAACACAGATTTTGAAGTAATTGGGAAAATAACAGATCTCCAAATCAATGCAGTTCTTGTTATTTTTTCAAGAAATTGCTTTATTGTTCGTACAAGGTTTCAACACCTTTTCTTCTAACCCTCTCACAACCTTGGGTTCAAACATTCCAACTCTAATCAGTTCATACAGACACCTCAGCCCACCGAGCCACTTCCATCTCACTACCAGGAATCTGAAAATACCACTGCCAAGCCCAAGAACAGGGTATGAACTCAGAATTTTGGAACGCCATTTTCCCACTGAACGACACTTCACTAAGAGCATGAAGCAAAACGCACACACAAAAAAAGTGTTCAGCTCCGCCATAAACATGTAAAACCAAGACTCCCAATAGTAAAATAAAGAGAAAAGTATACTATGGAGAGAAGAAGGCACGGACAGGAGCAAGGCAAATCCCAAGGAACAAAAAATCATTACTTCGAACTTCACTAGGAAGAGAAAATAAGAGAAAGGAGGACAGATTGCATTAATTTCTTCTTGTCCGCTCTTCTCTTCTCATACCAAAAAATCAAAAGAACCCGCCCGAGCTGATCCGCAATAAAACAACCGACAACCCAGTACGTACGAATCCAATAATTATATGGATACTCTACTGTGTTTGTCCACCAGAGTCAATTGTTTAACCAGGAACCCCGCTGAACACGCTACGACGATGATGGATGCGATCCAATGGCAGATAGATAGATTTGGGTTCGATATATGTGGATTTGGATCCGCTAAATGGGTTATCGGATCCATTGCCTACTTTTGTTTTTAGTTGGTGAAGGGCCATGATGGACCTTCCCTAGCGGAAACTGCCGTCTGGTGCCGCAGTAGACCATCATGGCCTGCGAGAGTGGATGGAGTAGAGTTCCTGCGCACCGCTGTATCCGGCTATTCCCGGAAGTGTATCTTTTGTCCTTGTGTGGAGCAATTGAGGCGGACCACGTGCCGTGATGTATGGGTTGGGCGGACATGACCACACGATGAACAGGAGCGTTGATTTGGCGTTATGTTCCTTGCATAAAGGCACAGCCAAGTTGGTACGCAGCCCACCCTGTGACCACCTTAGCGATAGACTGTAAACAATAGATCCACCTATTTCTATTATTTTTCTAGAAGAAACAGTATGCTTCTTCAAATCATGATCGGGCAAAATTATCATGGCAAACCTTACTTTTAGAAATCTGCCAGAATCGTGTCCCCTTTGCCTCAGTCAGCCTCGTTCATCTTTTCCGGAGTAAGAGCGCCCGTCTGGTCTCCAATCCACTTCCACTAAGATTTGTAGCTTGATTCCATGTGGACGCATGTGCATCTCAATGGCTGGATAGAAAGACGGGTGCCAGAATAATTTCAATAGAAAAAGTTGCCTAGTGCACGTCTTTTGACGAATCGCATCCTAATTGTGGGTTGGGTGTGGTTCGTAGCACTAGACTGCATCCTTTGCATGTAAACAGATTTTAACCTTTTTACTCCCTGGCCCACAGAACGGAAGTGTCTAAGCACCCCCACATATCATTAACCCATCACCGATCTACCTCGCTTTCATCCTACAGCGGCAGCTCAATCAACCTTCCTCGGTGCATCGAACGAGATGAAAAAGCCATCACACAAAAGGTTCACAGGCTTCACCTTACAGTGTTCCTCCCTAGCACTATTAAGGTTCACAGGCTTCACCTTACAGCCCACCATGACAGCTGCGATTCGCCAAATCATCATCCCTTCAGTACTGGTTGTTGGGCTTTAGCCATCAAGCGCTACATCAGCCAGAGACTCGTGACGGCACGCTATTACTAGTTACAGGACCACGGATCCGATCGCGTTTCCCCGCTAGAAAAAAAGAGACGTTCGCAAGTCGAACGACGGAAACAGATTACGTCGTTTCCCCAAACCCCAGATTCGAACAGCTCACTGAACCGAGTTCATCTCCCAGATCGAAGTGGAGAGGAATGGAGTTCTTGAACCCCTTTTCCCCTAAATCCTACCTCAATTTCGGATACATTTCCACTCATCGAAACGCTCTTTGTTTTCCTTCCCATTTCCTCGAATGTAGTCCTCAAACCAGTTTGAATCCAGCACCAAGTGACCCACCGATTCGAGAACTTTTCGAACAGAGTGAAGGAGGGAAAGCAAGCGACAAGAATGAGAGATCCGGACAACGCGTACCTTCTTGGAGACGTAGGGTGTGATCCGACGAAGAGCACTTGGATCCGAGCCAGGGAGGAGAGATCCACGCAGTCTGCCACCAGAAGAGAGGAAGCAGGAGAGATAATGAGGAGAGCGAAGTGGAATGAAGAGCGTTAAGCGAGCTCGTCCATGGACTCGAGAGCTAATAACACGGATGGGGGGACAGAGAGATCAGGTGAGAGGCTTTTATGTTTGGCGGAAAGGGAGGAGCAAGGCGGGATCAGAGAAAGGGCGTAGAGATCTGACCGTCGATCTGGAGAGGTTCCTGATGTGGGTCGTCGGATCGAAGCTTTGACCAAGAGACGCCCGGTGCGACACTCTGGTTCAACGCATGTGCCTCGTGGCTAATTTATTGTGCTGTATTCCGCGACATCCCCTAATCCTTGTGCGCCCCGTAAGTGTTTCTTTGCCTCGTTGAACTGTCAATAGGCTGGAATCCAAATAAGGTGACACGGTAAATACACAGGGCGAGACAAAATTGTTTCTACTTGAAAATGTTGGCGGCATCAATTGAAATCGAGTCGATTCGGACCGGCCCGGACCGGACCGGACCGGACGACCAGGTTAGATTAATTTTGACTTTTTTTGTGAAAGTCAATATGGGGTCAAAATTTCCGACTCGAATTGGCATGTTCAGATGTTCCTGAGAGATGGGAGGAACGGTGGGGCAGTCCATCAATCGAGTACGGAGGCAGGATTTGAGTAGGATTGGGCTCACTTCCAAGCCAAGACAGGTTTGGCCTTTTTGCCTCACTTTAGGAATATTAGTAGGATTTTATGTCTATTGCTACGTTCGAGTGGTCAGCTTATTGATGAATTAGGAATAGCAACTCGTACAACCTATATAAAAATTATAAAGTGAATATTTACTTTTTATTTTTCATTTTAACATTTCTGCGTAGTATTATTATTTTTAATGTCTCCAACTAAACTATCCATTGAAATTGAGTTGCTTTATCTGACTATTTACATTTGATCAATTGTCTCTTTCTATTATTTAGAATCAAATCATTCGTTCAATTTGCAGTCACAGTTAAGATGGTTAGAAATAAAAGAAAATTACTCAATCTAATAATTCAATTATATTTTATATTTTTATAGTATGATCGTTATTAATTTTTTATCATATATTTTCAGAAATTTTTTATCATAAAAAAAATACTTTACTAGTAAGTGTCATAAAAAAGGGACGATAAAAATAAAAGAAAAAGGAAAAAGCACCCGTAGAATTGTCGACCAGAAATCGGGGGGAGGCGGACAGTTGTCGGGGACCGCGTCGCACCGGCCACACGCCCCGCCTCGGCGCCTCCGCCGCTCGGCCCATGTCCACAAAAAGAAACCGAGGGAGGGCGTGACCGTGCAGAACACGACGGAACCCTTGAAACCCCCCACGTCCAACGTCCAATCCTTCCGATTTCGGTTTCATCCTCATCCGCAATCCTCAGCATTCCGTGTCGGGAAGCCCTTACACCTCGATCTACATGGCGGGGGCTTCGGATCTTGCGGTGTCGCGCGGGTGGGGGCGGGGCTGGACGGTCGCTGGTGTGGGGAAAGGGTCGGGTGTTCGTGCTGTTGCGCTTCTCGATCCGAGCGCTAGATGTAGGGTTCCGGTCCGTCTTCAGGTTGGACTCCGACCTCGAACGAACCCTGTCTTTGTTATTTTTTGGCTTAATTAGACACGATCTTCCTTTTCGTTTGATAAATTTCCGTTTCAGATGAACTAATAAAACGAAATCGTCATCATTTGTTAATAGAATTATGGTTCTTTACGGACAAAAGTTGTGAACTTGTCGGCTAATTTTGGCTTTCCAACTCTTCCCCTTCCTATCAGTGATGAAAGTTTGTGTTTACCGTTGGAGCTGCTGCCCCCAAAACTTTCGTCCAGTCTTTTGTTCATGTTTAATTAGGGTCTAAGATTCTGGGTCATTCTTTGATTATCTTTTTTGCAAAATAAAATTAACAATAATTAAGGTATGGAGACTTGCAGTTTCATGTGAAAATTATTTTGTCTATCTAGAAATTTCAGCTGGATGTACTTTAATTCTAAACTTACAGTAATCAATGATATTCGTGTAAATGTTTGCCAAGAATTTGCTCTGATCTTATCTTTTACAATAAGCAATAAGCGTAATGTGTAAAACCGATATTTCAATATCTTGTGTTTACTAGGATAACTAGTTGGTGTGTTTTATTTGTCATCCTTCTATTTGCCTTTTAAAACAACAGTTTGGTAATTCTGATGCATGGAAAGTCTGAGTGGTTATTTCATTGGTGATGAACACATTTCATCATAAATCATATTCTAATATTGGCATTGGTAGTGTTGGTACCAAGGAATGCAATTTTGGATACTGGACTTGCACTTGTTGATTAAGATCCATGTTTATGAGATCTGGTGTAGTTTTACACTGCCATTTGGTGACCTAATGCAAGCCTCCATCGTTTTTATCCGGGATTGGGCCGTAACAACATATATAAAAAAAATTATGTTGTTGAGATGAGAATATTGATGTGGATGTGTGGAGTTACTAAGAAAGATCAGAAAAAAATATTTTTATTAGTGAACAATTAGGTATCATTTTGATCGAGGATAAAATGAGATGGAGTAATGGTACGAGAAGAGATGGAGTAGTGGTATGAGGAGTGATAAAGGAAGACCTAGAAAGATTTTAGTAGAAACTATAAATAAAGATTTAAGTATTCTTGACTTAACTAAACATATGACTTTTTATAAATTTAAATGACAACAAAAGATCCATGTAGTCAACCTCGAATAATTGAGACTTTCGGCTTTGTTGTGGTTGTTTGACTTGTTCCAGTCAATGACCGGACTGATATTGGTTCAGTCCGCGTGTGTACCAATACATAGTATGTCGGGATGTACCATGGTCCAAGGAGAAAAAGGAAGAAGAAAGACAAAGGAGGAGGAAGAGGGTGGACAAACGATAGCATATGATGGTGGTCGAGCAATGAGGAGATGGAGAGGGCCTTTAAAAGATTAAATCTGCAAACTGGACCAGACTGGACTGGTCCAAAATGGGGTGGTCCATGTATTGGTTCATGCTCGAATCGGTAACCTCGAGTCACCAGAGATTGGTCTGGACGAAATCAAGTTTGTTGTTTGATGCAACCTTTTGCTTATTATCATCATCACTGATTAGACGATTGGAAAAAGAGAACTAAATTTGTTTTCGTTACATTGAAGTCTCATTTATTGTCATTTACATTCATATTTTGTTTGGTTGCAGGATTACACATGCCATGTTGGTCGATTTTCTCTACATGATCCAAAGATAAAATATGCTTCATCTCATCGAAGATTACATGCGCGCATGGCGTTAGTTGATGATAAAATTGTTCAGCCACCTAATGTTGTGAAACCTAACTTAGCGCTGGTCAGTAATGAATTTATTAAGATTATGCATTATAATATTTAGAACATCGGAGCTAGCAGTGACATAGGAAACATCATTTTGCGTAAATACATGCAATATATACGATAAAGAATTTCTTATTATTGATCATAACGATTGTTTAACTTGATATTTCTTTTAATCTTATGCAGGCATATGATCTGGTCCAAGGAAGCCTTGTAAGCCAATTGCTAATTCAGTCTCCTATTGTTATGTTAGATGCTTATTTGCTTGTATCTTTGTCCTTGCATTTAATTTTTTGTTGGAGGCCACTACTCCAAATGGTCGAAGTTGATTAAGTCAGACGTAAATTGACTTAACTGCTACGATTCATCTGAAGTTTCAACTGTATATCATTATTAGTTAGTTTTTGTTTATCAAAACAACCATTTGATTCGTTATTCGATCTTCTTATCAATTTGAATGAATTTGTGTGTCTATGTTGTTGCCATATTAACTTATTTGAAAAGTTATGTGTTGTATTCACTTTTATAGTCACTTTTTAAGAGTTTTAAACTAAATTATATGATTTAGTGGAGTTATGTGTTGTATTCTCTTTCTATTTTGGAGTGCCCAGGTGGAATCCTTATTGACTACATAGTTTAAAAACTTACTACTTTTTGTGCAGGTAAGTTGGAATTCTTTTACGGACAAGTCAATACCTGATCCACCAACTGCTGTTCTCCTGCATGGAATTCTTGGTTCCAGGAAGAACTGGGGTGAGTAAGCTACTTAGGCTTACAAGTTGCTGACTTTGTTGATTTGAATTGTTTCTTAAAAGCTACCATAAGATAGTTATCTGCCTATTTCTTTATTGCTTTATTCAGTTTATGAAAGCATGATTTTGTTATCTTGGCCTGGTTATTAGCTATCTTTCATTATTCTTATGCATTTAATTGAAAAAAATAGTGCAATGCTTTCCAGATTTCTTTTTCAGTAATGCCTATGCTTGGAATCCTGAGGCTTTGTAATTTGTCACAAATAACTATTATAGTGTAAAAAAAAATCCATCCAAATATATATATTTATATATCATGATGGTGAAAGTGAAATTAGATGCAAAATTTCATAAGTTATTCTATTCGGTTGATGCTGATGATTTGTGGTTAAAATATCACAGGGTCTTTTGCTAAGAGATTGGCGCAAGAGTTTCCGACGTGGCAGGTATGTCACAAACTACATAAAGCTTGACCAGCCTCGTAGCATCTGTCCACATGTTTGTTGATATCCAAACTCTGACCTAGATAATAGCTCCTCCACTGAGATAATAAGCAGCTGTAGTAAATGTCTCTTTCTTCTTGTTTCTCCATGCCTTTACATGGACCGTTCTTTAGAAATGATTCCTTCCTACATCTAAGTGATACTTACATTATATCATTTTCTGTGAAATTGCTTGTCTTTGCATGTGTTCATAGCTAATGCAAGTCTATGCAGCATAGCATCTCTTTTAACTGTTGCTTGTCTTTTCAACATAAAGTTGAGTATTTAGTAGCATAAAGTTATTTTTTTTTTATTTTGACAACCTCTAAATAAATATTGGTAGAAACACAAATACCTAATATCCTTGATAGTCCTCAAAGGATGCATCTTATCAATTATTTGTTCTTTTCTTTACACTTCTGTTGTTGCTATACTCTTTTAAATGCAGTTTCTTTTAGTTGACTTGCGTTGCCATGGTGAATCGGCATTGATAAAGAAAAATGGGCCTCATACTGTTGCCTCAGCTGCACTTGACGTTTTAAAGCTTGTAGGTATTTTATAGCCACCACTTAAATTTTGCACAGGTTATTTTCTGCATTTCACGCACTGTATTCAACTACTTGTTTTTACTTGGCGATATTTAGTATATTTTTATGTCTTCTAAAAGGTTAAACATAGAGATCTAGTGTTGTCATGTCAGAATAATTTTTTTCTGAAAATCCACATAAATGGTAGATGATGATGTACCTGATGAGTGAGCAACTCAGATCCATGGATATTGGTCCAACTTATTACTGGCATGCAATAAACCATATTAAGTATGTCAATACTTTAAGCCTTCAATCAAGTCTTTTATATACTTCTTTTTGTTGATATATGCTGTATTTCAATATTATACATTACCAATTAAATCTGAGAGGGTTCAGTATGGTGTAGGAACTTGAGTTTTGATTCCTTGATCCATATAAGTATTGTATCTCAATGGTTATAGTACCAGCAAAATTAGTATCCGAAATTTGTTTTTTTTTTATTCTTATTAGATATTAACTATTTGGTGCTTTGCTCTTTTGTTAAGCAATTACTTCTTAAATTTTCTTATTGTTAAATTTAACAAGAAAATTGTTAAATTTAACAAGAAAATTATTAAATTTTCTTGTTGTTAACTCTTTTTTTATTATCTGATATTTTTATCTCAAAACAGGTTGCACAACTTAGAGTGACACCTCGTGTCTTAGTTGGTCACAGCTTTGGCGGAAAAGGTATTTCTTCACTATTTTGGTTGTTTATTGATGATCATTCAATTTGTGTACTCTAATGTTATTTGCATTATAATTGTCTTCTATCAGTGGCCTTAAGTATGGTAGAACAAGCTGCAAAACCTCTTGCTAGACCTGTCAGGGTAAGATCGTAGTTTACTTGATGCTTGCTTGTAAATATCTGTTTATACAACAATAACAACAACAACGAAGCCGTAAGTCTCAACTATTTAGGGTTGGCTACGTGGATTTTTTGTCGTCATTAAGATCTGGCAAAAGTCATATACTCAGTTAAGTTTAGAGTACTTAAATCTTTATTTATAGTTTCTATTAAGATATTTTTAAGTCTTCCCCTACCTCTTCTCATATCACTAACATTAATTATTTTCACTTCTTCTGATTACCGCATCTAGAGGTCTTATAAACACATACTCATACCATCTTAAATGGTGTTCTCTCATCTTATGGTATATCGAAGCGATACCTAGTTGTTCAAGAATAAAGGTATTTTTTTTCTTATCTTTTCTAATAACTCGATATATCCATCTCAATATTCTCATTTCAACAACACAAACTTTTTGTATTTGTTGTTTCTTAACTACTCAACACTTAGATCCATAAAACATTATTGGTCTCACAACTATCTTACAATTTTTTTTTTAATCTTAAGGTATTCGATGATCATACAAGACTCCTGACGCCTCTTAGCATTTTAACCATACGGTTTTTTATTCTATGAATAATATTTTCATCGATCTCTTCATCTTGTTGACGATCTAAAATACCTGAAGCTTTTATTCAAAAAGATTTTTTGTCCATTCAACTTAATTATATTTTCTTTTATATATATATAATCACTAAAATTATATTTTTTTATATTCAATTTTAGTCCTACTTAATCTAAAATCTTTAATTTTTAAGACTTGCCACTATAGCTTAAGTTTATAATTAAATCCACTTAAGCGCTCATCAATTAAGACAATATCATCAACATATAACATATGCCAGGAGGTCTATCATATAAGTGACTAGTAAGTTCATTTATTATCAATGTGAAAAAGTAGGGACTTAATGCAGATCTTTGATGTAATCTTATGCTAATAGCAAACTCATCAAACACACTCCCTATAGTCTTAACTTTAGTAGCTATTTTCTCATACATATATTTAATAACATTAATATAATTAATAGATACACCTTTCTTTTCTAAAACCCATAATAATAAATCTTTAGGAACCCTATCATATGCTTTTTCTAAGTTAATAAAAATCATATGCAAATCTTTCCTTTTCTCTCTATACTTTTTATTAATTGTCTTAATAAATAAATAGCTTTCATGGTTGATTTTCCAGACATAAAACCAAATTAATTTTTAGAGATATTTATTTTAAGCGTTATCCTACTTTCAATAATTTTTTCCTGAAGTTTTATAGTATGACTCATGAATTTAATTCCTCTATAATTTAAACAATTTTGTATGTCACTTTTATTTTTATAAATTGACACAAAAAAAGCTCTTTCTTCATTCATCAAACATCCTTCCGAATTTTATAATTTTGTTAAATAAGTTAGTTAATTAAGCTACTCTCTTGTCCCTTAAACGTTTCTAGATCTCAACAGGGATAACATCATACCTCATACTCTTTGCTATTTTCATCTTTTTTAATGCGTCTTTTATTTCATTAGCTCTAATTTTACGAGCAAAGCTATAATTATTAAATCTACCACTATTATTTATCGTTAAATCTAAGTCATGTGTGGAATATTCATTAAATAATTTATAAAAATAATTTTCTTTATCTTTCCTTAATCTCATTATCATTAACAAGTACTCCTTGATCTTCTCTTTAATGAATCGAATATTATCTAAATCCTTATACTTTTTTTCCTTAACTTTGACGATTTGATATATTTCTTTTTCACCATCTTTAGTACCTAATTTATTATAAAAAATATCATAAGTAATTTAGAGCTTAAGTTCTTACCATCAAAGCCATAAGAAAAATACATAATAAGTAAAAAGTTTGACATTATCTTAAAAGGTTTGGGTTCTTGATGCTACTCCCGGGAAGGTTCGAGCTGGAGGAGATGGTGAAGATCATCCTGGAGAATTGATTGCTTTTTTGAGTATGATGCCAAGGCAGGTGTGTTTCTTTGAAAAGAGTTCTTCTCATTGTCCCTAATGCAGAAGAAGTTATTGGTCCTATGCATACTGTTTGTAATTGAATTTTAGGTATACCAGTTTACCAACATATAAAAAATTCAATCATGTTATTGATATTTCTTGGAGCTGGGTTCTTACTTCTTAAAGCTTCTTGGAAGTAAATTCCTAGCTTACCTGTGAACTTCTAGGTTTAAAAATTGCTCACCAGCCCACAAAAATTAATCGATTGCTTTTGTTGTCATGATACAATGTGTTTTCTGTGGATTCTAATTCTTAATTGCAAGATCTGTACACTTTAATACTTACATGCTTATCAGGTCTCTTCAAAGCAGAATGTTGTAGATGCTCTGATTCAGGAGGGATTTTCTACAGACATTGCCCGGGTATGAGTAACCTCAATGCTAACTCCCTTAGTTAACTACAGTTTCTTATATAAACTTGTACTCTGGAGCCTTGTATGTTCACACACATTCACCATCAAAATAACAGAGCATGTTGCCAGGATGTTAACTTGTTTTTTTGGTTTTATATGTTAAAATATGGCAATGTGGTTGTATTTTTCGAATGGTTCCTTAGACAAATGCTTCATATTATTCTCTTTCCAAATGGCAAAGACAGTATTAATTTTCGTAATGCCTATGCATTCATTTATTGTTATGTTCAACATGAGGTTATCTTAATGATTGTTGAGGATCTATCTAGATGAACATTCGAGCATATCACCAATTAAGCTAAGTTTGAATGTGAGAACTTCACTCTTATGTTATAAGAAAACCAACCTAATCTGGATCATTTTCAGGTAAAGATTCAATTTACTAAGTTATTTGACATGATGTGAAGTGTGAAGATTAACACTAAGCATAGCCTGTTATTTCCATGGTGTATGAGAAAAAATTGAAATTGATGCAGATGCCAGTTGATCCAGTTTACTTCTGAATGATGTAACAGCTCTCTAAAAGTACATCAACTTTGGTTGAAGACATGCTTTCTTTCTGTTTTTTTTTTTTTTCTTGCTTCTCTCAATACAAATATATTTTTGGTTTTATAGGCTGTGAATTGGTCCTTGTGGCCATAGAGAAACTAGAGTAAACATGCTAAAGCTAGAGTATAAATGAAAATCAAACATCTAGTTGTTACCGTCAGGTATATGCTACACTAGGAGACACCTAGTGTATCTTTAATTGAAATTTTGAATAAAAGGTATAGTTTAAGTATTCTGCTTTGGTTACCGCCATCGGTTTCTAGTTAATGTATCATCCATTGAGCATGATCTTTTTAAAATGTTCTTTTCCTAGTGGATGGCCACAAATCTCCGGCCAGTTAGTCAACCTGGTTCACCATCATCAGGCTTCTCATGGATTTTTGACCTCAAGGGCATTGCTGACATGTACAAGTCCTACGAAGAAACAAATTTATGGTATAGAAACATTGTTTCTAGTTCACACTGTCACATAAATATCATTAGCAATTCCTTATGTCTGATCTACATATTGGCAGGGAAACCGTGGAAAATGTTCCTCGTGGTGTTCATGTGAATTTTTTGAAGGCTGAGAGAAGCTTACATAGATGGGCTCTTGAAGATCTTCGAAGAATTCGTGCTGCAGAAGAATTGGCTGCAGATGAGGGAGCTGGGGTTCAGCTACATGTTCTTGAAGATGCTGGTCACTGGGTATGTTTCCTACATTCTTGTGTCATTATGTTTCTCACCATTGTTATTGATGTGCTGTTGTTTGGGAATGTTCTGCAATTTGTCTGCTAGACAATGAAGAGTAATTGAAAAAAAAGAAAAAATAAATCCAAAGGTGGAAAATCATCATGAAGGATATTGTTGGTTTTGGTCCCACAAATGCTGTACATTTATAATGTTCCAAATGAGCTCCACTAGAGTTATCTTCTATCCTAGGCATTTCACGGATCAAGGAATATTTGACGAGAAAATGTTGTAGGCATATTTAATCATTAGCATATAGTTAGCAAGTTCCTGTGCACTTGACATGTAATGTTTTTTGCTTTCAGGTGCATGCTGACAACCCTGATGGGCTCTTTAGGATCCTCTCGTCTTCCTTTCTGGGATTGAGAACACAATAGCAGGAACTCACATGATTGTATCAAAATGGTCACCTTGGGGAGCAACACTGGTAGGCTATTAGTATGACTTTTATGAGTTTTCGCATTGACAATGTTTTCCTCATCTGCATGATTTAATTGATTAATATATCTTTTCTTCATCCTTACCTTTTAGTTTGCATTTTGTAACATGTTTGCTACTAATGATAGTTGTTCATTGTATACACACCTTTTTGGTTGGTTCAGAAACAACTTATGATATATTAAATTCCTTTCGGCTATGCTTCAGCTTGTATCATCTGTAGTTTGAACAGTTTTGTTTGAAGCAATTATTTTGCACCTAAAGCTGAATACAGTTGGGTGATTACTGAATGTGATATCCGCTCTCGATTAATGTAGAACTTCTCTGATGATTTGTTTTTGGAGAAATTGTTACAATATATTGTGTTGTAGCTCATTCAACATTTATCTGTATTTCTTCTGTAAAAGCTCAAGATTATCGATATTGTTAATTTTTCTAGGTTTTCTAATGCACAAACAAACATGTTGCTCCAAGTACATAATTCCAGAGAGCAGTGATTAGTATCATTATCTGATGGTTGTCATTTGAGACTACCGCACAATCATGCTTCTAATGCACAAACATGTTGCTCCAAGTACATATTTCCAGAGAGAGCAGTGATTAGTATCATTATCTGATGGTTGTCATTTGAGACTGCAGCACAAATATTTCTAATGCACAAACAAACATGTTGCTCCAAGTATATATTTCCAGAGAGCAGTGATTAGTATCATTATCTGATGGTTGTCATTTGAGACTGCTGCACAAATATTTCTAATGCACAAACAAACATGTTGCTCCAAGTACATATACTTCCAGAGAGCAGTGATTAGTATCATTATCTGATGGTTGTCACTTGAGACTGCTGCACAAACATGTTTCTAATGCACAAACAAACATGTGTTTCCAAGTACATAATTCCAGAGAGCAGTAATTAGTATAATTATCTGATGGTTGTCATTTGAGACTACTGCACAACAATGCATGATCTCATCAGGGAACGAAATTTATTTGATATGGCTTCTGATGACAGTTTGGTCAATTTATCCTATTATTTCATAGAAAGAGGAGAAGAAACACATGGATGCATGGAACAGAATGGCATCTTGTGGGCTTTAGGCAGGCCGAATACCTAAAGCCTAAATGATCAAGCTAAGACATGACTTTCTTCTCGGATTCACTGTACATTGCTGCATCCCCCATCTGGTGAACTTTGATTCGAATGCTTCGGTCATGATTGCTGTGTTGTAAACTTGGTTTCTAAGAAGAAGAACAAACTTGGTTGGCCTAGAACCCGACCAACTAGATTCAATCCACACTAAATTGTCTAATAAATCTCAAGGAATCGACATGGTGATTGATTTGTGTTTAGATTATGTGATTCCTAATTTAGTCTCTTCAATACTCAAGTTAGATGTGATTCCTAATTTAGTCTCTTCAACATTAAGTCAGATCCTGAACTCAAGTTAGATGTGATTCCTAATTGAGTCTTTTCAACACTAAGTTAGGTCCTGAAGTGTGACACTAAAGTTAGATCCTGAAGTGACGTACAAGAAAAGGAAAAAAAAAGTAGAGATGAAGAGGATCTAACCTCAATAATTATGATCTAACTGGCTTTTTAAAGTTAGTCCCTTGTGTTTGCTAGTGGTCAGGAATCAATCACGACCGACCATATAACAAACACATGGTAAGAGGAGAAGAACAGCAACACAATAAAGCAAAAGCCCACATTGTAAAAGGAAACAATCATCAGTCGGCAACAATGCACAGAATAAAAGTGCACTTACAGGGAATCCGATTCAATAAGCTGAGCCAAAGGATGGGTTTCCGAAGGAATCGCAAGAACATGGGCAAGAAGGTGACAGAGGAGACCATGTGGCAATCGAGTTTAGGGTTTTGTTGAGACGGGTCACACGAAGATGGTGAGGCCGAGCCTTGACTTGGTTTTACGAATCCAACTGATCTGTCCCACATCAATCCTTGGACCGGGTCTTAAACCCACCAGCTTGTTGAGCCAAGTATGAGCTTTCACTTGCTTAATCCAAACAAACAACAATATCATGATAAAATACCTTAAACATTGGTCTAGTGGTAATGTATCAAACTAACTTATCCATTACGCCACCTTGCTGCTCAAGCATTGCAGGTGGTGTCCCCGACAAGAATTGCTTTATGTTGCTCATCCAAAAGAATTCAACCAAGGCTCACAAGATATAAACCAGCCGTTCCTTACAGATATATCTGGTGAATGATATGACTTCCCATGGGAATTATGAGAGTCTGCAGATTACTAGCATTTGAGCAACACAATCCCTATTAGATTCGTTGGACATCTATGTGGAGCAGCACCTAGTTTGTGTACTGCTTGTATCAGACCCTGAAACCACAATTGTGCTCCCTTCCTTGATTCCTTCTGAAGGAGGCTGAGTTGACGACGCCAAGGACTTCTTACTGATGATCCGATATATCTCCGCGAGAACGATCTGAAAGGCCTTCTCCACGTTTGTGGCCTCGAGCGCAGAGGTCTCGACGAAGGAGAGACCTTCCTTCTCAGCGAAGCTCTGTGCGTCCTCGGAGGCGACGGCGCGAAGGTGTTTGAGATCAGTCTTGTTGCCGATGAGCATGACCACGATGTTGGCGTCGGCGTGATCACGCAGCTCCTTGAGCCACCGGTCGACATTCTCGAAGGACTTCGGTTTGGTCACGTCGTAGACGAGCAGTGCACCAAGAGCACCGCGGTAGTAGGCACTGGTAATTGCCCGGTATCGTTCCTGGCCTGCTGTGTCCCATATCTGTGCTTTCACTGTCTTGCCTTCTACCTGAGAAAGGTAAGAAGAGGTGGAAAAAATACCAAGTGAAAAGGATAACATATTGAAGAAATAAAAATAAATAGGCATTCAAACCATCAACATACTATAAAGAATGTAGCTTAAATTTCCATGTGACCTTTCTACATGAAAACATATCTAGAAGATCGATGACTGTCTACAAAAAATAATTCAAGACCAATCCAGTAGCTAAATTATTGACTCTCACTGCTTGTAGCTTTGCTCAACAACTTAATTTATCCTCCATACCCTTCTACATCACCATGATCATTATGAATCATAGTTACTGCAAGAGATGCTAACGAGAAATCAAATAAAACAAAAGGTAGTAGTACTACATCAAGAAAGGAATGGTTAGATCAGTGAGGACATTTGAAATGTGCAACAAGCAAAAGAGAAGAAAGATTAGTCGCAAAATCTAAGTACCATTTTACAAGACATATCTTGTTTATTATGATGAGTTACATAACAATGACACACGATTTTTGCTAAAGTGACAAATATGATATTTGTATATGTTAACACCCATATTAATCGATTCACATCTTTGTGAATGTCACTACCTCTTGAGTTTAGATGTTTGATCCAAAGTTGCAAGGTTAAAATGAAGCCTATATTAAGATTGTGAAACTAGGTTTCAATTAGACAATTTAAATGGATTTTTAAGTGTGTCCATTACTACTTTCATCTAAAACATACCAGAATAAGTGAAAGAAATATAAGGTTCAGCAATTGTTTGTCAAGACCAATTAAAGACTTCCAGGTTCAGCCTTCTCACGAACATTATATGGCATGCAGAGAACTATGAGAACAGAGCGGACTAAAGTATAGATTGGAGAAGGAGAGATGCCAAGATTACTGGCAAACTAACTGCAACTTTCACCATCAAATCAAGACTACCATATTGATTTGTGTATGCTGTAAAAAGTCAAATTATCTTTTCTAAGATGTGTAAATCTGTTATTTCAAATACTAACAATGAAGATTAGTAAGAGAGAAATCCAGATAAAATTTTCAAGTCATGCAGGAAATTAACCAGAGGCAAATACTGACACCAAGCAAAGAGAAAATACTTATTCCTTATGGAGACAGTTCTTTTTGCTGGAAAGGCAAAGGCAGAAAAGCAGAATTGATATGTCAAACCAAGACTTGGGTAAAAGATAACAATCTAGGAAATTTCAAGTATCACAGTAGACATGTCAACCAAATATTTACAAACAATAGGGTCTTAACAAACTAATAGGCAACATTCATTACATAAAAGTACAACCGAGAACTTTATATAAAGAAATGAACTATGTCATCTACCTGATGATTTTCCAAGAAAAAAGAAGAAATCATGCATTGATATTGTAATTCCAGCCACAACCGAGCCACTTGTTTGGATATCTTGGTGGGGGTCTCAGAAGGGTTTACTAGAGATAAAATCCAGAGCAACTACCCATATATCCCAAGAGAAGGAAAAAAAGAAGAACAAGTATCATGTTTCTTGTCAAATTGTGAATTTTCTGTCTGAAGAGAACCTCCTAGTTTGCAAATTCAATCTCCACATCCATTTACCATCATTTGGCATGTTCGCTTACAGTAAATCTAGGGCTGCTCAATTTTTATGCCAGAATTCAAGTAAATTTATCCATGAAGCTCCACTAGATGACAATGAAATTAAGAGAGAATAGTCAACTTAACAAATCCTTCCTATGAAATTAATTCAATTTGAACCATGGCTACTAGAAATACCAATCAAGAAACGAGTTTTGGATTCAAGGAATCATTATATCCAACAAAGGAACTTCAAATTGAGTCACGGTTACTGGCTGAAAATAACAATCAAAAAACGAGTTTTGGATACAAGAATCAGTAAAATCAGAAAAAGAACCAAAATTTCCATCAAAATTGGCATGTCTGCACGTTCAGAGTCGGATCAGGCTCAGAGAAACACATACAACTCGGGAAATACATGAGATAAGAGAACATGTCGCGGGAGATTCATCGAAGCGACGGAGGGACATCAAAGCGGACCCACTTTGCAGCTCGCAGAGGGAATTAGAGTAGGGACTGGACCTGGAGGGTTCGTGTGGCGAATTCGACGCCGATGGTGGACTTGGAGTCGATGGAGAAGTGGTTGCGGGTGAAGCGGGAGAGGAGGTTGGATTTGCCGACGCCGGAGTCGCCGATCAGCACCACCTTGAACAGATAATCGTACTCATCTTCCAGCCCCCCTCGCCTCGCCATCTCCCTCCGTCTGTCCTCCATCTCCGTCGTCGAGGTTCGCTCCGTTGTGCTTCACACGCCATCGGCTTCCAATAAATCTATCTCCCCCAGTCTAACTAACAACCCGCGTGGTGGTTCGACGTCTGGTGGGGCTCGATGTGGGACCCGCCGATCGCTCGTCTTAGAACAAAGCAGGTAGGTCAGAAATAAAAGAGTACCACTCCTGAGATTAGAGCCGTTGACTTATTAAATTGGGACATGATTGGTTACATGATCGATTCCTCCCAATCTACACCACGACGTACGTATGTATGCGTACACGTATACGCTCGGGTCTATTCATTCAAGTTTTTGCCTCTTTATTTATTTATTGCTGTCGACAAGAGGATATTTTTATCAATTGGCTGCAAGTTGATAATAGTTTTGTTTGCAGAACAATGAATTCTAAATTTTTAGGCAAGAGAAGGGTTAATCATGATTTTGCATGATTCAAAGCTCTAAGTCAAGTGTCATGTTTGGATACCAGAGGACAATGAACATGAAGATTGAAAGCAGATACCATGAGACGTATCGTTGGTTAAAAAATGATCAAAAATAATTTTAAAATTTTCTTAAAAAATAGATTAAGATTTTAAAGTTAAAAATAATATAAATTATGAAAGAATAATGATACATATTTTTTAAAAAAACTTCAAGAAATAATTTTGTAGTACATTTCTAACTATCTTTCTATTCATATTAAATAATCTATAAAAAAAATATTTTAAATTATTAGATTATTTATTAAATAATTTAAGTTTTTAGATTCGAATGATTTAGATAATCGATCGATAGATAGATATATCTAGTTCTATCACAAAAAAATAATAATAATCCAACTCCATAAATGGTGGATCAGGATCATCGATCTTATGTATTTATATATTAATTTGATATGTTTGTTGGACTCAATTCTGAAATTAATCTCACAACATAGTATATCGATACTTTGTATGTTATTGATATATTAATATTGTGATAATCATAATTTGATCATCATGAATCACATATGTCCGATATAGCTCCTCAGACAAGTATGATTGTGACATGTATTAGTATAGAGCATAGAAATAGTAGAACTTCTATTTTTATCACTGATTTGTTATTTTGTATCATGAGATTGATTACCATATTAAGAATGATCAATTATTATTATTATTATGTTACAAAGAGAAAAATGATCAACTATCATGTCAAGATCTATGATATGAATTTTGGATGATATGCATAAAATACTATTCCTTAGTTCATGTATCAGGCTTGGGGCATCGGTATCACTGTTATCCATATCATTACTGTGTCTCTAGATTGAATGATTACTATCCTGTAGAATTAGTCTCGGGGCTTCTTTAGCTTTCCAGTAGAATTAGTCAAGGCACCGATCTCTTGAAGGTATACAGTGAACGTCCAATGCTGAAGCTGCCCAGTTTTAGGTTGAAAGGGAGAGTAATAAATCAGGTGGAGACAATAGAATTGATGATTACTAACAGTGCTTGCATGAAATGCCAACCTACATCAATCAGGAAATCCATCTTCTTCCTCTGTCTGTCTCCAAGACTGCACACATCCTAAAAGTGCAGCATTGGACAAACGTCCTTTGCAGTAACTCTCGATCATTGCCACAAGTGTAGAGATCATTGGATCTGTTAGAACAGCTCACAGGTAGCTGAAAAGAATACTGATGGACTAGAAAGTCAGCAGACTGTTCTGCATTGTACTGCTTTCTAGTGTTGTAGTTGGGCATCAGATAGTTATCCAACTAGTAATTGCATCTCATTCCCACTAAGAAGATGCAGTGATCTAAAACATCAGCACCCAAGTTTTCAGTAATATGATAGAGAGGTTAAGGTTGCCATTGGGACGAAGAACAAGGAAAAAATAGAATACTATAAAAAGAATTTTACGATTCAAGAAAATTGATATAATATTTAAATTAACATGATTGAAATAGAATACTTACAAGATATTCTCAAGTGTATTCTTCCTTCTATCTTGTTTTATGAACTACAATCCTGTTTATAGGACTTAGTGGTAATTATTCATATCACCATATCATCCGTGATTGAGGTATAATTATTAGATCATGATAACTACCTAGATAATGAATCAATTCTCAACCGCCGAGAGCGAGAGAAAAAGAGGATGAATACTTTCTATAGTTATTTTTTTTCCACTATATATATATATATATATATATATATATATATATATATATATATATATATATCTTTTGTATTCCACTAATTAATTCAAAAATAAGATTCATAATTTTTTAGCTTCACCCGTCATTCAACTTATTAATATCTGCACTCCTAAAATTATGCTAATTTTTTATTATTTTTGGATCCGAGTCGGGTCTAAATCCGACCCGATAGTAAAATTTCCGACCGATACCATGAAGTCTCACTCACTTTTTTCTACTGTGTTCCGTATCCACCTTGTGATTCGATGTTTCCAGGGCCCCACAAGTGGGCACCACATGATATGTCGGATTATTGTGACGCGTCCGACATTGATTGCGTACGAACGTTCCGTTACAATGGTTATAACGTGAACAGTCATTAACCCTCTTCGGCTTCCGAGATCAGCCGACGGAGAGAGACTGAGAAGCGATTGGAAGAAAGAGAGGAGGTAGCTGATGGCTGAAGGCTCAGATTCGTCGGCGATGGGGTTCTTGGGGAGGCACTACGAGGAGGTGAAGGATCACTGGAAGAATAACTTTGCTTTCTTGGACTACTACAAGAAGACATTCGGCCGCAGGAAGCCGCTCCCCAAGTGGACCGATGCCGACGTCGAGGAGTTCATCGCCTCCGATCCCGTCTACGGCCCCCAGGTTTCACTTGATCGCTCAATCTCTCCTACCTTTCTTACACTTCTTCTTTTACCCTTTTAGTTCGGCCTGTTTGTTTCCATTCCGTTCTTGTTCTTGCCCGATCTAGTCTCTGGAAGGAGCACTCGGTCGATCGAGATTTTCTTTTTGTTTTAGATATTCACGTTTCCTTTTGTCCATGCCATGATTTGGGTCCTGCGATAGAAAAGGCTTCGATTTTTTTTCCCCCTTGATTAGGGTTTAATTTGTTTTTCTATGATCGCAATTGACGAGTTCAGTTATGTAGCTTGTATGATCTTTTATGCACGTTCTTATTTGATGCGCTTTTGTTCGGCAGCTGATGATTAATTTCTCATGTGCCTTTTCCCTCCTTTTCTCTTTTTTCCCTTTGATTTCTAACTGCATTTCTCTTTTTTCGGATTGTTCAGTGGTTATCTATATGTTAGTTTTGATTTCTTTCAGTTGAAGGATATAAGGGAATCGAGGAAGTATGCAATTTTTGGAGCTCTACTTGGTGCAGCACATCTAGGTGGAGTTTCCTTGAGATACTCTAAGAGCCCTCATGGTAACATATTCCGTTCTTGCCTAACACTTCCTGGTGACAACATTATTTGGACCTTGAACTACTCGACTCTTTTCTTATAAAATTATTCTAAACCTTATAACTCGAAGAATTTCTTATTATTGTTTTGCCATTTGAATCCGAAGAGTATTTAAACCAATCTGAACCAAGGTTTTACAAATGTGAGTTAACATGTATAGCACATAGGAGAATTTTTATATTTTGATTTGTTAAACAAATTAATGGATTGTAAAAAAAGGCTTTAATCTCATGTTCTTTTGAATAGAGTGTCATAAAAGGCCTATATTAATATTAGTGGGCTGTATAATTTATATCCTTGATCTATGTAACTCTATAATTTTGAATTCTTAAGAGGTGACGTAGGTTCCTAGCATAACGAGGGTGGGTAATGAGAATTGAGATCTAATGAGATTAAAGAGGAACTTCTAAATAATGGTAATTTCCCCCACTTCCCAGGGATGATGCAATGATGCACCTGACCTGGGGACCTAAGCAAATTATTTGAATTGTACAAAAGTCATTTGCAACATGAAAACATGCGAGGGTGAGAAGAGTTGAAAATATGAGCTATGCGAAGAGAAAAAACAAAAGACTTCTGGGAACTCTTTTAACTCTACAGCATCCGGTAATGAGTGGTGTCAAATCTTGTATCATCCCAACCGTCTTAAATCAAATGATCTTGTACAAAGAATCCTGCAATCCACGTAGTCAAAATGTCGTCTCACGGCACATCATAACTTCCATAAAGAGTTTTCAAGAATACACACAACCCCCAATTAGAATAAGCCATGTACACTATAATAAGCATCTTAAGTTTCATCAGACATGATAACCAAATGTCTTTTGAAATCCAATGCCTTAATTCTGATCTATAAGTTGTATGAAAAATCTCACTGTTTGTTTCTGTAAATCAGTGAAAAATCAGCTTTTGATAATCTAGTCTGGTTTATATTGGCAGCACTTTTCTTCGAAATACATTTTTAAGCTTTTTGTGCAAGGAAGAGCCCTTCTTTTGTAATGTTGTTTTCAGAAACATCTAGTAATAAGGGATATTATTATGTGACAAATCTAAAAAGGCAGCTTCAGGAGCTGCTAAAAGTAGCTTCTTGCTCAAGCTTTTGTGTTTTTGGTGGCATGGCTTGGGTCGATTTCCCATAATGAGCAGAGAGGTCTGTCTATAACCTGATCTTTTACCAACAGGTCATGATTTTTGATATAATCCATTGGCAAAATTTGTTGGTTGGTGGATTGACCACTGCTTTATATGCAAAACTAGTGAAATCCGTGGGTGGGGTATGGTTGGATCAGTCAGATGAATCCCCATAAGACAAATAGCTTTGACACAATCCCAACTGTTTTTTGGTGTGTCATCCAGTCTGACAATTGGGTTTGTCTAAAAATCACTGGTCATATTTATTTCCATAGTCTTACGTGAGGACTTTCATAAGTGTAAACTGATTTAGTACAATTTAATTGATATCAAGATTCAAGAAAACAAGCACATGACCTATCCAGTGACTCAGTCACCTGCATATCAGATCTGCTGCATAATAATTTCTGACGACATGGGATTTTGAATATGAATGTTGCCTTATAATTACATCAAAAAAGTTTTGACATCTGTGAAAGCCTGTAAAAGAAGAAAACATAACTCAACCAAACTTTTTTTCAGATGTTATTTTCCTTGGAACACTTGGTTCTTTCTTATGTCATCAAAATATATGGATATGTAAATAATTGGAGCTACCATTATTGTTTTTTCTGTTTTTTTGTTTTGTTTTATATGGTGAATCGCTGCAGGCTTTGTTTTGGCTACTGGGTTTGGAGCCCTCTGTGGTGGTGTCTTGGGACTGGAAGTTGCTGAACATTGGAACCAGCTCTACAAGATTGATAAGCAGGCCACGAATCTCAGGTTCCTTTACTGGTGGGAGGACAAAACTCTAGGTCAGTGATATCCTCTTTGCTTAACATATAAAGTTAATCTGCTAGAAAAGCCTTGTCTACCCAACTAGTGGTCTATTTAACAACTGGGTCCTTCTCTTGGTCCAAAAATTCTTCAAAAGGTAAAACTATTGGTTGCAATGGTACCTGCAATTATATCATAAACTTGATCTCTAGGATCCCTGGTGTATTTGTCAGGCAAAGTTATCACTGGTACAACCAGAGAATGTCAAAGTTAATACTTGGACAATGGTCTCATGGGGCTGCAGATTGAACGTAGGAAAATACATGCTGTCAAATAGGACCTCATTCTAGTTGAGAGCATTAGTTTTTGGTCCTACCTGCAATAAAATGGTTCACTACTTTTTCTTCCTCTGATTCTGTCCACCATTTTTTATGCTGTGTCGGTTAATCTTTTTCTTTTACTGACCAATTAATTAATGTGGTTGTCTTAAGTATTTTACTTAACTATGTTTCTTCTTATTCTTAGACTTCAATGCTCATCTACAGGAAATCAAAGAAACTGATCTTTGCTCAGGCAGCTTAATCTCTTGCTTGTTGAAATCACTTGACGGACTGAAGCCTTGTCAGAAAGAAGTAGTAAAATAATTTCCCCTTTTCAGAATAAAATAGTAGCTGTGATGTTGACGTCCAGTTAAACTGAGCATTTTGGACATTGAACGAAATTTATATCCTCATGATTCCATTAATGTTCTCCAGGGTAGCTTGTGCATCTATTCTTGGTATGTTGTGTTTGCAAAGAGACTGCTGCAGGCTTCTGGTTTAAATAAAGAGTTCTATCTTCGAAACCGCTGTGAGTGAAAGCTTCAGTGTGTGCGTCTGTGTATATATATATATACACAGAGAGAGAGAGAGAGAGAGAGAGAGAGAGAGATGTGGTAAGGGTTTCAATTCTTTTAGTTGAGACTATTTCTGGGTCCTATTTCAATATTTTTATTTTTTTAGTATCATAACCCTTTTTCATAGTTGTTAATTTTTTTTATTTTGACATAATTTTTGGATCATTTGAGATATTAAATTAATAAATGAGTCAAAATGGTTAGAATTAAGATATATAGAATTGACCACCACAATAACACAAATGTATTTAGATTTGAAGTTGTATGTCAAACTCAATACATGTGACTAAAATTTTCAATTATCAACAATGCGAAACTATTTTTGATCATTTTGCAATCTTCATCTCATATTATATTTGCCCGAACTAAACTTGTATCAGAATTCCTTTGGTATTGTCTTGTGCACTTCCACTTGCATCGGAACAGCAGTTGAAAGTTTTCCCTCGTCGCCTCCCATGGAATCTATTCGTCCATATCCCGCTGACACTGCCTTTGGATTATGATCATCTCTATGATCACTACTGCTGCATCTTTTCATTCTTTGGTTTCTCTGGCCTCCATGGCGCCTATGGCTGACATAGATGCTGTCGTTTCAAACCTGGAAGCATGAGGTGGACCTGCGGTTGGTGAATGCCTTCAACCCCTCCATTGGTTGTAATACATAATTGATATGTACATTGCTAAATCAATTACTTGCTCAATCAATTGATACTTACTGCAATTTCATCACATGGCTGTTGCAAAGTAAAATAAGTAACTTCTTTTGAGGTTAATTATATATTATCTCTTGTATTTAGATTCCTTTAGTATTTTGGTCTTTAAGATTTAAAAATTTATATTGAAATTCTTATAGTTACGAAAGTAAAACATTTAATTTCACTTATCTTAACGTCATTTTCTAGCATGAAAACGATAGATAAAAAAATAATTTTAATATCTTAGTTATATTTTCGATGACGGTGGATGATAACATTGCTGAGGCCGCGGGTGGCTGTTGTGGTTATGGTTAGTGAGAATGATGTAGTGTTCGGTGAAAACGTTAGGGAGTTATACGACTTCTTGTGGGGGGAGGAGGAGGATGAGAGAGAGCTTCGACGAGAGATGAGGCAAAGGGAGAGAAGGATGAGACAACGCATATGCCAATGCTTTTACATTTGTGTTGATGTCGCTTGGGATCGGAAATGCGGGGATACCGAGCATCACTCATCCTTCTCATCCCTTTGCATCGCTCATCCTTCTTCTCCCCTTGCACATGCCTAGCAGCGAAAGGGGAGAAAAAGGATGGGGGATTGAGGAAGGGGGAAAGAAGGATGAGCACATGCAAATACAAAGTGGTGCCAATGCAGAGGAATGCCACCCTTCCCTACATAATTATTGATGCCAATGTAAATATAGAGTGACGTTGCTATACATTTGCATATGTGTCAACACCAATATAGATGATAAGCAATACTCTGCATCTGTATCTGCATCGATGCCGATGTAGATGCCGGGTGATGCTCTACATTTACATTTGTGTTAGCACCTATGTAGATGCTGAGAGACTCTTTTGTCACTTTGCATCTGCGTCGGCGCCGATATAGTTGTCAAGCGACGTCGACATAGTTGCAAAACGTCGATATTTGCATCGTTCTCTTTCTCCCTTTCCGCCTCATATCTCATCACCACTTTTTCTTATCCATAACAATCATTCATAGCCCCCAGCAATGTCATCGTTTATCATCATCGAAAACGTAATTGGAACATTGAAATTATCTTTTTGTCTATCGTTTTCATGTCTTTTTTATATATGCTATATCTTCAGTCATTAAAACTAATGACGTTAGGATAAATGAAGTTAAATTGTTCACTTTCATAAATATAAAAATTTTAGTATAATTTTTTTAAATCTAAGAATTGAAATATTAAAAAAGATCTAACTATGGGAGATAATTTTTTAAATCTCTTGTCTGGTCATCTAATCTTAATCAGCTTGAATGATATGCTAACGTGCACGAGTTGAACCATTTGTAAAGGCAAATACTTTCTCTTTTTTAGGGTTGGGAAAGTCAACACAAAATCGATCCTTTTGCAGACCGACCAAAGCACTATAGATCACAAGTTACATCATGCAGCACCAAGAGTTTTGAGAAGGTGAGATTGCTTCCCCCTTTCTGCTGCTCATCTTAGTCAGACTCCATAACACTGCTCCGTTGATTCACTATCTTAATCGCTGCATCAACACCCTGCAACTCCGCGACGCATCATCGACGGCCAGGTGCCGACAACAAGGCACTCGAGCTTCCTAATTGTGTAGTGGTGGTGTGGCGGCTACCCAAGTTTGAATCCTTCCAACATTTGGAAAATGTCGATAAGCTTGAAGAAGACAAGTGCTGCACATTTCTTCCGTCTGCTACTCCCACCAAGGAGATATCTGATAAAGAATGCCATCGTTTGTCTCCTCATGAGTTCAGAGCTTCTGCTCAGGCCTTCATGGCACACACATCTTGTGGCCAATCCAACTTGTCATTGTCATGGTAAGCGTGTCCATCTTTTCCGAAAGGAGAGTGACAGCGAGAGGAGGGGGAATTCTGACCATGGAAACCAGTTGCACTAGCGCCACTTCTGTTGACTTAGGCCTAATCTTCATGTTCTCCTTCCCAAAAGCTTTCCGACATCGGTTGTGCTCCATTCTATAATTCCTCAGTCACTATTGCTCTTCTCAAGTGCCTTAAGCTGCAATATTGCTTCCGGACCATGTTGAGAGCAAACAAGTGGAGGTCGGTGATGATGAGGTGCGCATGCACTCTTGCATGCAATTGCGCACCAATGTTGGCACACTATTAGTTGCTTGATTAGATGTGGCACTGAATGCTGCTGCATCGATTGATGATGGAGGATACTATAATCTTGATTCAGTCATATAGTGTGCACATGCTTATAAATACCAGCTCGTTCATTCACAAAACCTGCAGTAGATCCTTAAGAGTTAACAGATCCAAAGCATAGAAGATGGTTGCTTCCTACGTGGTGGTGTTGTTCCTGCTAATTGAGCTGCTCATCAGTGGCGCAGAGGCTTTAAGTATGGATTACTACATGATGAGCTGCCCTTTCATGGATCAAATAGTGAGGAACACAGTGAATCAAGCTCTGAGACAGGATCCCACTCTGGCTGCGGGGCTTCTGAGACTGCACTTCCATGACTGTTTCGTCCAGGTAAATCATCATGTAGATTCATCTTACTGGTTCTCTCCATTATGCCCCAAGGACACGTATGTTAGCTGTGAATTGCTTTTGGCTGCATGCAGGGATGTGATGCGTCCGTTCTCATCGATTCCACGGAGGATAACACTGCAGAGAAGGACTCTCCTGCAAACCTAAGTTTACGTGGCTATGAGGTCATAGACACGGCAAAGAAATCCATCGAGGATCAATGTCCAGGAGTCGTCTCATGTGCCGATATCGTCGCAGTGGCAGCTAGAGATGCCGTTTTCTGGGTATGTGAGCAAATTTTTTGGCCACCTCTTCATCTTCTCCATCTGTTACTGGCAGCACTGTTCTTGGTTCTCAGGCTGGTGGCCCCTTCTATGAGATCTCGAAAGGGAGAAAGGATGGGAGAAGGTCCAAAATAGAAGACACGGTCAACCTTCCTTCCCCCACCCTCAACAGCACAGCCCTCATCAAGGTGTTTGATCAGCATGGGTTTGATGCACGGGAGCTGGTGGCTTTGTCCGGTATTCACATACGTCTTCAACTGAGATAATGTCATATATATCTGATCGATGAAATGCCACCCATCCTTGTCGTCTCCAGGTGGGCACACTCTGGGCGTTGCGAGGTGTACGTCGTTCAAGAACCGGCTGAGCAACTTCGACTCCGCCAACGACGTCGACCCGACGCTGGACTCGAGCTTCTCGAGGACGCTGTCGAGAGCGTGCAGCGCCGGCGACGACACGCAGGTGCCGTTCGACAGGACCAGGAACTCCTTCGACACCGGCTACTTCAACGCGCTGCAGAGAGGCATGGGGCTGCTCTCCTCCGACCAAACCCTGTTCACCGACCCTCGCACGCGGCCCGTCGTGAGCGGCTACGCCGCCAACGTGGCCATGTTCTTCCTCGACTTCCAGCAGGCCGTCATCAAGATGGGCTTGCTTGATGTCAAAGAGGGCAGCCAAGGAGAGGTTCGGCTCCACTGCCGCAGGGTCAACTGATGCGACTGCCTGAGTTCATGTAACCTTGAGCTGTAGCTGTGTTTGAATACTATAGTATGAGCGGAAGTTATCTGCATCAAGCTATACTACAGATAGAGACTTACGTATCATACATGCTGTTCTGTTGCACTAATTGCATGCATTTGTGGATGCTGAAAATTCAAGGAAGATGGATATGGAATATGGAAGTGGGATCTTTAGAATCAGCATTCCAGCTATGGAGTGGGAGGCATAGAGCATCTCCTGCACTGCTGAAAAGAAGGTTGAACCAGCTCAGTGCACTGATAGTTCAAACCATATACACAAAAAGGAGAAGAGAACTTGTTCACACGTATGATATGAACATTGATTAACAGTGCTTCACTACATATGGAAACAGTATTGCCATGTGCTTCGATGTCTAATATAACTCTTGCTGAAGAATATATGCTCAGTGGTGTGGAAGCCACTGTGCTGATCGAATGCTCTGCAGTGTTTGCGTTAGCATTTTGAGTTGCAAACAGATAAGGATGAAGCGTATGAAGTTGGAACAAATCATTCTACTCTTCTAATTGATAAAATGCTAAATTTTGTTTTTACAGACGATAGATAAACAACGGAGGTAAGATTCGAACTCCACGGAAAGTTATAGTTGGAATATTGATAGTAAGGGAACGATGGATGTCGAATTCCACGGAATGCAGGAATGACATCAAGATAATTCAAGGGTATTCTTTTGGATAATTTCATGCTCAACTAAGACCGTAAGCAAGAACTATCGACTCTCATGATTAGATTTCTCGACTTTGCGTCTTGCTCTCTCTATAAAAGCCCATCTCCGCCTTTCTTCTCTATCTTCGTTGGAGATATTCGATAGCTTTAGCTTAGTCTCGTGGGAGAAAGAGGCTGTGGTGGTGATGGGTGAGAAGGAAGGAGGGGAGGCGGGGCTGGTGGTGTCGTTCGGGGAGATGCTGATCGACTTCGTGCCGGACGTGGCGGGGGTGTCTCTGGCGGAGTCGCCGGGCTTCCTGAAGGCACCCGGCGGAGCTCCGGCCAACGTCGCCGTCGCTGTGGCCAGGCTCGGCGGCCGCTCCGCCTTTGTTGGAAAGGTAAACTACCACAGTCCGGTGTAGAAGAGTATAAGCCTATTGCCACCTCCAGTCGTCACCTCTCGAAGCTGCTGCAGGATCCTCCGATCTTGATCGGACGGCCGAATGAACCCTCTGTTCTCTGTTTTCCTTGTGCCGTTTGCCCTTGTGTTTCTTTCATCTATTTTACGAGATCAAAGAACTTCAAAGAAGTCATTCTTCTCAATGAATGAAAGAAATATACTTCATGAAAGAAATGAGGAAACTTTCTACTGATGCTTTTTTTTGTTTTTGGGCCAGTGCTACTTAAATCAGTTAAACATAAAAGAAATGCTTACAAGATAAAGGAGTCATTTTTCTAATGAAACCATTAATATTAGCAACATTGCATCACATGTTGAGCAGAGTCTATGGAATTGAACAACATGTGTGAGTGATTCCTTATAACACTACAAATTTGAATCTCTCTTTTCCCCTTCCTTTGTAGCTATAAGTTTGGTGTCCATATAATAGCCATTAGTTGATGTTCTCTCTTTGTTATGGTGTCTTGTGATTGCCTAACAAAAGTTTAATATTGTAGTGACAAGCAACTATTCGATATAAGCTACATGATTGAGTCTTTTTGTTTTATAAATCAATAGAAATTCATGTTGACATGAGATCTGATAAAAGTCTTATGATATAACTTGATACAAGCTAATGGTTGAGAAGCTTTTACATAATAATCAGTTGGTGCTCAACTCGACTATACTTTGATATTTTGAGTTTGGAAGCCTCTACTCAAATTGCCAACAAAGTTGCAGGACTTGATAGAATAATTTGCAAAAACCTTAGGTGGTATGTTTGAATGATGGTAAAGAAACTTCAAAAGGGAAAAGGTTTGGCATCCTTATTCTCTTTTTCCTACTTTACGATTTGAGAATATGAGATGATCTTTTTCTTTTCTTTTTACTGTATTCTTTCCTTTCCCTTCCCTTTTTTGCAAATAATTGTAAGAAGATAATTGTAGAATTATTTGAATTCTACAAACACCGATAATTGTATGAAGATGTAATCATTTTCCTTTCCCTTCCCCATTTTGCAAACGTGAATAAACAAGTAAATGTGATTCTTCAGTTCTACCGGAACAAATGTGGAACAATTTGTTTTCAGTTTTTCTTTATTTGAAGCAACTTCTGTCTGAGCATAGGTTTTACGACAGTCAGCACTGCAAACAAATTAGAGTCACAATGATCAGTTTTTATGCCTTAGCTCCGTGACAATGAGATTTCAAATATAGATTTTTCTCTGTTCTTTCTGTGTACATATAATCTTGAATGACTTATGATCAATATTGATTCCTGTGTCAGTTCCGAGTATATGATGTTAGACCATTGATCAGTAACTGGACCTTCAAAAGAAGCCTCCATTTTCTTTTCTTTTTGCTGTAGTCTTTGTTGCTGATGAGACAGTTTAATTTTAACAGGCCTTTTCACTTTGTTGTTTCTTTTTTTCTCTTGGGCTTTGTGTTCATTTCAATTCTTATGAGGTGAATGGGAATATTATTCCTCTTTGTTAAAGAAATATCACACTATGGCATCAAACTTCAGCATTCAATTTTCCTTGCTATGCAGAGTCAGATCCCATCTCCAGTTGTTTATTCGCATCAACTTTATGTTTGATAATTTTTATTTCTTATATTGTTTTTTTGTTGTGTTTGGAAGTTCATGAGTCATTGGAATTCAATTGAGTTCTCACCCGGCTAAAACCCGAGTCAAATTAAGGCTTTGAACTATTCCAGTTTATTCTCTTATTTTTTTACAGATATGAACTTCTAATAAACATTCCTTAATTTTTAGTAGCATGAATGCAAGATTCATATTCTTCCTTAACCTGAGTCAAACTACGGTTTTGAACTATTCTAGTTTATTCTTTTTTTTTTCGGATGTGAACTTATGGTAAACATTCCTTAATTTTTAGTAGCATGAACGCAAGGTACATATTCTTTCTTAACCTGAGTCAAACCAAGGTTTTGTACTATTCCATTTTATTCTTCTTTTTTTTCAGCTATGAATAAACTTCTGGTAAACATTCCTTCAATTTTTTGTTGTGTGAGCACAAGATTCATATTCTTCTTTGACTTTATTGAATAGTCTTCAGGACTAATCACATATGTGCTCTATGTATTTTGATCATTTCCCTAGTTTTCGAATTTAAAAGAAAAACTAGAGAGAATGCTTCTTAGTCTTCCCTTGGAAAATTCGGATGAGGAATCATACAAAAGAAAAAGAAAAAGATAAAAAGGAATAACAAGAGAAGCTGGAACAAGGAAAGAAAAGATTCCTAATCTTTACACTATTGCTATATTTCAGTATCATCTTTTAGAAGTTCCATAAATCTGTCAAAACCACTGAATCTGATTCCCCATGGCTGATCAAGAGAGTAGCAGTAGTATTTCTTATCATATTAGAATGAAATAGATTCTTTCCTTCTCTTTTCCAATGCTCTAAATCATTGGTATTAGAAATAGATCCCTTTGTGTCACCCATCTCTAGTCAGCTAGCACTCAGATAAAATCTTTTGCAGATGACCGGCAATAATTTAGGTCTAAATATGCCCTGAAGCAAAATGCTTCACTAATCCCCTTCCAAACTGCTATAACTATCACAACTATAGTTGATGATACAAACTTGTGTGTACTCAAGAGAAGTTGAGAAACAAAAGCAACATAAATAGATTAGTCCAACCTTCTTCAATGGTGATAATTACTGAATATTGTAGTGAAAATAAAATGAAATGAAGAAGCAGAATCCATTTTTCGAGGGAAGAATTTACTTCTCATCGAAGCTTCCTCTGAGTTGTTTCTACTAGAGAAACATCAGTTATCTGTATTATTCATCGCAAATTTTATTCCATATAGAAATTGAAGTATTTCCAATTCTAAATGTTCAAAGTATGCATAAACATTATAGTCAACTGAGATGCTTACTGTCGCAGTTTGGTGATGATGAGTTTGGGCACATGCTTGTCGACATACTAGAGGAAAACGGGGTGGATATCGATGGTGTGCTGTTCGATCCTCATGCGCGTACCGCTCTAGCCTTCGTCACCCTCAAGAGGAATGGCGAGCGAGAGTTCATGTTTTACCGCAACCCCAGTGCAGATATGCTCCTGACTGAATCAGAGCTGAACCTTTCCCTCATCAAACGTGCCAAGATATTCCACTATGGCTCCATAAGTCTCATCTCTGAGCCCTGCCGATCTGCACATCTTGCTGCCATGCGTGCTGCCAAAGAAGCTGGTGCCCTGCTATCTTATGACCCCAATGCAAGGCTTCCTCTGTGGCCATCGGAGGAGGCTGCTCGTGCTGGCATCAGGAGCATCTGGACTGAAGCTGACTTCATCAAGGTAGTTACAGTATGTGAGAAAAATCTACAAAGGTTTGATCTATACAAGTCTAAACACACATTATATATCAGCTCAGCTATATAGTTAGATATGTAAGAGGATCAGCCCCCAACCTAAATTCCTTGCAGTAATAAGAATAAAAACAGTAGAATAGACAGAAATTTAACTCTACCTGGTTGTCCAAATTCATCTAAAACCTGGCACAGATAACTATTTTCTTATCTGCATTAACAAGTATAGTAATCAGATTTACGTAGATCAGGCAGGTGCAGGTACTTGAAGTTATTGTTGCCATCCTTATATTGATGATAAATGACAATAAGTAGATAGTTTGTAAGCTTTTATTGTATTTGTCTCCAAACTCGATTAACAAGTACTTTGATCCTGCTTAAATAGGTTACTTATGGACACTCATAAGCATCTGAATTAATAAAAAGGGTGTATCCAATGCACGTGGCTCCCGTCAATGTAGAGTTTGGGGGGGGGGGGGGGGGTCAATATACGCAGTCTTACTTTTAAATATTTAAAGAGGCTGTTTCCATGACATATATTAACATATATTGATAGTGAATTAGTAGTTAACATATATTAATAGTGGTAAACTGAAACTATGAATATCTCACCTTAGAGTAGTAGAACTCAAATATCAATTCTCTGTCTGGCTATTTAGATTAACGAATGGATGGATTATGGCAGATTAGTGACGAAGAGGTGGCTTTTCTAACACAAGATGATCCGCAGAGTGAGGAAGTTGTAATGTCACTGTGGTCTGACGGGTTAAAGCTGATGGTTGTCACTGATGGAGAGAAGGGATGCAGATATTTCACTAAGGTATGCTTTCATTCAAACCCTCTTCTTGGAACATTGCATCAGCTTTCTTTTTGGCCTTGTACTAGTTGAAACGAATGAATCAAGCATGCAATGAATGAATCAAACATGATGTTTGTCTCATACAAAAATTTTTTGTGAGCATTTAGGATTTCAAGGGACGGGTACCAGGATATAGAGTCAACACAGTGGATACTACTGGTGCTGGGGATGCTTTTCTTGGTGCTCTTCTGAACTCCATTGCCAATGATACCTCTCTCTTCCAGGTTTCTTCCTCTTGACCCTCTTAGCTACTCTCAGTCTAGCCTAATTTTGAACTGTATGCACTCTCTCTCTCTAGAATGAGGGGAAGCTGAGGGAGGCACTCAAAGTAGCGAACGCTAGCGGAGCAATCTGCACAACCCGGAAAGGAGCAATTCCAGCCCTTCCAACCATGCCAGCGGCCACAGAACTTGTTGCCAAGGGGAAATGAATGAATAAACCAGGTTTATGTTATAGAGAAAATTCTACGAGTTGGTGATATGTAGCGGTCATGGATCTCATCTCTACATGACAAACTTTCTCTTTCAAAGCACAAATAAAGCACTGGTAAGATCAGTGTTAATAGTTCTCTATATTTGGATGACTATATGCTTTTAGACCACAAGGCTTCTTTTAGTGCCTGGCACTGCACAATGCCCTTAACAACTTACACTTAAAAGACATACTGAAATGACAACTGAGAGAAATCATCTTGAAGGTTTATGAATCTGTCATGACATATTGAGCTGAGATGGAAAGAGTTTTCTCTGTTTCAAGCATGCATTAAGCTAAACAACTGAGTCCACTTCTAATTGATTCATGAAAATATAGTCATATAAAAAAATGATTGTGAAGTTTCTTCAGTGTTCAGTGGGTGAATACAGTATCTGCAATAACTTACTGAACCTGAATCACTAATAAAAAATATTTATTCTATAATACGTCAGTTCAAATCTTTATCTATTTTTAAATACGAATAAACTTATTTTATTTTATGGATAAAAATCTTTTTTATTTGAGTCCTTCATCATGATTAATTATTAGATTAGTTCTAAATAAGGTTCGCAATATCATACCGTACCGATATTTCGACCTGGGCTCGGTATCGATATGGTACGGTGTACCGAGCGATACATCCAGGTGTACCAAGCACTGTAGCATTGCTACAGTGCGGACCGGTACCGGGCGGTCTGTGTACCATTGGCCCGTCGGATCGGTACGTACCGCCCGTATCGGGCGGTATGATTCGGTATGACAGACACTTGTTCTAATATCATTTATCATGATTTGACCCCATGAAATAATAGACTATTAGTTTATTGAGTCCGAATGATGAAATAATAGACTATTAGTTTATTGAGTCCGAATGATTCTTAAATTAATAATAATGCATATACCAAGTCCTGAATCAATCTGTATCTTTAGCCACTTCAAGATGTGAGATTGAATTTAGGAGCGTAATGCATGAAAGATTGCTTAGCATTTATTTCGCTTGCTTGCAAAGGATGGTTCATGTTTCAGTACATGGTGAAAGTATGCTACTATTTGCAGGAAGCATTACTTGACGTTGCTTGCTTACATCAATTTAGATGATAGGTTGCAACAGAGATGCTAAGCCTGAGATACAAGTGATCTGATGTGACTTCAAATACAATATATGAGTAGGTCTCATGATAGAACACATCACTCCTGAAACGAGAAAAAGAGACAACCAGAGAGCTAAAAACATGACACTTACACAAGGTCTTTAAAACCGAAACAAGCAACTTGAATTATCCCTTAAATCATGTTCTTGCCCTTGTATGACATTACAGTACTCCAATAGAGTAGAAGTTGTAGATAAGTCGTGTTTCTAGTAGGTTTTAGAAAAAATTTCTCAAGTAGCATTTCCACATCAACTATGATAAAGCAACCCAGCTTCGATCGGAATGGTGCAGCATGACAGTCATCTGATGAAAATAACAGAGCTCAATCGAGAAAGATTATCATGGATGAGCTGCGATTGTCATTCTTCAGCAGCACTAGCAGCACTTAGATCCACGCTGAGATCAAGAGTCTGCAATGAAAAAAAGGCTGTAAGAACTAGTTCGGCACAATCGCAAAATATATCCATGACGACTTAAGATTAGACTTCAAAATTATGAAATATGAAAGCAACACTGAGCACTCCACAGGAGCTACATAACATCAAGAAAATTTCTAGATATCGAGCTGAAGGGTGAGAACAAGAAGGCCAGAGCATTTGATTTAAAATCCGAGTAGATATCTGGCCAAGAAAAATCCAGAGATATAAATAATAGTTGCAAAGCAGCTTGAAAACTGTGGGTGCTGTCTTTGTTCAGTCATGCCAATGCCTTCTTTTAATGTCACTGGATTTCAAACAACAAACATGGTTAATTGGGCAATAGAGCGGAAGGTTGGGGTTTCCTGCACAGCTTATGCCAGCTGCAGGTTTGGACGATACTGTAATCACTTGTCAAACCATGGTCAAGTACCGTGTAGTGTGCATGATATGTGTTGGCATGGTGTCACATTGCATGATATGCACAATGAGCATCATCACACAGACAGCAGCATTTTTTAAGGTGATGGTGTAAGTGATCATGCTAGGCATGATTTATGAAGCCATCATTGAATAGGAAACGTGGTTACTCCCATTGGATTAGGGCTTCAAGCATGACCTGTTTGGCCAGTTTGTGATACTGAGGCTTACACTATACATCATCAGGCTAACATCAACATGCCTTCAAGGAGACTAATATTAGCAACTGTCAACTGGGTACCAAGGCATTAATATCACATAAAGACAAAGACCATGCTCAGAAACTGAAATAAATAGAACAATACAAAACCATTACCTTTCCAGTGATCATGGTATACATGGACAGCACGTCCATGACGGTTGACTCAAAATGGGTTGTAGCATCATAACTCTGCAAATATTGGACTATGTTAAAAGGTGGCCAATTTGAGTTGAGAAACACTATGAGGTAACTAAGAATGCATCTTCGATGCTTACAGTTGAGATGAAGCAATTATCCAGCGAGGGTTCATTGACAGGCTCATATATGTCATAAGTCTCAAAAAATAGCTCATCCACAGGCCCAAGAAGATCAATCCCAGGCTTTAGTTCCACTTCTGGCCTATCAGTCTCAGCTTCTGTTGAGACAAAGGCGATAAACTTCCCTTTGGGGGCAACGTTATGCGAGTAAGAACAACAAAATAGATACCTGTTGAACCACAAGATATGGAATGAAGAAACACAATACACCTTGAACAAAAAGAAAAAAAAAAGAAGACCAAAAAGAATTCTATGCATATGATGTAAAAAATGATATGCTTCTAGATAACATACATGTCAGACTTGCGTCCAAGTTGCTTCTGTGGCAATATAACCTGTGCTGAATGAGACTCATCGGTATTTGGGATCGGATGGCTCATAATGGCAATCGCCCTTGCAACCTTTCCCACCTTCCTAACCTATCCATTGAAAGTTTAGTAAAGATGTTATTGAACTTTGGAAATCTTATCAGCAGCAAATATTCATTCAAGCAGCAGTTCCTTGCACACAGTACAGTCCTGTTAAATTTACCATCAAATATAGAACAATTCCATTTCAATGTGAAAATAATGGAACCTTACCTTGTTTGGTAGGTACGAAGGATCACAAACAACTTTCTTGCATCGAGCTGTTTCTCCTTCAGATGTCACACCACAAGCTTTTCCTTCCATATCAAATTCGACCTGGACAAGGTTGAGGAATGTTAGCTATGATAAAGCATGAAACTATGGTAATACTACATCAATAAATATGACAGTCTGGTTGTTTTCTGCTTCCATAATCTTTAACACGATGATAAGCATGCAGTGATGCAAATGGCTACCTTGCATTCTAGTTTATTCAACATGTATGTCCCACCATAAACAGCACTAAGGCGCGCAAAAGCCTGTAATTCCAGCAAAAACTCGAGAATCAGAAAAATATTTTCTCAATGTCTAAGAAAGTGAATGACTAACCTGTGGTAACTCCCCTAATCCATACAAAGGGTATATGTATGGTGAGCCTCCTTGGAAACGAGCTAAAGATTCTTCATATAACTGTTACATATAGAAACCAACATTAGTTTTAGCAGCATGCCACAACGAAAAAATAAAAAACCAAGTGAGTTTATGAATGATAATTAGCAGTTCTTGCTTATATACAAGAACAATGATAAAGAAGCACACATGCATTGATATGGAATTGTCTTGACCTGACCTGACCTGAGATGACTAACTCATCAATTTGATAAACTTCGAACTATGTGGTCCAAACTACTTGATCCCAAGTTAACCAACACATCTAACCCTATAGACTTGCTTAATTCTCCTCTTTAATTCAATGTGGGACTAAACTATCAGATCACAATCTCCCCAATCTAAGACTTGATGTCCTCATCAAGATCTTAATATAACCCAGAATCAAACTAATGCATTCGAGGCTCGACCCAATGGTGGCTCCATATGTACCTCCAGCCTCATCCACATGTATCCTCTTTTACTTGTGTCCCTTACCATGTCCAATACTAGATCCATTCGGACACTATTTGTTGAGTCTGCCCTATGAACCAACTCAGTCCTTCCAAATCTGATACAGAACAAGACTACAGTGTACCTAGCAACAACATGACAGATACATGCACATAGTAGATGGGAAGGCCACCAAAGATGAAACTGACAAGAAAACGTTGATTGTGTTAAAGAAGCACAAATTATCAGCTGCAAAACCCTCGAAGGGTGGTCTCTGTAAGTTAGAATAAACAAGTATAAAAAACCTTCTGGTTATTGGTTTGTGTTGAATCTGAATGATGAAGAGATTCAAGATATATAGCATAGAGTTTTTGTGGAAGATTGAATACGGATAATTTGTAATCCATTTATTAATTCATAAAATAGTAATTTTTACTGTTCAGAAATAAAAATTGAACACACTGTTTACCAGAAGTTGCCCAAGTAGAGGACAGTATTTGACTTCTAAAGAATTTTTAAAAAAGTCATCACAAGCAGCATTTACCTTAATCCTTTTCACAGTATCAAGTGCAGGCTCATTTAGATACTGATCATCTCGATGAAGAGCCAAGGCATGGCCAATAAAATCAACAGTGTTATCATCCAAACCAAATTTTCTGACCAACAAAAAAAAATTTCATAGTTAATTGCTAGTGGAAGGACTAGAAAGATTGTTGTGATAGAAACAGATAATTGAGCAGATGTTTTATAATAAAACAGACCTAATAATCAAATAATGGAACTCTGGAACAAGGCACTGAAGCAATAATTTTTAACAATGAATAAAAAACCATGATCCAGAAAAAAAAATATAGATTTATTGCAAGACAGAGAATGTTATAGCCAAATGTCCATTTATTGATAATAACCATAATGTAAAAAATGGAAAGGGTTCTATTTAATTTAGAATTGGACTCTTGATTGATTGAATTCTAATTTAGTTATTTTAGGATTTTTGATCCAGTGTAGGAGTCAGCTATACCCTCTATAAATTCCCTAGCAAACCACTCTCTTCTAAATCTTTCTCGTATGTTGAAGAGAGTGTGGCCACATGAAAGGGTATTAGTATTGCCATAAGGAGTTCTCGACCTAGAAATCTTATTTCTTTTCCATTGATTCCCCACATCTTGCATGATTTTTATTTGATTTGTTGATCAAACAATGTTACTGGATTAAGAGAGTATTCTCATTGTTAGATTACCCCTTCTTTTCAACATCTCCTGCACTCGTGATGTAGGACGTGTTTGCGATGAAAAGAATTTCCTACCAATGGAATAAAAAATGCAATAAACCATAAGAGAATACCCACGAGATAAATTCTTTTGTCGTCACTCTTGTAAGGTCCAATCCTTCATGCGTTTTTGGATCACTTTCATCATAATTTTGGACATAAATGAAGAATTTTCGAGCTCGCCGCTTCTCAAACAACCCCATCAATGGAGATTTCAATGCCTCCATATCAGTGGCAGGAACCTTGTGGATCTGTTCCAATCACAAAGGAGCAGCAGATGTTGGATGTAAGCTTCTTCAGAAGCCAACAAATGTGAAATTACAACATAATGATGACAGCAGAAAGGAAAAAGACGAGTGATACCTTTCCCTTATTAAAGACATAGCTCCCATCCACAGCTTTGAAAGACAGATACTTTGTGACATCAGTATGTATAAGTGTGCGTACCAAAGTACCATTAGCCATCATAAACTAGCCACATAAAGATTAATAGGTTACAAGATCAACAACAATAAAAACATGCATGGATCAATAAAATAGTTTGAGCACCAAAAATGATTTCATTGTCTTTATCAAATAATTCCATCAAATAATAAAACATTCCTTAAGAGTTCAAAATTTGGTTAAAATTTTAATTAGTGAAAGTAAGGCTCTAGTACATATGGTCTACTATCTAATATATGAAATAAAAGGAAAATCACCAGCAGAGATAAAGACCAAAAAATAAGATATATTTAGACACGCTTCGTGCATGGATGATAGTCAGAGGCTTCTATTTACAAATTTTATATTGTTCTTGGCCCTAACATATTAGAAGCTATAGCAACCCATACTATGTGATATAAAAATACCCTTGAACAACAGTTCAAGCATCTAAATGCTGAGCCATATTTGTGTAATGCAAACCTTTCAACATTTGTTAAGATTTGTCATACGAATTGTACTCCACCAATGTTTCTTTTTCAGGGAAAACTTCTAACAGATGGCCGAGTGCAGTAGGTTTGCATCAATGCATAGTTTGGGAAGGGTCAATGCATATAACCTTTCCTCAAGTAGAGATGTTTTTGGATAGCGCAAATCCTATTGACTAAAACTTACTTCAAGTTTCTACCATGCTCCACAGATTTACTTTCCCTATCTTCTTGACACTGCTTTTGTAATTTTATAAGCAGCCATTTCTGCACCTAAAGTCTGCTTTTGCCTTTGCATCTTTGAATCAACCTTTGTCTGTGAACATTTTGTTGCTGCATAACTGGATTTGTTCCTTAGTACCACTGATGCACATGACATGCATTCAGAAAATGTCTTATGCTGCTTTTTTCCTTTTATTGTTGGGGTGAGACAAAACAGCAGGCGCTGCATTGCTGCTATTTATCATGGAATTTAGACAATTTATCCAAACTATGTGATATAAAGTACAGCTCAAAGTAAAAACTAAATTTCATTATTTAAGCAGTTATACTGTCCTTTTATCATGATGATGTTCTTTAATAAATGGAAATGAAAAAACTTAAATGATTAGAACTAGTTGATCCCAGAAGCACTAATAATGTGTCTACATGCTGAAAAAGAACCCTCATTATATTGGCAGATCCCACACGTTGGATCAGGTTGAGCTTACACTTACACTCTTGCTTGTTTCCTTATTTTGTGATATAACATTATCTCTTAAATTTTCGTGTTTCTTCTACAACCAGCAGCAACATCATCCGAACTAGCCATAATAAAGTGTTTGCTGTCATAAATGTTCTTCTATCATATTAACCATCTAATATTTTGCCACTTCAGATTGGTACTTCTGTAAGGATGCTCTTAAAGGGCATTCAACGTGTGAAAGAAAGTTTGCAAGTGCTTAAGTTCAAAAACCAATACCTTAGCCTTCATCTCATTTCTATCATAGTCCAGGTTATTCTACTGATGAACCAAAAATTGTATAGGAAACAACATAAGGTATGAACTAAGGCATAATGTGTATGTGTATATATGTAAAAGCAAAAGTTGTTTTTTCCTTGTTGAATGATTATGAATATCAGTCCCTTCGGAGACAATCAGTAATATTTAATTAAACGTGTTATAAACAAGATATAGAGGGGAAGCTTTGGCATCATGGTTAGGTTGCTCCCTTCACAAGTAGGGTTAAAGTGGAAAAAGACAAAAAAAAAAAAAAAAGCCTCCCTGCAAACAGGGGTAAAGATGCATACATTGTCCCTCGAACTTTGCATCGGCATGAATTTCATACATTGTACCACCTTTTCTTTATTCTTTTATTTCATACAAAAACAATGCTAATCTCTGTTGTGATTGTAACACCAAAGCTTAGGGAACGAACAGAGGAACAAACCTTTGGAATCATGTCGACATTGTAATCTCTGCTAGGTCCGAGTTGTGCTGGAGGTTTATCACTACCTCTGAACCTTTTCCAGAGCTACCAAAGAATATAACAATTTATTAAGTACCTGGAAAATGTAAGATATCTAATACCCTATTATTTCTCACTGCAAATACAACTCTAGATTGAAAATAAAAAAAGGGTATTAGACACCGATCACAAAATACATTCAATCTCCTTTTCTTCATGGTTTTTTTATACAAAAACAATACCAAATAATAGCTATCTTTTTCTACTTTAAAAGATCTGAAAACCATCATTTGTTTTCATCTAAAGGTGAAATGACTTCTCTTTTATCAACTAAAGCTTTCTATCTAGCAAAGGTACATTAGATGAATGAGAGGATTTGAGAAACAATGACAATGACATATTCAAGAAGGTCCAAATGTTGGACAGGTTTATGATCTAAAGCATTGAATGTAATGAGTTTCAGATTCATGCCTGGATGAGATTAAGTGATGTTGACTCTCCTCCATAATATTCGTTTCTATCCATATGTAGGACCTGTTAACAGATGCAAGTAAATTTGTTTCAGAAAATAATAAAATGATGCTAACAAAAAAAAAACAATGAGAATTTAAAAGCATATCATGATTTCTCAGCAGAAGATCTACACATTTTTACCATACAAAATTTACAAACATAACATTTTTATCAAAAGCTATGCCTAGTATTATCTCAAATCTCTCTGTGAATAACACTGTCTACAATCAGCAGGGTAATTCCAAAACATATGACAATGGATTTCCCAATAACCAGTACGAAAAGAATTTTTGAAAGTGGTTTATGATATTGCTCAGATTGACACATAATCAAAGTAACAAGGATTTCCAGTGACATTCAAGTGAGTTGAGCACTAATTATAACAATTTCATTAAAACTCCAATTAGTTTTCTTAGTAGTTCATATGTTTGATGAAAACATTATTCAAATTTTCTTTTAAGAATTCAAGATCCAGTCGAAATGGTCAGGGCCAACTTACTTGAGATTAGACACCACTGTAATCCAAAAACTAACATACTTCGTTGTGGGCCAAGCCTATCATATGTCACATGACTCTTCCAATCCTTAACAAAATGGGATCATTCTTAGTCCATTTCTTTTTCATTCCATGTCCATGAATATTTTCAACATCTTCCCTTTCATTTGTGGCTTGTTTACCTTTGCCTTTCTCTTGCTCTCAAGGGTTCATACTCATTCATATATTTTGAGCACTATGAAGTGATTTACTCATCTATGTTGACCGTTACGATATGCCTCATCTTTACTCAATCAAGCCACAGCTTGACATGGGTTATCTAATCCATGGCTCACTTGATCAACCTAACTTAGCTTCAGTCACTTTCTACAATTTTCGACTCATTCAGCTGTTGTGGCACAACTCATCTATTTTCAGCCTAGACACAGTTAGACATGGGCTATCTAACCCTTAAGGATCACTCGATCAACCTAACTTAGCTTCAGTCACTTTCTACAATTTCCATCTCATTCAGCTATTGCGATGTGACCCATCTTTGCTCGATCAAACCACATCTTGACTTAAGTTACCTACCCATCTGGTTCACTTGATCAATCCGACTTAACCTCACTCACTTTCTTCAATTTTTGTTTCATTCAGATCAATTTTTTGTTCATTTGGCTATGACACTATGTTAGAATGTTTTTTAAGATTTCAAGCCCTAGTGGAATTGGTCAAAACTAACACATACGAGATTGAACACCAATACAACTCAAATGCTTAAGCTATTAGATTGTGGGTCGAACCCATTATATGTCACCTGACTCTGCTAGTTGTTTACAATGTATAACTATTTGTCAGTCCATCTTTTTCATTTCAAACACATGACTTTATTCAACAAACAGGAAGTAAATACAATCATTTGTCAAGAGGGCAATCCTTCGCATAAAAGTAAGCTTGCTCCGTAGCATCGAAATCCAAGAACGAATCTTGATCTCAGAAACAGGATACTAGCCTGCTGATGGGCGTGAGTGGCATTGAAATTGGACGATCAAGTGAAACCCTTAAGAACAAATGAGATCAGGCGACAATAATCCCACTTAAACAATAAAGACAAAGAAACGACGTGTACTTGACATCAAAATTAGAAGCATGGCACTCGGCAGTACACATCATAATTCACCATTCCAAAGTCATTTCTGCGACTTAACGAAACAACAACAGAATAAGCAGAAAGAAGCACCAACCCACATGCGGAAAAGAGTATAAAAGAACATATTATAGAATCTGAAACGCAGGTCGAGACCAAGAAAACAAGAAACGGAAGAACAAAATTTGATCACAGAAACGGAGTCTAGCCAACCGATAGGCGTCGGCAGCATCGATATCGGACGATCGAGTGAAACCCCCGTGAACAAATGAGATGAGGAGACAAAAAATCACACTTAAACAATAAAGTCAAAGAAGCAACATATAGTCCAGACCAAAGTTCGAAGCATCGCACTCAGCGGAACACATCAAGATCCAACCTTTCGGTCAGTTCAGCTACTTAACGAAGCAACACGCAGAAAGAATCACCAACCTATATGCAGAAAAGACCAAAAAAACAAAACAGATTCCAGAATAGGAAACGCAGGTCGAGACCAAGAAAACAAGATCGAAGAAACGGGATCCTAGCCAGCCGATAATCCAAATGAGATCAGGAGAAGGGCGGGTCAAGAGGAGACCTTGAGGCCGTCGACTGAGAGGAGGCCGCTGAGGATGCACTCCTTCAGCCCGGTCCCCAGGACGATCACGTCGTACTCCTCATCCATGGCGAGGACGGGATACCACCGAGGTAGGGCGAGGGCTGGAGATCTATCTGCGAGAGATTGAAGGGGGGATAAAAGGGAAAAGGAAGGAGACAACAATACGAGAACACAGGGAAATGCCTTCCTCGAGGAGGAAGTCTACCCCGGAGAGGAGTAGATTTTTATATATTTAATAAAAACAATTTTTCTTAGGACAAATAATGTCGGACATAATCCCCCTTTAAATAATTAAAATTTATCCACACTCTAAATATCAGTATATTTTTTTACGGAATGGTAACTCAGATATTCGTTTTTTTTATCTATGTGGGTTTTCTTTTTTACTTACATGAAATATTATATTTGATAATTATTATATTTTTAATTAAATAATTTGTTCATAGACGTTAAAATTCAAGAAAAAACTCTAATTTTATTAATTAATTAATATAAAATTATATATATATATATAATTAATTAATTATTAAAATTTTAATAAATATTCAAATCATTTTAGGAAAAGATTAAGAACGTTTTCGTACCATTAAGAAAAAAAAGGCACCCATAAGGTTAAAAAAAAAACAACAACAACCACAGTGAAAGCTTTTTTTATTTTCTTAATATTTCTACCAATATAATAATTAAGCGAGAGATTCAGCGTGTATCGATCTCGATTAGAAAATTCATACTGGCGTCAAATAATAATCATTTCAAGCAGGTTAAATTACAATATTATATGTCTCATGTAAGTTGTTTATTATTATTATTATTATTATTATTATTATTATTATATATTCTAAACTTTAATTTAGAGGAATAAACACTACAATCACTTTCTTCCATACATTATTATAATAATAGATCGCTCTCAATATTCAATAAATTTTAGCCAGCTGACATCATCGTTATAAATATTTATAGTTTTGTAAGAGAAAATTGGTGGACTCAAAATAGGTTGCATTAATTGTTAATCTAAGCATCAACATCAATCTGGATTAACTTAAACGAGGGTTAATTATATAGATCTTTTTAGTATCTTGATCTTTAGATTTATAAATTTATATTAAGATCCTATAGACCTCTTTAGCATCTCAATTTTTAAACTTATAAAATATATATTAAAATTTATATAGCTATAAAAGTGAAATAGTTAATCTTATTTATTTTAGCATTCTCAATCTTACAAACGAAAGATATAATACATAATAATATGTTTATAAATAATATAAAAATGATGAGTAAAAAGATAATTTTGATGATGATGGACGATAACATCATGGATTGACTGTTATAACAGTGGTGAATGATATGATTTCGACTTTATCAATATCACGAATGAAATGAAAACGATAAGCAAAAAGTAATTTTGATTTGATCTATATATTTCGTCGGTAAAATAGATAGTGTACAAATAAATGAGATTACATGTTTTATTTTATAAAAATTTTAAGATAATTTTTTAAATCTAGAAATCAAAATACTGTACAGATTTTAATATAAATTTTTTAAATCTAAGAGTCTAATCTCGATCTTTCTTTTTCCTTTTCCTAACAATAAAAATCTTGCACTGTTTTATGTTGCATCAAATCAACAAGACCTCAACCTAATTATGATAGTTTAACCTTATAAATTATATAAAGATTGACCGGTTCTTATGTACAATATTTAATGGGAGATCAACATTTATGGGTGACTCTCTCTCTCTCTCAACACTAAATCTTTCATTTCTCCTATTTCATTCCTTGATTTCGTGAATACATTTCGAGCTGCTTTCATCAAGCGAACGAGTGGAGTTCTATGTACCATATCTGCACAAGATTGAGCTATCTATTAAGGATTTTTTATTACACAAAAATCATGGTTCATTGCATCTTGTGGATCGATTTGGGAACACTTACCTTACCTAACAGGGAGGGAGGCCTCTTGTTCTTAGGAACCTTCATATTTAGAGAATCATTTCAATAAATGAGAGGGAATCTATACCAAAATGACTAAAGGCTTTTCCTTGGCTCCACTGAACAGGTCTGGGTTTGATTAGGTTTATTGGAGATGGGTTTAACATATATATATATATATACATATATATATATATATAACTAATGTTTTGACATATACACAATGTGCAAAAGATATTGGCTTGTTAAGCTCTCCTTTTCTTAATCATTCTGTGAAGTAACATAATTTTTTTTGCTTAAAAAAAAGATCTGAACCATCACTGTGCCAAGAAAGCAAATAACAAAGTTTAGAAGACCCATTGTAGAGAAATGAGAACTCCAATATCTAAGATGTCAGCCTTTCCTAATTATCCCCATTTGTTTGAGATAAAAGTCAGCTTGGTGAGTTCATGAAAAACTTGAAGAAGATATAATATGCATTATATGTTAGAACTCCAAAGGAAAATAAGAGGGGATCTATCTCTAATATATCTTTTCCTTACCTTCCATCTCTAGAATTTTTGGGTGGACTAGTTTCATCCCCACCTTTCCAGTCACAACAGCAACAACAAAAGAAAGCATGTGATTTGAAGAACAGTAGACCTGCCTTCCTATCAAGAGATTGATTCATTGCACACAACTATAAATCAACGCACAACCTATATCAGAATGTAAATGAATAATGTAGTTTTTTCTGGGTTTTCTTGACATTTAAAATATGATAATTACACACAACTATAAATCAATGCACAACTATAAACAAGAGATTGATTTATTACACAAAACTACTAATCAACGCACAATCTATATTTGAGTTTCTTTGGCAGGTTGATAAATTTTTTTTATTTATTAATATTTTTAAAAGATAAAAAAGTTGAAGTATAAATAGATTTATATCTCAAAGTCTTAACAAAAGGGAGATGCTCTTAGAGTGTTTTTTTAATGAAAATAAAGGTTGATAGAAAAAAATTTTAGGATTTATAAGAGAGAGTACAAAGATAATTTGAGACTGAGTTTAAATTAACCCAAGATATTTATTCTCTGTATTTTATTATTCTCATATGATAAAAAAATTTATATTTTTTTATGAATATAAATAAGAAGTGCCGAATCATATAAATTTTGTATGAACTATTTTGAATTTATATTTTATTACTAAGTTATTTTTTTAATATCAAGGACGTCATTTGTATGAACTATTTTGAATTTATATTTTATTACTAAGTTATTTTTTTAATATCAAGGACGTCAAGAAGGATCTATCACCGCCGAAGGAAGCCCCTTCTTCTCTTCGTTGCCTCTGAGGGATCTCTAACTTCTCCACGGAAGGCCAACCGGAATGAATGATCATCTTGAAATATTTGTAATAATTTAAATTTGATTAAAATTAGATTAAGTGTTTAAGTTAGATTAAAAATTTATGTTTGATTAGAAGTAGAAAACTATTGATCTGAGGTTATAAATAAGAAAACATTCTGCCGAGAGCAACTTTAGAGTAAATAAAGCTTTTTTTTACTTTTTTATCTTCTCTCTTCTCAATCTCTTATTTTTTCGTCAAAAGATTACTTCCTCCCAACAGTTCATACATCAATACTGGAGAATTTATGCATACTCTCACCACTGCAGGAAAAGTACAATACTTCGATAGGGATCGTCAACAGAGATTTTTGTCACCTCATCGAAATGCATCCTTCATTCACGAGTGTATTGGTTCAAAGATTTAGCTGACTTGACTGACTCTTTTTATCCATATGTCCTTTTCAGAGTTTTCTTCATGTGTGATATTGATCAATATGATAGAAAGAAAAGCGAATTAGTACATTCGTAAAAGTCTAAACGATATAAAGAAATCAGTTTGCAATATAAAAAAAAAGTACTAAGGAAATACAAACTAAGTTTTATAGTCGTTCAATCATCGTGATCTACATTCACTCCTGATTCATCTTTTATCGAGGTCATCGGCATCTACTAATGATTTTCCTTTAATGGGTGAAGACTAACTATCATTTTACACTCTTTCTTATTTTTATAAATTTAGGAGACACTCCTTACAAGCCTTACACCTCTCTTAAATGATCTCAAAACTAGAAAGCAAGGAGGAGAACTTCAGCAATTTTACAACCCAGAATAACAACCCCTTTTCTGTTTTAATTCGTGCTCTTCCATGCAAGAATAGTTGGGGTATTTATAGACCCAAAATGACTCTAAAATTAGAGCCAAAAAAGGTCTCATCCCGGGTTTCCTTGGTTCTAGCGGTACCACCGCTTGTGTTGGGTGGTACCATCGCTTGTGTTGGGTGGTACCACCACCCAATGGGCAGTACCATTGCCTAGTCTGGTGGTACCATCGCTCAGACTAGCAGTATCACTGCCTAGACTAGCGGTATCACCGCTTAACACTAAGCGATACCATCGCCTAAACTAATGGTATTATCATCCATACTAGTGGTACCACCATCCAATTTGGTAGTACTATCGCCTAACACGGTCTCGAATATTGTGTCTTGGAGACTGAGCCTTTAGCGGTGCCATCGCTTGGATCGGTGGTGCCACCACCTGACCCAACGTTTGGGTCACTGAATGAGCTTTTCTCTTGGCCCAAAAGAGTCCTAATTCTAACCTAGTTGGTCCCTAATTGAGTTGACTTAATTATATTATAAACCAATCTAATTACAACTAAAACTACTTCACTCTAGACAATTATTACAAAGTATTAATCACATGTTGTGCGGTATGTCATTGGTTCATCGGCACTTCGTCCAATCCTTCAGCGTATCGTCCTCTTTTGTGGCCTTTTGCCTAATCAGCATGCTGATCTCCGCAACTCCGATCTCCTTGACATAATATCTGCTCTTCTAGGCCCGATGCTCAAACTCATGGCACGAAGCCTTCTACCGATATGTCGACTGATCTTGCGGTTCAACGTCCAATCTTCTAACATGTTCCATTCCAGCCCAATATTGATTATTCCTGCACTCTTCTTAATTGAAGCTAGTCCTGCGTCACTCAAAACACAGATTAGATTATAATATTATCAATTGGTTTCATCAATAAAATCCGAGATTCAACAATCTTTCTCTTTTTGATGATGACGAAGTTAACCTTAATTCCCCCTATCAATATGTCATATTGATAAAATTTTTGAATTCATAAAATTATAAGTATTTCATTATTGCATGCATCATGAATATTAAAAGAACCAATTAATTATATTATTGCAGGTAACATCAAAATATCCAAGTACATCATCATATGCATGATCGTTATCATAACTTCTCCTTTGTCATCAATAAAATAGAGAAGTGCAACTATCAAGTTTTTAAGATATAATTTCAAATCATTGCATTATAAACATAGTTTTAAGTTTTTGAAACATTATTGTATATATCATCATGCAAGCTAGTAAGTTTTTAAGATATGAAAGTTAGTAAAACTTTTACTCTTTTAAGATGTGCAAGATAACATATTTTCTTTTCTTTGCGATGTTCAAGCTAGTAATCTTTTTGAAAAAGAATGTAAGATTTACATCATTATAGAACATGCAAGCTAGCAAATTTTATATTATTTTAGAACATGTAAGCTAGCAAGTTTGCTTTTCTTTACAATGTATAAGCTAACGTGATCTGCTTCTTCTTGAATTGTGTAAGCTAGCAAATTTTGGTTCTCTTGTAAGATATGTACACTAGCAATTCTTTTGTTGAGAAATCTTAGAGCGATATCACATGCACAACAAAAGAACAAGAAAAAAAAATCTCCAATTTTCCAAAAAGATGTTCATCGTCGTGTAAAGATTGGTGCACAAAAATCCGTGAAACAAACTGCATATAGAATAGATTGTATTACCTTGTAAGATGTGTATACTAGCAATCATTTCTTCCCTTTTGTCATTGGCAAAAAGAGGGGAATAACACAAAGGTGCAATTTATTTCCCTTTACATCAAGTTTTTAAATCATCACATGAAATATATCAAGAAAAATTAACTTGGTAATGAGATATACAATTAATAAAAATAAATTTTAAATTATAAATATCAAAAGATAAATTATAATTCTTTTAGATAAATCAAATAGCAAAAAGAAGAATCATATTAAACAATCTTGATTCATAAGAATCGTAAATTATAATTATCAAAGAATCATGAATCATAAAAAAAAATTTCCTCTTTAGTAAACGACGAGAAGAAAGAAGAACTTGGTTTATGCATAAGAAATATCAAGTCATCAAGTGAGAGTGAAGAAATCATGATTCATATGATAAAAAAAATGATCGATTCATACATTTGAGTAAATATTTTTTAAACTATTATTACTTCAACTCATCATGCATAATTTTAAAATGTAAAACCATCAAGCATGATACAAACATTTATTTTTAAAATATTTATCATTATTTTTAACTCATTCAATTTGTCAAATCATCAAAATCGCTTCAAGGGATTCTAAATGACATAAATAAATTTATTAATTTCTTATTAAAAAATTGATAAGATAGAGATAGAGAAAATTTTAAAATATATTTCCTTTTTAGTTGTTCTAATTTATGTAATTTATTTCATACAAGCATATCTTTATCTTTTATACCAAATAAAAACATGCATCATGTTTAAAATAAAAAAATAAGATTTATCATAAAAATCATCAAGACTAAAAAATATAATATATAATTCCAAAACATAAGATTTTAAATTATCATTACTTCAAATTCTCATGCATAGTATAAAATCATCAAGCATGATACTAAACCTTTTAACATTTTCATTACATCATTATGCATCATTAAATCATCAAACATAATTTCATAAAGTATTTTCAATCAAAATTATTTTGTTTGTTGTAGTAATGCATTTTTCTTTTTAAGTGAATCTAACTCTTCATGCTTAGTGTTACGAGTTAACATGCAATTATCACGCTCAAAATTTTAATTCTTTTCAAAATCACTAAAAAGAAAGGCATAATATTTTTTATATATTTTTTACTAACTAATTTGAAAACAACACATGAAAAGCATCTAAGTAATTTTATAATAAAGTAAAGGAGTTTCAAATATGTCATTTATCTCATCATCGAGAGCCACCAAAGCGAAGTTCGTCACTTCGTCTTCATCGGTTTGCTCCTCATCTTCGGATGTACTCATTTTGTCCCAAGTTACCTTGAGTGTCTTCTTCTTCTTTGGCAACCTCCTCTTTTTAAATTTATTTTTATTATTTGATTCTTGTTTTATGAACTTTTTAAACTTTGTTGTTTGGAGATCAAGTTCATCATCACTTAAGCTTTCGCTCGATTAGTCTTCTTTTGTTCTAAGTGTCAAATCTTTCATGTTCTTTAGTAGATAGTTCTCATGTTCATTTTGTGCAATACAACTCATTTCATAAGTCATTAAAGACCTGATAATTTTTCAAGTGAAAACTTACTTAAATCTTTTGCCTCTTATATTACAGTTACTTTTGAATCTCAATTTTTAGAAAGAGATCGTAAAACTTTATTAATAAGTTTAAGGTTCAAAAAATATTTGCCAAGAGCTTTTAAACTATTACCGACATCCGTAAAACATGTATACATATTTTCAATGGTTTCGCTTGGTTTCATATGAAACAACTCAAAATCATGTATCAAAAGATTTATCTTAGAATCTTTAATTCTACTGGTGCTTTCGTGTGTGATTTCAAGAGTGTACCAAATATTGTATGCAGTTTCACAAATTGAAACCCGATTAAATTTATTTTTATCTAAAGCGCAAAATAAAGCGTTCAAAGAAAAAGTTTTCTTCTCCAAATTATTTCATTCGTTTATTGGATTAGAAAACTTTTCAAAATCACATTCGATAATATTTCATAAATTCAAATCCATAAAAAGTAAGAAAACTCTCATTTGAGTTTTCCAATAAGTGTAGTTCGTCTCATTGAACATATGAGGACGAATAATAGAGTGACCCTCTTGAAATCCGATAAAAGTCATCTCTCTTGGGTGTTAAACCAAATGAGAAAAAAATTAGCTCTGATACCAATTGTTAAAAACCTCAACGATTTGAAAATTCTTCTTGTTCGATAAAATCGTTATCGGAAAGATGTTAACTTGAGGGCATATAAAAGCGTAGTGAGATTAAGATATCAGTTTACGATATAAAGAAAAAGCATGAAGGAGATACAAACCAAGTTTTATAGTGGTTCGGTCGCTGTGACTTACGTCCACTCTCGATTCCTCTTCTATCGATGCCATCGGTATCCACTAGCGGTATTCCTTCAATGGGTGAAGACCAACTACCCTTTTACACTCTCTCCTTTTCACGGGTTTAGGAGATAACCCTTTTAAGCCTCATACCTCTCTTGAATGATCTCAAAACTAGAAAGCAAGGAGGAGAACTTTAGCCATTTTTCAACTCAGAATAACAATTCATTTCTGCTTTAATTCGTGCTCTTTCATACAGGAATAACTGGAGTATTTATAGACCCCAAATGACTTCAAAATTAGATAAAAAAAGGTTATCATCATAGTGGCACCACTGCTTGTGCTAGCTGGTACCACCACATATAGCATTGACATTGGGTGGTACCATTGCCTTGTCTATGTTAGGATCGAGAGCACTAAGAGGGGGGGTGAATTAGTGCAGCGGAAATCTTTCAGCAATTAAAAATGAAAGCTGCGTTTGTTTGATAGAAACTATTTTGATGCAAAAGCCGATTTTAAGATTACTTATGATTGAGTACAGTTTACGTCTAACCACAGTTTGCATCTAAGCGCAGTTTACGCAGTTTGCGTCTAAATGCAGTTTGTGTCTAAATGCAGTTTGCGTCTAAATGCAGATTGTGACTAAGCGTAGTTTGCATCTAAGTGCAGTTTGCATCTTAGGCTCAGATTGCGTCTAAGCGCAGTTTGTGCAGTTTGCGTCTAAGCGCAGATTGCGTCGAAGCTCAGATTACGTCTAAGCGTAGTTGGCGTTTAAGCGCAGTTTGCGTCTTAAGCGCAGATTGCGTCTAAGCGCAGTTTGCGTCTAAACATAGTTTTATGTCAAAACGTAGATTCGGAAAGATTTGAACTTAGACACTCGTTCGTAAAAGCGCAGAAGTCAGTTTGTAGTTATAAATGGAATGTAAACGTAAACTACAGAGAAGCTCGTTTGTAAAAGCGCAGAAATCAGTTTGCAGTTATAAACAGAATCAAGACGTAAACGTAAACTGCAAAGAAACTCGTTCGTAAAAGCACATAAGACAGTTTGCAGTTATAAATAGAATCGAAACGTAAGTGTAAACCGCAATGTAGAGATCGTACGAAAACATCGATTTACGTCTGAATGCAGATTCGGAAAGAACAGAACTTAGAAACTTGTTCGTAAAAGTGCAGAGAGCAGTAGCTATGTAGGAGGTTTGCAGTAATGATAAAGTGCTCAAAATGAAAGCAAACCAGAGATTTAGAGTGGTTCGGTCAGTCTTGACCTACTCCACTTTTGGCTTCCTCCACCGACGTCAACTAGAGGCCTTCCTTCAATAGGCGAAGGCTAACTGCCCTTTTACAGTTTCACTCCTTTTGACGGGCTCAGGAGACAACCCTTACAGAACCTTTCTCTCCTCTCTTTACAACTCAAGACTTGAAGAACAAAAAGAGGAGAACTTTTGGACTTAACACAAATTTGAGCTCTTAGAATCACAGAAAAGATCAAGAATTCGGTGTAGTTCTATATCTTTTCAGTGCTGAATGGGTGGGGTATTTATAGGCCCCAACCCAGTTCAAATTTGGAGCTCAAAACGATCAAATCCCGGAATTCCGAGATCAGGCGGTTGCACCTCATGACTGGAGAGGTTGCACTGCCTGGCAGAGCTCGAAGACTGAGCCTCTGGGCGGTGCCACCTCTGTCAGGGGCGGTTGCACTTCTCTGCCAGAGCTCGAAGACCGAGCTCAGGCGGTTGCACCTCCTGACTGGGGAGGTTGCACCGCCTGGCAGAGCTCAAAACTTGAGCTCTGGCGGTGCTACCTCCTGACAGAGGAGGTTGCACCGCCCAGTCTCGCTTGGAGACTGAGCCCTGGGCAGTTGCACCTCTTGGCTGGGGTGGTTGCACCGCCCAGTCTCGCTGGGAGACATAGCCTGGGCGGTGCTACCTCCCTGCCTGGGCGGTTGCACCTCCCACAGCAACCTGGGTCCGAATGGGTTGAACCATTCGACCCAATTTGAGTTCTTCAGGGGCCCAATTGCCCCAAGATTAAGCTAATGGGATCACCTCCCATTTCTAACTTAATCAAAGTGCTAACTACGATTATTTCCTAAGACATATTCTGCAGCTTGCTTTGGTGCGTCACTCGCTTCTTCCGGCGAGTTTCCGGCAAACTTCCGTCGATCATCCGATGAACCCTCGGTGATTCTCCTGCGGACTTCCGGCAAACTCGTGGACTGCAACGATCCACTTGGCAAGTTCCGACGAGCTCCTTTGGCAAGCTTCTGGACTTCTCGGATTTGTTCCCGCAGAACCTCCGACGACTGTCCGAACTTCCGTCGAGCTCTCGAACTCCCAACGTGATCATTGTCATGACTCCCATGCAACTCCTGCTGCATGTCTTACTTTCATCGTAGTTAATCCTGCACACTTATCTCAACACACTGATTAGTCAAACAATTGTCAATTGACTTCATCATCAAAATCCGAGATTCAACAATCTCCTCCTTTTTTATGATGACAATCAATTGATAATGGAGTTAACCTTAACTCCCCTTGTCAATATGCCATACTTCTTGAATTTAGAAACTTTATAAATTCAAGAGACATATTCCCATTATGATTCCTATCATAATGTATCTCTTTGAAGATGATGTCAAGGCTTGACATACATTTTCAAATTTAACAAGTTTGAATTATTGTAATTGTAGCAATTCATCATATTGTAAGATATCGACATGTAAAGCTGTGAAACAAGATTTTGATATCATTACATGATGTACACATTTCAAATATTTTAGCAAGTGTAGCATTGCATCACATGGTAAGATATCAGTTTGTACGATGCAAATTTTTGTTTGATATCTTGATACAAGGCATATGACAATCATATATTTCTTGGTGATGCAAGTATGGCCTAATCATAGCATCAGTGATAGCAACCATATCATCAAACATATCAGCATCAGTGATCATATCATCATTAGTGATAGCAAACATATCAATTCATATATTAGCAAGCATATCAATTCATATATTTCTCCCCCTTTGTCATCAACAAAAAGCATGGTAGCATTCTTAAAAAGCATGGTAGATGTCATTCCAGTAGGTTATCAAGCACATAAAGGAAGGCTTGACATGCATTGAATATTTCTTCTCCTTGTTATGTTATAGTTCTTTGCTTGAAGGAGAAAACTCATTTTTCAAAGGTTTTCATAAGAGTGTACATGAAAATCCTATTTTTAGCATTCAAACTGAAAATGAGATGAACTTTTCAATGCATTCGGATATGAGTAAGCTACTAATTTCCAAAAACATTTGTCACATAATTTTCAACATGTTATTTGATCAAGTGATACCAAGGCATGTAATAGTAATCAATAACGTTCGAAAAATAATTTTAACTAGTTTAAGTATTCGGACACATCAACATTCCTAATTCTCTTCATATGAAATCAAATTGTTCTTCACTTAGAGGTTTTGTAAAGATATCATCTGGTTAATGTTTCGTATCAATGAATTCTATGATTACATCATGATTCGTAACATGATCTCGTATAAAGTGATGTCTGATGTCAATATGTTTTATTCTTGAGTGTTGTATAGGGTTTTTTGTTAGGCATATTGCACTTGTGTTATCACATTTAATGGAAATATTTTGAAGATGAACTTTATAATCTTCTAAGGTATTTTTCATCCAAACAACTTGTGCACAGCATGCACTTGCTGTAATATATTCAGCTTCGGTTGTTGATAGTGCAACCGAGTTTTGTTTCTTAGATGACTAGGAAACAAGAGCATGTCCTAAGAATTGACATGTACCTGATGTGCTTTTTCTATCTAGTCTACAGCCAGCGAAGTCCGCATCAGCATAAGCAATTAACTCAAGTTTCTCTGATTTTGGATACCATAATCCTAGATTTGTGGTACCATTTAGATATCTGAGTATTCTTTTAACTGCTTTGAGATAAGATATCTTAGGGTTTGATTGAAATCTAGCACAAAGTCCTACACTGAACAATATGTCTGGTCTAGTTGCAGTGAGGTAAAGTAAACTTCCTATCATACCCCTGTAGGTTTTTTGATCGAAGCTTTCTCCACTTTCATCAATTTCTAACTTAGTGGAAGTGCTCATAGGAGTGTTAATAGCTTTTGAGTTATTCATATTAAACTTCTTTAGTAAACTCATAGCATATTTAGTTTGACTAATAAAGATGTCATTGTTTAGTTGTTTGATTTGTAGACCTAAGAAGAATGTTAATTCTCCCATTAGACTCATTTCGAATTCAAGACTCATAGTTTTGGCAAAGGATTCACAAAGAGATTCATTCGTAGAGCCAAAGATAATATCATCAACATAAATTTGAACAATGAGAAAATTATTTTCAAAGTTCTTGATAAATAATGTAGTATCAACCTTGCCTTTTATAAAATTATTTTCAATAAGAAAAGAACTAAGTCTCTCATACCAAGCCCTTGGAGCTTGTTTTAAACCATAGAGAGCTTTAGTTAATCTAAACACATGATTAGGGAGACTATTATTTTCAAATCCAGGAGGTTGTTCAACATAGACTTCTTTGGAAATAAATCCATTAAGAAAAGCGCTTTTAACATCCATTTGAAATAATTTAAAATCATTATTACTAGCATAGGCAATGAGCATTCTTATGGCTTCCAATCGTGCCACAGGAGCGAAGGTTTCTTCATAATCGATACCTTCTTCTTGGTTAAAACCTTTGGCCACTAATCTAACCTTGTTTCTAACCACGATACCATTTTCATCTTGCTTGTTTCTAAAGACTCATTTAGTACCAATTACTAAATGGTCATTTGGCCTAGGAACAAGCGTCCACACCTCATTTCTCTCAAATTGATTCAATTCATCTTGCATTGCGATAATCCATGAATCATCTTTCATGGCTTCATCAACACATTTGGGTTCAATTTGGGAGAGAAAGGCGGCGTTGGCACAAAAATTTTTAAAAGAAGATCGTGTTTGAACCCCCTTTAATGTGTCTCCTAAGATTAGCTCCTTAGGATGAGCATCTACATACTTCCAATCCTTGGGTAAGGAAATCTGGGAAGTGGATGCATCCAAGTTGCTAGTTGGAGACGGGGTTGCGTTTAAATTCAAAGAATCAAAATTAACATCATCGTCAAGATCATTTTTCCTAATTTCGGAAATCTCATTGAAAACAACATGGATGGATTCTTCAATAATTAAAGTTCTTTTATTAAAAATACGAAAAGCTTTAGAAATCGAAGAATAACCAAGAAAGATTCCTTCATCAGATTTAGCATCGAATTTTTCTAAGTTATCCTTTTCATTTAAGATAAAACATTTATATCCAAAGACTTTAAAATATGAGACATTGGGTTTTTTGTTATTCCATAACTCATAATGAGTTTTGGTGAGTAGGGGTCTTACTAGAACTCTATTCAAAATATAGCATGCAGTATTTACGGTTTCGACCCAAAAATATTTGGGTAGGCTATATTCATTCAACATGGTTCTTGCCATTTCTTGTAAATTTCGATTTTTTCTTTCTACTACCCCATTTTGTTGAGAATTTCTTGGAGTAGAGAAGTTATGGTTGTATCCATTGAGTTCACAGAATTCTTGGAAGTCATGGTTTTGAAATTCTCCACCATGATCACTTCTAATTGACGAAATCATAGAACCCTTCTCACTTTGAACAAGTTTACAAAACTTGGTAAAATATTTAAAGCATTCATTTTTTTGTTTTAAGAAGTAGGTCCATGTATATCTGCTATAGTCATCAACAATGACAAAGGCATACTTGCTACCTCCAAGACTCGATATAGAGATTGGTCCGAATAAGTCCATATGGATCAATTGTAAGGGACTAGAGGTGCTTATTTGATTCTTAGCTTTGAAACTACCCTTAATTTGTTTACCCAATTGGCAAGCATCACATATATTATCTTTGATGAACTTGATATGAGGAATTCCTCTTACAAGTTCTCTAGATGATATTTGAGTGATTAATTTCATGCTAGCATGACCTAATCTTTTATGCCATAGCCAAGCATCCTCATTCATAACCGCAAAACACATTTCATCACATAAATCATTGATGTCAACAGTGTATACGTTATTTTGTTTTAATGCAATCATAGACATGTTCTTATGTGGTTTTTCAATGATGCAAGCATTAGATTCGAATTTGACAGTGTATCCTTTATCACATAATTGACTAATGCTCAAGAGGTTATGTTTTAAACCATCAACTAATAAAACATCTTCAATAAAGAAGTTGGATTTGTTACCTATGGTTCCTTTGCCAATGATTTTACCCTTGTTGTTGTCTCCGAAGGTAACATAGCCTTTGTCTATGCTAGTGAGCTTAGAGAATTGAGATGGATCTCCGGTCATTTGCCTTGAGCATCCACTATCAAGGTACCATCTCTTGCTCCTAGCTTGCGATGATGTTGGTTTCTACAAGAAAGGATAATTTTTAGGTACCCATTTGCTTTTGGGTGCCTCAAAGATAGATCTACATTATTTATCATGTTGCATAGAGTTTATCATGGTTCCTTTAGGAACCCAAATCAATTTGTTTGGACTAATTTTCTTGAATGGACAGTAAAGTGTCTTGTGTCCAATTTTGCAACAAAAGTTGCATTTTGCTTGGTGTTGAACATGTAAGATGGGGCCTTTTATAAAGGTGGTTGGATTTAGGTGAGGACTTCTCACAAATCCAATTCTACTTATTTTTGGAACGTGACCCTTGTTTGCAAGGATCATGTTCAATGACTTGCTACCAACCTCGAATTTCTTCAAGATGTCCTTGAGGAGCAGGTTTTCTTTTTGAAAAGTTTCTAGATCATGACATTTGATACATGAATTTAAACTATTATGATGTTCAATTTTTAACTTATCAAAATCACAAGTAAGACTATCATGTTCTTTTTTCAACAATTTGTATTTTCTATTGATAATCTTGCATTCATCAAATAAGTCATGGAAGACATTTAATAATTCATCGAAAGATAACTCAGCATCTAATAAATTTGTTACCTCCTCTCCGATGGCCATTAAGGCGTAATGAGCAACTTGCTCGATGTTAGACTCCTCTTCTTCAGACGCGCTCGAATCATCCCATGTTGCTTTGAGCGCCTTCTTCTTTGTTGTTCTCTTCTTGGCTTGAGGACAGTCACTCTTGTAGTGTCCCGGCTTTTTGCACTCATAGCAAATAACTTGATCCTTCTTGGGTTCAAGTTTATTTTTAGTATCATTCTTAAACTTGTTTCTTTTAATGAACTTTTTAAATTTTCTTGTTAGAAGTGCCAGGTCATCGTCACAGTCCTCATCACTTGAGTTTTCTCTCAAGTGGTCTTCCAAAGTTCTAAGTGCCATATCCTTCCTGTTCTTTGGAAGGATGTCTTCTTGCTCTTCATGAGCTTTGCAAGTCATCTCGTAGGTCATTAATGACCCAATTAGTTCTTTAAGAGAGAAGTTGTTTAGATCTTTTGCCTCTTGAATAGCAGTGACTTTAGGATCTCAACTCTTAGGAAGGGATCTTAGTATCTTATTTACGAGCTCAAAATCTGAAAAACTTTTTTCGAGTCCTTTTAGACCGTTGACAACATCCGTGAAACGGGTAAACATGTCGCCATTAGTCTCACTCGGTTTCATCCGAAAAAGTTCAAAAGAGTGTAACAAAAGATTGATTTTTGACTCTTTCACTCTACTTGTGCCTTCATGAGTCACCTCGAGTGTGTGCCAAATATCAAATGCAGTTTCACAAATCGAAACACGATTAAACTCGTTTTTGTCAAGTGCGCAAAATAAGGCATTCATAGCCTTTGCATTAAGAGCGAAAGCCTTCTTCTTCGAATCGTTCCAATCGATCATTGGAAGAGAAGACTTTGAAAAACCATTCTCGACAAGATTCCAGAGTTCAACGTCCATAGAAATAAGGAAGATCCTCATTCGGGTCTTCCAATAGGTGTAGTCTGTCCCATTAAACATGGGTGGACGTGTAATGGAATGGCCCTCTTGGTTTCTGGCGTAAGCCATCTCTCTTGGGTTTTAATCTATTTGAGAGTTAACCGGGCTCTGATACCAATTGTTAGGATCGAGAGTACTAAGAGGGGGGGGTGAATTAGTGCAGCAGAAATCTTTCAGCGATTAAAAATGAAAGCTGCGTTTGTTTGATAGAAACTATTTTGATGCAAAAGTCGATTTTAAGATTACTTATGATTGAGTACAGTTTACGTCTAACCACAGTTTGCGTCTAAGCGCAGTTTACGTAGTTTGCGTCTAAATGCAGTTTGTGTCTAAATGCAGTTTGCGTCTAAATGCAAATTGCGACTAAGCGTAGTTTGCATCTAAGTGCAGTTTGCGTCTTAGGCTCAGATTGCGTCTAAGCGCAGTTTGTGCAGTTTGCGTCTAAGCGCAGATTGCGTCGAAGCTCAGATTGCGTCTAAGCGCAGTTGGCGTTTAAGCGCAGTTTGCGTCTTAAGCGCAGATTGCGTCTAAGCGCAGTTTGCGTCTAAACATAGTTTTACATCAAAACATAGATTCGGAAAGATTTGAACTTAGACACTCGTTCGTAAAAGCGCAGAAGTCAGTTTGCAGTTATAAATGGAATGTAAACGTAAACTGTAGAGAAGCTCGTTTGTAAAAGCGCAGAAATCAGTTTGCAGTTATAAACAGAATCAAGACGTAAACGTAAACTTAAACTGCAAAGAAACTCGTTCGTAAAAGCGCATAAGACAGTTTGCAGTTATAAATAGAATCGAAACGTAAGTGTAAACCGCAATGTAGAGATCATACGAAAACACCGATTTACGTCTGAATGCAGATTCGGAAAGAATAGAACTTAGAAACTTGTTCGTAAAAGCGCAGAGAGCAGTAGCTATGTAGGAGGTTTGCAGTAATGATAAAGTGCTCAAAATGAAAGCAAACCAGAGATTTAGAGTGGTTCGGTTAGTCTTGACCTACTCCACTTTTGGCTTCCTCCACCGACGAGGTCACCGACGTCAACTAGAGGCCTTCCTTCAATAGGCGAAGGCCAACTGCCCTTTTACAGTTTCACTCCTTTTGATGGGCTCAGGAGACAACCCTTACAGAACCTTTCTCTCCTCTCTTTACAACTCAAGACTTGAAGAACAGAAAGAGGAGAACTTTTGGACTTAACACAAATTTGAGCTCTTAAAATCACAGAAAAGATCAAGAATTCGGTGTAGTTCTATATCTTTTCAGTGCTGAATGGGTGGGGTATTTATAGGCCCCAACCCAGTTCAAATTTGGAGCTCAAAATGATCAAATCCCGGAATTCCAAGATCAGGCGGTTGCACCTCCTGACTGGAGAGGTTGCACCGCCTGGCAAAGCTCAAAGACTGAGCCTCTAGGCGGTGCCACCTCTGTCAGGGGCGGTTGCACCTCTCTGCCAGAGCTCGAAGACCGAGTTCAAGCGGTTGCACCTCCTGACTGGGGAGGTTGCACCGCCTGGCAGAGCTCGAAACTTGAGCTTTGGCGGTGCTACCTCCTGACAGAGGAGGTTGCACCGCCCAGTCTCGCTCGGAGACTGAGCCCTGGGCGGTTACACCGCCCAGTCTCGCTGGGAGACGTAGCCTGGGCGGTTGCACCTCCCACAGCAACCTAGGTCCGAATGGGTTGAACCATTCGACCCAATTTGAGTTCTTCAGGGGCCCAATTGCCCCAAGATTAAGCTAATGGGATCACCTCCCATTTCTAACTTAATCAAAGTGCTAACTACGATTATTTCCTAAGACATATTCTGCAGCTTGCTTTGGTGCGTCACTCGCTTCTTCCGGCGAGTTTCCGGCGAACTTCCGTCGATCATCCGATGAACCCTCGGTGATTCTCCTGCGGACTTCCGGCAAACTCGTGGACTGCGACGATCCACTTGGCAAGTTCCGACGAGCTCCTTTGGCAAGCTTCTGGACTTCTCAGATTTGTTCCCGTAGAACCTCCGACGACTGTCCGAACTTCCGTCGTGCTCTCGAACTCCCAACGTGATCATTGTCATGACTCCCGTGCAACTCCTGCTGCATGTCTTACTTTCATCATAGTTAATCCTGCACACTTATCTCAACACACTGATTAGTCAAACAATTGTCAATTGACTTCATCATCAAAATCCGAGATTCAATAGTCTAACGGTACCACCGTCTAATATAGTCTGAGAGATTATGTTTAGACAGTATCACCGCTTGACACTGGGTGGTACCACCATCTAGTTTGCTGGTACTACCGCCTGACATAGTCTTAGAGATTGTGTTTTGGAGACTGAACCTATAGTGGTGCCACTGCCTAGTCCAATATTTGGGTCACTGAATGGACCTTTCTCTTAGTCCAAAATAATCCCAATTCGAGCCCAATTGGCCATAATTAAGTTCTAAACTAACCCAATTATAACTAAAATTATTTCAATCTAGACAATTATTACAAAGTATTAATCATATGTTGTTCGACATGTCATTGGTTCATCAGTGCTTCGTCCAATCCTTCGGCACATCGTCCTCTTTTATGACCTTTTGGCCAATCGACATGTTTGACCTCCGCAACTCCGATTTCCTTGGCGCAACGTCCGCTCTTCTAGGCCCGATGCCTGAACTCATGGCATGAAACCTTCTACCGACATATCGACGGATCATTTGGCTCGACGTCCAATCTTCTGACATATTCCACTCCGACCTAATATTGATTCTTCCTGCTTTAATTGTCTCTTCTTGATCTAAGCTAGTTCTGCGTCATTCAAAACGTAGATTAGATCATAACATTATCAATTGGTTTCATCATCATGAGATTCCACACAAAATAAGAAAGAAGGTAAAAAAGGGAAAAAGAGAAACTAAAGAAGATTTGAAATCCTCACTTTCACAAATTCTAATGTCTCATTTACTAGTTTGAGATTTTTTATTTATATAAATAGTGACAAAATATAAGAAAATCTGTTGGTTCAATTTCACATATGGATGTATTTTTATGTTAAAAATTATAAATATATTCTGATATTTCTTAATAATTTAAGTTTTTAAGATTATTGATTACCTAATAAAATATTTTATCTCACCCAGAATTTTGGTGATTATTTCCTAACACCAACGTGGAGCAGCATCTCCGAATATAGAAAACGAAGAGAAAGGAAGAAGAGACACTTGCAAACAATATATCATGGAGCGATGGGACGTTTAAAAGCAAAGAAACGAGCAAATCGGATGACTCAAAATAGGATGGTCTGAATAGTAGTTGGTATGGACTGGTCAGGAAACATTAAATTGGTAAAATATATGCAATTGTTTGTTTAAAATGTGCTGAATTATGCATGCAGATAAATAATCATGCTGTCAGGCTTTGAAATGATTCTGAAAGCTCGGGAGACAGTAAGAAGTGCTCTTTGCTGGATTACCACCATGGGGATGAATCAGCTTGCAGTCTGGTCCTAAAGTTCCAGTCCATTACGAACCAAAGCTGACAAGAACATCATCAGATCATCATGGAGGAACCAATTCCTCTGGTGTTCGATTTGCATGTTGCAATGAAATGAATCAAACAAGTGCAGATAGCATAGCTTTTTCCCCCCTGCAGCAGCAGAGGATCACCTTATCTTGCTGATAAAGCTTTAGATTGACTGGCTGACCTTTTGCTTTCCAGATTGTAACTGTGCCTCATCATCTACATCACAAAACAAATTAAAAGGAAAACGGAACCAGAAAGTTCTTTTGTACTTAATCATATTCCATATGTTTTGCTCATGCCTGTGACTGCATTAGATTTTATACAGCTTCAGAGCTCCAGGAGTCATATACTCGGCCATTCTCTCATAATAAAATCAAACCTGTGAAAGGAAAGCACCAAAAAAAAGGCAGCAAAGCCAATTTACATCTCCTTGGGATCACCTTTAATGATATGGTCAGGGACCTTTTAGACACAGGTATGGTCTCTTCATATGGGTCATGAGAATCCTTCTACTTTTCTAGAAAACAAGCAGTGCAGATGCAATAACAAATTTGAACTCTGATCAAGTTCTCTAGTGCATTACCACTCATAGCTTTCTTGCATCAGAGAGTCATGTCACATAATGATCACTTGGGAATTTGATGCAAGTATCTGCATGCAAAGGAATGAACATGTAAATAATACATGCTCAAAGTATCGGATACATTAATGCTACAGTATCAGGAGAGGCAATGTGATTGTGACATTTGAATGCTAGTTCTTGTTTGTATGGAACCATTAATAAAACCTGAGCTAACTGTACATGTCAAGTGTTCTTCCTGTCAGGTGTTTCAGCAGTCATTTACTCTCTGAAACGTGCATTTGCTCCTTCTTGTCTCCATCATTACTGAATTGTTCTACTTAGATTTCATGTGTTTTCAAGATCTTACCTTTGATTAATCTGGAGCTTTCTTTACACTACAGCAACTTAATAGGAAGTCTCTGCTTGATGTTTAGTTTCCTAATTACAGTTAGTGCAATTGCTTTCATGTCACACATCACATGATTTCTCAGTAGGGAACAGAGGATTTGACCTAAATGTAGGACCTCATGCATCTGAGTTCTTCATGGACACTTGAGATTTATTATCACATTTTTCAGTCACTATCATTTCATCTAAAACATTAAGTATATTAATAAAAAAATTTGTATCAGTTAATATTCTTAACATTTTCTCCTCTCTTATTGTCCAACAATGATGTCAAGAAATTCGCTCGAACGATCGAGATTGATCATTTTTTTCTCTAATGTATCGTAAATCTTTCCTCGTGATACCATCTTAAATTCTTAATCGAGCTTCATAATATCCAAAAATTTAACAAGATTAACCAAGAATTATACAGAGAAAAAAAGAAAAAACATCTTCTGAGAGTGTTATGATAAATTAGTCAAAATAGTGGCTATAAATAAGGAGCACAGAAGAACAACTGCTACAGAGCCTCTATTATTGATCTTATAACATGTTATAAGATTTGACTGTAACCCTAAAGACCAGAAAGTGCATGTGGGAAGTGGAAGCACTTGATTGAGCCACAAGCATCATTCATTTTTGTATGCATATGGGTGATGGAGGATGAAATATCATATGCATATGAGTGATGGTGTCGGCAATGAGCGACACTCGGGTCAACAATTTGTTAGGTCAATGTTCCCATGCATACGGGCAGTATTGTGGCACATGAAACCTGTCGAAGACCACTAAAAGGCTTACTCACAGAAACACAGAGTGAGGAGAACTCAAATTCTTTCTGGTGAAACAATAGTATTTCTTGGAAAAAATGGCACAAGCAAAGAAATATAAGGGTCCAATTTTTATCTCTAATTCTTTCATCTCACTCAAGCTCAAATGAAATGGACGATCGAGGATGGACGTGATCACTGACGAACGGTCGAGATGAGAAACAGTGGGGGATGGACGGCTGAGATGGAGAATCGGACCCGTTCGAGCTTGAGACGACGCAGCGGTGAACGCACCGGCATTTTAACCCGCATTGATGACGACAAGAACTACACAACGGCTATCGCCGTCGTCTCCTCTTCCTTCCTCGCTCCTCATCTTTCCAAGATCCAAATCTTCAGTTGGCAACTAATAGGAATCATCAAGAAGCCGACCATGGTATTAAGATATTAGCACTTCGGTAGACCTCTGCACATGAGTACCCCACCGTAATCTAATATCTGATGAGGATCCAAGACACAAGTCCACTGCATTATGAGCTGCTTCCTCCATGCACGTAGCCTCAGTAAATCCACCACGCCACCGCACTGCTTCTTCCTCTTTACCGTAGACTCGTACTTCTCTACTCAGGCACAGCCAGCGTAGACAAACACGTTGCGCTGAGAACATGCCATAAACAAAGCACTCCCCGCGGCCCTGTCTGCTTCCCCCTTCTATCTTCCCTTCTCTTTGTTGGCTTCTTTTCAGGGCGAGGTAAACCACAATCGCGTCACCTTCTCCCTCCACAATGCCATCAACACCCTCCGCTGCATCATCATCATCACCGGAGGTAGTAGCAGCAGCAGCAGCAGCTGTAGCTCCTTTTTCCGTCCGCAACAGAAGGGCACTGCACGTGCCTTTCTTCCCTCTTCCTTCCCCTCCTCCGGCTGAGTCGCTCCCCAAGTATCCCTCGTCCTCCTCCACCCCCTTCTTCCCTTTCTACCCCTCCACTCCGCCGCCGCCACCTCCCCCGCAGCCCACCTTCCCTGCCAACATATCCTCCCTCACCTTCCCCGGCTCCCGCTCCGCCCCTCCCCACCGCCACAGCTCCGTGGTCGTCGCCGCCGTCCTCCTCCCCCTCCTCGCCCTCGGCCTTCTCGCCGCAGCGGGCGTCGCGTTCCTCCTCCACCGCCGCCGGCGCCTCCTCCCCGATCCCTACTCCGACAAGGACGACGCCCGTTCAGACTCCCACCGTCTGTTCCCCGACGACTCCGCCGCGTCCGACCGCGGACCCGAGGCGCCCCCCTCCGTCGCAGCGTTCTCCGACTTCATCTACCTCGGCACCCCCGCGGACGCTCGCCGCGACGACTACGGCAAAGATGCCGGCCGCCCCGCCGCGGACCCGATGGACGGATCGTCCGAGCGGAAGATGGGCTCCCCTGAGCTCCGTCCTCTCCCGCCGCTGCCGCGGCAGTTCCGGCATGGGCACGGGAATGGGGAGACGGGGACCTCGTCGGAGGAGGAGTTCTATTCGCCGCGGTTGTCCTCGGCAGGGAGGGGAAGCCCTGGGAGGGTGATTGGCGGGCAAATGTCGAGCCCCCGGCGGACGTTCCCGGCGGCGTTGGACAATTGTGAGTCTCGGAGCTCGACGTTGAGCACGCCATCGTACCCAACCTCGATCATGGCCTCGTCTCCTCAATCATCACCGGTGGCTTCGTCGCCGCGCGTGGGATCAAGCCCCGGCCATTCCTTCGGCGGATCTTTGAAGTCCAGATCTGAAAGGAACTTGACCGGAAGTCTCGTGTTCGCACCTCCACTGCCTCCACCACCACCTCCCCCGCCGCCTCCCCTTCGGCCTCTAACACCTTCACCTCCAAAGCGGAAACCCCCTTCGCCTTCGCCACCGTCCTTCCCAGTGGAGAAAGAATTCGAAGGAAGGGCGGAAGCTTCTGATCTCGCAGGACCGACTCCGGAGTCCCCGATGACGCCTGGGCACTTCTCTCGTAATCCATTCGTCGTTCGTACTCCGCCGGCGCCACCGCCACCGCCTCCTCCCCCACCACCACTGGTTGGGTACTGGGAGAGCCGGATTCGGAAGCCGCCAGTTATTTTGCCGCACAAGCAAGTAGGAGTCAAGAATTCCTCAGCATCGGTTTACCCCGCAGATTCGAGGGGGAATTCAGATGAGATGGAGAAGAACGAGGAAACCCGTCGCCGAAAGTTGAAGCCTTTACACTGGGATAAGGTCCAGGCGAGATCCAACCGAGCGATGGTGTGGGATCAGCTACAATCTAGCTCCTTCCAGTGAGATCCTTGAACATGGTTTTGTGTTCATCACCATAGCATTTCTCTTTGAATGGCCTTTTTCATTGAATGCTAGTTGATGAATCAACAGGGTGAATGAGGAAATGATTGAGACTCTGTTTGTTTCCAATGCAACCGATGCCAAACCGAAGGAGACCAACAAGCAACAGCTACTTCCTTCGCAGACACAGGCGAACGACAAGGTGCTTGATCCGAAGAAGTCTCAGAACATTGCTATTCTACTGAGAGCATTAAATGTGACCAAGGAGGAAGTGTGTGAAGCCCTACTGGAAGGTGAAATCTTTTTACCTCATGTTCAATTTGGTCTATGCATTTGCTGTCTTTGAGTGGAGTAAAACTTCCATTTCCAATGCTTTTTCTTGGTTCATTGTTGAAGTTCAAGTAGTAGTAAGCTAGCAGGGTGGTTCTTTCATGTTGTTCCTCCATTAGTATTTGAGTCTATGTGCTAAAAACTTCCAATTTATTATTTTTCATTGATCATAACATGATGCTTAGTACTGAAAATGTAGAACAGTCTATATGAATTCATGCATACAACTCATCCACAGCCAGAGAGCAATGATTTAAGATGAGTGAAATTCTCCTAAGAAGTGATCCTGAAGTTCTCATTTTTGAGATCTTCCATTCCTTCCTGATATCAGCTTACAGACCTGGCTCTTCACTTTAGAGGCTTTTGATCCCAAAAATATCCTGTATGTGATCATTTTACTAAATATTTAAATATCAAATAATTCTACAAAGCATCTTCATACAATTATCGGTGTCCAAACTATAGTATGCATCTTCCTTTATGGCCGTCTGACCATTATAAATGTGTTTGTGTACTGATACAAAATATTCAGAGTTATCATTCAAATAGCTTGCAACCAGAATCTGAGGAAGTTCTCTGTCGCTTGTCTGTTGTGATATTTCATGACACTTTTTTCCATTATTTTCTAACGATGATTGCTGAAAGCAGGTAATGCTGATAGCTTAGGAACTGAACTGCTGGAGACCTTGCTAAAGATGGCTCCTAGCAAGGAAGAAGAACATAAATTGAAAGACTATAAGAATGATTCGCCATTCAAGCTTGGCACGGCAGAGAAGTTTCTTAAAGCATTGCTAGATATACCATTTGCATTTAAAAGAGTTGACGCAATGCTGTACATAGCCAATTTTGATTCAGAGGTCAATTTCCTCAACAAGTCCTTTGAAACTCTTGAGGTAAATGCTTAACCTTTACTAGTTGTTTCTTTAGCTACAATATTGTAGTTGCTGCCAGATATTAATACGATAAATTCGATCAATGTGATTGATGGAACATCGGTAAAATCTGAACATGATTTTTGTTTTCCATTATAAGGATCTTGCTCTCCTCTACCTAAAATGTGCCTGCAATTCAATACTCAGCAAGTAGAAATAAGTTGTTGTGTGTTACCATACCTGTGCTTGTAGGTAGTAAAATCTTGAAACCTATTTTTTGTTTACCTTGGCTCTTCAAGTTTCCCAAATTTAAGATTTTCTTGGAAGAATATACAAAAGTTTTGCAATCCAAAAATTTAACAAGCGAATTGCGGATCTTCGATTTAGTTGTTTCGAGTGCTGTATCATAAAATTCATGATTGCTATATGAAAATCACTTCAACAGTTATATAAATGATCTAATTTAGCCAGTAGAGAATGCTGATGAAATTCTCATGATTGCTGGATTTGCAATTACCAGGCCGCCTGTGAAGAACTGCGGAGCAGCAGGTTGTTTATCAAGCTTCTGGAGGCTGTACTAAAGACTGGCAACCGCATGAATGTGGGTACAAATCGAGGCGATGCACATGCCTTCAAGCTTGACACACTGCTCAAGCTAGTTGATGTCAAAGGCACCGACGGCAAGACGACCCTTCTGCACTTTGTTGTCCAGGAGATCATCAGATCAGAAGGTTCCCGCCTTTCTGCCTCCAACAATTCAGCTACGAAAACACAGGCAAATGCTCTACGAGATGACCTTGAGTGCAGGAAGCTTGGTCTCCAAGTTGTCGCTGGCCTAGGGGGTGAGCTGAGCAACGTAAAGAAGGCAGCTGCAATGGATTCTGATGTACTCAGCAGCTATGTCTCAAAACTAGCTGGAGGAATAGGAAAGATCAATGAGGTCTTAAGATTGAATGGAGCATCTGGTTCTGAGGAGAACAGCCAGAGATTCGGTAATGCCATGGATCAGTTTCTAGAGAGGGCAGAGGATGACATTATAAAGGTGCAGGCTCAGGAGAGTGTTGCATTGTCTCTGGTCAAGGAAATAACCGAGTATTTCCATGGGAACTCAGCCAGAGAAGAAGCTCATCCTTTCAGAATTTTCATGGTGGTCAGAGATTTTCTAGCCATCCTTGATCAGGTCTGCAAGGAGGTTGGAAGAATAAATGAATGCACCATTGTCAGCTCAGCACGGCAATTCCCGGTGCCTGTGAACCCTACTTTACCACATGTATTCCCGATTCATGCATCGAGACCTGAAGGCTCGGATGACGAGAGCTCATTGTCATCATAGATCTTTTTACGAGTTTTCGACTAGAAGTGCAGCAAACATGGAATCTATTCCAGGTTATTTATAATTCTTTGTGTTCTTAGAATACTAATTTAAGATTCTTTTTTTTGTATTACTATTTTTCCTCTCCTATGTACACACAAAGGAAATCTAGAATAGGAAAAAATAAATTTGGTTTCCCTTCACTTGCATTCTGCAAATCTATGTTCAAAGATTATTTCTCTGAGATATAGGCAAGTAGTAGCAAACTGCAGGAAAGTGCTGTGTATCAATTCTGTGTCTGAAGTCATCAGAGATCTTACTCCATTCTTATATGAGGAATTGTAAACATGATGTTTTTGCAACTATTCGTATAGAATGAGATGGTGAATCTTTCAGTTGGATCGTCCCTTGAGTTCCATTATGATTACACGTAACACTTGCAAAGCTTTGTACAAGTAGGATGATTAAACATCATAGTATGGAAGCTTCAACATGATTTCAGTCATTTCTTTGTGGCCTCTGAGAAGGATTGGCTGTGTGGGAATCTTTTGGTAGGTTGTAGCTGTGGGGACGAGCCACACATGGCATTGGAATGCACGCTGGGAACGATAGGTAGTAGTGAAGTATCCAAAGGCTTTCGAGAGAAGCATTGAAAGCTACAGCAGCTATAGAGCTTGAAGCCAACCTGTACATGAAGAAGAGAAAGAGACAAATGTCTATTTTTGTTTTCTTGGCAAAGAAAATTTATTAGGACTTCAATGTTCTACAAAAATACCATGAGAGATCTGTATACAATATATCAGACAGAGATATGGAGGGAAAGATTCTACCCAAAGAAAGATTAGATTTATCTGGTCTAGCTTTACAAGCAACCCAATTGGCAGCTTGATTGCACTCTCTGAAACAATGTAAAGCTGTGTATGAAGTCAGATTGTTAAGTACGGAATCAATCTTTGTTATAAGGAGACAAATTTCTTTGCCATTGAATCCTAAGAGTATTACTCATCCTGCAATAAAGAAACAATGTTGAAGCCACGATGTTTTCCATGGATCCTGTTATTGGTAAGAGTATATAGAAGAATAGATGTTAATCTTACTCCACCCAGAAGATGGTATTTTCTGGGTTTTTGCCATTGAATCCTAATAGTATTACTTATCCTGCAATAAAGAGACAATGTTGAAGCCACAATCTTTTTCACGGATCCTGTTATTAGAATATTATGGAAGAAAAGATGGAAAGAATCCAATTCGATTCCACATGTACAAAGGAAGGACTGAAGGAAGAATCATGTAACACGAAGAACAAGAAGGAAGAATCCCATTCATGTGCTTGGTGATTGCCTTTCTTCCCATCAAACATCATGACATACAAAGTATCAATAACCTGATCTCAGAAATCATTTACCTGCTTCCTGAACTCTTGTTTGGGAGGAAGTTGGGAAGCAAATGCATGGACACAAAAATGACTTCCAAGTTGGAAGTAGATTATGTTTGATATCTCTGCCCTTTAGGTACAAACACAAGGTCAAATAGGTTGTGTTTCATATTCTTTCATCAAAATGTAACAACATCCTAACTAGACCTACTGAGATATGTTTGATATCACTGCCCATTAGGTACAAACACAAGGTGAAATAGGCTGTGTTTCATATTCTTTCATGGAGATGTAACAACATCCTAACTAGACCTACTGAGACAAGTTCCAATATCCCAAAACTGCCTAACCCCAACTTGTTATCTGCTGACAAGCATCGGAGTTACGATAGATCAACTACTCAACTACTTTGTGAGGTCCCATTCAGTGACGAGACAAAGGAACCGGGGAAGAGACATCTATAAAACTAGTCTTCTACTCCACCTATGGGCTTTATTCTTGTTTGTCACAGTGACAACCATGCAGATTCTTTTTATTCTTCTATATCAAGTTCCTGATTGAGGAGGCTGATTCTGACTTCTGAAGAATTCGTGGTAAATGACATGTCTTGATTCAGATACAGATCCCACTCTTTGCTGTCATCTCTGACACTACTCGACTCCATCCTCGTCACTCCAGCTTCAGTGTCTTAGCCTAGCAGCAGTCTCTGTGCCAAGATGGAGTTGATCGTGCCTTTTGCTGCCATTATCTTGCTCACTAGCAGTTTCCATTTGAATTCCTCCCTTTTGCTCAGGGATTTCATCTTATCCTTGAAATGACTGCCAGTACAAGATGATGTTACAAAAATATTTATGCGGTTAATTTATAAGGAATAAAACATCATTGTTATTGATGAGCAGCAAACCTGCAGAGAGGAACCTTGCACAAGTCTGGCTCTGAACAAATCTGGGAGTGGAGCCTAAGAATCTGCCACATTCTCTTGCAGTGCATGCAACCTCCTGGGACTCGAATTCTGCAGCCTTTGAAGTGCCGAACTAGCGACTCAATCCCCTTGCATGCTGCATATTTGCAGGTGGTTTTGCTGTCCTTCGGCATCTTGTCGTGGGGCCCGATCGTCCTACACCCATCTCTGCATATGTGCAAGAGAGCCTCCATTGCCTCATACAGTTGCATGTACACCTTCCTTTCCTCCATCTTTTTCAGTCTATCCTGCCTTTTCTGCATCATGCCAATATACAATCAGTTTAGCTGTGTCAACAAGACAATGGTTGGGTTGGGGATCCAACTAACCAGCTTTTATCACCCCATTTTGTAGACAGATAATTGACATGTGAAACAATTGGTGGATAAACATATCCCCTTACCGATAAAAACAAAAAGATAAAGAATAAAAGAAAGAGAAATGGCATAAACATATGATATCGAATCCATATCCAAATTCTGAATGTAAGTAGCTGATGAAGGCCATTCTAGGATTCAAACATCTTTAGCATGAAAACAAACAGCTCTAGTAGAAGTATGAATAATCAAAGTACCATTTTGTTCTTAAGAGCCCTGCAACTACTGTTAAGGTCATATTGCATGGAACTACTGGAAACATGCTAAATTCTGCACTCTTGTTTTCAAAACCTCTTCATGATTTCATGAAGAAGAGGAAATCAATCACCTGATGGATAACTTCTGCCAGTACTTTGTGTTATTAAAACAAACTTGAACCAATTTTAACACATATACTGCTAGCAATGGAGAAACAAACAGATCATTGTCAGATGCTTAGCAGGATAAGACACCAAAAGAAAAAAAGGCATGCAACAGCATTTAACACAGCAACTCTAAAATGGAACAACAGGAGAGAAAGAACTTACGGAGTCCTCCCCCACAAGAGACTCCAGAAGCTCCTGCTCTAGACTGGGATTTGCTTGCTTCATTGCTTTCCATCCATCAGAAAACGAGATGGCCTTAAAATCATTAAGAATCATTTTGGTACAAGAAAGTGAGAGTCGAGGTGCATCACATAGTCTAGCTAGCTGAAGCACATCCACGACATTCTCTTCAGTCAAAACCTCCTGCTCTATTAGCTTGATGCAAGTCCTTTTCAGGGAAGGGATTGCAAATGCATGTGACAGGACAAGCAAGTGAAGAGCAAAGTTCTTCATCAAATCAGGTTCACAGCTGCATAATGAATTTAAACGTGAGATCCAGAGGTCATGTCTAAAATTTTAGTAAGAAAAAAGAAATACGAAAACCAACCATAGTGCTTAACTTTTACTTCAGACCATTATTTTCAACTTGGATATCACAGATAACTATCGGTCAATTTTCAAACGTAAAAAATAATAAACGAAAAGAAAACAAGAAAAACCTAAATACCAGAAATGATGCGACATCATGTGAATGATTCTCATGTATATTCACCTTCTCATCTGTATGAAGCATGATACTGCTTTTTTACTAACATTAAGTAATCAGGAGCAACTTATCACAACTATTCCATCCTTGTGGAAGCATGGACAGTTACAAGTTCCGAAAGGAACATTTATGTGACACCAATGACAATGAAGGCAGCAAAAAACAAGAATCCAGACATAATTGCAGAGGAATAAAGAGAAAAGGAAAGTGTTGCAGGAATACCATGAAGAGTAGAGAAATCGGATAAATGCACGGGCAGCTTCTGAAGGCACACCTTCTATTGTGATTTTTCTAAACCCTTTAATGACTCTTGCTTGTTCCAATAAATTTCTCAGAACAGGAGATGAGATTCCCTGTCCAATACACCAATCAGTGCATACAATTTAATATTCGAAACTTAACTAATAGTGTGTTAGCAAACTAAGCAACATGTTTTCTCCCCTTCATGTAAACAACCCCCTCACTTTTCTTTGTTTACATCCCTTCTCCGGTTTGGAGTCAAATTTTCATTCAGTGGGTTACTGTATAGGCCAACTAGAAGACACTAATAATGAGCCCCATGGACAAGACAAACTTTCAACAATTTATCAACAAATATTTAAATATCAAAGTTAATCACTTAATGTTCTGAGGTAACTTTTTTCTCAAAAGAAAAAGAAAGAAATAAAGGCGGAAAAAGTTCACAAAAAAAGGAAAAGAGTTATGAGATATTTGTTACTGTTTCCATATCAGAATCAACTTCCACGATATCTGAAACAAAACATGCATAATTATGTCTTGATCCTTTCCAAGGACATCCTTTTGTCTTTATCGTGCTGACACCTAATTATCACAATTAATTAAGAGAACCACCGTATTCTTAATACATGTTGACTTTGTCAGTATCTGATTCTCATTAAAAGAATTTCAATATCTTGTTAAATTTCTAAACTCACTTATAATTTTACCTTGATCAAAGTGAATTGGTCCATACTTCAGTTTCTAATATCACGGAAGTGCTTATTCTGATATATTGACAAAGTAATATCATGCCAATAAAAACCAGGACTGTAGTGTACTCACAAGAATGCTTGTGTGTGCCAAAATTATGTCCTTGTCTTCAGTAAGAACATGGACATCAGCACCATATCCTTCGTAGAAGAGTTTGTCCCAAGCTATCCTTGTTTCATCAGGGACATAAGTGTCATCCTTCAAACTTTTAGAGCATTTTCTTGCACCATAAGAAGATCCATGGACTGGAGGTGGTTGTGGAACACTACGACCACTATTTAATTGATGTGATCTGCATGCATCTGGCACATTAAAAGTTTTGTATGAAGTGCTGGCCATTGGTAAAGATTGCTCATTCGAGAAGCATTGTGGCAGATCCAGCTCGAGGTAAGCCATTGACTTTGTTCTTCTCGGACTTCTCCTGAGATGTGCAATATAAGATCTGAAAAAATTCAAGTTGTGTCTGTCAAGATATTCTGCCCTTGCATGATAGAAAATTAAGTTTCTAACATCATGCAAGATCAGAAGGTTATTGTGAAAATAAATATTAAATAAAAATATTTCAACAATCATGCTGAACAGGAATCTACAAAATTATAAATCCACATAATTAAAATTTATCAAAAATAAACAAGTAATCTCAAATCAATTTAAACAAAGTCATGCATCAATCATAACAAAATAGATCAAACATATAAAATTATCATGCCAATAACATGTTTATTATCACATTGTAATAAATCGAATACCTGATGGTGCACTTGTGCAACAATGGGCGGAGAGGTTTTCCTTTATGGCATAAGTCCTTTATTCTCCCGACAACGGATAACTTATATCGTACTCCCAATAGCAATCATAATGATGTACCACCCGATCAAGGTGGTGATACATTTTTCCTAATAACAACTAGTAATGAATGGAGAAATCGTCTAACCATCTTGTTTGATAGTCTGATAATCTTCTAAAAAAATCACCCTACTAATATGGATTATATGAAACAATATCCACACACACACACACACACACATATATATATATATATAAACATGTAGCACATTCAATCATTTGTAATTTCATTCATCCATAAATACATTCAAAGAGACATGTAGACGTGTCAAAAATATCATGATAGATTATACTTTGTATATGGCATGAGAGACCCAGTACAATGGTGATTCCAAACAGTTATGGCTGCATTGGGCATTGTTAAGAGTGATTTGAAAATATGAAAATCTTCAAATATGATTTACTTTTTCTTGTCAAGATACAAAATTAAAGTAACATTTACAAATAATCTAAGTTGATATATGAAGACATGAACATAATGAAAAACATTAAATATGGTTTATTGAATTTTATGTTATGATTCAAAATAATTAAATTAACAGTAAAAAATAATTTAATTTGATGCAAAATAAAAAAAAATAAATTAATATTAACAACCCTACATAATTCTTCTTTTAAATTAAAAATCCAACATTAATCAATATCAAAATTTTATGAAATATTAAACAACTAGAAATCAATCAAATATTTTAAAATTTAGACTAGAAGAAAAAGGTGGAGAACATACATTTTAAAGCTAAGGTTAATGAAAAACAATCCTCCCTGGTGGTCAAATCCCTGTCAGCCAAGTTTAAGATGAGAATAGGAGTCCACTCTTGGGTTTATAAAGGGGATGTGGATTTATAATGAGGTAGGGCCATATAATTCCATTTAAGTTTTTTTTTTAATATAAAGTAATTAGGTTATTTTTATAAGAATCTTCAAAAGTAGGAAATATTTTAATTGTTAAAGGATATTCCTTTTGAGAGCATATAAGGTTAGGAAGAAAATAATAATAATAAAATGGGAAATTACTTATGACATATTAATTTAGGAAGCAAAAATGGTTAAGATGATTATATGGTGCATTTGGAAACACATTTACATCTGTATGTCCATTTGGAGAAAGAGATTTGAGTGAATGTACAATTGTGAAATGCTTTGAATATTTGGTAAACAAACTATATCTCAAATCAGCATTAACGTAAGTGTTGTTTGGTAAAATTATATTTTAAAAATTCATTGAATATTATGTGATAAATTCAACCTTCTAATATTTTTAATATCTATTCAAAAGTGAATATATATTTTTTATTCAAATTAATAGGTAAATAGAAAAAATAAATAAATGAACAAATGTAATCTTACAAAAAATTTAGAAAAAAAATTTGTATGGTGTAGCAGACTTGTGAGATCACAATAAATACTAACAATTTTTGGATCTAATACTGTTGCAAGTGAACCAAGAATTAAGACCGAATTCCAGGGCCAAAGAAAGTATTTTTCTCACCACAGAGAGCTATTAATGTGTATGCCAAGTGCTAGCTAGTGATATACACCAGCAGAAACCCCTTCGCCCTGCCGCCTGCAAATGATCAAAAGGGAAAGTTCAATGTCAACGTTGGGAATGAACATTGAGAGTAACAGAGCATCTCTTTCCCACAGTCTGTAACAATGCTATTAGAATACTGCTAAAATCCCTAGTCTACAAGCAAGAACAAATATTTAGGAAAGTGAACGGGATGATAATAGTAATAGCATATAAAATCCGTGAATATATCTTCTGATATATCAGACTGGAATCAAAGACAGAATCATCGGATCAAAAAGAAGCTCTTAGAGAGGAGATTCATTTTCCTCACAAGAAAGGAAAGATCAAGAAAGAACAAGAAAACACACCTATAACCGAGAGAGGCAAGCTCACCTCGAATTGCTCCTCGGGCTAGATTCACGAAGACCGACGTACGCGATGCATGCGCGACAGCAGTGGAAAAGATTCACAAGTGGATCGAAGGGCAGGTTGAGGTGGGGGAGGAAGACAAAGAGGTGGGGGACGTGGGGCGTGGGAAGGCGGCGGACCATCACGTGCGACGAGGACAAGCAGGCGGTATGAGAACGCGTTAAAGGCGTCGAAGCCACGGCAGGTGACTGCCACGTTTGCCATGTCGTCGTAATCGAAGCACGTTCGATGGCAGATATTTAATTTAATTCTTACTATTAATATTAAATATTTAATACTAATTGAGTCAATAATTTAATAACAACATCTTAAATATCATTCTACTGGTGATTTATTACATTCACATAATATATTTAAAAACATGCTAATCCCGTTTCGTCACTTATAATAATAATAATAATAATAATAATCTGATATTAAAAAATTAAAAATTTATTTTTATCCAATCGATTTAATCGGATATAGTATAGTAAAAGTTTGTCCACAATAATTTTATTGATTGATGAAGAATTAGCGTGATGAAGAATCGACAATTAGCTATCATTTCGAGCTAATTATAAATTATTTTTTATAATTAATTATTTTTAATATTTTAAAATTTTTATTGAGATATATATATTTAGAATATAAAAAAATATTTAATCTCGTTTTTTTTTATATTATTGATTCTATTAACGAAAATATTATAAAATTTATCATTGAGTATGTGTTGAGTCTATCTCACTTCGATTTATCACTGAAAATTTTTCATGTAATATTTTCAAGAATAGAATGAACGATGTGAGCAAAAATAAAAGTAAATATTTTACTTTTATAAATATAAAATTTTTAATATAATTTTTAAAAATATATGGATTGAGGTACTAAAAGTAATTACATTAGCTAATTTATAATTAGTCTTATCACTACTTTTTGTTGTTTATGTTTTCATCGTAAGCAGTACTACTCAAAGCTCACAGTGTCCTCTTTCTTTCTTCATCTGCTTATTGTTTCTTTCTTTGGTGGACTGGTGAGAATATTCAAAGCGTTGTTGATGGAGAAGGTAGATCGTCGTGGGTGATAAAGGTCGTGCAGGCCTTCGTCATGTTTTGGCTGCGAGCGGCAATATATAGAAATCAAGCACTAAAGTAGCCACCACCCCTCTTTAGTGTTGCGTTTCTTTTTCCTCTGCCTGTGTCTTTGCCAACGTCGGAGTCGGGCACACATTGTGTTCGCACTCGAGAATGTATTGATAAGGAGAAAGAGAGGCTGAGGCCTATCATTTGCTGAAGGGGAGCCTCTCATTGACATTGCCATGCTATGTCTTCACCAAGTTGTGTGTCTGTAGAGAACTCACTTACCCGTCCACTGGAATCGGGTTGCAGGACGTCACGCGCCGCAGGTCATGTCCTGCTGCAAGAATGCGAAGGGGACTGCCACAAGAGATATGAACCCAATCCAGCAATTCTAGGTAGACTAGCGTTGTGTCTTATGGTCATCTACTACTTTGGTTCGATAACCATTCGGTAAACATCGTCGTAATGGGCAGAACGAAGTAGTAAAAGCAGCATTAGCTGTGTGCTACAACTGGTGAATTGATTTCGGATATAAGAAAGTGGTTTTAGTCTGTCCTATTGGAATATATTTATTCTCCTTTTCTCAATTCGAATTTCTACTTTTGATGCTTAATTTTATTTTGTCTAGCATCAAGGAAGCTAAATCCACAATATTTTATTTTTTTAGAAAAGAAATCATGGAATAAGAGTTTCTATTTTTTATGAAACGTTGAACATTTTTAGCTATAGTAAAGAGTCAATCTCAAGCTCCAACCTATTACATGCTTCAAGCTTGATAGCCACGACCACGAGTGGCTGTTCTTCCTTAACTTTGACATCTCATGCACGAGAATCAAAGAAAACTGCTAGCTTTTTGTTCATACAAACCCTTAGGTCTGCGAATTTGCACTCTTGAACTTTCTGATTCAGAATTTGTGCAAGGTGGCGAAGGTGTCTTTATGTTTCTGCATTGCTCTGTTATTGCGTTATCTGCGTGTAGTTCGTGTGCTGGTCATCGATTTCAGGTCTCAAGGCTCTGCTACTGTTCATGCTTTCGATCGAAAGAGAAGACCACATGCATGCTTTTCTGCTGCACCAAAGTTAGCTTTTCATCAAGAATCAAGCTGCAAACTCACGAGATCACGGAGGTAATGCCAGTATTGTGCGTGTCCATAAGACCCACCCATCACCAGCAGCACTGCAGAAATGTTACACATAGGTTCTCCATTTGAGCTGCGGGCTACTGCTTGCTGCCTCTCCTCCCCTTCCATCAGGGTAAGGCTTCCCATGTATTGAATCTAGCATTTACATTATCTATTTGTAATGTCACAGCATGAGATTGGTTGCAGTGGAACCTGAAGCTTGTGACATTGATTTGCACCTGCTGCTGCTGCTGGGGAGGGGCATTACCCACCCATCACCAGCAGCACTGCAGAAATGTTACACATAGGTTCTCCATTTGAGCTGCGGGCTGCTGCTTGCTGCCTCTCCTCCCCTTCCATCAGGGTAAGGCTTCCCATGTGTTTAATCTAGCATTTACATTATCTATTTGTACTGTCACAGCATGAGATTGGTTGCAGTGGAACCTGAAGCTTGTGACATTGATTTGCACCTGCTGCTGCTGCTGGGGAGGGGCATTACCCACCCATCACCAGCAGCACTGCAGAAATGTTACACATAGGTTCTCCATTTGAGCTGCGGGCTGCTGCTTGCTGCCTCTCCTCCCCTTCCATCAGGGTAAGGCTTCCCATGTGTTTAATCTAGCATTTACATTATCTATTTGTGCTGTCACAGCATGAGATTGGTTGCAGTGGAAACTGAAGCTTGTGACATTGATTTGCACCTGCTGCTGCTGGGGAGGGGCATTCATTTGGTCCAGAAATTTGACTGGTCATGGTCAATGCTCTTTATATCTGCAATCAATGAGATGATTCTACTTGAGTATATCTCCACCAAGTTTTATATGGTCTCCAAACCAGACTCTGCCATTTCCTAGTTAGAGCTGAATTCACTTATTGCTTTCCCCTCAGTATAAATATCTTTGAATCCTCACATTTCCTAATGTTAAAGTGCATTTCTTCCATGGCTGCTGTTGTTTCCGATGAGAAGCAGACTGCAGACCACTAATTTCTTCAGTAAAGACCGCAACTGTTCCAATAATTTAGATCATTCTTCTATGCACAGTTGGATTATTTTGACTGCAGAGAATTGAATTTTCTCTCCTCAGTTAAATAAAATACCAAAGTGCTCGAGGTTATGGAATTGCAGTCTCTCTTCTCTCTTCTGTCACGGCTGCAGTCGTAGATCACATGCGGTTTACCAGATGCATCTACTTGCATGAATAATATAATCAGATGGTCATGGCTACAGATAATTGATCTCATAGTTTACCCGCATTGCAACTACAGGTCATTGGAGATGACGATGGCAGATGCACAGCTGCTAAGCTGGATCAAAGCAAAGAAAAAACGAGTTCCATGAAGCTTCCATTCCATGGATTCGTACTCCATTGGCAGGCCACAGGAGCATGCACTTCTTTTCTATGATTCTGGGGGCTGTGCTATAAACAAAGACAGCATAGTCTTGTTCATTTCTTACATTTAGTGTCCCTAGATTCTTGTATGAATACATATATATTTTCCCAAACATAACTTCATGGTCTTGAAGGTGCTTCCCGTGAAAGGATATAGCACCCACCTGCAACCTTAAATTTCAAGCACAGACCTTGTAGGTTCTGCATGAATCTATCTTCGCCCGCATCAACAGTACAAGTGGGGGTTGTTCGTTCCAGGATTCAAACCTCGCATTCAATTCCTCGTATTTCAATTCACAGGGAACTTAGCAGTCCGGTATTCCCAAAATTTCCATCTCATTAAGATGCCCATGATGTCCTTTGGGTCAAATTATACAGGAAGCCAGCAGGGAGGAGCCCTTTGTTCACAATGGCCAATTAATCCTAGCTTTTCTTCGGAGGTCGCCAGGGGCTCACAACTCAATCCCCTCCCCGTTGTGCTGCTTAAAGCAAAGCCTTCTTCGTCCCAAAGCAAACAAAACCACCACGACGGCTCCAACCAAAAGGCAAAAGCTTCGTCCAACTAAAATCCCCCTTTCCCTTGTCTCCTTCCAACTTCCCCCACTTCCTCCTCTTCTGGTCTCCCTGTCTACCCAGCTTTCTATAAGACCCACTCGCTTACGGAGCTCAGTTATCTTTCTACCTCCTCTCCTGTGTCCCAAATACTACCTTTCACCTCTTTCTCTGGAGTATTTTCTTCGCCTGCGTGCCCTTCTCCTTCTTCCTCTTGTTCCCAGTTTGCTCTGTTTCCTTCATCACCAACACCTCTGTTAACGTTGCTACCTCCATTTCCATCTATCTGCTTCTGTAGTGTTTTTAGACTGCAAAAGGTTCCGTTCTACCAACAAAATCCGAAGCTTATCTCTCCGTGTGCTCCCCCCTGTTTCGATGAAAACATAGATCTACCATTCCTATAGTTGTCAACCACCCCACCAAGATTCGAGCTTTTCCCCTTATTTCCTTTCTCAGCTCCTTTCGACTTGGAAAAATCAAATCTTTTGGGTTTTTGCCATCGCCGAGACCTCTCTTTACACACAAAACCCAAACTTGTTGTGCCTTATCGCTTCTCCGGCCGCTGCAGACCCATAAAAATAAAAATCCCGTATTTCGCGTTCTCGATGCCTTCCGGGCGGAGAAGGTTCGTGGTGCGGCATCCGGTGGTGGTTGACATCGGCTGCAGCTGCCGGCGGCCGAAGCTCCCATCTTTCTTCTCCTTCTCATCGAAACCCAAGCTGTCGAGGACCCCCAGCCTCCTCTCTCCTTCGACCACCACTTCACACTGGGAAACCAGCCTCACTGCCACCACCACCGCCACAGTCGCCAACTCCTCCTCTTCTCCTTCCCGATTCGGCGGCTCCACTTCCTCTCCGTCTTCAGCGTTCTGCCCGCCGGACAGCCCGAAGTGGGCGGCCGCTAGGGAGCACTGGAAGCCGAACAAGAAGAAGAACAAGTGCGATGCATCGGGGACGCCGAGGAAGGGGGTGGTGGAGAGTAGCGTGGCGGTGGTGAAGGAGTCGTCGGACCCATACCTGGACTTCCGGGACTCGATGCTGCAGATGATCGTGGAGATGGAGATCTACGCGTGGGAAGATGTACGCGAACTTCTCCACCGCTTTCTCGCCCTCAACGCCCCCCGCCATCACCACCTTATCCTCCGCGCCTTCGCCGAGATCTGGAACGGCTTAGTCTCGCCCACTTCCCCCTCGCCGCGCCCCTCCGCCTCTGCCTCTGCTTCCGCGCCTCGCCGCTCCCGCCGGCGGTGATCGCACGTGACCCAGAAAAGACAAGAGTTGAGATCTTGCCACCACCTTGTGCCACGTGGAAAATCAGAGGGTACCTCCACCGGGTGGTGATAGGATCTCAAAGTTCGTCTTCTCTTTTAACCCATCTTTTGTCTCCTCTTCTTACGTTCCGTCTCAGAATCAAGAACGCCTTATGGTGTAATGCTTTCTCCTCTCTATACTACGCCAATTAAAAATCTGGTTGGCTTTTCGTGTGTTAGGAACTGCATCAACTTATCGTACTCCATACGTTGAGCTATGATCCATCGGCATGAACTTTTCACGCACTGACCATGGATTTTCAAGCTAAATTTGTTCTTTGGGACTTCGTCGATCACAGTAATGTTTTCCTCTTCTTGAGCACTGGAAATTGTCAGCTATAAGCTGTCAACCCTGGAGAATGCAGTCAGTGGAGAAACACACGAGAGAAAGCAGTGGGAGCGTCACAGATCCCATGATTCATGAGAAATGCGAGCTTGCACCTAATGTCCATTAATTGCCCACCTTTTGGCCTCACGAAGAACCCTGTGAGACCTCCCCACAGCTCAGTTCTGAGTTTAGTATTTACGCATAAATTGTTTTCCCCTACCGTTGTGCCATTAAACATATGCCCAGAAATACTACGACTCACTACTGGACCTAAAATTGATGTTGAACATAAAGCGACTTTTGAAACAGTAGAACTTTAGAGGGGCCAAAAGCCTAAGCAGACGACGCGTTGAATGTGTGATCAACCATGGCAAGAAAATTAACTGGGTAGTGAACGCAGTGCTCTGTTCTCCCCCGAGTGACTGTGAACAGTACTGTCTTCATAAAATATCATGCACTTCAACGCTTTCCAAGACCAATAGAAGTAACGCAAAATTTCATCAGAGATGTCAGACGTTTGTAATCATCAAAATTTCTCACACACCGTGGAGCACAGGAAATTTTCTTGGGGTGAGGATAGTCATAATGGACTCTCTTAATGGAGAAGCAATCTTACTGCCACCGTACACCAGTTTTCCAGGGCAAGGAAGTCACGAGTATTCAATCCCATCTGAATCGGATGGTTGTGATCACCCAGGTGGTCAAAATCGTGTTGCATCTACAGAACCGAGGCATCGAATATAGAAATGGGCAAACCTTCCACAGATAGCTTCCTTGAGCACTGAAACAGTACAGATAAGAATCGGCCTACTGATTTGTAATCGGCCTACTGGCCTCCTGCAAGTTAAGGTTGAGCCGATCCATGCACACATTGAGTAAACAATGTGTGCTAAACAATGTGTGCAAGATTTATCGAGTTGCTTGTGGTGGATAAAACATAAGGCCGCTTAAATAACAAACTACTCATTTTCACTTCAACTTTGTCCTACTAATAAAGTCAGCTGGTTTTCTCTCATTCATCACCTATGATGCCTAACAACAACTGTCTCGTATAAGAAAAGAAATTGAGTTTTTTTTACCTTTAAAAGGTAAAAAGAGAAGTCAGGTTAGATTTTTCCGTTTTTCATTCATACACTTTCAAACTTAAGAGGTAAAGAATATACACTATATTTATCTCTATACACTATCATCCATACACTATATTTATCTCTATTATGATCTTTTATTATATCCTCATAAAATTAAACTTATATTTAGGATATTAATCTTGATCTAATATAATTGAAATGTAGCGAGAAATTTTGTAAGAGAGTCTAATGGTTGGATAAAAGCGTGGATATGAGAAACACGTAGTTAATATCTAATAACTTTGAACTCTAATGAAGTAAAAATCAATACCAATATGTTTCATGAGTGAAATACTAGATTGATGCATATGTAAGTGACACTAATATTATCACAATATATTATAGGAATGGATTGAGAGGTGATGCTAAATGCCTGGAGCAAATTGGTGACCTAGTTAAGTTACGTAGCGGTGGTGGCGATAACTTGGTATTCGGATCTTGTGATTGCATTGTATTTCTTGAAGCTCCGACTAATTATATTTGCTCTAAGAAAGACAATATAGGTTGAGTAGATGTTCTATCATCATTATTGCTTATTTAATCAGCATCAGTAAACGTATAGAAATGATATGATAAGTGTTTACGAAGAAAAAGTTCATGATTAAAAGTCACTTTGAGATATCATATGACAAGTTTTAACATAGACCAATATATGGTAGATGGTCGATACATAAATTATGATGGTTTATTGATTATAAATGAGATGTCCGGACATGTGAGAGATAAATACCGTAAAGAATTAAGTACTTGTCAATATTATGTGAGATCTATAGTTTGCCATCATATAATTTAAGTGATTCAATAGTGAAGAGTGGAGTGGTGACTTTTTTGGCATTATGCATGTTTGTATTTGATAATAGATCTTGAATATACTTCTTTTGAGATAAGAAAACTCCACAAGATATGAACATTATTCTTGGATCTTTAATGGGAAATCAATTTATTAATTACTTAAGGAATTACTTGATCTTCATAAGATTATTGCTTGTGATGATAATACCATCCATATAAACTAGTAGATATATAATAATTTATTTTTATTATCGTAAATATAAAGAGGTGTCAAACTTAGAGTCGACGAAGCCAACTGATGTAAAAAATGAGCCAAGTTTAGTATACTAGGCTTTTGGAGCTTGGGGAAGTCAAATAGTTTTTTATATTTTACAAGCATGACTTGGATATTAAGGATGGATAAAGCTATGAGGTTATTGCATAAAAATATTTTTAGTTAAGGTCATATGTAAGAAAGCATTGTTAATATCTAGTTGGCATATATGCTAGTTTTAAATGATAGTTACACTTACGAAAAGTCAGATTATTATTAGTTTAACAATCGAACTAAATGTTTCTATGAGTTGGTGGAGAAGTAAATGAAGAAGTTATAGAGGGAGTGAGGTATTACTGATCTGAAATGATTATAGAGTGTAGGTCTAGAGGAGAGTTGTTGGTTGATATAGTGAGATGTGTGTTTAAGGTGTACTTATATAAATCCAATGATATATGATTGTTATATAGCTCACATTACTGAAAGTGCAATGAAGATAATGTAATACAAAGACATTTTGAGTTTATAGATCATAGCATTGAAAATATTATGATCAAGATGTAAGGCTTAGATTTTGGTATTGACTTGTGTAAAGCATAGGGGTGTAGCTAGGGATAACATAAACAATCAAATACTTTAAGTTTTTGAAGATTTAAATTTTATAAAATAGTTTTTTAAAATTTAACTAATGTTGTAGGATTGGGATGAACATATAATTAATAAGGTATACTACAGTTTGAAAGGCTGCTCACTAAAAAAGTTAATGACATGGAGGCTTGGTGTAAAAGGATGAAACTAGTTTTAACTATATGTCGATCGATAAAGCAGCTAATTGAAGTGTGTGTGGTAGTAACTTGAGATGTTGTATACCATATGATGAGAGGTAAGTTGTTAGAACTTGTGAAATGCTTAAACATAGGAGTCCATCAATGATCTACTTTGCTATCAATTGAGTAGAGCTGAGCAATTGTAGAGAATGGATCAGCTCTACTCAATTGATAGCAAAGTAGATCCAATCTATGATCAATATGATCATGGAATGGATTAGATTGACAAGATGAAGCAGATCTATTATAGGGTAGATCTGTTCCCTCTCAATCACGATTGTTCTTCTTATGATAACAACACCCCGATGGCTATGATAGAGTCACACAGAAAGGGGCAATAAGGACGATGACTGCATTCACAGCTTAGCAAATTCAACGACGAAGAATTGAGAAGTGTCATCCTTTAGGGAGGCAGGCGATAGTGGGCCAATGACTATGCTAGCACATCCAACGACGCTGGAGGGGGGGAGCATCGACAATAGGGGGAGGCGAGCGATGGAAGGGGTAAATGGTAATAGAGGGGCTCGTCGTTCAATGATTATGACTATAGCTAGTAGAGTTGATAATGATTAGAAAGTTTTTTATGGCTCCTACTTCAGTTTCAAGAAATCTTAGATTTGCATATCTAGGATCTAGAATTTGTCGATCAGGGCAGATTAGTGAGAAGAAGATGGCACCATAATATCTTGAGTAGATCAATGAGAATACTTTTGATGAGGAAATGAAGCTTGATCCCCAATGATGCTACGCTAGTGTGATCTTCCCAAATAGAGTAGTGAGTAAAAAATAACATCAAGGGAATTTTGATGAAGAACAAGAGAACAATAAGAGGAGAAAGTCATGCTTAGAAGCAAGGAGACTCTAATACCATGTAGAATAGAGGAATATGTTGTAAAAAGGATTTATTTCATTCATTGAGGTAATGTGTGTTTATAGAAGTTTTGAGGGAGAGATTTTTCTCAATCATGCACTCAAACTATGTAATCAAATCAATCATTCAAATTTGTAATTGATTCTCAAATTATAGATTGATTAAGGATATAAGGAATGCAAAGATTAATATATTAAGATATTATGAGAAAGACATATCAAGTTGCATTAACGTGAACTATATTCATACAGGTTAGAGAGAAAGATTTCCTCTATCAGTTAGTTAAGAGAGATTTCCTAAATCAATTGTGAAAATTTTATCCTATTTTTTATCATACCCCCGTAAGATTGAGCTCCTGTCAAGGATGTCAATCTTGGACCAATAAAATGAAAATATTTTATGGGCAATAGGCTTTGTGAGAGAGTCTACTAGTTGATCAATTGTATGTACGTAAAATACTCATTGTTGATGTTTGACAACTTGATCTTGAACGAAGTATAATTTGATAGTAATGTGTTTCATATACGAGTGGAACATTGGATTAGCACATAGGTACATTATTACAATATATTATAGGAGTGAGAGTGGAGTTGATGTAAGTTCCTTTAGTAGATTTATGATCTAGTTGAGTTTCGTAGCAGCGGTGGCGATGGCTTGGTATTCAACTTCAATTGTAGACATTGCGATTGTTTTTTACTTCTTTGAACTCCAATTAATTGGATGTGCTATAAGGAAGATAATATACCCAGACGTAGATATTTTATTATCAATGTTCTCTACCCAATTAGCATCGATAATGGTTGGGTATATTATGATTAAGAGGAAAGATTCCTTCTATCAAGATTAGTTACTTAAGAGATATTTCTCAATAAGTTATGAAAATCTTATCTTATCTTCTATCAATAATCATATCTCTATTTCTAACTTTACCAATGTTGTTTGCTTGTATAAAATATGAATACCTCATGAGTTTCTCAAGGATCCATTAGCTTTTAATACTAATTTAAGTCAACTAGAATTCGTAGGTTCCTCAAGGATCCATTTGCTTATTTCAGGCCAATTTCAACCTTTAACCCTAATTTACTTTAATTTTAGCCTTCAACCAAATTTTAACCAGTATGCTCATTTCAACCAATTTATATGCACTTATTTTATGATTTAAAATATATCAAAGATGTATACTTTGAGATTATCTCAACTAAAGCATTGCACATTTACTAAATCAAATGATTAGTCCGTTACTCAACATCAAAATACGAAGTCAATAAAGGATACCTCGACTCATCGCGTAGGAAGCTTGGCCTCCTGCTAGCAAACCATTAATTCATGTTTACTTCCCTTGGGACATACTCCATTGATCATGAGATGGATAATGCAATCATTGTGATATTTGTTGAAAATCTCTTCACATGTAATAGGGCTAGTAGCAAGCAAAAAACACTTTGTTTCCCCACTAGACATTGGTTAAAAATATGGCTCATCAGCTCGTTGTTGCAGCATAAGACTATAACTCTACCATAAGTATTTCTTACCTTCTTTGAAGATCCACAATCAATATTGCATAAGGGCAATTCAAGTCTTAGGGAAGAAGATTAGGAGGTTTGCCTTTGGTCCTTTCAATTCAAGTGAACTTAAGATATTTTTCTAAAATAAGCATCCTATGACCTTTGCATAGGTTGATATCTCCAAAAGGAAAACTTCATAGTAGATGTATGAAGGAAGATCTTAGAGTTTTTGAATGTCAATTACGACTATGTACAAAGAAAAACAAGAAACTCTGTTTGTATTCAGCTATTGTCCTGTTCAATTATTTTTTTAGAAACTCCTTCAATTTCTAGAGATGTAATAATGTAAAAGTTACTACTTATACAAGATATCTCCAAATATTTGCCAAGTCACAATGCCATAATTAATTTTCAATATTCGACATTGCATATTTCATCATAAATTAACTTTTTCCTCACCAATGAAAGAGAAAATGATGATTTTCTACTCTCTTTTACAATCTATGTTGGTGATGCATAAGAGAGACTAACTAGTCCCTCTATTTTGATGATTTATTTATGAGAAAATATTGTATGATATATAGTGATGTATCTACTTTCATGTGTTTTAACGAAGAATGAGAGAATAGTGGCTGATTCATTTGTAAAAGGAACTATCCTATGGTGATTTAGAGTTGATAACTAACTTTATTTATATAGAAACTTTACGACACTATCTTTATATTCAAACTTCTAAAATCATTATAAGTGCCTAAAGTATATCTTCATGTAAAAGAATTATATATGAGATAAGAAAATTAATTTAATTTTTTAAAAAACATATCATTTATCAATTATCATTTTTGGAGTGGTAATATGGTTGATGCTTTGAGTAGGAAGTCATCAAACATTGTCGCCCATTTAAATATTTCGAGAACTTTCATGATTACAAACTTTGTAGACATAAAACTTGAATTATTGAGTGGATATAAATGTTTTCCAGCTTGTTCGGTGATACTATCATTTTTGGTAGAGAAATTAAAACCAGAAGGGAGATGTATATATATAAACTATAGCTAAAGATATTACTCATAATTTAAGATAAGAATTTCAGCAATTGAAGGATGGTTCCTTTAGATTCTATTGTCAAATTTGTGTTCTAGAAAGTTACCTAAGAAAGATGCAACAATTAAAGCAATCCTATTTGTCAAAATTTATCATTCATCCTAAGATACTTGTGGTAAGAGATGAAGAGATACATAGTCGAATATATTTTTAAGGATTTGGTTTGTCACCGAGTAAAGATTGAGCACCGATACTTATCGAAATATTATAGAATATGTTGATTCTTAGATGAAAATAGGGAGCAAGTTACTATCAATTTGATGTTAGATAAACCTAAAATCCAAAAAGGACATGATAGAATTTTGGCATGTGGATTATCTTTTCTAAGTTCACCCATTTTTTTTTCTATTAATCATAGTTATTCATTGGATAAACCGACTCTATTACTTATTAGAGAAGTCATTTGATGCAATGGTATTTTCAATGATATTATATCTAATACAGTTCCAAGATTCAATATAAATAGATGATTAATTTGAAAGGATGATACAAATATTACAAAATCTTAGATTTTTAGTAGTTGAGATAAATATATGCATATAAAACATATTTCGTTATTCAAAAGGTCAATTTTAAACCTTCTTGAGGATCTATCAGAGACTATAAATAGCTCAAAGTTGATAGAATGAATCTAGAATTTGAGGCTAGAGATCAAAAAAAATTATAAGATTTGATGTGAGGGTAAATGACATCCAATATTTGTGGGCTCTTTTCAAATCTTATAAAAGATCATATCTCCAACTAATTGATTGGCCTTACATCCAACACTTATAGATCTCCATGATATATTTCATATCTGGATGCTTAAGAAATATTTTATGGATCCATTTTATGTTCACTCATGTCAATCACTATAGTTGGTAGATGGTGTTTCTTATGTGGGGTAGCTGATCAAAATTTGGGAAAGGAAGTAACATCGTACAGAAAACCACTTAGGAAAGAGATGAAGATATCAAAGAATAGAGTCCGCTTTTTTTTTTTTCATAATGTAAATCTTGGGGATCAATGTTTTAAGGTAACGAATATAATCACCATATTTTTTTAGTTCCTAAAATAGAAATTCTATAATTAGAACTTTACCATATGAGCATAATTGAATTCCTAATATGTGTATTCTAAAATGAAAATTTATTGTTCAACCATTAATAATATTTCCATTATTAAATATGCAAATATGAAATAACATAATAATTTAATTAAATATTAAATATAAAAATCAAAATTAAGGTTTTTACTTTTATTGAGATCCTCCCTCTTATCATATTAAACCAATCAGATTCTTAATATTTATTTTAATAACGATCGTGAAGACTCCAGGGGCAATAAGAGTCGAGCGAGGAAGGGGGTTGATCATCAATTGAGGAGAATAGTAAGTCACCCATTATTTATTTATGAATTTTAGATATTATTTGATGGTAGATTCTCAAAAGAAATTGACATGTAGGAAGTAAATTTTAGATTTTATAATGTTATCAAATTGCCTCGAATTGCTTATGAATTTTGAATGTTATTTAGTGGAAGATTTTCCAAATCAATCGGGATGCATGGTGTAAATTTTATAACATACAAAGTTATGTAATAACCTTTAATCATGATTAGTAAAAGTTGAATTAATAAATTTCATAAAAGTTCATGATTTTTTTAAGCATGTCAAATACTTTTTGAAGTTCATGGTGCATTAGATTAAATTTAATTTTTTTTATCAATGCTAGTTTAATGGTGTTATGATACATTATGAAATTTTGTATTCTCATATGAAAAATTAGATAAATTATTCACTTAATTTTGGATTAAAAAATAGATTTGTAGGCCACTATTGGATTCAGTCCGATCAACCGTAGCTTAGTTTGGGCTTGGGTTTAGCTTGGACCCAACCTAGCTCAAGTTAGGATAGTTTACTAGAGCAAAACAAACCCAATACAAGTCAAATCCAACCTAGTGTGACCCTAATTGGAATCAAACCCAACTTGATCCAAGTCCACTCTAACACATCAATGGGATAGGCAACTAGTGTAGCTTGAAGCTTAGTCCCCAGAACTTGTGGTGCATGCCCTTTGTCACTAACTAAACTAAATCTCGGTTTAGGTCATTTTTATACCAATTTAAATTAATTAAAGCTGGTCTTGAGTGATTCTAAACTATCTCAATTCAATTTTTGGTCTAGTTAGTTTGACTTGGGCTTAATTTAGTGTGATATTGACCCAAAATTTTATTGGTTCAATCGTGGGTTATAGTGGATTTGACACCTCTCTCTATCTTCTTATTTGATGAATGCTTTTTGTATTTTATGTTGTGACTTTTAAATATCATTAACAAATTCCAAGTTTAATTGGGATATGAGAGTAAAGGTGATGATACGATGTATACGATGATAATTGAGGACATCAATTTTTAACTAAGAGGTAGGTTGACCAACGCAAGTAGCATGATTCTGTTTGGGGGTAGTGAAATATTAGATATATTAGGTAGATGGTTCTTTCATTTATTATTAGGGAAAATGTGTCTTCACTTTGACGAGTGAAGAATATTACTTCATCCGCTATATCAATTTTCTTCAAAATAAAGAGCTCATCTTCTTGGTTAAGATATTTCTATTTGTTAGAAACTACACTATATGTCAATATGATTTATGATAATAAATACCACATGATTTGACTTTGGATGACATTATGATTTCCTGACTTTTATTTATAAATTTGAATATGTGATTTATATTTATAAGGTTTTTCTTACTTAGCATAATTGTTGATATATAATTATATATTTATTTTTAAAGTATCCGGGACTAGATATACAAGATCTTTCTTTATCTCTGGGTAGTGCTATTACAAAGTTGTAGCTTTCTCTACTCATTGTTGAGGTTGATATTACTTGATGGTTTTATTTTGAGAAAGACATTTTTAATTTAAGGTTTTGAATAAAATTGCTTTGACTTTTTAAATGCTATGGATGAATTACTAACCTCAACTTGGATCGAATCTATAATTGTATGGCACTCAAACTCTAGTCCTTGCATTTTCTTTAATTGTAGGATTCCTTCGTTCCTATTTTTACAAAGCATCGAATAAGCCAAACGAGAGATTTCAAGTGCTTGGGCGGATAACATGAACTCGTGGTTAAGCTGTGGATGTGGAAATGACTCCAATCCCAATGTCATTCTTTCTTATCTGACCGAGTAATCCTTCTCTTCCTTACGTCAAACTCTTATTTTCGTTCAATTTCCATAGCACTTACGATTTCATGTTCTCCTAATTCCTGTGAATCTCTGCCGGAGATATAAGTGCTCACTTTTCCATCTTCCATTCATGAGGTGTGGTGTGGATAATTTGCAGTCGATCTGCGAGTGCAAAGAACAAGAAGGAACGGAAAGAAAAGGGCATCACCAAATATATTTCTATAGATATCATAGACTCAGTGTTGATGCGAATGAACCCCAAGGATGCTGTGCGCCTAAGCACCGTATGCAAAGAATGGAAAGACACAACCCCACAGTGTGATCCAACACTGCGCAAAACTCCGTGGTTGCTCAATGTGTCCGATTCGAACTACTACCTTCACAGCACAGTTGACAAGGATATGTCATTCACGATCAAAATCCATGACATTCTCCCTAAAAAGTTGCATAACTGGGGCTGCTTTCATGGTTGGTTGGTGCTCGAGCATCACAGGTTCTCTCTATATAATCCTTTCACACGGGTGCGGTTGGATCTCCCACCCCACAAGCACGGAATCATGGATTTCCGTTATATGTCATCAGCTCCGACGAATCCTGATTGCGTCGTTATTGTTTTTCACATCAATGAACTTTATATTTGGAGGCCGGGCGATAAGACATGGACCATAGAGAAAAACATGAATGTGATTGATTATAGGTCGATCATGAACTTTCAAGGGAAATTCTATGCTTTAGATTATTATACTGGAAACTTAGCATGTTTTGGAGTCACTCCGTTTCGAATCAAGATTATGGATGTGCCACCACCCAAGGAATTTTTTAGAGTATCACGCAATCGGATCTATTTGGTTGAATCTTGCGGGGAGTTGTTGTTGGTTTGCTTGATTTGCAGTCTCAAGATCCCGAAAGTCTACATGTTTCGACTTGATTTCGAGAACAAGACTTGGATCAGGATAAAGAGTTTGGGTGATCGAACATTATTTTTGAGTGGTAGTCATTTTGACCAACATGGTATCTCAGTCTCGGCTCGTGAAACTGGATGCATTAGGAATTGTATATATCTCATTGATTGGTCATCAAAATGTGTTTACATCATGCGAAATCATAAGATCAAAAGAATATACAAAGGACTACAAAGTGGTTGCATCCCGCTATGGATCACTCCAAGTAAATGTTGAAAAAGAAAACAACAACTGTTGGATTAGTTAGTCATAGAGGTTTAGATAATTTTAGAGTTTCTATTTCTTTGGAAGCAAAAAGAGCAAATGACAGCTATCAATGGACTTTTGTGTCAATTGATGATTGACTATGTTTTATTTTATGAACTTTTATTTTCTTCCACATACCATGTTTGGGAGGTGCACATGTGTGCTCATAGATATCCAACTCCTTATTGTTAATGATCATATTACAACTCTAAATCCTGTGTAAGTTAATAAAAATGAAGAATGATTCAAAATTCATCTTAGTCTAAGGACATGGAGTTTCTATCTACTCACAAGAATTAATGCAGCTCACACTAAGAGACGTCTGTCTCTACCTGTTGAACTTAGTAAGCTGAGAAAGGATATCTTAGACAAAGGCTGATGATAAATCTGTTCCCTTATTTGTAAATATTTTCCTTTTAATTTCAGTTCTATTACAAATTAATTTAAATTAGTGTATCACATTTGGTATATGTTTACAGGGAATCCCATAAGATGGACAATAAACTCTGTATACAATGACACTCCGTATATGAATAAAAAGAATTCAAATATGACAATTTCATCTTTCAATTTGCTCTAACCAAAATTAATCTAAACTGTACCACCAATCCAGTTAAGGGGTTCTATCATTTGAATTGGATGATGATATCTTTTATTTAACCCAATAAGATCCTAAACTAAAATAGTCTATACACTAGCCATTGTAACCTATACCTGTGTTGGCCTAATAAAGATTTATTTTTATCACAATTGCAATTTGATTGCAGCCTAAGAGCCTTACTTGTCAACTAATCATGCGACGCATCATCCCATCTAGTAATATATTATATTATCTTTCATAATGATAGTCGATTGATTCTTTCGATTCTTTAACATGATTTTTTTATTCTCAAGCATGATGATTGATTTTATAATAGCTCACATCATTAGTCGAAGTATCTTTTATATCACTTGACTTAGCAGAAGATTCAATCGAGATATCTTAATTCATGATTTTAGATGTGTTTTAATATAAAATGAGAGGATGAAAGCTTATGCATATAGATTGTTAATGTTAGAATATGTGGCCCTTTTATTGAATAAGATATATAATAGAATTGGTTCCGTTGCGATATTTTAGCCAAGACTAAGTCCACGGAACGATTCCTCGGAGATATCCTTAATGGGAGGAAATCTTCTGAGATCTCATCTCATCGTAGACCCTCTGCTCTCGCCTATAAACGGACAGGATCTCTAGTGGATGAGGGTGTGTTAGTGTGTTAGAGCGTCATAACGTTGACACGTATAGACGCATCTCTCCGTTGAGGAATTCAGTTATTCTCCTCGACTCTCTCCCCGAAACCCTCTCCCCAAATCCATCGATCTGTGTGATCCTGTGAAAGGATAGGAAGAGAGGAGAAAGGGTCTACTCTTCGCACTCCCTGTAGATTCCGCAGCGCCGATCGGATTAAAGACGGAGCCTGCAGCAATCTTGGATCACGGTGCTGAGCAGATCAAACAAGATCTCTGAAAGGTTAATTCCGCATAATTGATTTAGCATCATTACAGATTTTTATGCTAACAATTGGTATCAGAGCTCGGTTTTTGAAATCATGCATTAGATCTGTAAATTAATTTACGATGCATAATTACCTTTATCTTCCAAGAACTGCTAAGCAGTAATGGTCACCGTCGACCTCGCTGCAAATCTGCGGTTACGCCGAGTAGCGTACGCATTACAGAACTCGTCCCATATGCGGACATTACAGAACTCGTCCCATATGCGGACTTTACAGAACTCGTCCCATATGCGGACTTTACAGAACTCGTCCCATATGCGGACATTACAGAACTCGTCCCATATGTGGACATCACAGAACCCCGTCCGTGTGACGGCATCACAGAACCCCGTCCGTGTGACGGCATCACAGAACCCCGTCCGTGTGACGGCATCACAGAACCCCGTCCGTGTGATGGCATCACAGAACCCCGTCCGTGTGACGGCATCACAGAACTCCGTCCGTGCGACGACATCACAGAACTCCGTCCGTCCGTGCGACGACATCACAGAACTCCGTCCGTCCGTGCGACGGCATCACAGAACCCCGTCCGTCCATGCGACGGTCGGCCGCACGCAGGCAGACAACCCAGGAGGCGGCCATGCGTGAGTTGGCCCTGCACAGGCGGCGGCCGCGTGCTGGCAGCAGCCACCCGCGGGTAGGAACCGCCGCAGCGACACCGGCCGCGCATGAGCAGTAGCAGCCCCGCGGCGGCAGCGCCGTGACGGCAGTGGCCGCGCACAGGCTAGATCTACCGCTGGTAGCCGCGCACAGGCGGTCGCTGGTAGCCGCGCACAGGCGGTCGCTAGCAGCCGCGCACAGGCGGTCGCTGGCAGCCGCGCACAGGCGGTAGCCCGCAGCAGCGTACAGGCGGCCAGGCCGCAGGCAGCAGCGGCAGCGCCGCTCGCGCAGGCGGCGGCGGCGGCGATGGCAGATTAGGGTTTTGGCATATTTACGTTTTTACCATCGAGGCTAGGTTTTGAAAATTACAGTTTTACCCTTTGCAAATATCGTAATTACAGTTTATGTTCTGTCAACATATTTACGGTTTTACCCTCGGGTCTAATTTCTGCCAAATTATAGTCATATTTTCGATTTATATCTTATCAAATATTTCCGTTTTTTTTATCATTATGAAATTGAGAAATTTAGGTTAAATTCTCAATTATAAAATTGATAAATATCATTTATTATAATTATGATTAATTTTAATCATGATTATATTTTTTGATTATTTGATTGGATTTAATTTTGTTTAAAAAAAAAATTATAAATTATGGTTTATTTTATGGTTTTCTCATATGAATTATTCATTATATATGTGGTAAATAAAATTAAAATCCAATTATTGTTTTTGGAATTTTCATTTATTTATTCACATGTATATGCTTGAAATTATCATATGAGTTTTATTAATGTTCAATAATTATTATGGTTATTTATTATTGAACTGTTTTGCATTATTGTTCAATAATTATTATGGTTATTTATTATTGAACTGTTTTGCATTAAATTTTAATAATTATTATTGTTATTTATTATTGAATTGCTTTGCATTAATGTTCAATAATTGTTATGGTTATTTATTATTGAACTGCTTTTACATAAATGTTCAATAATTATTATTGCTATTTTATTATTGAATTGCTTAGCAAAATTAAAGAAATATTGATGAATATTATTTGTAATTTATTTCCTTAAGTTTTATCTGACTAGTAGCTGCCAAAGTGGCCTAGGATGATAGACTTTTGTGATATGAATTATAATAAAAGTTTTATCATTTATAGGACATTTTATTTTATATCATGACATTAGTCTTATAGCCACCAAAGTGACCTGGACTAATGACTTATAAAATAATATTAAAAAATTAGTCCTAAATGATATTAAAGAAATAATATTCATAATGGCACATATAATTATGAGATTTAGATAATCCCAAAGGAGAATCTAATTCAAATAATTATGTGATAGGGTAGGATACTATTTTAGATATCCTTGCAGTTTAGGATTGTATACCCAAAGGTAACAATACCTACTCCTCTAGTATTAGTCCTCCAAAAATATTCTTGAGTGAACACTAGATATGTCAATATTTCACCCAAAGGTGTAATATAGATGATATCAATAGTTCATCAATTTTTTGACAAACTCAAAGCATTAATATTGTTATATATCTTTTTGCAGTGGTACTTCCGCATATACATTCATATGCTTCAAGTGTCCCTGTACTTTCTGGATCAAATTATTCAGAATGGTTAGAGCATGTGCAATTCACACTGGGTGTATTAGATCTTGATCTAGCATTACTTGTTGAAAAGCCGGTAGACTTGACTGATGAAAGTACTGCAGAACAAGTTAATGAAATGAAGGCTTGGGAAAGATCTGATAGGCTTAGTTTAATGTTCATAAGAATGACAATTGCAAATAATATAAAGACCTCATTACCGATTGCAACTAGCGCAAAGGAATATTTAAAGGTTATTGAAGACATATTTAAATCTGCTGATAAGTCATTGGCTGGCACATTGATGAAAGAACTGACTACGGCTCAGTATGATGGTACTCGAGGAATTCAGGATCATATCCTCAATATGGCTGACAAAGCTGCAAAACTTAAAACATTAGGCATGAATGTTGATGAATCCTTCCTTGTGCAATTTATTCTCAATTCTCTTCCTTCTCAGTTTGGCCCATTCAAGATTCACTACAATACAAATAAAGATAAGTGGGACTTGAATGAGTTGACTAGCATGTGTGTTCAGGAAGAATTGAGATTAGGTAGGAAAATTCATATAATGTCATGACGACTACTCAAGGAGGTGGTAACAAGAAAAGAAAGTTGAAGCATCATCTATCAAAGAGATTTGCTAAGTCTGGAAATGTTAAACAGACTAATGAAAAGAAAGCCTTTACTGTAAAGTGCTTCTTTTGTGGCAAGAAAGGACATGTGAAGAAGGATTGCATTAAACGCAAGACTTGGTTCGAAAAGAAAGGTATTAACTCGACCTTTGTATGTTTCGAATCAAACATTACAGAAGTTCCTTCTAACACTTGGTGGATAGATTCCGGTGCTTCAACTCATGTTACAAATAACATGCAGGGATTCCTTTCAATTCGGAAACCAAAAGAACATGAAAGATTCATCATTATGGGAAATCGTCTTAAAGCGAAAGTGATATCAATGGGAACTTATCGTCTACGCTTAGAGACGGGTCACTTGATGGATCTTGTTGACACATGTTATGTCCCTACAATTTCTAGAAATTTGATTTCTCTTTCTAGAATTGATGAGTTGGGATATTGTATTTCTTTTAGTAGTGGCAAACTCAGCATATTTTACGATTCAATAAAAGTTGGTTCTGGAATTCTTTGTGATGGTTTGTACAGAATTAATTTGGATCTTGAGTTTGCAAAGACACTAATGACCCTGCAATCAAATGTTGGATTGAAACATAGTTTCAATAATGAAAGATCTTCCATATTATGGCATAGACGATTGGGGCATATCTCCAAGGAAAGAATTGAAAGATTAGTGAAGGATAATATTTTGGAACATTTAGACTTCACTAATTTTGATATTTGTATAGATTGCATTAAGGGAAAGCAAACTAAACAAATAAAGAAAAATGCCACAAGAAGCAAAGAACTCCTTGAGATTATTCATACTGATATCTGCGGACCACTCCATATTCCTTGTTTTAGTGGAGAAAAATATTTCATCACATTTATAGATGATATGTCCAGATATGGCAAAGTTTATCTAATACATGAAAAGTCTCAAGCCGTTGATACTCTTGAAGTATACATAAATGAGGTTGAGAGACAATTAGATAGAAAAGTTAAAATTGTCAGATCTGACAGAGGTGGTGAATTTTATGGCAGATATGATGGATCTAGTCAGAATATTGGTCCTTTTGCTAGATTCCTGGAACAACGAGGTATTTGTGCTCAATATGCATTACCAGGTGTGCCACAGCAGAACGGTGTTGCTGAAAGGCGAAATCGTACTCTGATGGATATGGTTAGGAGCATGATGAGTTATTCCTCTGTACCTGAGTCGATGTGGGGTGAAGCTCTTAGGACAGCTATGTACATCTTGAACAGGGTTCCTAGCAAGTCAGTTTCATCGACTCCATTTGAGTTATGGACTGGTAGGAAACCCAGTCTGAGACATTTACATATTTGGGGATGTCCTGCAGAGATAAGAGTATTCAATCCACATGAAAAGAAATTGGAGCCAAGAACTATTTCAGGATATTTTATTGGTTATCCAGAAAAATCCAAGGGATACAGATTTTATTGCCCTAATCATAGTATGAGAATAGTAGAATCTGGTAATGCAAAATTCCTAGAAAATGGCGAAATTAGTGGGAGTGAAAAATCTCGAAGGATTAATTTTGATATTGAGGAGATTCAGGTTAATTCTCCTATATCATCTCCTGTCCGAGAGATTGTTGTTCCTCAAATCAATGAGAGTATTGATGAGGGTGAACAACAAAATAACATCCAAGAACTCTCACATGATGTTGATGTCGCCGCTGATGATCTTGTAGAAAAATCACAATTGGCAGATTTGAGAAGATCTCAAAGGAAAAGGAAACATGCCATTTCTGATGATTATGTTGTATATCTACAAGAATCAGATTATGATATAGGAATAAAAAGAGACCCCTTATCGTTTTCACAAGCTATAGAAAGTAACGATTCTGAAAAATGGTATGATGCAATGAAAGAAGAGTTAAAATCAATGGTACAGAATGATGTCTGGGATCTCGTTGAATTGCCCAATGATTGTAAAAGAGTCGGTTGTAAATGGGTCTTTAAGACAAAACGTGACTCAATGGGCAATATCGAACGATATAAAGCCAGACTTGTGGCCAAAGGTTTTTCTCAGAAGGAAGGCATCGACTATAATGAGACTTTTTCTCCTGTTTCTAAAAAGGACTCATTGAGAATCGTTATGGCATTAGTAGCTCATTATGATCTTGAGTTGCATCAGATGGATGTGAAAACAACATTTTTGAACGGGGATCTAGATGAGGAAATCTATATGGAACAACCCGAAGGATTCATAGAAAAGGGAAAAGAAAGTTGGGCTTGTAAACTTAAGAAATCCATTTATGGCCTTAAACAAGCTTTCAGACAATGGTATATAAAGTTTCATAATACCATTACTTCCTTCGGATTTAAGGAAAACACTGTTGATCAGTGTATATACCTGAAGGTAAGTGGGAGCAAGTTTATTATATTGGTCTTATATGTGGATGATATTTTACTTGCCAGCAGTGATCTTGGTTTATTGCACGAAACCAAGATGTTTCTCAACAAGAACTTTAAGATGGTTGATATGAATGAGGCATCCTATGTCATTGGCATTGAGATATTCAGGGATAGATCTCAAGGATTATTAGGATTGTCTCAGAAAGGATATATTGATCGTATCTTGGAGAGATTTAATATGCAGCTTTGCTCAACCAATGATGTGCCTATTACTAAAGGTGAAAAATTCAGTCAAAACCAGTGCCCAAGAAATGACTTAGAAAAGAATCAAATGAAGAATATTCCTTATGAATGCGTAGTTGGAAGTCTATTATATGCTCAAACCTGTACAAGACCAGATATCAGTTTTGCAGTTGCAATGCTGGGAAGATATCAAAGCAACCCAGGAATGGAACATTGGAAAGCTGCAAAGAAAGTAATGAAATATCTACAAGGGACAAAAGATTATATGCTCACATACAGGAGATCTGATCAGCTTGAAGTAACTGGATATTCAGATGCTAATTTTGCAAATTACCTCGACAGCAGGAAGTCCACTTCAGGATTTGTATTTATGTTAGCTGGTGGGGCAATTTCTTGGAAAAGTGCAAAGCAATCGCTTATTGCATCATCAACAATGGAAGCTAAATTTGTGGCATGCTTTGAGGCCACAAATCAAGCTTTATGGCTGCGAAATTTTATCTCAGGACTTGGTGTGGTCGACTCAATTGCCAAGCCGCTGAAGATATTTTGTGATAACACCGCAGCAGTTTTCTTCTCTAAGAATGGCAAGTACTCTAGTGGTTCCAAGCACATTGAGTTAAAGTACTTGGTGGTTAGAGAAAGAGTCCAGAAACAGCAAGTGTCTATTGAGAACTTGAGCACCACTATGATGATTGCTGATCCATTGACAAAAGCCTTACAGTGCAAAATATTCAAAGAACATGTTCTTAGAATGAGGCTTGTGAGCAAGTCATAAAGGATATGGTGATGCATGTTTATGTGGATGCTATTATTGACATTTATTTAATTAAAGTTATCTGTTTCTGCTATCTTGTTTACATTTATGTTTATGCATATTATGGTTGAATGTAATAACAGGATTGTCTTGACAAGACAAATTACAGGGGTCATTATGGACTATGTTAGGAAAGACTAATAATGTTGTGGTACATAGAAGGGAGTGACATTGATGAAATACAACCGCTATGACTCGCATTGATAGTTGGACTTAATATAGTATTATTGTGATTATTGGACTTATTGGCTTATTTTAAAACATGGCCATGTATAAAATGCTTTTTAAAAATTTTTGGAATCCAATTAGGTAAAATTGTTTTCAAACAAATTTTGTTTTGTTTGTTTTGATTTTGTATCTCTTTTATATCTTATCAATTAATGGGCCAAGTGGGAGAATGTTAGAATATGTGGCCCTTTTATTGAATAAGATATATAATATAATTGGGTTCCGTTGCGATATTTTAGCCAAGACTAAGTCCACTACGGAACGATTCCTCGGAGATATCCTTGATGGGAGGAAATCTTCTGAGATCTCATCTCATCATAGACCCTCTACTCTCGCCTATAAACGGACAGGATCTCTAGTGGTTGAGGGTGTGTTAGTGTGTTAGAGCGTCATAACGTTGACACGTATAGACGCATCTCTCCGTTGAGGAATTCAGTTATTCTCCTCGACTCTCTCCCCGAAACCCTCTCCCCAAATCCATCGATCTGTGTGATCCTGTGAAAGGATAGAAAGAGAGGAGAAAGGGTCTACTCTTCGCACTCCCTGTAGATTCCGCAGCGCCGATCGGATTAAAGACGGAGCCTGCAGCAATCTTGGATCACGGTGCTGAGCAGATCAAACAAGATCTCTGAACGGATGGCATCAAAAGGCATCAAAAGGTACGCATCGTATAGATCTATGTATTGAATTTCAATCCTGGCATGTAGGTTAATTCCGCATAATTGATTTAGCATCATTACAGATTTTTATGCTAACAGTTAAAACCTCATGCAACACAAAATTTCATCAGAGATGTCGGACATTGTAATCATCAAAATTTCTCACACATTCGAGCACAGGAAAATTTTCTTCGATTGAGGACAGCCATAATGGACCTCTTAATTGAGAAGCAATCTTATTCCCACCCTACACCAGTTTCCAAGGCAAGGAATTCATGAAGAGAGCGTTCAATGGCATCTGAATCAGATGGTTGTGATCACCAAGGTGGTCAAAATGGTGCTGCGTTTACGGAACCGAGGCATGGAATATAGAAATGGGAAAAACTAGTTTCGCAGTAGCTTCCTTGAGCACTGAAACAGTGGAGGCTTTAGAAGCTTCACTTTTTCCTGATGCAGACAAGAATCTAATTTGTAATGGCCTCCTGAACTCCTGCATGTTAAGGTCGAGAATATCCATGCACGCATTGATTGAACAATGGATTCATGTGCAAGATTTATCAAACATAATGTTGCTCAAATAACACACTACTCCTTTCCTCAAAAGTCAGCTGGTTCTATCTCTCTCATTCATCATCTGTGATTCCTAACAACAACAGCTGTGTCATAGAATAATAGAAGTTGAGTTCCTTTTTCTTTTTCTTTGGGTGAAAAGAGAAGCCATTTGAGGCTTCGAGTTTCTCGTTCCTGCTCATCCATTACTAGTGGTTGCTTGCTTGTATAAAAGATTAATATCTTACGGGTTTATCGAGGATCCATAAGCTTCTAATACCGATTCAAACCAACCAGACAACAAGAAGCCCATATATGTCTTGTCCTAGATGGAGAAGATGGAGAAGATGGAGAAGAAGCAAATCCGCCAATGACTTCAACTATTACATTGATTTCTTTATGAATTTTGAATATATTCAACCGTAGGTTTAAAAACAAAATTGAAATGCATGATGCAAATCTTAGTAATTAAATGTTGTTAAATTACCTTGAATTTTTCATCATGATTTAGTTTAACTGCTTGTCATTGTTGGCTTAATTATGCTATGAACATATTATAGAATTATATATTTTTATATAATAAATTTGAGAAATTATTCTCTTATGTTGTATAAAAAACCTTTGGATTGATGGATCACTATTGAATCCATTGCGGTCGGGCTACCCCAATTCGGGCTTGGGATTGGCCTGGATTGGACCCGGCTCAGGTGGGGTGAGCCGACTGGGCGAACTAGACCCAACTTGGACCAAACTCCAAGACAATCAGGTCTAGCCCAATGCATCAATGAGGCAGACCGAGGACCATAGAAGCCCGAACCCTAACTTGGCCCAATAGTGTCAAGCCCTGTGCGGCTGAACCAAACCGATTAGGTTCGACTGGTTCAAGCAGATCCATGGACTAGTTTTGGCTGGTTCAAGCTAGTTTATGCTGTTTTTGGATATGATTTGAGCTAGTCTTAGTCCGCGTAATCAGTTTGATTTGGACTTGGTTCAATGTGATTTTGGTCCGAACACTGATCAGTTCAACCTTGGTTTGGGCCAATCATGGGTTATAGTGGGTTAGACTACTTCTATCTCATGACCTAACGAATTTAAAAGGGTTTTATTTGAAGTTATTCTAAGAATTTTTAAAATCCTAATAAATTCTAAATTTGAATTATAAACGATGATAAGATATATATGATGATAGTTGAGGACATTATTTCTTTGCCATGTGGTTGGTAAATGTTAATACGTAATTGTTGACTCATTAGTTGGCCCGGTTGGTTCACTATTGAAATTGCAAGTCCTTCCACTTGCTGACATGAAGAGCTAGCGTGGCGAGCCGATGTGGAGAACCTGTTGAGGGAGATGGTTCACTAGGAGCAATCTGACCCTTATGTGGTGGAGGGTTGGAGAGCTAGGTTATCCTTATTGTTTGGTCCCCTTCTGGTTGCGTCTTCGGATGATACCGGGGGTCCTACATAATAGATCTATACCGGGGGTGTCTTGGCTTGACCCATCCAATACTTAAGTTAGAGAGATAGAAGGGGAGATTAAGAATGTAAGTAAGAGAATGAAGAACTCTTACTCGCCCGCCCCTCCTTGGCTAGAGGCTTCACTTTTATACATGAGCGCTTGGTGACATATACGGGTGCTCATGAAGGTTCCCCTTATCCTATATGGTGGAGGCATTAATGAGGGCGATTTACTGGTGTGTCTCCTTTGGTGATTGGGGTATACCATTGGGGGGATACTTTTGGACTGACTTACCACTTTAGGTTAGGCAAGGAGTGGTTCCTTTATCAGTCGTTAGGAAGAGAAGGCTGGTGAAGTCGGACCATGCCGTCGGTCATTAATGCGGAGGCATGGCTTCTGTTGATGTATTAGTTAGGAGTGGGTTGTCTGAGCCTATTCCTGGAAGTTGAGGCTAGCAATGTGACCTCCTACTAGCAGTTATAGGGAGTAGGTGGTTCCTAAGCTTTTGCTCAAGTGAAGTTGTACAGTTCCATCATTGACTTAGCGATACCATCATATGTGATGCTACCACTATGAATGTGGTGCCATCGCCTAGTGTGCCACTATAGATTAATGAGATAACCAATGCAATGATTCAATCTATTGGTATGTCGATTAATTTTTCAACATGTGGATTCATCATCTAGCTTGCCGATGATCCTCTAACGAATCAAGTTATAATATAATTCATCGATCAATCCTTGGACACATTGATTTATTCTCTAATTAAATATTCGACGTTAATATCTCATTCTTTATTTTAATGCTTGATCCTATAACTTGACATCCGATTCTCTTATTTGATGTTTAATCCTATTCTGGACTCTTAATCAAAGTATCTCTTGTATTACTTATCTGAAAAATATATTTCATATAATATTAGTTTCTAAAATTCATAAATTAATTTTATCAACAAAATATAAGATATATAATAATATCTTTTTTTTATTATGATAACTAATTAATGAAAGAGGTTAAAAAGACTCTCGTATCTGTGTCATAATTATATGATTAATCTCAAACTCATCAATTGAGTTATTCATCATCGAAATACAAAGTACAAGATCGTCAAAGGATAACTTGAATCATCGCTTTGGATGCTTGGAATTCTGCTAGGGCAAAACATTGACGCATGTCTGCTTCCCTTCGGATCCATTTCAATGATCACAAGATGGATGATGCTATTATTGTGAATTTTACTAGTGATCCCTTGATATGTGATAGGGCTATTAGCAAATGAAGCATACTTGTTGCCCCCCTATATATTGAGTAGACTTATGGTTCAACTGCACGTAGTTGTAACACATGACTATAGCTTCCCGAATGTATTTATATCATGCATGCTGCAATTGTCAAATTGGTTGTTAGTGTTGCCTCACCTTATTCGAAGGTCTCCTATCAATACAGCTCAAAGTCAATTCACCTTGTAAGGAAGAAGACTGGGAGGTCTGCCTTAGGTCCTTTTAGATTCATGTGCCCTTAAATAATTTTCTAAAATAATTACCTTACTAATGACATTCGAATAAGGTGATACTTACAAAATTTGTTATTGATGATCTTTCTTTTAAGGGTTGAGTCTCTTTATTTTCATCCACCACGAAGAAAGCTCTGTCAAATAATCTTCTATTATATTTTTAGAAACTCTTTTGGTTTTTAAAGATGCAATAATGCTAGAAACTACACTTATATAAGATATCCCCAAATAGTTGGGAATCACAATACCATAATCAACCTTCAATATTCGACATTGCATATTCTACCATGAGTCAATTTTTTCTTCAAGAATGAAGGAGATAAAAGTGACGTTCTACTTTCCAATGCAATCTATGTTGGTGATTGTTGCGGGTACCAACTTTACATCGTGGTCTCGGGGCCGACGCTGCTTCGTTCGGGTCTGAATGATGAGGGATCTTGTTCGGCGTCCCTTTGGGTTGCCAAGGCGGTCGGTCATGCTGATCGGGTCGCGTCAGAGCTCGCCGAGCTTCTCCGGGGGATGGAGGTTCCTCGCCTGGGTGTTCGGGGGAAGGAGCTCCGTCTTCATCCCTGTACACAGGTCGGGTCGGGAGAGTTCGACCCGACCCCTCCGACGATCAAGTTAGTGGATAGTCGCAATGGGTTTTTCTAGTTTAGTTCTCCTCCTCCTCCTCCTCCTCCTTTCTTTTCCTTCGGAGTGCGAGGGTTTTTATAGTGAGAATTATCGTTGTCTGATGTGCTGGCCCGCAGGGAGCGGGACCGTACTTCTGGTAGCGTTTGACATTGCCGTTGGTGTGGCATGAGGGATCGAACCTAAACAGAGTGTTAATGCGCCTTGGTAAGCGTTCTGATCCACGTTGATCAGGTGTCTCATCAAGTCAACAGAGGCGTGATGCGTCACCTGGTGCAGCTGATGTCACGTGAGTCATATCACAATTATTACCCTCATCATATTCCCCCTCGAAAGGAAGTTATGCGTCGGTTGCTATAATGGGAGTCCGATGCATGGCTTCGGCTTTGAGAAATTGTCCCTACCGAGCGTTTGCCGGTCCGTCGCCAAGGGTGCGGGAATCATGGAGTTTAGTAATGAAGGAGAGCTGCGTGCGCAGCAGTGACCCCGGGGTAGAGTGCGACCGAGGAGCACAACTCAATCAATCAGGCCGAGCAGAGGCTATGGTTTCGAGCGACAGGTAACCGAGGGGCATGACTTAGGCGGGCGGGCCGTACAGGCGTGGTCTCGGGCAACACGTAACCGAGGAGCATGGCACAACCGGGCTGGCCGCGCAGGCGTGGTCTCGGTGCGCCGTGTAGGCCACGCAGGTGTGGTCTCGGGCAACATGCGGTCGAGGAGCACGACGCATGCGGGTTGGCCGCACAGGCGTGGTCTCGGGCAACAAGCGACCGAGGAACACGACGTAGGCGGGCTGGCCGCGTAGGCGTGGTCTCGGGCACCATGCAGCTAAGGAGCACGACGCAGGCGGGCAGGCCGCGCAGGTGCGGTCTTGGGGAACATGCGGCCGAGGAGCACGGCGCAGGCGGGCAGGCCACACAGGCGTGGTCTCGGGCAACATGTGGTCGAGGAGCATGATGCAAGCGAGCTGGCCGCGCAGGCGTGGTCTTGGGCAACATGTGTAACATCCCATTAGTCCCACATCGGAAGTGGGCAATGTGTATGATTAGCTTATAAGGGCCTGATGAGTGTACTACATTAACTCCCGCTTAAGCATTTTGGTCCGCGGTTGAATGACCAAAATGGAGTTATTGGCTAGTTGGCTCATCAGACTCGGGTCGTGACATTTGGTATCAGAGCCGACCTAGCATTTGGGTAGGGTGAGAGGGCTCGAGTAGGAAAGGGCTACCCGTGGATGGAGTCGAGAACTCATCACGGCGTGGAGCCACCACTGAGTTAAACCTCACAAGCACTATGCTAGGGTTCGATCTGGGTTATGTCGGGCCTTGACGAGGACGTCAATCTAATTGAGTTGGGGATATTGTAACATCCCATTAGTCCCACATCGGAAGTGGGTAATGTGTATGATTAGCTTATAAGGGCCTGATGAGTGTACTACATTAACTCCCGCTTAAGCATCGAAGTCTTTGACGAGCTGATCAAAGGAGGCGATCGTCCCGGTCTTCAGACCATTGTACCATGTGTGGGCTGGCCCCCTCAGGGTCATGGGAAACGCCCTGAGCCGGAAGTTCGGGGGCCCCTCAGGGTCATGGGAAACGCCTTGCACATCAAAGCATCAGAGGTTCCATACAGCGCCATTTGGGCACGGAAAGCGGCTACGTGGTCCATTGGGTCAGTGGAGCCATCATATGCATCCAAAGCGAGGAGCCGGAAGTTCGGGGGAACCATTTGATCTTGTATCTCGGGTGCAAATGGAGACCCTTAGTGTGCGCCCTCCCCGATAATGCCTCAGGTTCCGGGCGACCGCTTAGGTTTGCCATCACTCGATTCTCGAGTGGGAAGCTCCGAAAGTGGCGTGTGGGCCCGAACGGGTGGCCTGGGTCGTTGAATATCCGCCAATAGCGCTCTAAGGTCACGGTGGGGTGTTCGTCATGAGGATCTCCATGCGGGGGATGTTCCCCTAAAGCTCTAGTTGGATATGACCTCTCAGTCGCAAGTTCGTCTGAGCCAATTGGGTGATCCGCCGACATTCCGGCCCTCCTTCTAGCACTAAAATGTTGCGAGTAACAACTTTACGTCATGGCCTCAGGGCCGACGCAGCTTGGTTCAGGTCCGAATGATGGGGGATCTTGTTCGGCGTCCCTTTGGGTTGCTAAGGCGGTCGGTCATGCTGATTGGGTCGCGTCGGAGCTCGCCGGGCTTCTCCGGGGGATGGAGGTTCCTCGCCTGGGTGTTCGGGGGAAGGATTGTCCTTGCACACAGGTCGGGTCGGGAGAGCTCGACCCGACCCCTCCGACGATCAAATTAGTGGATAGTCGCAGGGGTTTTTTCTAGTTTAGTTCTCCTCCTCCTCCTCCTCCTTCCTTTTCCTTTGGAGTGCGAGGGTTTTTATAGTGAGAATTACTGTTGTCTGATGTGCTGGCCTGCAGGGAGCAGGACCGTACTTCTGGTAGCGTCTTACGTTGCCGTTGGCGTGGCGTAAGGGATCGAACCTGAACAGAGCATTAATGCGCCTTGGTAGGCGTTCCGGTCCACGTTGATCAGGTGCCTCATCAAGTCAACAGAGGCGTGATGCGTCACCTGGTGCAGCTAATGTCACGTGAGTCCTATCACAATTATTACCCTCATCGGTGATACATAGGAGAGATTAACTAATGCCCCTATTTCGATGATTTATTAAGGAGGAGAAGATTTTGTTATGTATAATCATGCATGAATTTATCGATTTTAATGTGTTTTAACTCAAAATAAGAGAATAATAGCTTACACATCTAAACAGTTGTAAGGAGAATCACCCTACTCTTGATTTGGAGTTGGCAACTATTGTATTTGACTTTGGAGGCATTAAATTTATAATCAAAATTTTAAAATCTTTATAAATCATAAGTACCTTAAGGACATCTTCATGTAAAAGAGTTAGTCCATGAGATAACAAAGATGGTTCATTGATGCTAATGTTGTCATTGATGCTTTGAGTATAAAGTTATCAAATCTAATAGACCATTAAAATATTGTGAGAACTTTTATGATTACAGGCTTCATACATATGAAACTATAACTATTGAGCGGACACAAAAGGTTTTTTTTGGCTTGTTTGGTAATAATATTCTTTTTGATGAAAAAAATTAAGTAAAATCATAAGGGTGATGTATATATATACAAACCGTAGCTAAAGACATAACTGAAGATTTGAAACAAGAGTTACAACAAGCGAAGAATGATTATTTTATATTCTACTATTAGCAAAGAGTTCTACGATGTGATGGAGTTCCCATTAGACATGATTAATTAGACAAGAATTATTTCATTAACAAGAGTTATTTATTAGATAATCCGTTAATTATTTCATTGTCTAATGAATACTCTTGTTAATAGAAAAACACTCGTTGCATTATTCATTAGACAAACCTTGGATGATATTAATTGTCTAATGAGTAATTAATAATGCTAGATTGTCCAATGGGAACTCCATTGCATCAATATGACTTCTTATTATTTGGAACGCCTTATGGTGTAATGCTTTCTCCTCTCTATACTACGCCAATTAAAAATCTGGTTGGCTTTTCGTGTGTTAGGAACTGCATCAACTTATCGTACTCCATACGTTGAGCTATGATCCATCGGCATGAACTTTTCACGCACTGACCATGGATTTTCAAGCTAAATCTGTTCTTTGGGACTTCGTCGATCACAGTAATGTTTTCTTCTTCTTGAGCACTGGAAATTGTCAGCTATAAGCTTTCAACCTTGGAGAATGCAGTCAGTAGAGAAACACACGAGAGAAAGAAGTGGGAGTGTCACAGATCCCATGATTCATGAGATATGCGAGCTTGCACCTAATGTCCAGCCTCACGAAGAACCCTGTGAGACCTCCCCACAGCTCAGTTCTAAATTGTTTTCCCCTACCATATTGCCATTAACATATGCACAGAAATATTACGACTCACTAGACCTAAAATTGATGTTGAACATAAAGCGACTGTTGAAACAGTATAGCTTTAGAGGGGCCAAAAGCCTAATCTGACGATGCGTTGAGCGCTTCAACGCTTTCCAAGACCAATAGAAGTAACGCAAAATTTCATAAGAGATGTCAGACATTGTAATCATCAAAATTTCTCACACATCGCGGAGCACAGGAAATTTTCTTGGATAGTCATAATGAACTCTCTTAGTGGAGAAGCAATCTTATTACCACGGTACACCAGTTTTCTAGGGCAAGGAAGTCACGAGTATTCAATGCCATCTGAATCGGATGATTGTGATTGCTAAAAAGAATATAAAATGATTGTTAAAAAGAATAAAAAATAAAAAAATTTATTGAACAAGTTTTATCGAAGAAGAAACTTTATCGTTAAATACATTAACATGTTCCTCTCCTATTTATACAGATTATGAGGGATGATTTTTCTCAACAGACTAGTCGATTTTCCTTAACATAGTAAGAAATTTCCTCATATAATTGGAGAAATCTTATCTACTATCATGCCTCCGCAAGATGATGATCTTGTCAAAGACATCAATCTTGGATCGATGTAAAACAAACATTTTATGAGCGAGAGGCTTCATGAGTAGGGCAAGAGCAGGTCCTTGTTGTTGCTGCGGCTACAACGATGATGGTGGCGACAGTGATGGCTGTAGCAGAGGAGAAAGCTACAGCAATGGAGAAAGCTATAGCAATGCGATAGTAGAGGAAGAAGCCGCAACAGAGGAGGAAGCTACAACGATGCTAAAGTAGAAGAGAAAGCTATAATTGAGGTACAACAAAGGAGGTAGCTAAAACAGAGGAGGAAGCTGCAGTAGAGGTGCAGTAGAGGAGAAAGCTATAGTAGAGGAGCAGTAGAGGAGGAAGCTGCAGCATAGGTGCAACAAAGGAGGAAGTTGTAGCGATGCTACAACAGACGAGAAAGTTACAACAGAGGAGAAAGCTACAATAGAGGAGGAAGCTACAGCTGAGGAGCAGTAATGCTACAGAAGAGGAGCAGTAATGCTACAGCAAAGGAGGAAGCTACAGCGATTTAGTGGAGAAGCCTGCAATGATTTGCTTTTAACAGGAGCTGAGGATCGATAGTTGACAATGAGGCAGTAGGCTGCGATTGATGCAGATCACAGTCTGATGAAGACAATGCTATGGCGGCGGACAACCCGAGCCTGGGGTCGGTGCAGGCGACGTCGGTGAAGAAGAAAGCCGCATGGAGGAGAAGAGGGAAGGAGCGACTAGGGGTTGGAGAGGGATCAACTACCGAGGGCGAGTAGCCGGCGACACCAAAACAAGCCCTCATTGTTGTGGCCGCACTTGATGGCGATGCTAGGTGTGGTTATGGCAACGGCTGGGGTAGCAGCTAAGGTGTCACACACCGTACAGCGGACGGAGAGGGGAGTCCGACAGGGAAGCAAGTCTGACGGGAAAGAGTTCCCCCCTTCTTTGCTCTGCAAAGGCAAGGGATATGGTGAATGGTAGGCTTTGATGGCCATGGAGCCTTGCTCGTCTCACTTGCTCTGATACCATGTTGAAATGAATAGAAGATAAGAAGAATTATTGAAAAAGCTTTATTGAAGAAGAAACTTTATTGAAGAAGCTTGAATACATTAACATGTCCTTCTCCTATTTATACAGATTAATAGGGAGAATTTTCTTTAATATAATAAATGATTTCCCTCAACAGAGTAGAGAAATTTTCTCATATAATTGGAAAAATCTTATTGATATCAGTGATCACCCAGGTGATCAAAATCGTACTGCATCTATAGAACTAAGGCATGGAATATAAAAATGGGAAAACCTTCCACAGATAGCTTCCTTGAGCACTGAAACAGTGCAGATAAGAATATGATTTGTAATCGGCCTACTGGCCTCCTTTATGTTAAGAGTAAACAATGTGTGCAAGATAAGGCCATTTAAATAACAAACTACTCATGTTCACTTCAACTTTGTCCTAGTCATAAAGTCAGTTGGTTTTCTCATTCATCACCTATGATTCCTAACAACAACCGTCTCGTATAAGAATAAAAATTAGGTTTTTTTTTAAAAGGTAACAAGAGAAGTCACGTTAGACTTTCCCTTTTTTCATTCATACACCATCAAATCATATATTTATCTCTAATATTCTATTATATTCTCATAAAATTAAGCTTATATTAGGATATCAATCTTGATTTAATATAATTGAAATATCTTATGAGCGAGAGGTTTTGTGAGAGAGTCTACTGGTTGGGTAAAAATATAAATATGAGAAACACATAGTTGATATTTAACAACTTAAATTCTAATGAAGGTAAAGTCGATAGTAATATGTTTCATGTGTGAGTGAAATATTAGATTGATGCATATGTAAGTGACACTAGATTGATATTAATATTATCACAATATATTATAGGAGTGGATTGGGAGGTGATGCTAAGTGTGTAGCAAATTGGTGACCTAGTTGAGTTATGTAGCGGTGGTAGTGATAACTCAGTGCTTAGCTTCAGCGGTGAATCTTGTGATTACATTATATTTCTTGAAGCTCCAACTAATTATATTTGCTCAAAGAAAGACAATATAGATTGAGTAGACATTCTATCATAAGTGTTGCATGTCTAATAAGCATCAATAAAGGCATGAAGATGATGTAATGAGTGTTTATAAAGAAAAAGTCCACGATTAAGAGTCCCTTTAAGATATCGTACGATAAGTTTTAGTATAGACCAATATGTGGTGGATGGTCGATACATAAATTGTTATGGTTTGTTAATTATAAATAAGATGTCTGGATGTGTGAGAGATAAATACTGTAAAGAACCAAGTACTAATCGATATTGTATGGGATCTATAGTTTGCCATCATATAATTGAAGTGATTCAATAGTGAATAGTGGAGTGATGACTTCTTTTGCATTATGTATATTCATCTTTGATAATAGATCTTAAATATACTTCTTTTGAGATAAGAAAAGTCCACAAGATATGAATGTTGCTTTCACTCCCGAAAAGTAGTTTAAGGTTCCTAGATCTTTAATGGAGAATCAATCTATTAATTACTTAAGGAATTATTTGATCTCTATAGGATTATTTCTTGTGATGATAATATCAAACACATAAACTAGTAGATATATAATATTTTTTTATTATCATAAATATAAAGATGTGTTAAATTTGGAGTTGATCAAACCAACTGATGTAAAAAATGAGCCAAGTTTAGTATACTAGGTTTTTAGAGCTTAGCGAAGTTTAAAATAGTTTTTTTTTTAATTTTATAAACATGACTTAGATATTGAGGATTGATAAAGCTAGGAGGTTGTTACATAAAGATATTTTTAGTTAAGGTCATATGCATAAAAGCATTGTTAATATCTAGTTGGCGTATATGCTAGTTTTAAATGATAGCTAAACTCCAGATAAGTCAGATTATTATTAGTTTAATAATCGAACTAAATATTTCTATGAAATCAACACATGGTCATTGGTGAAACCCTTCGGCCACTAGACGTGCTTTGTATTTGGATTTTGCTTAATTCGAAAGATCTACTTATACCCAATAATATTTTATATATGATGAAATAATACAAGGGTCCATTTGACATTTTAAAGTAGGGCATCACATTCTTTACATATGACTTTAGGTTAGTGTGAAGATTTTTAAACTTATATAATGGTTGTGAGTTCAGTAGGTTTAGATGGAGAGCTTATGGTAGTATGAAGGTCAAGGATTTGTTGTAATTTGAAAATACTATTTTTGGAGCGTGTTATGTGATGTTCAGGCTCGATGATATTATTAAATTATGTTGGAGATATGAGAATTATTGAAGAGTTACTAACATGTACCTAATTAGGCTAATACACTTCGATGTCGCTTAGCCGAGGTGAGGACAAAAACATCATTTCTGGTGCCATGAGTGTTGCTTTATCGAGATTACAGGGTGAGTTGGTGGAGAAGAAGTTATAGAGGGAGTGAGGTATTGATGAACTAGAATGATTAGAGAGAGTAGGTCTAGAGGAGAGTTGTTGGTTGATGTGGTGAGATGTGTGTTTCAGGCCTACTTAAATAAATCTAGTGATATATGGTTATTGTATAGCTCATATTACTGAAGGCACAATGAAGATGATGTGATACAAAGACTTCTAAATATGTAGATCATAGCATTGAAAAATATTATGGTCAATATGCAAGGCTTAGATCTTGGTATTGACTTGTGTAAAGTGTAGGGGTGTAGCTAGGGATAACATAAACAATCAAATACTTAGAATTTTTAAAGATTTGAGATTTTATGAAATAGTTTTTCAAATGGTAACTAATGTTATAGGATGAGGATAAACATACGATTAATGAGGTATACTAAAAAGTTGCTCACTAAAAAGTTAATGACATGGAAGCTTGGTGTAAAAGGGTAAGACTAGTTTCAACTATATATCGATCAATAGAGCCAACTAATTAAAGTGTGTGGTGGTAATTTGAGATGTTGTATACCATAGGATGAGAGGTAAGTTGTTAGAACTTATGGGAATGCCTGAATAGAGGAGTCCACCAACGATCTACTTTGCTATCAATCGAGTAGAGCTGAGCAATTGTAGAGGATCATTAGTGGAGGTAGATCTAATCTATGATCAATATGATTGTGGAATAGATCGTATTTGTAAGATGAAGTAGATCTATTGTAGAGCAGATCTGTTCCCTCTCGATCATGATTATTCTTCTTGTGATAGCAACACCCCGATGGCTACAATAGAGTCACACAAAAAGGGGCAACAAGGATGATGATTGCATTCAGAGCTTAGCAAATTCAATGGCGATGGATTGAGAAGCATTATCCTCTAGGGAGGTAGGTGATAGTGGGTCGATGATTATGCCAACTGTGAGCACATTCAATGATGATAGAGAGGGGGAACATCGACAGTAGGGGGAGGTGAGCGATGGAAGGGGTGAGTGGCAATAGAGGGATCCGTTGTTCGACGATTGTGACTATAGCTAGTAGAGTCAGTAATGATTAGGGAGTTATCTATGGCTCCTACTTCGGTTTCAAGAGATCTTAGATTTGCATATCTAGGATCTATAATCTGTAGATCGGGGCAAATTAGTGAGAAGAAGTTGGAGTTATAGTTTCTTGAGTAGATAAGTGAGAATGCTTCTGATGAGGAAATGAAGCTTGAACCCCAATGGCACTACGCTAGTGTGATCTTCCCAAATAGAGTAGTGAATAAAGAATAGCATCGAGGGAACTGTAATGAAGAACAAGAGAAGAATAGGAGGAGAAAGCCTTGCTTAGAAGCAAGGAGACTCTAATACCATGTAGAATATAGGAATACGTTGTAAAAAAGATTGATTTCATTCATTGAGGTAATGTGTGTTTATACAAGTTTTAAGGGAGAGATTTTTCTCAATCATACACTCAAATTATATAATCAAATCAATCATTCAAATATATAATTGATTCTCAAATTATATATTGATTGAGGATATAAGGAATGCAAGGATTAATAGATTAAGACATTATGAGAAAGAGTTGAGAAAGACATCAAGTTTCGTGAACTATATTTATATCAAGATCACTTAGTTAAGAGAGATTTTCTTAATCAATTATGATAATATTTTCATATCTTCTATCATGCCCTGCAAGATTGATATAGGTTAGAGAGAAAGATTTTCTCTATCAAGATCAGTTAGTTAAGAGCAAGATTGAGCTCCTGTCAAGGATGCCGATCTTGGACTGATGCAATGAAAATATTTTGTGGGCGAAAAGCTTTGTGAGAGAGTCTACTAGTTGGTTAATTGTATGTACATAAAAAACACATAGTTGATGTTTGACAACTTAATCTTTAATGAAGTGGAAGTTGATAGCAATGTGTTTCATGTGCAAGTGGAATACTGGATTAGCATATATGTAGGTGGCTTCAACATTATTATAATATATTATAGGAGTGAGGGTAGAGTTGATGTCAAGTTCCTTTAGTAGATTTGTGACCTAATTGAGTTTTAGTAGCGATGGCGATGACTTAGTATTCAGCGACTATTTTCTGCTTCTTTGAACTCTAATTGATTAGAAGTGCTCCGAGGAATATAATATACCCAAATGCAGATATTTTATTATCAATGTTCCTTGCCCATATTGGTTGGGTATATTGTGATTAAGAGGGAAAGATTTTCTCTATCAAAGATCAGTTAGTTAAGAGAGATTTCCTCTGCAGAAATCTTATCTTATCTTCTATCAATAACCATATATCTATTTCTAACTTTACCAATATTATTTGCTTGTATAAACTATGAATACCTCATGAGTTTCTCAAGGATCCATCAGCTTTTAATACCAATTCAAGTCAACTATCATTCATAGGTTTCTCGAGGATCCATGGGCTTATTTCAGGCCAATTTCAACCTTTAGCCCTAATTTACTTTAATTTTAGCCTTCAACCAAATTTCAACCGTTGGGCTTATTTCAACCTTTTCCTTTACTATTTCGTTCATCAATTTGTATACACTTATTTTATAATTTAAAATATATCAAAGATGTATTCTTTGAGATTATCTCAACAAAAGCATTTGCACATTTACTTAATCAAATAATTAGTCTATTACTCAATATCAAAATACGAAGTCAACAAAGGATAACTCGAATCATCGTGTAGGAAGCTTGGCCTCCTATTAGCAAACCAAAAATTCATGTTTGCTTCCATTGAGACATACTCCATTGATCATGAGATGGACGATGCAATCGTTGCAATCTTTGCCGACAATCTCTTCACATGTAATAGGGCTAGTAGCAAGCAAAAAAACCTTTGTTGCCCTACTAGACATTGATTAGAAATATGGCTCATCAGCTCATTGTTGCAGCACAAGACAATAACTCTGCCATAAGTATTTCTTGCCTTTTTTGAGGATCTATAATCAATATTACATAAGGGTAATTCAAGTCTTAGGGAAGAAGATTAGGAGGTCTACCTTCGGTCATTTCAATTCAAGTGCACTTAAGATATTTTTCTAAAATAAGCATCCTACTCATGACCCCTGCATAGGTTGGTACCTCCAAAAGGAAAACTTCATAGTAGATGTATAAAGGAAGATCTTAAAGTTTTTGAATGTCAATTTCTATTAAATTTTGTATTTTGATGATGAAACCAATTGATAATTATGTTTATATTTTAATTTGTGTTTTGCATGATGCAGGATGCTTCGATCAGGATGAGACAATTAAATCAAGAAAAATCATGTTGTGCCGGAGGATAACATGTCAGAAGATTGGACGTCGGGCCGGAGGATCGATCGACGTATCGACAGAAAGCTTTGGGCTATGGATTTGGGCATCGAGCCAAGAAGAGAGGATATTGCACCAAGGATATTGGAGTTACGGAGTCAACTGACCCATTGGGCAATAGGCCACAAGAGAGGACGATGCGCCGAAGAATCGGACAAAGCGTCAAGGGACTAATGACATGCCGGACATTGTGATTAATGCTTAGTATTAATTGTCTAGATCGAAGTATATTTTATATGTGCAGGATTAACTACGATAGTAAGGCATGAAGCAACATGAAGTCCCGGAGTTAAGGACGTGATTTCGTTGAGAGTTCGTCGGAAGTTCTGGTGGAACCAATCGAGAAGTCTCGGAGCTTGCTAGAGAAGCTCGTCAAAACTCGCCAAGAAGACCATCGTGAAGTCCAGGAGCTTACTGGGAGTCTGCCGGAATATTGTTGAGAGATCGTCGAAAGTTCGTCGGAAGCTCGCTAGAAGAATAGACATAAGGACTTGTTTCGCTTAGCAAATGTCTTAGAATTTCATAGTTAGTACGTAATTGGGCTTGGATTTGGGCCAATCCAATTAGGGACCAGCTAGGCCCATGTAAGGACTATGTTGGGCCTAATAAGAGGCCCAAACAATGCCCTAAGAAGTCTCACCGTCATGACATAGTTTTCAAGACTGTATCAAGCGGTGGTACCACTAGTCTGGGCGGTTGTATTGCCCTTAGAATGGTGCCAAGCGGTGGTACCGCCAGTCTAGGTGGTGGTACCGCCTAGCACTACCCCCCAAGCGGTAGTACCACCAGACTGGGCAGTGGTACCGCCCAGGATAGTGTCAGTGTCAAATTGACATTGGGCGGTGGTACCGCCCAATGTAGGCGATAGTACCGCCCATGCCCGGGGAACCTAGGATGAGATGTTTTTAGGCTCCATATTTGAATCAACTTGAAGTCTATAAATACTCCAGTGGCCACAACGGAAGAGGAATCGACGAAGTGGATGTAGGTCACGACGACCGAACTACTCTAAAACTCAGTTTGCATTTACTTTGAGTAACTTTCTTTTATAACATATTGTCTCTCCTCCTTACTATGCTTTAACTACGTTTTCAAAGTATTATCTTTACGAAACGATTTTACAACGGAAACAGTTTTAATTGTACGAAGTTTTGAAGATGTGATTTTACAGCTACACCAATTCTCCCCCCTCTTAGTGCCGACCCTAATTGCTTTCCTAACAATTGGTATCAGAGCCACGATTTTCCAATTTGATTTAACTCCCAAATAGAAATGACTCTTTTCGGCTATCAAGATGATCACTCTCTCATACGTCTTCCCTTTTTCAATGGGATGAACTATACTTATTGGAAAACTCGAATGAGAGTTTTATTGCATTCGTTAGATTTGAATTTATGGCACATTGTCGAATTCGATTTTAAAATATCTTCTCTTCTAAAGAAAGATTGGAATGATTTGGAGAAGAAAACATTTTCTTTAAATGCAAAGGCTATGAATGTCTTATTTTGTGCCTTAGACAAAAACAAGTTTCAAAATGGCTTTCGATATTTGACACACTCTTGAAATCACACACGAAGGCACTAGCAAAGTCAAGGATTCTAAAGCTAATTTTTTAATGGATGGTTTTGAACTTTTTTGAATGAAGCTTAGTGAAACCATTGTTGACATGTACACCCGTTTTACGGATGTTGTCAATGGTTTAAAAGCTCTCGGCAAATGTTTTTCGGATTTTGAACTTGTAAATAAGATTTTGTGTTCTCTTAATAAGAGTTGGGATTAAAAAATAATGGCTATTCAAGAATCAAAAAACTTGAACCAATTTCCAATCGAAGAACTAATAGGGTCCTTGATGACCTATGAAATAACATGCAATACACGTAAAGAACTCAAGAATAACCTTCCAAAGGACAGAAATGATTTCAAATAAGAAAAATCGAAAATCACTCGAGCGTAAGCTCAAGTGATGGTGAACTTGAACTCACTATGAAATTTAAAAAGTTTATTAAACAAAAATTAAAGAACAAAATGAACGGAACTACTTGCTATGAATGCAAGAAGAAGAACACAAATTGGGATGAATCGAGCTCCTTCGAAGACGAGGAGAAAATTAACAAAGGCGAGGTGGCAAACTACGCCTTAACAGCTTTCGACGTTGAGATACTAAAAAAGCCTTTAGTTTATTTTGAAATTACATGACATTTTTCATGAGTTATTTTTAATTTAGTTTAAAATTAATTTTCTTAAAAATTATATTTTTAAAAATGAAAATGTAAAAATTATGATCATGCTAGTAATTTTGAAAATGATAATGAAAATTACATGTTTAAAAATGAAAAATTAAAAGTATGATCATGCTTGTAATTTTGAAAATGATAATGAAAATTGTATATTTTATGTTAATGGAATAAAATGTTAGATTTAAATCTAATGATCATGTGTATGTTTTTTCAAGAATAAATAATGTGTATATTGATGATTTCTAAATTTGAGTGAAACCATGCTTGATGTCTTAATAAAAATATTAAGAAGTTTGATATCATGCTTAATGATGATGCATGGCTTTTGTATAAAAAACTAAGTATGAAAAATTGATTCACCTAAAATGAAAAATGCATGACTACAACAAACAAAATGATCTTGATGGAAAATGTTTTATGAAATCAATTTCGATGATGCATAATGATGTAATTATGTAATGAAACTATTAAATATTTTGAAACCATGTTTTGATGTCATGCATAATGATCATGCTTAATAAATTTTGAAATTATGCATGATAATTTTTAAGTAATTTATGGTTTATTGATTTTGATGATTTTTATGATGAAATTTATTTTTTGATCCTGAACGACTGGTGATATATATATTTTTGGCATGAAAAGGAAAAAGGCATGCTTGTATGAAACAAACTAAAAAGAGGAAAGCTTTCTCTTAGAAAAATTTCTCTACTTTATCGATTTTTCAAAAAGAAGAGATTAATGAATCTATCTATATTTTTATGAATCTCTTGAAAATGATTTTGATTTGATGATTTGAATATGAATGAGTTTTACCTTGATTTTTTGAGATTTATAAATTGAGATTTCTTATGCTTAAATCAAGATTTTATATGCATAAATTGAAATCTTTTTCTCCTAAGTTTCTTTTACGATTTACTAAAGAGAATATCTTTTTCAAAATTCTTGACTTAATATTTTTTTGAATATATTTTACTATTTAATCTCCTAAGATTTTCTTTTGATTAGTTAAGAGGATGTTTTTCAAAAGAAATCATGTCTTTTGGTATTTAAGTGGTCTTATCTTTCATGACATGATTTCTTGTATTTATGGCTTGTATGCCTTGAAATGATTGAAATAATTTACACTATTATATTTTTCCCTTATTCTTTCTTGTTTACAATGATAAAAGAGGGAAAAGTTATGATCATGAATAGTAGGATGTAATTTGACAAAATTAGTACCATTATGATGTTAAATATTTATGATTTGGAATTATGCATGCAATACTTTAACTTATGATAATGATGCATGCAATGATGAAATATTCATGATAAAATAATTGTTTTGACATTCATGACTTAAATTTTCATCTATGCTATTTACCTTTGTCATAATTTGAAAATTGATGTAAAGGGTATTCCTTTCTTTTTGTCAATGACAAAGGTGAAATGAGAAATATGCTAGCTTGTATATTGCAAAAGAAGCAAAAAATGACACTTCTCAAAAGAGAAGAAAGAGCTTGCTATCTTGAACATTGCAAAACAAACATGCTAAACTTGCACATCTTTAATTATTGCTATCTTGCATAATGATCAATTTGGAAATTATGTGTAATGTGCGATGATATGTCTAAACACATGAGAATTGAAATTTTCCTTTTTGTTGATGACAAAGGGGGAGAAGTATGATGTTATGCATAGGTTTATGCATAAGTTTATGATGACATATATGACATGTTGCTTGGATTTTTGAATCCAAGAGTTTCTATCAATATGGCATATTGATAGGGGGAGTTTGTTTAAACTCAGGGAGTTAAGTTTAACTCCGTCATCAATTGGTTGTCATCATAAAAAAGAGGGAGATTATTGAATCTCATATTTTGATGATGAAACTAATTGATAATTGTGTTTATGTTTTAATCTGTGTTTTGAGTAACGTAGGATGCTTTGATCAGGATATGACAATTAAAGTAAGAAAAATCATGTTGTGCCGGAGGATAACATGTTAGAAGATTGGACGTCGGGCCGAAGGATCGATCGACGTATCGATAGAAGGCTTCGGGCCGTAGATTTGGGCATCAGGTCAAGAAGAGCGGATATTGCGCTAAGGATATTGAAGTTATGGAGTCAACTGACCGATTGGGCAATAGGCCGTAAGAGAGGAATTAAGTGTTGAATAATCAAACGAAGCGTCGAGGGACCATTGACATACCGGACAACGTGATTAATGCTTAGTATTAATTATCTAAATCAAAGTATATTTTACATGTATAAGATTAACTATAATAGCAAGGCATGAAGCAAAATAAAGTCCCAGAGTTGAGGACGTGATTTCGTTGGGAGTTCAAGAGTTCATCGGAAGTCCGGACGTTCATCGGAAGTTCTAGCGGAACCAACCGAGAAGTCTCAGAGCGTGCCCGAGAAGCTTGTCGAAACTTGCCAAGAAGATCGTCGTGAAGTCTAGGAGCTTGCCGAGAGTCTGCCAGAACATTGCCGAGAGATCATCGGAAGTTCGCTGGAAGAATAGACATAGTGACTTGTTTAGCTTAGAAAATGTCTTAGGATTTTCTAGTTAGCACGTAATTGGGTTTGGATTTGGGCCAACCCAATTAAGAGCCAACTAGGCCCATGTAAGGACTGTGTTGGGCCCAATAAGAGGCCCAAACAGTGTCCCAAGCAGTATCACCGTCGTGGCATAGTCTTCAAGACTGTGTCAGGTGGTGGTACTGCCCAAGATAATGTCAATGTTAGACTGACACTGGGCGATGGTATCGCCTAGTGCAGGCGGTAGTACCGCCCGTGCCTGGGGAACCCGAGATGAGATGTTTTTAAGCTCCAAGTTTGAATTAACTTGAAGCTTATAAATACCCTTCTTATCCCTAGTTAAAGCACACAAGCATAGAGAGTCTAAAAGTAAAGAAACGCTGTTGCAATCTCTTTAGGAATTCCCTCCTCCAAATGTAAGTGTTAGAATTCTATTTAGAGGGGAGAGTGAGTACTTGTAAGGGTTATCTCCTAAATCCGGTAAAAGGAGAAAAGCAGTGTAAAAGGTGGGTCTTCACCTATTGAAGGAAGACCATTAGTGGATGCCGGTGGCCTCGACGAAAGAGGAATCAGCAAAGTGGATATAGGTCACGATGACTGAACCACTCTAAAACTCGGTTTATATTTACTTTGAGCAACTTTCTTTTATAGCAAATTGCCTCTCTTCCTTACTGTGCTTTGACTATGTTTCCATAAGCTTTCTAAGTATTATCTTTATGAAACGATTTTATGATAGAAACGGTTTTAATCGTACAAAGTTTTGAAGACGTGATTTTACTACTACACTAATTCACCCCCCCCTCTTAGTGCGGACCTCGATTGCTTTCCTAACAGATGCAACTATGTATAAAGAGAAATAAAAAACTTTGTGAAATAACCTTTGTATTCAACTATCGTCCTGTTGTCCAATTGTTTTTTTTAGAAACTTCTTTAGTTTCTAGAAATGTAATAATGTTAGAAGTTACTACTCATATAATATGTCCCAAAATATTTGTTAAGTCATAATGCCATAATCAATCTCCAATATTTGATATTGCATATTCCATCACAAATTAACTTTTTCCTCAAGAATGAAAGAGAAAATGATGATTTTCTACTCTCTTGCGCGTCCTATGTTGGTGATGCATAAGAGAGATTAACTAGCCCCTCTATTTTGATGATTTATTTATGAGGAAATATTGTCTGATATATAGTGATGTATCTATTTTGATATGTTTTAACGAAGAATGAGAAGATAGTAGCCGATTCATTTGTAAAAGGAATTATCATATTGGTGATTTAGAGTTGGTAACTACTTGAAACTTTATGACACTATCTTTATATTCAAACTTTTAAAATCTTTATAGATCATAAGTGCCTAAAGTATATCTTCATGTAAAAGAATTATATATGAGACAAGAAAAATGATTTAATTTTCTAAAAAAATTATCATTTATCAATTATCAGGAGTGGTAATATGGTTGATGCTTAGAGTAGGAAGTAATCAAACATTAAAGCCCATTTAAATGTTTCGAGAACTTTCATGATTACAAACTTTGTAGACATAAAACTTGAACTATTGAGTGGACATAAATGTTTTCTAGCTTATTTGGTGACACTATCATTTTTGGTAGAGAAATTAAAACCAGAAGGGAGATGTATATATATAAACCATAGCTAAAGACATAACTAATAATTTAATATGAGAATTTCGACAATTGAAGGATGGTTCCATTCTACTATCAAATTTGTGTTCTAGAAAGTTACTTAAGAAAGATGCAACAATTAAAGCAAGCGTATTTTGTCAAATTTATCATTCATCCCAGGATACTTGTGGTAGGAGTTCAAGAGATGCATAATTGAATATATCTTTAAGGATTTGGTTTGTCAACAAGTAAAGACTGAGCATTGATACTTATCAAAATATTACAGAATATTTGATTCGTAAATGAAAATGAGGAGCAAATTAGTATGAATTTGATGTTAGGTATACCTAAAATCCAAAAAAGATTATGTTAGAATTTTGGCATGTGGATTATCTCTTTTACATCCACCCACTTTTTTTTTTCTATTAATCATAGTTATTTATAGGATAAACTGACTATGTTACTTATTAGAGAAGTCATTTGATGCAATAGTATTCCCATTGGTATTATATCTAATAGAGTTCGGAGGTTTAAAACAAATCGATGATTAATCTGAAAGGATAATACAAATATCATAAAATCTTAGATTTTTAATAGTTGAGATAAATATATGCATATAAAACATATTTTATTATTCAAAAGGTCCTTTTAAACCTTCTTAAGAATCTATCTGAGACTATAAATAGCTCAAAGTTGATAGAAAAACTTTGTGCATCGATAGTGAATGAATCTAGAATTTAAGAGTACAGATCAAAAGAAATTATGAGATTTTATGTGAGAGTAAATTACCTCAGATATTTGTGTGGCCTTTTCAAATCTTATAAAAGATCATATCCCTGACTAATTGATTGGCCTTACAACCAACACTTATAGATGTGCATGATATATTTCATATCGATAGTTAAGAAATATATTACAGATCCATTTTATGTTCACTCATGTCAATCATTGGTAGATGATGTTTCTTATATGGGGTAAAATTTAGGAAAGGAAGTAACAAATCATATCAAGTTATGATATTAGTGAAAGTTTGCTGACAACATTGTATAGAAAACCACTTGGGAAAGGGATGAAGACATCAAATAATAGAGTCCACTTTTTTTTTTCCATAATGTAAATCTTGGGGATAAAATGTTTTAAGGTAACGAATACAATCACCATATATTTTTTTATTTCCTAAAATATAAATTCTACAATTAGAACTTTACCATATAAGCATAATTGAATTCCTAATATGTGTATTCTAAAATGAAAATTTATTGTTCAACCATTAACAATATTTCTATTATTGAATGAGAAAATATGAAATAACATAATAATTTAATTAATATTAAATATAAAAATCAAAATTAAGGTTTTTACCTTTATTGAGATCCGCCCTCTTATCCTATTAAGCCAATCAAATTCTTAATATTTATTTTAACAATGATCGTAAAGACTATAGGGGCGATAAGGGTCGAGCGAGGAAGTGCATTGATCATCAACTGAGGAGAATAGTAAGCCATCCATTATTTATTTATGAAATTAAGATATTATTTGATGGTGGATTCTCAAAATAAATTGAGATGTAGGAAGTAAAATTTAGATTTTATAATGTTATCAAATTGCCTCAATTCCTTATGAATTTTGAATGTTATTATTTAGTGGAAGATTTTCCAAATCAATCCAGATGCATGGTGTAAATTTGATAACTTACAAAGTTATTTAATCACCTTTAATCATGATTAGTAAAAGTTGAATTAATAAATTTCACAAAAGTTCATGATTTTTTAAGCATGTCAAATACTTTTTGAAGTTCTATGTTGCATTAGATTAAATTTAATTTTTTTATCAATGCTAGTTTAATGGTGTTATGACACATTATGAAATTTTATATTCTCATATGAAAAATTAGATAAATTATTCACTTAATTTTGGATTAAAAAATAGATTTGTAGGCCACTATTAGATTCAGTCCGATCAACCATAGCTTAGTCTGGGCTTGGGTTTAGCTTGGACCCAACCTAGCTCAAGTTAGGATAGTTTACTAGAGCGAAACAAACCCAATACAAGTCAAATCCAACCTAATGTGACCCTAGTTGGAATCAAACCCAACTTGATCCAAGTCCACCCTAACACATCAATGGGATAGGCCTAGTGTAGCTTGAAGCTTATGGCCTAGTTCAACTTAGTCCCCAGGACTTGTGGTGCATGCCCTTTGTCACTAACCAAACTAAATCTCGGTTTAGATCATTTTTATACCAATTTAAATTAATTAAAGACGATCTTGAGTGATTCTAAACTATCTCAATTCAATTTTTGGTCTAGCTAGTTTGACTTGGGCTAATTTAGTGTGATTTTGACCCAAAATTTTATTGGTTCAATTGTAGGTTATAGTGGATTTGACACCTCTCTATCTTCTTATTTGATGAATGTTTTATGTATTTTATGTTGTGACTTTTAAAAATCATTAACAAATTCCAAGTTTAATTGGGATACGAGAGTAAAGGTGATATGATGTATACGATGATAATTGAGGACATCAATTTTTAACTAAGAGGTAGGTTGACCAACTCAAGTAGCATGATTATGTTTGGGGGTAGTGAAACATTAGATATATTAGATAGATGATTCTTTCATTTATTATTAGGGGAAATGTGTCTTCACTTTGACGAGTGAAGAATATTACTTCATCCGCTATATCAGTTTTCTTCAAAATAAAGAGCTCATCTTCTTGGTTAAGATATTTCTATTTGTTAGAAACTACACTATATGTCAATATGATTTATGATAATAAATACCACATGATTTGACTTTGGATGACATTATGATTTCCTGACTTTTATTTATAAATTTGAATATGTGATTTATATTTATAAGGTTTTTCTTACTTAGCATAATTGTTGATATATAATTATATATTTATTTTTAAAGTATCCGGGACTAGATATACAAGATCTTTCTTTATCTCTGGGTAGTGCTATTACAAAGTTGTAGCTTTCTCTACTCATTGTTGAGGTTGATATTACTTGATGGTTTTATTTTGAGAAAGACATTTTTAATTTAAGGTTTTGAATAAAATTGCTTTGACTTTTTAAATGCTATGGATGAATTACTAACCTCAACTTGGATCGAATCTATAATTGTATGGCACTCAAACTCTAGTCCTTGCATTTTCTTTAATTGTAGGATTCCTTCGTTCCTATTTTTACAAAGCATCGAATAAGCCAAACGAGAGATTTCAAGTGCTTGGGCGGATAACATGAACTCGTGGTTAAGCTGTGGATGTGGAAATGACTCCAATCCCAATGTCATTCTTTCTTATCTGACCGAGTAATCCTTCTCTTCCTTACGTCAAACTCTTATTTTCGTTCAATTTCCATAGCACTTACGATTTCATGTTCTCCTAATTCCTGTGAATCTCTGCCGGAGATATAAGTGCTCACTTTTCCATCTTCCATTCATGAGGTGTGGTGTGGATAATTTGCAGTCGATCTGCGAGTGCAAAGAACAAGAAGGAACGGAAAGAAAAGGGCATCACCAAATATATTTCTATAGATATCATAGACTCAGTGTTGATGCGAATGAACCCCAAGGATGCTGTGCGCCTAAGCACCGTATGCAAAGAATGGAAAGACACAACCCCACAGTGTGATCCAACACTGCGCAAAACTCCGTGGTTGCTCAATGTGTCCGATTCGAACTACTACCTTCACAGCACAGTTGACAAGGATATGTCATTCACGATCAAAATCCATGACATTCTCCCTAAAAAGTTGCATAACTGGGGCTGCTTTCATGGTTGGTTGGTGCTCGAGCATCACAGGTTCTCTCTATATAATCCTTTCACACGGGTGCGGTTGGATCTCCCACCCCACAAGCACGGAATCATGGATTTCCGTTATATGTCATCAGCTCCGACGAATCCTGATTGCGTCGTTATTGTTTTTCACATCAATGAACTTTATATTTGGAGGCCGGGCGATAAGACATGGACCATAGAGAAAAACATGAATGTGATTGATTATAGGTCGATCATGAACTTTCAAGGGAAATTCTATACTTTAGATTGTTATACTGGAAACTTAGTATGTTTTGGAGTCACTCCGTTTCGAATCAAGATTATGGATGTGCCACCACCCAAGGAATTTTTTAGAGTATCACGCAATCGGATCTATTTGGTTGAATCTTGCGGGGAGTTGTTGTTGGTTTGCTTGATTTGCAGCCTCAAGATCCCGAAAGTTTACATGTTTCGACTCGATTTCGAGAACAAGACTTGGATCAGGATAAAGAGTTTGGGTGATCGAATATTATTTTTAAGTGGTAGTCGTTATGACCAACATGGTATCTCAGTCTCGGCTCGTGAAACTGGATGTATTAGGAATTGTATATATCTCATTGATTGGTCATCAAAATATGTTTACATCATGGGAAGTCGTAAGATCAAAAGAATATACAAAGGACTACAAAATGGTTGCATCCCGCTCTGGATCACTCCAAGTAAATGATGATAGAGAAAACAACAACTGTTGTATTAGTTAGTCAGATAATTTTAGAGTTTCTATTTATTTCGAAGCAAAAAGAGCAAATGAGAGCGATCAATGGACTTTTGTGTCAATTGATAATTGACTATGTTTTATTTTATGAACTTTTATTTTCTTCCACATACCATGTTTGGGAGGTGCACATGTGTGCTCATAGATATCCAACTCCTTATTGTTAATGATCATATTACAACTCTAAATCCTGTGTAAGTTAATAAAAATGAAGAATGATTCAAAATTCATCTTAGTCTAAGGACATGGAGCTTCTATCTACTCACAAGAATTAATGCAGCTCTCACTAAGAGACATCCATCTCTACCTGTTGAACTTGGTAAGCTGAGAAAGGATATCTTAGACAAAGGCTGATGATAAATCTGTTCCCTTATTTGCAAATATTTTCCTTTTAATTTCAGTTCTATTACAAATTAATGACAATACCATAGCTATTTAATTTAAATTAGCGTGTCACATTTGGTATATGTTTACAGGGAGTCCCATAAGATGGACAATAAACTCTGTATACACTAGCCATTGTAATTTATACCTATGTTAACCCAATAAGAGCCTAAACTAAAATAGTCTATACACTAACCATTGTAATCTATACCTGTGTTGGCCTAATAAAGATTTATTTTTATCACAATAGCAATTTGATTGCAACCTAAATTATTGATCAAAGTTCTAATTAATTCTTTGTCTTGTCAACTAATCATGCGACACATCATCCCATCTATTAATATATTATCTTATCTTTCTAACATGATGATAGTCGATTGATTCTTTCAATCCTTTAACATGATTTTTTTATTTTCAAGAATGATGATTGATTTTATAGTAGCTCACATCTTTAGTCGAAGTATCTCTTATATCACTTGACTTAGCAGAAGATTCAATAGAGATATCTTAATTCATGATTTTAGATGTGTTTTAATAGAGATATCTTATGCATCTAGATTGTTAAAACCTCATGCAACACAAAATTTCATCAGAGATGTCGGACATTGTTATCATCAAAATTTCTCACACATTCGAGCACAGGAAATTTTTCTTCGATTGAGGACAGCCATAATGGACCTCTTAATTGAGAAGCAATCTTATTCCCACCCTACACCAGTTTCCAAGGCAAGGAATTCATGAAGAGAGCGTTCAATGGCATCTGAATCAGATGGTTGTGATCACCAAGGTGGTCAAAATGGTGCTGCGTTTACGGAACCGAGGCATGGAATATAGAAATGGGAAAAACTAGTTTCGCAGTAGCTTCCTTGAGCACTGAAACAGTGGAGGCTTTAGAAGCTTCACTTTTTCCTGATGCAGACAAGAATCTAATTTGTAATGGCCTCCTGAACTCCTGCATGTTAAGGTCGAGAATATCCATGCACGCATTGATTGAACAATGGATTCATGTGCAAGATTTATCGAACATAATGCTAGTTCTCTCTCTCATTCATCAGTGATTCCTAATAAATTCTAAATTTGAGGACATTATTCTTTGCCATGTGGTTGGTAAATGTTAATACGAAATTGTTGATCAAAGTTCTGACTAATTCTTTGACTTGTCAACTAATCATGCGACACATCATCCCATCTATTAATATACTATCTTTCTAACATGATGATAGCCGATTGATTCTTTCAATCTTTTAACATGATTTTTTATTTTCAAGCATGATGATTCAATAGAGATATCTTAATTCATGATTTTAGATGTGTTTTAATAGAGATATCTTATGCATCTAGATTGTTAAAACCTCATGCAACACAAAATTTCATCAGAGATGTCGGACATTGTTATCATCAAAATTTCTCACACATTCGAGCACAGGAAATTTTTCTTCGATTGAGGACAGCCATAATGGACCTCTTAATTGAGAAGCAATCTTATTCCCACCCTACACCAGTTTCCAAGGCAAGGAATTCATGAAGAGAGCGTTCAATGGCATCTGAATCAGATGGTTGTGATCACCAAGGTGGTCAAAATGGTGCTGCGTTTACGGAACCGAGGCATGGAATATAGAAATGGGAAAAACTAGTTTCGCAGTAGCTTCCTTGAGCACTGAAACAGTGGAGGCTTTAGAAGCTTCACTTTTTCCTGATGCAGACAAGAATCTAATTTGTAATGGCCTCCTGAACTCCTGCATGTTAAGGTCGAGAATATCCATGCACGCATTGATTGAACAATGGATTCATGTGCAAGATTTATCAAACATAATGTTGCTCAAATAACACACTACTCCTTTCCTCAAAAGTCAGCTGGTTCTATCTCTCTCATTCATCATCTGTGATTCCTAACAACAACAGCTGTGTCATAGAATAATAGAAGTTGAGTTCCTTTTTCTTTTTCTTTGGGTGAAAAGAGAAGCCATTTGAGGCTTCGAGTTTCTCGTTCCTGCTCATCCATTACTAGTGGTTGCTTGCTTGTATAAAAGATTAATATCTTACGGGTTTATCGAGGATCCATAAGCTTCTAATACCGATTCAAACCAACCAGACAACAAGAAGCCCATATATGTCTTGTCCTAGATGGAGAAGATGGAGAAGATGGAGAAGAAGCAAATCCGCCAATGACTTCAACTATTACATTGATTTCTTTATGAATTTTGAATATATTCAACCGTAGGTTTAAAAACAAAATTGAAATGCATGATGCAAATCTTAGTAATTAAATGTTGTTAAATTACCTTGAATTTTTCATCATGATTTAGTTTAACTGCTTGTCATTGTTGGCTTAATTATGCTATGAACATATTATAGAATTATATATTTTTATATAATAAATTTGAGAAATTATTCTCTTATGTTGTATAAAAAACCTTTGGATTGATGGATCACTATTGAATCCATTGCGGTCGGGCTACCCCAATTCGGGCTTGGGATTGGCCTGGATTGGACCCGGCTCAGGTGGGGTGAGCCGACTGGGCGAACTAGACCCAACTTGGACCAAACTCCAAGACAATCAGGTCTAGCCCAATGCATCAATGAGGCAGACCGAGGACCATAGAAGCCCGAACCCTAACTTGGCCCAATAGTGTCAAGCCCTGTGCGGCTGAACCAAACCGATTAGGTTCGACTGGTTCAAGCAGATCCATGGACTAGTTTTGGCTGGTTCAAGCTAGTTTATGCTGTTTTTGGATATGATTTGAGCTAGTCTTAGTCCGCGTAATCAGTTTGATTTGGACTTGGTTCAATGTGATTTTGGTCCGAACACTGATCAGTTCAACCTTGGTTTGGGCCAATCATGGGTTATAGTGGGTTAGACTACTTCTATCTCATGACCTAACGAATTTAAAAGGGTTTTATTTGAAGTTATTCTAAGAATTTTTAAAATCCTAATAAATTCTAAATTTGAATTATAAACGATGATAAGATATATATGATGATAGTTGAGGACATTATTTCTTTGCCATGTGGTTGGTAAATGTTAATACGTAATTGTTGACTCATTAGTTGGCCCGGTTGGTTCACTATTGAAATTGCAAGTCCTTCCACTTGCTGACATGAAGAGCTAGCGTGGCGAGCCGATGTGGAGAACCTGTTGAGGGAGATGGTTCACTAGGAGCAATCTGACCCTTATGTGGTGGAGGGTTGGAGAGCTAGGTTATCCTTATTGTTTGGTCCCCTTCTGGTTGCGTCTTCGGATGATACCGGGGGTCCTACATAATAGATCTATACCGGGGGTGTCTTGGCTTGACCCATCCAATACTTAAGTTAGAGAGATAGAAGGGGAGATTAAGAATGTAAGTAAGAGAATGAAGAACTCTTACTCGCCCGCCCCTCCTTGGCTAGAGGCTTCACTTTTATACATGAGCGCTTGGTGACATATACGGGTGCTCATGAAGGTTCCCCTTATCCTATATGGTGGAGGCATTAATGAGGGCGATTTACTGGTGTGTCTCCTTTGGTGATTGGGGTATACCATTGGGGGGATACTTTTGGACTGACTTACCACTTTAGGTTAGGCAAGGAGTGGTTCCTTTATCAGTCGTTAGGAAGAGAAGGCTGGTGAAGTCGGACCATGCCGTCGGTCATTAATGCGGAGGCATGGCTTCTGTTGATGTATTAGTTAGGAGTGGGTTGTCTGAGCCTATTCCTGGAAGTTGAGGCTAGCAATGTGACCTCCTACTAGCAGTTATAGGGAGTAGGTGGTTCCTAAGCTTTTGCTCAAGTGAAGTTGTACAGTTCCATCATTGACTTAGCGATACCATCATATGTGATGCTACCACTATGAATGTGGTGCCATCGCCTAGTGTGCCACTATAGATTAATGAGATAACCAATGCAATGATTCAATCTATTGGTATGTCGATTAATTTTTCAATATGTGGATTCATCATCTAGCTTGCCGATGATCCTCTAACGAATCAAGTTATAATATAATTCATCGATCAATCCTTGGACACATTGATTTATTCTCTAATTAAATATTCGATGTTAATATCTCATTCTTTATTTTAATGCTTGATCCTATAACTTGACATCCGATTCTCTTATTTGATGTTTAATCCTATTCTGGACTCTTAATCAAAGTATCTCTTGTATTACTTATCTGAAAAATATATTTCATATAATATTAGTTTCTAAAATTAATAAATTAATTTTATCAACAAAATATAAGATATATAATAATATCTTTTTTTATTATGATAACTAATTAATGAAAGATGTTAAAAAGACTCTCGTATCTAGGTGTCATAATTATATGATTAATCTCAAACTCATCAATTGAGTTATTTATCATCGAAATACAAAATACAAGATCGTCAAAGGATAACTTGAATCATCACTTTGGATGCTTGGAATCCTGCTAGGGCAAAACATTGATGCATGTCTACTTCCCTTGGGATCCATTTCATTGATCACGAGATGGATGATGCTATTATTGTGAATTTTACTAGTGATCCCTTGATTTGTGATAGAGCTATTAGCAAATGAAGCATACTTGTTGCCCCCCTATATATTGAGTAGACTTATGGTTCATCTGCACGTAATTGTAACACATGACTATAGCTTCTCGAATATATTTATATCATGCATTCTGCAAGTGTCAAGTTGGTTGTTAGTGTTGCCTCACCTTATTCGAAGGTCTCCTATCAATACATCGCAAAGTCAATTCACCTTCTAAGGAAGAAGACTGGGAGGTCCGCCTTAGGTCCTTTTAGATTCATGTGCCCTTAAATAATTTTCTAAAATAATTACCTTACTAATGACATCCGCATAAGGTGATACTGTTAGCATAAAATCTGTAATCATGCTGTCTGTAATGCGGAAAAACTTTTATGCCAAGATTGAAATCAAATAAATTAGATCTGACAATATTACGATGCGTACCTTTTCTTGTTGTTCAGAAAAATAAATCTTATCTGATCTACAAGCGCTTCATCTTCGGATCTGAAATATCAATCTGCAAGGAAAACTAGATCCTTCTCCTCTCTTCCTATCTTTTCACAAGACCACCTAAATTGATGGATTAGGGGATTAGGGGAGAAGGAATTTGAGAGAAAAAACCTTAATCTCTCAATTGCTGAGATGCTACTCAGACTTACTTTGATGCACTCAGATGATGCACTTCTCAGATACACACTTAACCCCTAGAGGTCCTGTCTATTAGATGCACCTTTAGCCCCTAGAGGTCCTATCTATTTATAGGCGAGAGCAGAGGGTCTAGGATAAATTATTAGGAGAGTTCCTCCCATCAATGTTATCTCCTAAAGAATCCTACTTTAACATGGACTTCTTTTCTATTGGCCAATAACCATAATCAGAATCCAATCATATCTATAATATATCTTACTTAATTAAATAGGGCCACATAATCTTACATTCTCCCACTTGGCCCATTAATCATTAAGATATAAAAGGATTTAAAATAAAAAAAATAAATAAAATTTATTTAAAAAAATAATTTGACTCAATTGGATTCTAAAATTTTACAAAAACTATATACACACGTGTGAATTTTTAGAAAATAGGCCAATAAGTCCAATAACAATAATAATACTACATTAAGTCTGACTAACAATATGAGTCATAGCGGTTGTATGCCATCAGTGTCACACTTCCTTACTGTTAGCCTTTCCTAATGCAGTCCAAAATGACCCCTATAATTTCTCTTGTCAAGACAATCCTATCATCACATTCAATCATAATATGTACATATATAATTATGAACAGGATAGCAGAAATAAATAACTTTAAGTACGTAAGGAAGAATGTCAACTATAATATCCACTCAAACATGTATCACCATATCCTTTATGGGTTGCTCACAAACTCAATCATAAGAACATGTTCTTTCAAAATACTTTAGACTGTAAGTCCTAAGTGAATGGATCAACAATCAATACAGTGGAACTCAAGTAATTAATTGACATTAGATGTTTCTGGACTCATATTCTCTAACCATCAAGTACTTTATACCATAATGCATATAGATGCAATAGTACTTGTCATTCTTAGAGAAGAAAACTACTGCAATATCATAAAATATCTTCAACGACTTGGTAATTAAGTCTGACTCAACTAGGTCTTGAGATAAAATGTTTGCAGTCACAAATTTGATTAGTGGCCTCAAAGCGCCACAAAATCAACTTCTATTATTAATAATAATAAATTACCTCTCTAATTACATAGATATTAACCGTAAGGTGGACTTCCTATTATCGAGACAATTTATATAATCAACATATGAAAAATACCATTATTTTAAGCTGATATAATTTCATACATGTGAGCATATAATCTCTTGTCCCTTCCGGATATCTTATTACTTTCTTTGTAGTCCTTTAATGTTTTTACTTCTAGGTGACTTCAATATATACCCAATATTTTAATTGTAAAAACTGATATCTTTTCTAACACAAGCTTGAGCATAGACTTCCAACCGCGCATATACAAAGAATATCTTTTTTATCTGATTCTTTTCAAGTCATTTTCAAGCATTTACTATTGACTAAAACTTTGCTTTTATGATTGACTGAATAAAGCTGTATATTAAAATCTATTCAAGACTCGGTTGATATATCATTTCTAAGACAATCTTCATAATCATTGAGGTCTATCCTTGAATTACTCAATAGTAATAATATAAGATGTCTCATTCATATCAACCATATTAAAACTATTAGTGACAAATTCTTGATTTAGTATAATAAATCAAGATCACTATTTGTAAGGCAAAATATTATCCATATATAAAACCAATATAATAAACTTGCTCCCATTGATATAAATACTAATTAATAGTATTTACTTTAAATCTGAAATAATGATATCAAGAACCTTTATATATCATTACCTTGAAGCTTGTTTAAGGTCATAAATGGATTCCTGAATTTACTTATCAAACTTTATATTTCTTTTATTTTCTTTATAAATCATTTAGAGTAACCCATATAAAGCTAGATCTTTTTAAAAATATTTTCATATCATTATGATATAACTCAAACTCATAATGAATCACTAATGTTATGATAATTCTTAACGAGTTCATTAAAAATCTCGTTATGATCGATACATTCTTTATGAGTAAAACTTTTAACCACAAGTCTGACCATTATATAGTTCGACATTGTCCTTTGAGTCACATTTATATAATAGACTCTTTTACAATTATTGGACAATTCGATAAATTTATCAGACACCATTCTGGTTATTAATTTTAACTCTTCTTTTATTACATCATATTACTTTTCAGAATCATTACTTTTCATGACCCGTGATAAAAAATAAGGGATCCATTCTGATTCCTATAATATAATTCTTGTAGATATACAACATAATAACAATAAATAACATGATTCCTTCCTCTTTGAGATATTCTCAAAGTTATCAATTATGGTTGTTCTACAAGACCATTAACAGCGATATCAATATAATATGGGAGTTTAATAATATTATTTTGTTGTTCACTTTTATCAAATCATTTAATGATTTGAGTAACAACTATCTCTCGAATAAAGGAGTATTAACTTGTATCTCCTTTATATCAAAATTAAATTTCGAGATTTTCACTCCCACTGATTTGCTATTTTATAGGAATCTTATGTTACCAGATTTAATTGTCTTCATACTAAGGTTAGAGCAATAAGATATGTACCCCTTTTAAACTTTTCTGAATAGATAATAAAATATTCAAAAATAATTATTAAATCTAATTTTCTTTTATATGAGTTGAAGATCCTTATCTCCATAGGACAATCTCAAATATGTAAATATCTTAAGTCATGTTTCCTATCATTTCATAACTTAAAAGAAATCATGTAATTTACTTACTAGGAACACCATTCAAGATATACATAGTTGTCCTTGGAACTTCTTCTCACATTGATTTGGGTACAAAAGAATAACTTATCATTGCTCCTAACCATATCTATAAGGTACGATGACATCTTTCAACAATCATATCCTGCTGTAACACATCTGGTAAATCATATACCTTATTTTTCTAAGAATCTAGCAAAAAAATTGGGTTCATCATAAATACCATAAAATTTATCACCCTTGTCGGATATGATGATTTTGACTTTTCTATCTAATTGTCTATCAACTTCATTTATATATACACTTCAAGAGTGTAAATGGTCATAGACTTTACATGAATTAGATATATATAATCATATCTCAACAGATTATTTATATGATGATAAAAATGTCTTTCTTTAATGAGACAAAAGCATAAAGTGATAAACATAACCTCAAGGAGTTTATAAAACTACATTTCACTTCAATATTTAATTATAGGATCATTGTAAACTTATGATTCATATTAATTCTGCATAGACTATTATACAGAATTCAAAGTTTAATTTTATTGAATCACAATAAGTTTACAACCATCAAAAGGGAAATAATATTATAACAATTCTAGGTAAAGAACTTAAATTCTCAGAATTATAAGAACATGGATTCTCAAGATTTATCAAATTGAATCATCTTTAGATATAAGCGATAAATACAAACTAATATCGCTTTCACTTTAAGATGATTCCCTACATTGATAAATTTCTCATTCTCTTTTGATTTTATCCCTCTTCAATTTTCTTTTTATTTTAATGAAAATATCTATTATTGGTAACATATGATGAAGCATTAAATTAATCCATCAATAATATCCGTAATATTTGATTTAAACCATACAAACGTTATAATTATACCTTTTTCATTTCAAATAAAATCTTATAGTATATTTCTTCTTCACATAACTTTATTTGCTACAAAAGTAACATTTTATTGTGAAGATATTCTTTTATGAGTTTATATAATAATTATAAACTCAGGTGGAATTACGCTTCATCCTTATTTTAGTATTACCTACTCAAAATATTATGAGTCTTGAGCTTACAGCTTTATCATTTATTTTGAGGATATAATCTTAATTTCCTCAAATACTATCATAGTAAAGTGTCAACTAATGACTTATCAGATAATTTAAATTGATCCTAAGATATTCTCATACGCTAGTTGTAAACTGTACTGAAGTCTAAGTATCATAAAATTGAGTCTTTTATACCTTTCTTTATCAGTCATCTCAATTATTTATTTCACAGAACTTTCAGTAATTAATACTATGTTCTGTTCAATTAATCTGATCAAGGTCTCACTCACTCAATACAACTTGTATATGCTCAAGCCATTTATTTCAGAAAGTATAGGGACATTTACAGAAACACAATAAAGTGCCACAGTAATAATATAACATTAATGCTTTGAGTTTCCAAAATATGATGAACTATTGATATCATCTATATTTCACCTTTGGGTGAAATATTAACATATCTAGTGTTCACTCAAAATCACTAATGGAGGACTAATACCATTCTTGTGGAATAATGTTGTTACCTTTGGGTATACAACCCTAAACTGCAAGAATATCCAAAACAGTATCATCCTACCCCATCACATAATTATTTAAAATAGATTCTCCTTTGGGATTATCTAAATCTCATAATTATATGTGTCATCGTGAATATTATTTTATTTAATGTCATTTAGAATGAATTCCATAATGTATTTTATAGATTATTAGTCCAGGTCACTTTGATGGCTACAGGACCAATACAAAAAGATAAAATACAGTCTAAAATATCCCATGAATGACATGAACTTTATTATAATTCATATCCCATAAGCCTATCATCACAGGCTACTTTGGTAGCTATCGGTTAGATAAAACTTAGGAAGATAAATTACAAATAATATTCACTAAATTTTTTTATCCTGATTTATACTGTCATTATGAATATTATTTTTATTTAATATCATTTAGGACTAATTTCATAATGTATTTTATAAATTATCAGTCTAGGTCACTTTGGTGGCTGCAAGACCAATACAAAAATATAAAATACAATCTAAAATGTCCTATAAATGATAAAACCTTTATTATAATTCATATCACAAAATTTATCATTTAAGGCCACTTTGGCAGCTACATGTCAGATAAAACTTAAGGAAATAAATTACAAATAATATTCATCAAATTTCTTTAATTTATGCTAAGCAGTTCAATAATAAAATAACAACCATAATAATTATTGAATATTAATGCTAAGCAATTTCAATAATAAAATAACCATAATAATTATTAAACATTAATGCTAAGCAATTAAATAATAGAATTGAACTTTAATCAGCAAAAGAAAACTCATATGATAATCATGATAACATATAAATTATGTCTTCGTTGCCTTCATGTGAAAGGTAAACATTATTTCATAATTTCAAATATATACATATAAATAACTAAATAAATATCTAAAAATAATAATTAGATTTTATTTATCACATGTATAATCAATAATTCATATGAGAAAACTATAAAGTAAACCATAATTTATATTTTTTTTAATAAAAAATTAAATACAATCAAATAACCAAAATATAATCATGATTAAATTCAATCATAATTATAATAAATCATATTTGTCAATTTTATAATTGAGAATATAACTTAAAATTCTCAATTTCATAAGAATAAAATTGTAAATATATGATAGGATATAAACTGAAATTAAGAAATTCATGAAGGGCAGAACTGTAATTTTGCAAAATTAGACTCGAGGGTAAAACTGTAAATATGTTGACAGAACATAAAACTGAATTACGAAATTTGCAAAGGGCAGAATTGTAATTTTGTAATACCCTAACCTCGAGGTCTAAATCGTAATTATGCCGAAAGCCTAATCTGCCTTGCTGCCGCCTTGCCTGCTGCCTGTCGCCGCCTGCGCGTGCTGCGCGACAGTTGCGACGTGCAGCGCGGCCGTTGCGACGCTGCGTGCGGCGCTGCCGCTTCTCGCGCACGGCCGCTGCGGCCTTTCCTGCCTGCGGACGGCGCGCACGGCTGGCCGCGGCTGTTGCCAGCGCGCGGCCGCTACCGCCGCGGGTGCTGCCTCTGCCCACGAGCGGCCGCTGCGGCGGTTCCTGCCCACGCGTGGCCGCCGCTTGTGCACGGCCTACCCACGCGCGGCCGCCGCCGGTGCGCGGTTGCCATGCCGCCGCGCTGCCTGTGCCCACGCGCGACCGCTGCCACTACCTGCGCGCGGCTGCCGCGGTTCCTGCTCGCGCTTGGCCGCCACCTTGGCGCGGCCGCTGCCGCTGCCCTCTTTTCATGGGGGCAGCGGCTGCCGCCATATGCGGCCATCGCCCTTCCGCAATCACCACGTTCACAGGCGATGCGAGATGCCCGTGGTGCCGCCACCGCTCGCAAACGAACCTCTGCCTGCGCACAACCGTGATGCGCGGCTACGGGGTGGTACACGGCCCTTTTCTCGACAACGATCAACAGAGATGATCATCTCAATAACATCGATGATAATAAACAGTAAATTCATCGATCAAACATAAAATTATACATTGCTCGTAAACAGTAATAGAGCAAATCATATAGAAAAAAAAAACAAATCAATAATATCCGACGAATCATTCAGGCATCGTAAAGAACAAAATAAATCTAATATATTTGATCTCAAGAACTTGGTTCTAATACCAATTGTTAGCATAAAATTTGTAATCATACTGTCTATAATGCGGAAAAACTTTTATGCCAAAATTGAAATCAAATAAATTAGATCTGACAATATTACGATGCGTACCTTTTCTTATTGTTCAGAAAAATAAATCTTATCTGATCTACAAGCGCTTCATCTTCGGATCTGAAATATCAATCTGCAAGGATCTGCAAGGATTAGGGGATTAGGGAGAAGGAATTTGAGAGAAAAATACTTAAATAGGGCCACATAATCTTACAGATACTTCCAAAATTAAATAGGGCCACATAATCTTATAGATACTTCCAAAATTTGTTATTGATGAAGATCTTTCTTTTAAGGGTTGAGCCTCTTTATTTTCATCCACCACTACAAAGAAAGCTCTGTCAAATAATCTTCTATTATATTTTTAGAAACTTTTTCAGTTTTTAAAGATGCAATAATGCTAGAAACTACACTTATATAAGATATCCCCAAATAGTTGGGGATCACAATACCATAATCAACCTTCAATATTGGACATTGCATATTCTACCATGAGTCAATTTTTTCTTCAAGAATGAAGGAGATAAAAGTGACGTTCTACTCTCCAATGCAATCTATGTTGGTGATGCATAGGAGAGATTAACTAATGCCCCTATTTCGATGATTTATTAAGGAGGAGAAGGTTTTGTTATGTATAATCATGCATGAATTTATCGATTTTAGTGTGTTTTAACTCAAAATAAGAGAATAATAGCTTACACATCTAAACAGTTGTAAGGAGAATAACCCTACTCCTGATTTGGAGTTGGCAACTATTGTATTGACTTTGGAGGCATTAACTTTATAATCAAAATTTTAAAATCTTTATAAATCACAAGTACCTTAAGTACATCTTCATGTAAAAGAGTTGTCCATGAGATAACAAAGATGGTTCATTGATACTAATGTTGTCATTGATGCTTTGAGTATAAAGTTATCAAATCTAATAGACCATTAATATATTGTGAGAACTTTCATGATTACAAGCTTCATACATATGAAACTATAACTATTGAGCAGACACAAAAGGTTTTTTTTGGCTTGTTTGGTAATACTATTCTTTTTGATGAAAAAAAATTAAGGAAAATCATAAGGGTGATGTATATATACAAACCTTAGCTAAAGACATAACTGAAGATTTGAAACAAGAGTTACAACAAGCGAAGAATGATTATTTTATATTCTACTATTAGCAAAGAGTTCTAGGAGTTCCCATTAGACATGATTAATTAGACAAGAATTATTTCATTAACAAGAGTTATTTATTAGATAATCCGTTAATTATTTCATTGTCTAATGAATACTCTTGTTAAAAGAAAAACACTCAGTTGCATTATTCATTAGACAAACTTTGGTTGATATTAATTGTCTAATGAGTAATTAATAATGCTAGATTGTCCAATGGGAACTTCATTGCATGGATATGACTTCTTATTATTTGGAACGCCTTATGGTGTAATGCTTTCTCCTCTCTATACTCCGCCAATTAAAAATATGGTTGGGTTTTCGTGTGTTAGGAACTGCATCAACTTTTCGTACTCCATACGTTGAGCTATGATCCATCGGCATGAACTTTTCACGCACTGACCATAGATTTTCAAGCTAAATCTGTTCTTTGGGACTTCGTCGATCACAGTAATGTTTTCTTCTTCTTGAGCACTGGAAATTGTCAGCTATAAGCTTTCAACCCTGGAGAATGCAGTCAGTGGAGAAACACACGAGAGAAAAAAGTGGGAGTGTCACAGATCCCATGATTCATGAGACATGCGAGCTTGCACCTAATGTCCATTAATTGCCCACCTTTTGGCCTCACGAAGAACCCTGTGAGACCTCCCCACAGCTCAGTTCTAAATTGTTTTCCCCTACCATATTGCCATTAACATATGCACAGAAATATTACGACTCACTAGACCTAAAATTGATGTTGAACATAAAGCGACTGTTGAAACAGTATAGCTTTAGAGGGGCCAAAAGCCTAATCTGACGATGCGTTGAGCGCTTCAACGCTTTCCAAGACCAATAGAAGTAACGCAAAATTTCATAAGAGATGTCAGACATTGTAATCATCAAAATTTCTCACACATCGTGGAGCACAGGAAATTTTCTTGGATAGTCATAATGAACTCTCTTAGTGGAGAAGCAATCTTATTACCACGGTACACCAGTTTTCTAGGGCAAGGAAGTCACGAGTATTCAATGTCATCTGAATCGGATGATTGTGATTGTTAAAAAGAATATAAAATGATTGTTAAAAAGAATAAAAAATAAAAAAATTTATTGAAGAAGTTTTATCGAAGAAGAAACTTTATCGAAGAAGCTTAAATAATTAACATGTCCCTCTTCTATTTATACAGATTATGAGTGATGAATTTTCTCAACAGAATAGTTGATTTTCCTCAATATAGTAAGAAATTTCCTCATATAATTGGAGAAATCTTATCTACTATCATTCCCCCGCAACATGGATCTTGTCAAAGATACCAATCTCGGATCGATGTAAAACAAACATTTTATGAGCGAGAGGCTTCATGAGTAGGGCAAGAGCAGGTCGCTGTTGTTGTTGCGGCTACAACGACGATGGCGACGACAGCGACGGCTGCAGCAGAGGAGAAAGCTACAGCAATGGAGAAAGCTATAGCAATGCTATAGTAGAGGAAGAAGCCGCAATAGAGGAGGAAGCTACAACGATGCTAAAGTAGAGGAGAAAGCTATAATTGAGGTACAACAAAGGAGGTAGTTAAAACAGAGGAGGAAGCTACAGTAGAGGTGCAGTAGAGGAGAAAGCTATAGTAGAGGAGCAGTAGAGGAGGAAGCTGCAGTATAGGTGCAACAAAGGAGGAAGTTGCAGCGATGCTGCAGTAGAGGAGAAAGTTACAACAGAGGAGAAAGCTATAGTAGAGGAGGAAGCTGCAGCAGAGGAGCAGTAATGCTACAACAGAGGAGCAGTAATGCTACAGTAGAGGAGGAAGCTGCAACGATTTAGTGGAGAAGCCTACAGTGATTTGCTTTTAACAGGAGCTGAGGATCGATAGTTGACAATGAGGCAGTAGGCTACGATTGATGCAGATCACAGCTTGATGAAGACAATGCTATGGTGGCGGACAACCCGAGCCTGGGGTCAATGCAGGCGACGCCGGTGAAGAAGAAAGCCGCATGGAGGAGAAGAGGGAAGGAGCGGGCAGGGGTTGGAGAGGGATCTACTACCGAGGGCAAGTAGCCGACGACACCAAAACAAGCCCTCATTGTTGTGGCCGCACCTGATGGCGATGCTAGATGTGGTTATGGTAGCGGCTGGGGTAGTAGCGAAGGTGTCACACACCGTACAACGGACGGAGAGGGGAGTCCGATAGGGAAGCAAGTCTGACGGGAAAGAGTTCCCACCTTCTTTGCTCTGCAAAGGCATGGGATATGGTGAATGGCAGGCTTTGATGGCCATGGAGCCTTGCTCGTCTCACTTGCTCTGACACCATGTTGAAATGAATAGAAGATAAGAAGAATTATTGAAGAAGCTTTATTGAAGAAGTTTGAATACATTAACATGTCCTTCTCCTATTTATACATATTAATAGGGAGGATTTCCTTCAATATAATAAAGGATTTCTCTCAATAGAGTAGAGAAATTTTCTCATATAGTTGGAAAATCTTATCTGCTATCAGTGATCACCCAGGTGATCAAAATCGTACTGCATCTATAGAACTAAGGCATGGAATATAAAAATGGGAAAACCTTCCACAGATAGCTTCCTTGAGCACTGAAATAGTGCAGAGAAGAATATGATTTGTAATCGGCCTACTGGCCTCCTGCATGTTAAGAGTAAACAATGTGTGCAAGATAAGGCCATTTAAATAACAAACTACTCATGTTCACTTCAACTTTGTCTGACTCATAAAGTCAGGTTTTCTCATTCATCACCTATGATTCCTAACAACAACTTTCTCGTATAAGAATAAAAATTAGGTTTTTTTAAAAGGTAAAAAGAGAAGTCACGTTAGACTTTCCCTTTTTCATTCATACACCATCAAATCATATATTTATCTCTAATCTTCTATTATATTCTCGTAAAATTAAGCTTATATTAAGGATGTCAATCTTGATTTAATATAATTGAAATATCTTATGAGCGAGAGATTTTGTGAGAGAGTCTACTGGTTGGGTAAAAGTATAAACATGAGAAACACATAGTTGATATTTAACAACTTAAACTCTAATGAAGTTAAAGTCGATAGCAATATGTTTCATGCGTGAGTGAAACATTAGATTGATGCATATGTAAGTGACACTAGATTGACATTAATATTATCACAATATATTATAGGAGTGGATTGGGAAGTGATACTAAGTGTGTATCAAATTGGTGACCTAGTTGAGTTATGTAGCGGTGGTCGTGATAACTCGGTGCTTAGCTTCAGCGGTGAATCTTGTGATTACATTATATTTCTTGAAGCTCCAACTAATTATATTTGCTCAAAGAAAGACGATATAGATTGAGTAGACATTCTATCATCAGTGTTGCATGTCTAATAAGCATCAATAAAGGCATGAAGATGATGTAATGAGTGTTTATAAAGAAAAAGTCCACGATTAAGAGTCCCTTTAAGATATCGTACGATAAGTTTTAGTATAGACTAATATGTGGTGGATGGTCGATACATAAATTGTTATGGTTTGTTAATTATAAATAAGATGTCTGGATGTGTGAGAGATAAATACTATAAAGAACCAAGTACTAATCGATATTGTATGGGATCTATAGTTTACCATCATATAATTTAAGTGATTCAATAGTGAATAGTAGAGTGATGACTTCTTTTGCATTATGTATATTCGTCTTTGATAATAGATCTTAAATATACTTCTTTTGAGATAAGAAAAGTCCACAAGATATGAACGTTGCTTTCACTCCCGAAAAGTAGTTTAAGGTTCCTAGATCTTTAATGGAGAATCAATCTATTAATTACTTAAGAAATTACTTGAACTCTATAGGATTATTGCTTGTGATGATAATATTATACACATAAATTAGTAGATATATAATTTTTTTTTGTTATCATAAATATAAAGATGTGTTAAATTTGGAGTTGATCAAACCAACTGATGTAAAAAACGAACCAAGTTTACTATACTAGGTTTTTAGAGCTTAGCGAAGTTTAAAATAGTTTTTTTTATTTTATAAACATGACTTAGATATTGAGGATTGATAAAGCTATGAGGTTGTTACATAAAGATATTTTTAGTTAAGGTCCTATGCATAAAAGCATTGTTAATATCTAGTTGGCGTATATGCTAGTTTTAAATGATAGCTAAACTCCAGATAAGTTAGATTATTATTAGTTTAATAATCAAACTAAATATTTCTATGAAATCAACACATGGTCATTGGTGAAACCCTTCGGCCACTAGACGTGCTTTGTATTTGGATTTTGCTTAATTCGAAAGATCTACTTACACCCAATAATATTTTATATATGATGAAATAATACAAGGGTCCATTTGACATTTTAAAGTAGGGCATCACATTCTTTACATATGACTTTAGGCTAGTTTGAAGATTTTTAAACTTATATAATGGTTGTGAGTTCAGTAGGTTTAGATGGAGAGCTTATGGTAGTATGAAGGTCAATGATTTGATGTAATTTGAAAATGCTATTATTGGAGCGTGTTATGTGATGTTTAGGCTCGATGATATTATTAAATTATGTTGGAGATATGAGAATTATTGAAGAGTTACTAACATGTACCTAATTAGGTTAATACACTTCGATGTCGCTTAGTCGAGGCAAGGACAAAAACATCATTTTTGGTGCCATGAGTGTTGCTTTATCGAGATTACAGGGTGAGTTGGTGGAGAAGAAGTTATAGAGGGAGTGAGGTATTGATGAACTAGAATGATTAGAGAGAGTAGGTCTAGAGGAGAGTTGTTGGTTGTTGTGGTGAGACGTGTGTTTCAGGCCTACTTAAATAAATCTAGTGATATATGGTTGTTGTATAGCTCACATTACTAAAGGCACAATGAAGATGATGTGATACAAAGACTTCTAAATTTGTAGATCATAGCATTGAAAAATATTATGGTCAAGATGCAAGGCTTAGATCTTGGTATTGACTTGTGTAAAGTGTAGGGGTGTAGCTAGGGATAACATAAACAATCAAATACTTAGAATTTTTAAAGATTTAAGATTTTATGAAATAGTTTTTCAAATGGTAACTAATGTTATAGGATGAGGATAAACATACGATTAATGAGGTATACTAAAAAGTTGCTCACTAAAAAGTTAATGACATGGAAGCTTGGTGTAAAAGGGTGAGACTAGTTTTAACTATATGTCGATCAGTAGAGCCAACTAATTAAAATGTGTGGTGGTAATTTGAGAAGTTGTATACCATAGGATGAGAGGTAAATTGTTAGAACTTATGGGAATGCCTGAATAGAGGAGTCCACCAACGATCTACTTTGCTATCAATCGAGTAGAGCTGAGCAATTGTAGAGGATCATTAGTGGAGGTAGATCTAATCTATGATCAATATGATTGTGGAATAGCTCAGATTTGTAAGATGAAGCAGATCTATTGTAGAGCAAATCTGTTACCTCTCGATCATGATTGTTCTTCTTGTGATAGCAACACCCCGATGGCTACAATAGAGTCACACAAAAAGGGGCAACAAGGATGATGATTGCATTCACAGCTTAGCAGATTCAATGGCGATGGATTGAGCAAGATTATCCTCTAGGGAGGCAGGTGATAGTGGGTCGATGATTATGCCAACTATGAGCACATCCAATGATGATAGAGAGGGGGAACATCGACGGTAGGGGGAGGTGAGCGATGGAAGGGGTGAGTGGCAATAGAGGGATCCGTCGTTCGACGATTGTGACTATAGCTAGTAGAGTCTGTAATGATTAGGGAGTTATCTATGGCTCCTACTTCGGTTTCAAGAGATCTTAGATTTGCATATCTAGGATCTATAATCTGTAGATCGGGGCAAATTAGTGAGAAGAAGTTGGTGTTATAGTTTCTTGAGTAGATCAGTGAGAATGCTTCTGATGAGGAAATGAAGCTTGAACCCCAATGGCACTACGCTAGCGTGATCTTCCCAAATAGAGTAGTGAATAAAGAATAGCATAGAGGGAACTGCAATGAAGAACAAGAGAAGAATAAGAGGAGAAAGCCTTGCTTAGAAGCAAGGAGACTCTAATACCATGTAGAATATAGGAATACATTGTAAAAAAGATTGATTTCATTCATTGAGGTAATGTGTGTTTATACAAGTTTTAAGGGAGAGATTTTTCTCAATCATACACTCAAATTATATAATCAAATCAATCATTCAAATCTGTAATTGATTCTCAAATTATATATTGATTGAGGATATAAGGAATGCAATGATTAATAGATTAAGACATTATGAGAAAGAGTTGAGAAAGACATCAAGTTTCGTGAACTATATTTATATCAAGATCACTTAGTTAAGAGAGATTTTCTTAATCAATTATGATAATATTTTCATATCTTCTATCATGCCCTACAAGATTGATATAGGTTAGAGAGAAAGATTTTCTCTATCAAGATCAGTTAGTTAAGAGCAAGATTGAGCTCCTGTCAAGGATGCCGATCTTGGATAATGTAATGAAAATATTTTGTGGGCGAGAGGCTTTGTGAGAGAGTCTACTAGTTGATTAATTGTATGTACATAAAAAACACATAGTTGATGTTTGACAACTTAATCTTTAATGAAGTGGAAGTTGATAGCAATGTGTTTCATGTGCAAGTGGAATACTGGATTAGCATATATGTAGGTGGCTTCAACATTATTACAATATATTATAGGAGTGAGGGTAGAGTTGATGTCAAGTTCCTTTAGTAGATTTGTGACCTAATTGAGTTTTAGTAGCGGTGGCGATGGCTTAGTATTCAGCTTCAGTTATAGACATTATGACTATTTTTTGCTTCTTTGAACTCCAATTGATTAGAAGTGCTCCGAGGAATATAATATACCCAAATGTAGATATTTTATTATCAATGTTCCTTGCCCATATTGGTTGGGTATATTGTGATTAAGAGGGAAAGATTTTCTCTATCAAAGATCAATTAGTTAAGAGAGATTTCCTCTACAGAAATCTTATCTTATCTTCTATCAATAACCATATATCTATTTCTAACTTTACCAATATTATTTGCTTGTATAAACTATGAATACCTCATGAGTTTCTCAAGGATCCATCAGCTTTTAATACCAATTCAAGTCAACTATCATCCATAGGCTTATTTCATGCCAATTTCAACCTTTAGCCCTAATTTACTTTAATTTTAGCCTTCAACCAAATTTCAACCGTTGGGCTTATTTCAACCTTTTCCTTTACTATTTCGTTCATCAATTTGTATACACTTATTTTATAATTTAAAATATATCAAAGATGTATTCTTTGAGATTATCTCAACAAAAGCATTTGCACATTTACTTAATCAAATAATTAGTCTATTACTCAATATCAAAATACGAAGTCAACAAAGGATAACTCGAATCATCGCGTAGGAAGCTTGGCCTCCTGTTAGCAAACCAAAAATTCATGTTTGCTTCCATTGAGACATACTCCATTGATCATGAGATGGATGATGCAATCATTGCAATCTTTGCCGACAATCTCTTCACATGTAATAGGGCTAGTAGCAAGCAAAAAAAAACTTTGTTGCCCTACTAGACATTGATTAGAAATATGGCTCATCAGCTCATTGTTGCAGCACAAGACAATAACTCTGCCATGAGTATTTCTTGCCTTCTTTGAGGATCTACAATCAATATTGCATAAGGGTAATTCAAGTCTTAGGGAAGAAGATTAGGAGGTCTACCTTCGGTCATTTCAATTCAAGTGCACTTAAGATATTTTTCTAAAATAAGCATCCTACTCATGACCCCTGCATAGGTTGGTACCTCCAAAAGGAAAACTTCATAGTAGATGTATAAAGGAAGATCTTAAAGTTTTTGAATGTCAGTTTCTATTAAATTTTGTATTTTGATGATGAAACCAATTGATAATTATGTTTATATTTTAATTTGTGTTTTGCATGATGCAGGATGCTTCGATCAGGATGAGATAATTAAATCAAGAAAAATCATGTTGTGCCGGAGGATAACATGTCAAAAGATTGGACGTCGGGCCGGAGGATCGATCGACGTATCGACAGAAAGCTTTGGGCCGTGGATTTGGGCATCGAGCCAAGAAGACAGGATATTGCACCAAGGATATTGGAGTTGCGGAGTCAACTGGCAGATTGGGCAATAGGCCACAAGAGAGGACGATGCGCCGAAGAATCGGATAAAGCGTCAAGGGACTAATGACATGCCGGACAATGTGATTAATGCTTAGTATTAATTGTCTAGATCGAAGTATATTTTATATGTGCAGGATTAACTACGATAGTAAGGCATTAAACAAAATGAAGTCCCGGAGTCAAGGACGTGATTTCGTTGAGTGTTCATCGGAAGTTCTAGCGGAACCAGCCGAGAAGTCTCGGAGCTTGCTAGAGAAACTCGTCAAAACTCGCCAAGAAGATCGTCGTGAAGTCCAGGAGCTTACTAGGAGTCTGCCGGAATATTGCTGAGAGGTCGTCGAAAGTTCGTCGGAAGCTCACTGGAAGAATAGACATAGGGACTTGTTTTGCTTAGCAAATGTCTTAGGATTTCATTGTTAGTACATAATGGGCTTGGATTTGGGCCAACCCAATTAGGGACCAGCTAGGCCCATGTAAGGACTATGTTGGGCTTAATAAGAGGCCCAAACAATGCCCTAAGAAGTCTCACCATCATGACATAGTTTTCAAGACTGTATCAAGTGGTGGTATCACCAGCCTGGGCGATTGTACCACCCCTAGAATGGTGCCAAGCGGTGGTACCACTAGTCTAGGTGGTGGTACCGCCTAGCACTACCCCCCAGGCGGTAGTACCGCCAGACTGGGCAGTGGTACCGCCCAGAACAGTGTCAGTGTCAAATTGACATTGGGCGGTGGTATCGCCCAGTGTAGGCGGTAGTACCGCCCATGCCCGGGGAACCCGGGATGAGATGTTTTTAGGCTCCATATTTGAATCAACTTGAAGTCTATAAATACTCCAGTGGCCTCAATGGAAGAGGAATCGACGAAGTGGATGTAAGTCACGACGACCGAACTACTCTAAAACTCAGTTTGCATTTACTTTGAGTAACTTTCTTTTATAACATATTGTCTCTCCTCCTTACTATGCTTTAACTACGTTTTCAAAGCATTATCTTTACGAAATGGTTTTACGACGGAAATAGTTTTAATCGTACGAAGTTTTGAAGATGTGATTTTACCGCTACACCAATTCACCCCCCTCTTAGTGCCGACCCTAATTGCTTTCCTAACAATTGGTATCAGAGCCACGATTTTCCAATTTGATTTAACACCCAAATAGAAATGACTCTTTTCGGCTATCAAGATGATCACTCTCTCATACGTCTTCCCTTTTTCAATGGGATAGACTACACTTATTGGAAAACTCGAATAAGAGTTTTATTGCTTTCATTGGATTTGAATTTATGGCACATTGTCGAATCCGATTTTAAAATGTCTTCTCTTCTAAAGAAAGATTGGAATGATTCGGAGAAGAAAACATTTTCTTTAAATGCAAAGGCTATGAATGTCATATTTTGTGCCTTAGACAAAAACAAGTTTCAAAACGGCTTTCGATATTTGGCACACTCTTGAAATCACACATGAAGGCACTAGCAATGTCAAGGATTCTAAAGCTAATTTTTTAATGTATGATTTTGAACTTTTTTGAATGAAGCTTAGTGAAACCATTGTTGACATGTACACCCATTTTACGGATGTTGTCAATGGTTTAAAAGCTCTCGGCAAATGTTTTTCAGATTTTGAACTTGTAAATAAGATTTTGTGTTCTCTTAATAAGAGTTGGGATTAAAAAATAATGGCTATTCAAGAATCAAAAAACTTGAACCAATTTTTAATCGAAGAACTAATAGAGTCCTTAATGACCTATGAAATGACGTGCAATACATGTAAAGAACTTAAGAATAACCTTCCAAAGGATAGAAAGGATTTCAAACAAAGAATAATCGAAGATCACTCGAGCATAAGCTCAAGTGATGGTGAACTTGAACTCACTATAAAATTTAAAAAGTTTATTAAACAAAAATTAAAGAACAAAATGAACTGAACTACTCGCTATGAACGTAAGAAGAAGAACACAAATTAGGATGAATCGAGCTCCTTCGAAGACGAGGAGAAAATCAACAGAGGCGAGGTGGCAAACTACGCCTTAACAGCTTTCGACATTGAGATACTAAAAAAGCCTTTAGTTTATTTTGAAATTACATGATATTTTTCATGAGTTATTTTTAATTTAGTTTAAAATTAATTTTTTTGAAAATTATATTTTTAAAAATGAAAATGTAAAAATTATGATCATGCTAGTAATTTTAAAAATGATAATGAAAATTACATGTTTAAAAATGAAAATTTAAAAGTATGATCATGCTTGTAATTTTGAAAATGATAATGAAAATTGTATATTTTATGTTACTGGAATAAAATGTTAGATTTAAATCTAATGATCATGTGTATGTTTTTTCAAGAATAAATAATGTGTATCTTGATGATTTCTGAATTTGAGTGAAACCATGCTTGATGTCTTAATAAAAATATTAAGAAGTTTGATATCATGCTTAATGATGATGCATGGCTTTTGTATGAAAAACTAAGCATGAAAAATTGATTCACCTAAATAGAAAAATGCATGACTGCAACAAACAAAATGATCTTGATGGAAAATGCTTTATGAAATCAATTTCGATGATGCATAATGATGTAATTATGTAATGAAACTATTAAATATTTTGAAACCATGTTTTGTTGTCATGCATAATGATCATGCTTAATAAATTTTGAAATTATGCATGATAATTTTTAAGTAATTTATGGTTTATTGATTTTGATGATTTTTATGATGAAATTAATTTTTCGATCCAGAACGACTAGTGATATATATATTTTTGGCATGAAAAGGAAAAAGACATGCTTGTATGAAACAAACTAAAAAGAGGAAAGCTTTCTCATAGAAAAATTTCTCTACTTTATCGATTTTTCAAAAAGAAGAGATTAATGAATCTATCTATATTTTTATGAATCTCTTGAAAATGATTTTGATTTGATGATTTGAATATGAATGAGTTTTACCTTGATTTTTTGAGATTTATAAATTGAGATTTCTTATGCTTAAATCAAGATTTTATATGCATAAATTGAAATCTTTTTCTCCTAAGTTTCTTTTACGATTTACTAAAGAGAATATCTTTTTCGAAATTCTTGACTTAATATTTTTTTTGAATATATTTTACTATTTAATATCCTAAGATTTTCTTTTGATTAGTTAAGAGGATGTTTTTCAAAAGGAATCATGTCTTTTGGTATTTAAGTGGTCTTATCTTTCATGACATGATTTCTTGTATTTATGGCTTGTATGCCTTGAAATGATTGAAATAATTTACACTATTATATTCTTCCCTTATTCTTTCTTGTTTACAATGATCAAAGAGGGAAAAGTTATGATCATGAATGGTAGGATGTAATTTGACAAAATTAGTACCATCATGATGTTAAATATTTATGATTTGGAATTATGCATGCAATACTTTAACTTATGATAATGATGCATGCAATGATGAAATATTCATGATAAAATAATTGTTTTAACATTCATGACTTAAATTTTCATCTATGCTATTTACCTTTGTTATAATTTAAAAATTGATGTAAAGGGTATTCCTTTCTTTTTGCCAATGACAAAGGGGCAGAAAGAGTTGCACATTTCAAAGAGAAAGATGCTAGCTTGCACATTGCAAAAGAAGCAAAAAATGACACTTCTCAAAAGAGAAGAAAGAGCTTGCTATCTTGAACATTGCAAAACAAACATGCTAAACTTGCAAAGCTATCTTTAATTATTGCTATCTTGCATAATGATCAATTTGGAAATTATGTGTAATGTGCAATGATATGTCTAAACACATGAGAATTGAACTTTTCCTTTTTGTTGATGACAAAGGGGGAGAAGTATGATGTTATGCATAGGTTGATGCATAAGTTTATGATGACATTTATGACATGTTGCTTGGATTTTTGAATCCAAGAGTTTCTATCAATATGGCATATTGATAGGGGGAGTTTGTTTTAACTCAGGGAGTTAAGTTTAACTCCGTCATCAATTGGTTGTCATCATAAAAAAGATGGAGATTATTGAATCTCATATTTTGATGATGAAACTAATTGATAATTGTGTTTATGTTTTAATCTGCGTTTTGAGTAACATAGGATGCTTTGAATAGGATGCGACAATTAAAGCAGAAAAAATCATGTTGTGCCAAAGGATAACATGTTAGAAGATTGGACATCGGGCCGAAGGATCGACCGACGTATCGATAGAAGGCTTTGGGCCGTAGATTTGGGCATGGGATCAAGAAGAGCAGATATTGCGCTAAGGATATCGGAGTTATGGAGTCAACTGGCCGATTGGGCAATAGGCTGTAAGAGAGGATAATGTGCTGAAGAATCAGACGAAGCATCGAGGGACCATTGACATATCGGACAACGTGATTAATGCTTAGTATTAATTGTCTATATCAAAGTATATTTTACATGTATAAGATTAACTATGATAGCAAGGCATGAAGCAAAATGAAGTCCTGGAGTCGAGGACGTGATTTCGTTGGGAGTTCAAGAGTTCGTCGGAAGTCCGAACATTTGTCGGAAGTTCTGGCGGAACCAGCCGAGAAGTCTCAGAGCTTGCCCGAGAAGCTTGTCGAAACTTGCCAAGAAGATCGTCGTGAAGTCTAGGAGCTTGCCGAGAGTCTGCCAAAACATTACCGAGAGATCATCGGAAGTTCGCCGGAAGAATAGACATAGTGACTTGTTTAGCTTAGCAAATGTCTTAGGATTTTGTAGTTAGCACATAATTAGGTTTGGATTTGGGCCAACCCAATTAAGAGCCAACTAGGCCCATGTAAGGACTGTGTTGGGCCCAATAAGAGGCCCAAACAATGTCCCAAGAAGTATCACCGTCGTGGTACAATCTTCAAGACTGTGTCAGGCGGTGGTACCGCCCAAGACAATTTCAATGTCAGACTGATACTGGGCGGTGGTACCGCCTAGCGCAGGCAGTAGTACCGCCCGTGCCTGGAGAACCCGAGATGAGATGTTTTTAAGCTCCAAGTTTGAATTAATTTGAAGCTTATAAATACCCTTCTCATCCCTAGTTAAAGCACACAAACATAGAGAGTCTAAAAGTAAAGAAACGCTGCTGCAATCTCTTTAGGAATTCCCTCCTCCAAGTCTAAGTGTTAGAATTCTGTTTAGGGAGGAGAGTGAGTACTTGTAAGGGTTATCTCCTAAACCCAGTAAAAGGAGAAGAGCAGTGTAAAAGGTGGGTCTTCGCCTATTGAAGGAAGAGCATTAGTGGATGCCGGTGGCCTCGACGAAAGAGGAATCAGCGAAGTGGATATAATTCACGATGACCGAACCACTCTAAAACTCGGTTTATATTTACTTTGAGCAACTCTCTTTTATAGCAAATTGCCTCTCCTCCTTACTATGCTTTGACTATGTTTCCATATGCTTTCTAAGTATTATCTTTATGAAATGATTTTATGATGGAAACGGTTTTAATCGTACAAAGTTTTGAAGACGTGATTTTACCGCTGCACTAATTCACTCCCCCTCTTAGTGCGGACCTCGATTGCTTTCCTAACAGATGCAACTATGTATAAAGAGAAATAAAAAACTTTGTGAAATAACCTTTGTATTCAACGATCGTCCTGTTGTCCAATTATTTTTTTAGAAACTTCTTTAGTTTCTAGAGATATAATAATGTTAGAAGTTACTACTCATATAATATGTCCCAAAATATTTGTTAAGTCATAATGCCATAATCAATCTCCAATATTTGATATTGCATATTCCATCACAAATTAACTTTTTCCTCAAGAATGAAAGAGAAAATGATGATTTTCTACTCTCTTGTGCGTCCTATGTTGGTGATGCATAAGAGAGATTAACTAGCCCCTCTATTTTGATGATTTATTTATGAGGAAATATTGTATGATATATAGTGATGTATCTACTTTGATATGTTTTAACGAAGAATGAGAGGATAGTAGCCGATTCATTTGTAAAAGGAATTATCATATTGGTGATTTAGAGTTGGTAACTACTCGAAACTTTATGACACTATCTTTATATTCAAACTTTTAAAATCTTTATAGATCATAAGTGCCTAAAGTATATCTTCATGTAAAAGAATTATATATGAGACAAGAAAAATGATTTAATTTTCTAAAAAAATTATCATTTATCAATTATCATTATAGGAGTGGTAATATGGTCGATGCTTAGAGTAGGAAGTAATCAAACATTAAAGCCCATTTAAATGTTTCGAGAACTTTCATGATTACAAACTTTGTAGACATAAAACTTGAACTATTGAGTGGACATAAATGTTTTCTAGCTTATTTGGTGACACTATCATTTTTGGTAGAGAAATTAAAACCAGAAGGGAGATGTATATATATAAATCATAGCTAAAGACATAACTAATAATTTAATATGAGAATTTCGACAATTGAAGGATGGTTCCTTTAGATTCTACTATCAAATTTGTGTTCTAGAAAGTTACCTAAGAAAGATGCAACAATTAAAGCAAGCCTATTTTGTCAAATTTATCATTCATCCCAGGATACTTGTGGTAGGAGTTCAAGAGATGCATAATTGAATATATCTTTAAGGATTTGGTTTGTCAACAAGTAAAGACTGAGCATCGATACTTATCAAAATATTACAGAATATTTGATTCTTAAATGAAAATGAGGAGCAAATTAGTATGAATTTGATGTTAGGTATACCTAAAATCCAAAAAAGATTATGTTAGAATTTTGGCATGTGGATTATCTCTTTTACGTCCACCCACTTTTTTTTTTTCTATTAATCATAGTTATTTATAGGATAAACTGACTATGTTACTTATTAGAGAAGTCATTTGATGCAATAGTATTCCCATTGGTATTATATCTAATACAGTTCGGAGGTTTAAAACAAATCGATGATTAATCTGAAAGGATAATACAAATACCATAAAATCTTAGATTTTTAATAGTTGAGATAAATATATACATATAAAACATATTTTATTATTCAAAAGGTCCTTTTAAACCTTCTTAAGAATCTATCAGAGACTGTAAATAGCTCAAAGTTGATAGAAAAACTTTGTGCATCGATAGTGAATGAATCTAGAATTTAAGAGTACATATCAAAAGAAATTATGAGATTTTATGTGAGAGTAAATTACCTCCGATATTTGTGTGGCCTTTTCAAATCTTATAAAAGATCATATCCATGACTAATTGATTGGCCTTACATCCAACACTTATAGATGTCCATGATATATTTCATATCGATACTTAAGAAATATATTACAGATCCATTTTATGTTCACTCATGTCAATCATTGGTAGATGATATTTCTTATATGGGGTAAAATTTAGGAAAGGAAGTAACACATCATATCAAGTTATGCTATTAGTGAAAGTTTGCTGACAACATTGTATAGAAAACCACTTGAGAAAGGGATGAAGACATCAAATAATAGAGTCCACTTTTTTTTTTCCATAATGTAAATCTTGGGGATCAAATGTTTTAAGGTAACGAATACAATTGATAGAAATAATAGAAGATAAGAACAAATATTGAATGAAGCTTTATTGAATAATTGTAGATGCTTCAATACATTAACATGTTCCCTCTCCTATTTATATAAATTAGGAGGAAGGATTTCCCTAACAAAATAGAGGATTTTCCTCAACAGAATAGAGAAATTTCCTCATATAGTTAGGAAAATCTTATCTTCTATCATGCCCCTGCAAGATGGTGCTCCTGACAAGGATACCAATCTTGGATCGATGCAAAGAATTATTTACAAGCGAGAGGCTTCATGAGTAAGATAAGTGTAGATCGCTGCTGCTACTGCTGCGATTGTTGTTGCTGTGATGGCACAGGCGTTCCCTTCATTCTCCTTAAGTTTGTCAAATATTGGCAGATCAGCGAAGACTACAGCGGTGAGGAAGATGAGGATTGACCAGATACCAATCTTGGATCGATGCAAAGAATTATTTACAAGCGAGAGGCTTCATGAGTAAGATAAGTGTAGATCGCTGCTGCTACTGCTGCGATTGTTGTTGCTGTGATGGCACAGGCGTTCCCTTCATTCTCCTTAAGTCTGTCGAATATTGGCAGATCAGCGAAGACTACAGCGGTGAGGAAGATGAGGATTGACCACGGAGCCTCTTGGAAATGCAACGGCGTTGGTCGCTGGCCGAAGGGTGAAGTTCACTTTTCTCAGCGATGTTGGTCGCTGGCCGAAGGCAAGAGCGAAGCTTCGCTTTTCTCAATGACGTTGGTCGTTAAGCTGTAGCAGAAGAGGAAGCTGTAGTAGAAGAGGAAGGAAAATCTTATCTTCTATCAACAATCACCATATTTTTTTTTTATTTTCTAAAATATAAATTCTACAATTAGAACTTTACCATATAAGCATAATTGAATTCCTAATATGTGTATTCTAAAATGAAAATTTATTGTTCAACCATTAATAATATTTCCATTATTGAATGAGCAAATATGAAAGAACATAATAATTTAATTAATATTAAATATAAAAATCAAAATTAAGGTTTTTACCTTTATTGAGATCGTCCCTCTTATCCTATTAAGCCAATCAAATTCTATTTATTTTAACAATGATCGCAAATACTATAGGGGCGATAAGGGTCGAGCGAGGAAGTGGATTGATCTGAGAAGAATAGTAAGTCATCCATTATTTATTTATGAAATTTAGATATTATTTGATGGTGGATTCTCAAAATAAATTGAGATGTAGGAAGTAAAATTTAGATTTTATAATGTTATCAAATTGCCTCAATTCCTTATGAATTTTGTATGTTATTATTTAGTGGAAGATTTTCCAAATCAATCGAGATGCATGGTGTAAATTTGATAACTTACAAAGTTATTTAATCACCTTTAATCATGATTAGTAAAAGTTGAATTAATAAATTTCACAAAAGTTCATGATTTTTTAAGCATGTCAAATACTTTTTGAAGTTCATGTTGCATTAGGTTAAATTTAATTTTTTTTATCAATGCTAGTTTAATGGTGTTATGACACATTATGAAATTTTATATTCTCATATGAAAAATTAGATAAATTATTCACTTAATTTTGGATTAAAAAATAGATTTGTAGGTCACTATTAGATTCAGTCCGATCAACCATAGCTTAGTCTAGGCTTGGGTTTAGCTTGGACCCAACCTAACTCAAGTTAGGATAGTTTACTAGAGCGAAACAAACCCAATACAAGTCAAATCCGACCTAGTGTGACCCTAGTTGGAATCAAACCCAACTTGATCCAAGTCCACCCTAACACATCAATGGGATAGGCCTAGTGTAGCTTGAAGCTTATGGCCTAGTTCAACTTAGTCCCCAGGACTTGTGGTGCATGCCCTTTGTCACTAACCAAACTAAATCTCGGTTTAGGTCATTTTTATACCAATTTAAATTAATTAAAGTCGATCTTGAGTGATTCTAAACTATCTCAATTCAATTTTTGGTCTATTTAGTTTGACTTGGGCTTAATTTAGTGTGATTTTGACCCAAAATTTTATTGGTTCAATCGTGGGTTATAGTGGATTTGACACCTCTCTCTATCTTCTTATTTGATGAATGCTTTTTGTATTTTATGTTGTGACTTTTAAATATCATTAACAAATTCCAAGTTTAATTGGGATATAAGAGTAAAGGTGATGATACGATGTATACGATGATAATTGAGGACATCAATTTTTAACTAAGAGGTAGGTTGACCAATGCAAGTAGCATGATTATGTTTGGGGGTAGTGAAACATTAGATATATTAGATAGATGGTTCTTTCATTTATTATTAGGGAAAATGTGTCTTTCACTTTGACGAGTGAAGAATATTACTTCATCCGCTATATCAGTTTTCTTCAAAATAAAGAACTCATCTTCTTGGTTAAGATATTTCTATTTGTTAAAAACTACACTATATGTCAATATGATTTATGATAATAAATACCATATGATTTGACTTTGGATGACATTATGATTTCCTGACTTTTATTTATAGATTTGAATATGATGATTTATATTTATAAGGTTATTCTTACTTACATTAATTGTTGATATATAATTTTATATTTATTTTTAAAATAGACGGGACTAGATATACAAGATCTTTCTTTTATCTCTGGGTTGTGCTATGCTATTACAAAGTTGTAGCTTTCTCCACTCATTGTTGAGGTTGATGTTACTTGATGGTTTTATTTTGAGAAAGACATTTTTAATTTAAGGTTTTGAATAAAATTGCTTTGACTTTTTAAATGATATGGATGAATTACTAACCTCAACTTGGATCGAATCTAAAATTGTATGGCACTCAAATTATAGTCCTTTGAACATTTTCTTTAATTGTAGGATACCTTCGTTCCTATTTTTACAAAGCATCGAATAAGCCAAACGAGAGATTTCAAGTGCTTGGGCGGATAACATGAACTCGGGGTTAAGCTGTGGATGTGGAAAGGACTCCAATCCCAATGTCATTCTTTCTTACCTGACCGAGTAATCCTTCTCTTCCTTACGTCAAACTCTTATTTTCGTTCAATTTCCATAGCACTTACGATTTCATGTTCTCCTAATTCCTGTGAATCTCTGTCGGAGATATAAGTGCTCACTTTTCCATCTTCCATTCATGAGGTGTGGTGTGGATAATTTGCAGTCGATCTGCGAGTGCAAAGAACAAGAAGGAATGGAAAGAAAAGGGCATCACCAAATATATTTCTATAGATATCATAGAATCAGTGTTGATGCAAATGAACCCCAAGGATGCTGTGCGCCTAAGCACCGTATGCAAAGAATGGAAAGACACAACCCCACAGTGTGATCCAACAATGCACAAAACTCCGTGGTTGCTCAATGTGGCCGATTCTAACTACTTCCTTCACAGCACAGTTGACAAGGATATGTCATTCGTGATCAAAATCCATGACATTCTCCCTATAAAATTGCATAACTGGGGCTGCTTTCATGGTTGGTTGATGCTCGAGCATCACAGGTTCTCTCTATATAATCCTTTCACACGGGTGCAGTTGGACCTCCCACTCCACAAGCATGGAATCATGAATTTCCGTTATATGTCGTCAGCTCCGACGAATCCTGATTGCATCGTTCTTGTTTTTCACTTTAATGAACTTTATATTTGGAGGCCGGGCGATAAGACATGGACCATAGAGAAAAACATGTATGTGATTGATTATAGGTCGATCATGAACTTTCAAGGGAAATTCTATGCCTTAGATTATTATACTGGAAACTTAGTATGTTTCGAAGTCACTCCATTTCGAAACAAGATTATGGATGTGCCGCCACCCAAGGAATTTTATAGAGTATCACGCGATCGGATCTATTTGGTTGAATCTTGTGGGAAGTTGTTGTTGGTTTGCTTGATTTGCAGCCTCAAGATCCCGGAAGTCTACATGTTTAAACTCGATTTCGAGAACAAGACTTGGCTCAGGATAAAGAGTTTGGGTGATCGAACATTATTTTTGAGTTGTAGTCCTTGTGACCAACATGGTATCTCAGTCTCGGCTCGTGAAACTGGATGTATTAGGAATTGTATATATTTCATTGATTGGTTATCAAAATATGTTTACATCATCGGAAATCGTAAGATCAAAAGAATATACAAAGGACTACAAAGTGGTTGCGTCCCGCTCTGGATCACTCCAAGTAAATGATGATAGAGAAAACAACAACTGTTGTATTAGTTAGTCAGATAATTTTAGAGTTTCTATTTCTTTCGAAGCAAAAAGAGCAAATGAGAGCGATCAATCGACTTTAGTGTCAATTGATGATTGACTATGTTTTATTTTATGAACTTTTATTTTATTCCACATACCATGTTTGGGAGGTGCACATGTGTGCTCATAGATATCCAACTCCTTATTGTTAATGATCATCTATTGCAACTCTAAATCCTGTGTAAGTTAATAAAAAATGAAGAATAATTCAAAATTCATCTTAGTCTAAGGACATGGAGTTTCTATCTACTCACAAGAATTAATGCAGCTCTCACTAAGAGACATCCATCTCTACCTGTTGAACTTGGTAAGGTGAGAAAGGATATATTAGACAAAGGCTGATGATAAATCTGTTCCCTTATTTGCAAATGTTTTTCTTTTAATTTCAGTTCTATTACAAATTAATGATAATACCATAGCTATTTAATTTAAATTAGTGTGTCACATTTGATATATGTTTACAGGGAGTCCCATAAAATGGACAATAAACTCTCTATATAACGATACTCCATATATGAATAAAAAGAATTCTCAAAACGAATATGACAATTTCATCTTTCAATTTGCTCTAACCAAAATTAATCTAAACTGTACCACCAACCCAGTTAAGGGGTATCATCATTTGAATTTGACAATGATATCTTGTTTTAACCCAATAAAAGCCTAAAATAAAATAGTCTATACACTAGCCATTGTAACCTATACCTATGTTGGCCTAATAAAGATTTATTTTTATCAAAATAGTAACTTGATTGCAGCCTAAGTTGTTGATCGAAGTTCTGACTAATTCTTTGACTTGTCAACTAATCACGCGACACATCATCCCATCTATTAATATATTATCTTATCTTTCTAACATGATGATAGTCGATTGATTCTTTCAATCCTTTAACATGATTTTTTTATTTTCAAGCATGATGATTGATTTTATAGTAGCTCACATTTTTAGTAGAAGTATCTCTTATATCACTTGACTTAGCAGAAGATTCAATAGAGATATCTTAATTCATGATTTTAGATGTGTTTTAATAGAGATATCTTATGCATCTAGGTTGTTAAAACCTCATGCAACACAAAATTTCATCAGAGATGTCAGACATTGTTATCATCAAAATTTCTCACACATTCGAGCACAGGAAATTTTTCTTCGATTGAGGACAGCCATAATGGACCTCTTAATTGAGAAGCAATATTATTCCCACCCTACACCAGTTTCCAACGCAAGGAATTCATGAAGAGAGCATTCAATGCCATCTGAATCAGATGGTTGTGATCACCAAGGTCGTCAAAATGGTGCTACGTTTACGGAGCCGAGGCATGGAATATAGAAATGTGCAAAACTACATTCGCAGTAGCTTCCTTGAGCACTGAAACAGTGCAGGCTTTAGAAGCTTCACTTTTTCCTTGATGCAGACAAGAATCTAATTTGTAATGTCCTCCTGTCCTCCTGCATGTCGAGGTTGGGAAGATCCATCCACGCATTGATAAAACAATGGATTCATGACCGGGTATATTTCTGCTCTAGATGAATCAGCCATGAATTCGATGTCATACGTCATCAGAACCTTGGGGTGCACACCATACGTCATCAGAACCCCAAGGTGCATGTCACGTTAAGTTTCGTACCGATACACTATGCGGCATGACTACCCCGAGAGCTTGGGGCAATGCTGTCTAACGCCGCTCAAGCACGCTTAAAGACGTCAACTTGTCAGAGAAGCCGTCCCACCCCTATGAAAGTCAACGGCCACGCCAAACTGAGGTGCAACCAATTCTCGCACGATGGTATAAAAACCCCTGTCCGACACCCGGGGGGGGGGGGTGTGGTGGAAGAAAAAAAGGAAGGAAAAAAAGAACACTCGATTGACTTGCTCATCGGAGGGGCTTAACTCGAAGAAGCACCTGACGAAGGCCATTTTTGCAGGGAGGCGACCACCCCCGAGCGGCGAGAGTCTCCACCCGGGAATCGCCATCTGGTGCGCAGAGGAGGACAGTCCGTCGACCCGGACCCCGACACACACCAACTAGCACCTCTTCCCGAGAGCTTGGCTATGTTGCGAAGAAAAGCTGCCAATCACCCCAGGGAGAGAAGGATGTGACCCACCACGAACGACATTCAGGCTGATAGACCGTGGAGCGCTAACCCACATCCACTCACGAGGGCCCAACCGACTCCACCCGTCCGACTCTCGCCCGAGACGCTCAAGAGGCGCAGCCACCTCATCATCCTATTCACTCCACCAAAGGTTTACGACATCGACCTATAAACATAATCGTGTTGACTCATCGATACTTTTGTTCACAAAAAATGTGCAAGATTTATCAAACATAAGGCATAAGGCTGCTTAAATAACACACTACTCCTCCTTTCCACTAAAACTTTGCCCTCCTCAAAAGTCAGCTGGTTCTCTCTCTCATTCATCATATGTGATTCCTAACAACAACAGCTGTCTCATAGAATAATAGAAGTTGAGTTCCTTTTTTTTTTTTTTTTGGTGAAAAGAGTAGCCATTTGAGACTTCTAGTTTCTCGTTCCTGCTCATCCATTACTGGTGGTTGCTTGCTTGTATAAAAGATTAATATCTTACGGGTTTATCGAGGATCCATCAGCCCATATATGTCTTGTCCTAGATGGAGAAGATGGAGAAGACGGAGAAGATGGAGACGAATCAAATCCGCCATGGCTTCAACTATTACATTGATTTCTTTATGAATTTTGAATATATTCAACCGTAGGTTTTAAAAAAAAACTGAAATGCATGATGTAAATCTTAGTAATTAAATGTTGTTAAATTACCTTGAATTTTTCATCATGATTTAGTTTAAGTGCTTGTCATTGTTGGTTTAATTATGCTATGAACATATTATAGAATTTTATATTTTTATATAATAAATTTGAGAAATTATTCTCTTATGTTGTATAAAAAACCTTTGGATTGATGGGTCACTATTGAATCCAATGCGGTCGGGCTACCCCAATTCGGGCTTGGGATTGGCCTGGATTGGACCCGACTCAGGTGGGGTGAGCCGACTGGGCGAACCAGACCCAAATTGGACCAAACTCCAATACAATCAGGGTCTAGCCCAATGCATCAATGAGGCAAACCGAGGACCCATAGAAGTCCGAAGCCCAACTTGGCCCAATAGTGTCAAGCCTTTTACCGCTGAACCAAATCAATTAGGTTTGACTGGTTCAAGCAGATCCAAGGTGATCTTGGACTAGTTTTGGCTGGTCCAAGCTAGTTCACACTGTTTTTGGATATAATTTGAGCTAGTCTTAGGTGATTCCGCGTAATCAGTTTGATTTGGACCTGGTTCAATGTGATCTTAATCCAAACTCTGATCAGTTCAAGTCAATTTTAATCTGTTCAACCTTGGTTTGGGCCAATCATGGGTTACAATGGATTAGACTATTTGTATCTGACCTAACGAATTTAAAAGGGTTTTATTTGAAATTATTCTATGATTTTTTAAAATCTTAATAAATTATAAATTTGGACTATAAATGATAATAAGATATATGCAATGATAGTTAAGGATATTATTTCTTTACCATGTGATTGGTAAATATTAGTACGAAATTATTGACTCGTGAGTTGGCCTGGTTGGTTCACTGTCGAAGTTGTAAGCCCTTCTTGAGGACTCCTCTTTGTTGACATAAAGAGCTTGCATAGCGAGCCAATGTAGAGAGCTTACTGAGGGAGATGGTTCACTAGGAGCAATCTGGCCCTTATGCGGTGGAGGGTTAGAGAGGTGGGTTGTCTTTATTGTTGGGTCCCCTCTTGGTTGCATCTCCGGATGGCATTGGGAGTCCTGCATAATAGGTTTGTATCAAGGTGTCCCGGCTCAACCTCTCTGATGCTTAAGTTAAAAAGATGGAGGGGGAGGTTAAGAATGTAAGTGAGAGAGTGAAGAGCTCTTACCTACCTGCCTCTCCTTAGTTAGAGGCTCGACTTCTATACCTAAACGCTTGGTGGCGTAGACATGTGCTCGTGAAGGCCCCCCTTATCATGTACGATGGAGGCATTAATAAGGGTAATTTATTGGCATGTGTCCTTTGATACTTGGGGCAGACCATTGGGGGGATACTTTTGGGCTGACTTCCTTACCACTTTGGGTTAGGCAGGGAGTAATCCCTTCGTCGATCATCGAAAAAAGAAGGTTGATGAAGTCAGACTATGCCATCAATCATTAATGCAGAGACATAGCTTCTGTTGATATATGAGTGGATTGTGTGAGCCCATTCCTAGAAATTGAGGCAAGCGATATGACCTCCTACTAGCAACCATAAGGAATAGGTGGTTCTTAAGCTTTTGCTTAAGTAGAGCTAAGGAGTGTTAGGATTATCCCTATTAATAAGGTAAAGTGAATCCCTTTGAGATTAATATGTTATGATGGCTAAATGGTTCATTTATCTAATATTAAAGAGAATGAATCATCACTTTAATGCTTTTAAAATATCACTCTATCCATTGTTTAGTACGTCGTTTAAGTTCTCTCTCATCATATTAGGACAAACAAAAAAATCTCTCTTAACATAATATTTCTCCCTACGCCATTGTGAGGGTGCAACAACTTGATTCAACTTTAAATGATATTTATTTTATTATTATGTTTTGATCTTTCTTTAATGTTGATTGTGGACATTTATATAAAGGAAGTTTTACTCAATAATTATTGATATATTTTTATTATTTATTTATGTTTTTTGAGTAACCTCCTACTAGCTTTAGATTTGAGACTAGGAAGAAGATATTTGAGAGATCAAACATTGTCTCTCCTCATTATGCTTACAAGGATATTTATAGATCCCCAAAACCTAAAAACATCTATAAAAAATTAGGGGTAGCACATAAGCACTAGAGGTACAACTACAATAAGGCATCATGCATTGCCACACTATAGTTGGTGGTACGACCACCTCATGAGGTGGTATCTACACCACTATGCAGTTCGATCATTGACTTAACGATACCATCATATCTGATATCACTGTGACTAGGTGGTACCATCGCCTAGTTGCCACTACTCTCTTAAGAGCCAATTATAGATTAATGAGATGACCAAGGCAATGATTCAATCTATGAACATTAACATCTCATTCTTTATTTTGACCCTTGATCCTCTAACTTAACATCCAATTCTCTTACTCGATATTTAATCCTTTGTAGAGTCTAGACATTTAATCAAAATATAAAATATATAATAATATTTTTTATTATTATGACAACTAATTAATGAAAGAGGTTAAAAATACTCCCCTATTTATGTGTCATAATTATATGATTAGTCCATCAAACTCATTAATTGAATTATTCATCATCGAAATACAAAGTACAAGATCAATAAAGGATATCTTGAATCTCACTTTGGATGCTTGGATGATGCTATTATTGTGAATTTTGCTAGTGATCCCTTGATATGTGATAGGGCTGCTAGCAAATGAAGCATACTTGTTGCCCTCCGATATATTGAGTAGACTTATGGTTCATCTGCACGTAGTTGTAATACAACTTTAGTTTCTTGAAAGTATTTATAACATGCATGTTGCAAGTGTCGAGTTGGCTGTTAGTGTTGCCCTCCTATATATTGAGTAGACTTATGGTTCATCTACACGTAATTGTAACATGACTTTAGCTTCCCGAAAAGTATTTATATCATGCACGTTGCAAGTGCCGAGTTGGTTGTTAATGTTGTCTCACCTTATTCGAAGGCCTCCGATCAGTACAATGCAAGGTCAATTCACCTCCTAAGGTAGAAGACAGGGAGGTATGCCTTAGGTCCTTTTGGATTCAGGTGCCCTTAAATAATTTTCTAAAATAATTGCCTTACTGATGACATCCGCATAAGGTGGTACTTCCAAAACTTGTTATCGATGAAGATCTTTCTTTTAAGAGTTGAGTCTCTTTATTTTCATCCACCACTATGAAGAAAGCTATGTGAAATAGTCTTTATATTTGGTTTTCTATTATATTTTTGGAAACCCTTTAGTTTTTAAAGATACAATAATGCTAAAATTTACACTTATACAAGATGTCCCCAAATAGCTACGAATCACAATGTCATAATCAACCTTCAATATTTGACATTGCATATTCCATCATGAGTCAAGTTTTTCTTCATGAATGAAGAGGGTAAAGGTGACGTTCTATGTTAGTGATGCATAGGAGAGATTAACTAATGCCCCTATTTCGATGATTTATTAAGGAGGAAAAGGTTTTATTATGTATAATGATGCATGAATTTATCAATTTGATATGTTTTAATTCAAGATGAGAGAATAATAGCTTATGTATCTAAACAGTTGTAAGAAGAATCACCCTACTTTGGAGTTGGCAACTATTGAATTTGCATTAAAACTTTGAAGGTATTATTTTTATAGTCAAATTTCTAAAATCTTTATAAATCACAAGTGCCTGAAGTACATCTTCATATAACAAAGTTGTACATGAGACAATAAAGATATTTCGTTGATACTAATGTTGTCATTGATGCTTTGAGTATGATTTATCAATTATTATCTTAGGAGTGTTAATATAGTCGTTGATGCTTTGAGTACAAAGTCATCAAATCTTATAGACCATTAAAATATTATGAGAACTTCCATGATTACAAACTTTATAGATATGAAACTATAACTATTGAGTGGACAAATTTTTTTTTTTGGCTTGTTCGGTGACACTATCCTTTTTCGTGAAAAAAGTTAAGTAAAGATAGAAGGATAATGTACATATACAAACCATAGTTAAAGAATGAGAGTTCTACGATGCGGAGTTCCCATTTAAAACAAGAGTTACAACAAGCGAAGGATGATTATTTTATATTCTACCATTAGGAAAGAGTTCTACGATGCGGAGTTCCCATTAGACATGATTAATTAGACAAGAATTATTCAATTAACAAGATTTATTCATTACACAATCTGTTAACTATTTCATTGTCTAATGAATACTCTTGTTAATAAAAAAACACTCATTACATTATTCATTAGACAAACCTTGGATGATATTAATTGTCTAATGAATAATTAATAATGTCATATTGTCCAGTGGGAACTCCATTGCATCATATGACTTCTTATTTGGAATAGCCAAAGGAAATAGCACATTCTCATGAATAAAGAATATAATCCACATCTTTTTCCATAAGGTAAATATTTGAGATCAATTTTTTTTAAGGGGGATGAATGTTATCACCATATTTTTATTTTATATTTCCTAAATAAAAATTTCATAATTAGAACTTTACCATATAAGCATACTTGAATTCCTAATATGTGTATTCTAAAATAAAAAATTATTGTTCATCCATTAAGACTATTTCTATTATTGAATGAGCAAATACGGAATGACATAATTTTTTAATTAAATATTAAAGATGGAGCGAAAATTAGGATTTTTACCTTTAAGCCAATGGTATCTTTCTTCCTTTCCTATTTATGCTAAGCAGATTCCCCCTAGACTCCGGCTATGACAAGGATCGAGGGAGGAAGTGTGTTGATCATCGCCTTAGGAGAATAGTAAGTGCTCAATTATTTCTTTATGTATTTTAGATATTATTTAATGGTGGATATTTAAAAAAAAAAAGATGTAAGAAGTAAATTTTAGAATTTACAATGTTATAAAATTACCATGAATTATTTCTGAATTTTGGATATTATTTAGTGTTAGATTTTCCAAATCAATTGAGATGCACGGTGTAAATTTTAGAACTTACAATGCTATTTAATCACCTTGAATTTTTAATCATGATTAGTAAACTTTTAGTTAACAGATTTCAAAAGTTTATGAATTTATTTGAAGCATGTCAAATAATTTTTAAAGTTCATGTTGCATTAGATTAAATTTAATTACTTATTAATGCTAGTTTAATTGTGTTATGACACATATTTTGAAGTTTTATAATTTTATATTTCAAATTAGATAAATTATTACTTCTTTTTGGATAAAATAAAATTAGATTTATAGGCTACCGATCTAGTCCGATTGGCCTTGGCTTAGTTTGGGCTCGAGTTTGACTTAAATTCGATCTAGCTTGAGCCGTGATAATTGACTAAAGTGAAACACACCCAACATAAGTCAAGTCTAGCCTAGTGAGAATTAGATCCAACTTGACTCGAGTCTATCTTAACATATCAATAAAGTAGGTTTAGTATAGCCAGAAGCTCGAACCTTATGGCGTATTGTCACGGACAAACTTCTAAACAGGATGTTTGATGTAATGCTTATGTATGTCCGTGTCTTTTGGTATCTTCATGCCTTGTACAGCATGTAGGAGGACGGTCGAAGGCTTAATAGTCTCATTTTAGTTAGGTTGGTGGCCTCTTTAGGCTTGTAAATAAAGGTTGTGTCATGTGGACACGTGTGAGAGATTCTCGATCTATAATGGACTATTTTACCCTTTGTTGTGCAACTGTTCAGAGCTTGTAAAGTCTGTTTGTAATTTGCATTGTCTATGAAGTGTTTTCGGAGATGTTTGCTTGTGGATCCTGATTGAGGCGTTCTCTCTAACCTGTTCTCTCTTTGTTGGTCCTAAGGGACAATGGGAGGCTTCGGGGAGGCTGACCTTTGCGGACGGACACGCAAGGGTACCGCATGACTTAGGCAAAATCAGCTAAGTCCGTGACAGTATGGCACACAAAGAGTCTTGTGTGGCTAAACTAAATTAAATTGGTTCGACTAATTCCAGTGAGTTTAAGATAATTCTAGATCGAATATTACTTGTTTAAACTGGTTTAAGCTATTTTTGTGCTAGTTCAAGTTTATTGGAGCTAGTGTTAAGTGTTTCTAAACTAGTTGAAGCCAATATTAAGCCTATTAGTTTGATTTGGACTTATTTTACTGTAATTTTGACTTGAAATCAGATTGGTTCAACCATGATTTAGGCCATGGGGTATAATGGATTTGACATCTTGTTGTATTCTGATTTAATGAATTTAAAGACTTGGATGATATTTGTGATAATAAATGTTATATGATTTGACTTTGGATGATATTTGTTTGCTAGTTATGTTATAATTTCCATACTTTTTTATTTATATATTTGAAAATGATGATTTACATTTAGAGATTGTTCTTACTTAGCATGATTGTTAATGTACTATATTACTTGATTTTTTTATTTATTTTGGGAAGGACATTTTAAATTTAAGGTTTTGAATAAAATTTCTTTGACTTTTTAAATGCTCTTAGATGAAACTATATTATCACTAACCTCAACTTGGATCAAAACTATTAAGTGTATGGACTCAAACTCTAGTCCTTGTATAACTCAAAGTTTCTTTAATTGTAGGATACCTTTGTTCCTATTTTTAGTAAAGTGTAGGAGAGATTCCAAGCACTTGGGCGGAAGACATGAGCTTGTGGATATGTCATGGACGTGGAAAGGTCTGCAATCCACTTGATGACTCGTAACTAATGCAAATGTCTGTGGAAGATAACCCTGAACTCTGAATCCTCCTGTGCTTTCTTTCTACATATGTAAGGAATAAGAAGTAGAAGAGGAAGGAGAAGAGAGTTTGGAGTGACAAGGGCGTAACTAAGTATATTTCGATCGATATTATAGAGTCAGTGTTGAAGCATACGAACCACCACCTCATGTAGTGAGTGAAAAACCACAATCCCACGGTATGGTATGATCCAATCATGCGCATAACTCCATGGTTGAGATATTCTAACTACGTCCTGTACAGCATAGTTGACGAGGACATATCATTCAAGATCAAACCTCTTGATCTTCCTCTTCATAGATTGTTTTTCTGGGATAGCTTATAACATCTTTTTATAAGCTCTTCACTCGGGTAATTCGTCAACTTCCAAGGGTAATTCTATGCTTTAGATTACTTTCATGCACACCTAATGTGTTTCCAAGTTGTTCCGTTTCCAATCAAGATTTTGGATGTGCTACCACCCATGAATTTCTTTGGCTTACCATATGACCAAATCTATTTGGTTGAATCTTATAGGGATTTGTTGTTAGTATGCATCTCCTATGTTATGCCTTGAAAGACTACAACAAGAATAAAACTTGGATCAAAATGGACAGCGTAGATAATCAAATACTATTCTTGAATCATGACCATTGGAGCTAGTATAGTTTTTCAGTCTTAGCTCATGAAACTGGGTGCCATCGGAATTATACACATCTCATTCAATAGCTATCAAACTGTCTTCTCATCATATAAAATTATAGGATCAAAAGAACGTACAAAAGATTAGAAAGTCTTCATTTAGTTATAAGGTTTATATATCTCATGTAAGCTTATTTACTATCGACACCTAAGTAGGGCTCTAGGTCACTAGTCTCTGAATGTGCACCACTTCAATTATTAGCAATAATCATTTTACTTTATCAAGATTAGAGAATGATCAAGTGGTTCATCTATTTTTATCCTAAGCCGGTCAATAAGAAGGTCCAAGGTTCAGATATACAAAGGAACCCTTCGGCTCATGCTAACAGGGTGGGGGGGGGGGGGTTATCTTCTTTTCTTCACCGACTTAAGCATCAAAGGGGTGTTGATAACCCCTGCCATCAGTCTATCATGTAGAATCACTGACTGTACACTAATTTGTCATACAGTTTACACTATTATCTTCTTTTCTTCACCGACTTAAGCATCAAAGAGGCGTTGATAACCCCTGGCATCAATCTATCATGTAGAATCACTGATGGTAAGGAGACAACCCTATTATCAGGATGCAGTCATGCAATCACAAAACAAACTCTCTCTTAGGGACACCCGTATGACCCGGCCTTGAGAGGGAACCTTGTAACCAGGAAAATCCCAAATCGCCTACCCGGTCACCTTGAACTGGGTCCGCATAGACAGATCGCTTCGAACCAGGCTACTCGTGCAGTTTCGCCTCACTAAATCTCTCACATCAATCAGAAAGAAGTATCTGGATAAGCTTACACTTTCGATAGAGGATAAACCATATCGACTCATCGACTACTCATGACACCATCAAGATATTTACAGGATTTCTATTTCTTTTGAAGCAAAAGATAGATTGAGAATGATTAATGGACAAAGGATTTCTTAGACAAAGACCGATGATAAAACCTCTTCCCTTAATTTACAAATAATTTTCTTTTAATTTCTGTTCTATTTAATTTAAATTAGTAGTTGTATTGTGTATGCTTAAGCAAATTGATGAGCTTTTTAGTCAGGAGTTTAGTAATGAAGCTCCAAAATGCAGTATGTCGGAAACACAAGCACAATCAATTAAGCTTCAAACTTCGATCCTCAAGTTTCTCTGAACGGAGTTCAGTTCAGCCATGACTTCGTTCACAGAGACTGCTGCCATAGTGAAGTACCAACTGGATTAAGAGAGAATTGTCTGAAGGTGAACATACAGTGACCCAAATCATACTAGTTTACACATAGTATAAGAATACAAAGTATGTCGTTCTCTCATGGTGAACTGCTATGACAACAAGTTGGAATACATGAAGCTCGGTGGGAGTACCAATACATCTGGCTTATTGTTCAAGGCGAGCTATATGTCGTAGCCAAATGCACCAACATTTGGCTTATATTTGCGGGGAGTCTCGTAAGATGGAGAATAAACTCTCCAAACAATAATACCCCACATATGAATAAGAAGATTTCTCACAGTAAAAAAGTCAAAACCAAATTGACAATTTCATCTACCAATTTCTCCCAACCAAAACTAGCTTGTTTCAGCCCAATAAGAACCTAAAATAATTTATAGACTATCCATTGCAACCTATACTTGTGTCGGTTTAGAAAATCGATTTTTTGTGCAATAGCAACTCAATTACAACTAAGTACTTGACTAAGGCTTCAATCGGTTCTCGATCATTCCTTCGACATATTAATTGTCCAATAAATCATCATATCTTCTAGCATGTTGACTTATTGTAAGATGGTCAATTGATTATATCAATCTTATAGCATGATGTTTGATTCTCAAGTGTGACATCCAATTTGCTAACTATCCACATAGTATCTACTATATCAGTTAGCTTAACATAATATTAGTCATTCAAATTCACTAATTTATTTCATTATCAAAGTACAAGATCCAATAGAGATATTTCAATTTGTGTACTTAGGTATGTTTTAATACAAAATGAGAGGATAGAAGATTATGCATCTAGACTTTAAAATCTCATAAAAGAAACTATCATAATTATGAATTAAAGTTGGTGGCCAAAGAAAATTTAGAGGCACTATCTTTATGGCTCAATATTTAAAATCTTTGTATATCAGAAGAGTATTAAATATACCTTCGCATAAAGAAAATTGAATATGAAATAATAAAGATAGTTGTATTTTCTAAAAATTATGATCTTCATATCAATTATCATTGTAGTAATAAGAATGTGGTCACTAGTGCTTTCAGTAGGAAGTTATCCAACGTTATAGCCTTTTTAAATATTATGAGAACTTCCATAATAGTTGATTTAATAGAAAACTAGAACTTAATAGTCTCTTTATATTTTTTATTTTTCTAAATTGGAAATTCCATGATTGTCACTTTCTCATATGAGCATAATTTACTTTTAGTAGATTTATTCTAAAATAAAAATATATATTTTTCAGCCACTAAGATGATTTCCTTTATAGAATGGGAAAATATGGAATTATATAAATATTTAAAATTAGAGTTTCTAGCTTAAATGGCATCCTTCCTTCTCTCCTATTTATCCGAGGTGGACTCTCCCTATTCATTCTAATAGTGATCGAGAAGAGTTTGACAACCAGAAGGATTGAGGGAGAACTTGTGAGTAATCATCTATTGAGGAGAACAGTAAGCCCTCCGTTATTTTTTTTAAATTTAAAATAAAAAATATTTAATTTATATCCATTAATTTTTATGAATTTTGGATATTATTCAATAGTATATTTTTAAAAATATTGAGATGCATATCTAAATTTTAGAATTTATTATTCCATTAAATTAATTTAAATTTTTTATATGATTTTTCAGATGTTATTTAATATTATATTGTCAAAAAATAGACACATAATAATAAACAATAAAATTTACCATTTCAATAATTACCTTGAATTTTTTGTGAAGTTTTGATATTATTTAGTGGTAGATTTATGTAAAATTGAGATGCATGATGCAAAATTTAGAATTTACAATGTTATTAAACTATCTTGAATTCTTTATGAATCTAAGATATTATTTAATGGTAGATCTTCAAAAAAATTAGGATGCATGATATAAATTTTAGAAATTACAATGTTATCAAATTAACTTGAATTCTTTATAAATTTTGGATATTATTTAGTGGTATCTTTTACAAAAAAATTGAGATACATGACATAAATTTTAGAATTTATAATGTTATTAAATCACATTAAATTTTAAATGATGATATGTGACTCTTAATTAATAGATCTCATAAAAGTTTATACCTCTTTATTGATAGATTATTATAGATGACTTTAATTAATTTGAAGCATGTCAAATATTTTTAGAAGTTCATGTTGCATTAGATTAAATTTAATTGCTCATCATTTTAGTTGAATTGTGTTAACGTACATACTAATATTCTATAGTTTTATGTAATAAATTATATAAATTATTCACTTAGTCTTGTTGAGATAAGAATATTAAGGTTTATGTATGAAGTTATTAGAAAACATAGAAAATATATTTTTATTTATAAATAATTATATATTACTTGAGTAGAGAATAAGATAAGAAAGAATCATTTAAGATATTATGAATATATGCCTAGGAGACTAACTGATACAGTAATTAGAAGGTAAAATGATTAACATTTGCGATATGAGTAAAAATAGAGAGGAAAACTCAAAAACTTTAACATAAAATATAAATAAGAATTAAAAATATTTTTTAAATTAACTAAACATAAGATTTTTTATAAATCTCAATGATCGTAAAAGATCATGTAGCCAATCTCAAATAATTGAGATTTATGTTTATTTATTATTATTGTTGTTATAGCATCCACTTATTGTTGTATTTAAAAAATAATCGGATTGATGACCATTGTCGGACTCGATTTTTTACCTAATCAATTTTTTGGACGGAATAAATTATTCACTTAGTGTTGTGTAATCATAATTTTTGGCCTAATCAATTTCATTTGAACTCGATTCAAATATGAGATGTGATGCCCTTAGCCATTGTTGAAGCCTATCATGGGGTTTGACACCACCCTATATTTGATTTAATGACTTTGAAGATTTTTATTTGATGGTATGCTATAGAGTTTCAAAGCCATAATTGAGATTGACGATGAAGATACGATGTATATATATAATAATAGTTGAAGATATTATTTCTCCACCAAGATATAGACAAATCAATATTGATAAAATAATTCTCTTTGAAGATTAGCGGATTATTAAACATGACGATCAGAAGTATTCTCTATTGTTGTTTGGAGGAACATAATCTTAGAGTTTTCTCTATCCATTATTAGGAAAATAAAGAACTTATCCTATAGGTTAAGATCGTTTTGTTTTATTTAGGAAAGTGTAGCATAATAACATGTGATAGTGAATGTTATATGATTTGACTTTAAATGGCATCCGACACATGATTTGTTGTAATTCTTCACGTATTTTTATAGTGTTGATTGTGTATATTTGTATTTGACATGGGTGGAGAATACCTTTTCGATCGCTAGGTTGCACTTCTAACTAGTTGTAGCTTTCTTGACTCCGTCGATAATAGAACTTGTTTGTTTTATTTTGAGAAAAAGACATTTGATATTTATGCTTTTGAATAAAATTGCTTTGACCCTTAAATTGCTCTGAATACAATCACATCACTAAACCAAATCTTAAAGTGTATGGTATCAAACTTTACTCTGTATAACTCGGAACTTTTTGTCTTTAGGGCACTTTTGCTCTTCTTTAGACAACGAATCTAACAAAGCAAAGGGAGAGATTCGCCATACAGAGGTGGTCAGCATGAACTCGACCACATGCCATGGACGTGGAGAGGGCTCCGATCCCACTGTCATTCCTCCTCCTGTAGTTCTAACCAAGTAATCCTTCTGTTCTTTACATCCTCCTCTCGGTTATATTTAGTTTCCACACGACTTGATGACATAGTAGCACCCTACTATAGTTTGCGTTCTCATAAATGTCTATCGAGGATTTGCTTTCTCTTCCATCTTCCTCCCTGACTAAATTAGATTAGACTAGTTTGTTTATTTTCTTTATATCTGATGTGTGGAGTGGACATTCAACAGCAAAGCTACTGTCACGAGCAACAAAATACAAAAGAGAAAGGATGAAAATAGGGCCGAGGGCATCGCTAGGTACATTGCCAATGATATTGTGGAGAGAGTGTTGATGCATATGAATCCCAAGGATGCTGTCCGCTTGAGCACCGTGTGCAAGGAATGGTCGATCATGGCTCAACGATACAACCCCACCATGAACAAAATACCATGGCTGGTCAACGTGGAGTATGCCAAGGGGGTCTGTAACCTACGAAGTGTAGTAGATGAAAACATGTCATTCAAGATTAGATTCGATTTTCCCCTCGATGGAAGCTTCATTAGTAGTAGCTCACATGGTTGGTTGGTGCTGGAGAATGACACCATCTCTCTATACAATCCCTTCTCCCGGGCATGGTTGCATCTCCCAACACCACAACACCCAGTACTCTTAGAGTTCGTTTACATGTCATCAGCTCCGACAGACCCTAATTGCATCGTTCTTGCACGAGATGTTGATATTCTCTATGCTTGGAGGTCGGGAGACGAGTCATGGACCATAGAGAAAGATGTGAATATAAGTGATTATAGTTCAATCCTTAGGTTTCAAGGACAGTTCTATGCTTTACATTATTCTAGACACTTGGTTTGTTTTGAAGTCTTTCCGTTTCGACTCATGGATTTGAATGGACAATTGCCCAACGTTTTTTCTCCCATATATTTCTTTGAGATTTATTTAGTTGAATCTTGTGAGGAAATGTTGTTGGTCGGCATCAACAGAGGTCAAGAAGTTTATCAGTTTCGATTCGATTGGAAGAACAAGAGTTGGATCAAGATGGAAAGCTTAGGTGATCGAGCATTATTCCTATATGATATCAAATATGGTAATCATGGTATCTTAGTCTCAACTCTTGAAACAGAGTGTCGTGGCAACTGCATATATCTCATTGATTACATGTCATTAAATGTTTATGTCATAGAAAATCAGAATATGAGAATATCAATGGAACAACCGAAAACTCTTTGCATCCCGGTTTGGATCTCTCCAAGTTCGAGTTGAAATATACAACGATAACAATGCCAATTGTATTAGTTAGTCATGAAGGCTTAATTAACCATGTTTCATTTTATGAGCTTTTACATTCTCTTGCAGAAATCAATTTTTAGAAATGTATATGTGTGCAATTAGATATTCAGCTCCTTATGTTAATGATCATACCAATTCTTGAATCTGTGTCAGTTAATGACAATGGTTAGTGTCCATTGCAATCCGAAGTCTGACAAATCACAAAACTATCTTAGTCTAAGAACCTCGAGTTTCTAACTGGTCACAAGATATTAATGCTGCCTATTAACTTCCTCTCTTTTTGGAGGAGGATGCAGCGCACGAAGAGATTAATCCATCTCCGACTGTTAAACTTGGAAAGCTAACAAAATATTTCTTAGAAAAAGACCGACTATAAATAAAGATTATCCTTTTAGTTTCAGTCATATTACAAGACACAAATTGTGCATGTTTGAGCAAATTGATGAGCCTTCCTCCAAGAACCAAGATATTGGAAACACAGGCACGCTAAGCTTCGAGCTTCGAGCTTCGAGCTTCGAGCTTCTTTGGATGGAGTTCAGTTCAGCTATAACTTTGTTCACCTAGCTAGTTGCCATGGCGAATTACCAACTGGAATGACAGCATTGCTTGACGGTGAACATGGAGAGACCCATATCTTTCTTATAGGTTGATGTCTTTGAGAACAGCTAGCATTAGTCACTAAGCCAACTGCAAGTCAATTTTGAGTGAACTAAGTACAGATAATCTGGAGAACGCATTGTGTGGCATCCGAGTTGAGTATGTTATCAGTGAATTAGATGAGCTTAGTTATCTATTTGGAGTTTTTTGCTCTTCATTTTCTTAAAGAAATTTGGTCTATAGGAGCCATTATGTCACTTGTAGTTAGCCTCTAAATTGCCAAAATTATAGAAATCTTGGTAGGATTATATCTCTAGTTTCTAGCTATCCATATCACCACTGTAACAGACCTACAGACCTTTTATGCACTAATACTTAAATACTCAAGTGAACACAAAAGATTATTTTTAGAGAAACTAAACAAAGATGATCTCAACACCATTCAATTAGTTTGATCGATCCATATTTAAGAGCCTCTTGAAGACTAAAAGTCTTATTTGACTAAGCAAAGCCCAAGTCTAAGTAATCAACTTATCTTATTCCAAGTCATAATATGACTCGAATTAGGACAAACCTCACCCAAATAAGGGCAACCACCAAGAAAGAAGGTGCACATCCCTTTAAGAAAAGTACTAGCTGTGCATGCTCTACAAGAAAATTCCTTGAGCTTTAAGGACTTGGGGCACCATTTTCCCTATAAAACAAGATATGTGCCCCCCAACTAAAGACAATTAAAGAAGTCTCCAACAAGAGCTTAGTTGGCCTTAGTTGTTCTAGCTTAAAAAGAGAGGTGCAATCAATCCTTCCAACTATAGCCTTCTTTCTCATGTTCCAACTACCAAAGCTCTATATCAACCTTTGCCCAACCGCTATGAGAAGCTCCCAAAGCCTATTGCCTACTGTCTAAACCTTCAGAGGAGATTCCAATAGTGAGAGAGGAGGAGATCAAAACTGATAATATTACGCAAACTGTCGAGGGTACCCAAATGCTTTCCAAAGATAACATGTGTCATATGCATCTATTAGTCTCTTTATACACTTTTAATTTCGTTGTTTTAAACCTTATAGTTAATACTTTCGTTTTACGAGTAATAAAGGCTAGTTTCTTTTGGTTTTACACTTAGTTTACTAGTGATAGTTCTTTCCTCTAACAAAACTTTCATTTGAATTATATAGTATCAGAGTAATGTTCTTGTGGATAATGACCATGAGATATGGATATAAAAAGTTGGATAAAAGAACTACAGGAGTTAGAGTTGACGCCACGATAATCTAAAGGAAGAAACAACGATGAGATGATGACTTATAACCCAATAGCCTTGATTGACCTTACTATCCATATAGTAGTATTAGCCAAATAGATGTAGATGGAGATCATGATGGGTTGGATGCAAGCTAAAGCTAATTAAGAAAAAAAATATTACAATAAAGGAGAGAGACATATCTCCAATTGAGATGCACAAACGCAAAGAAGATGCTACTAAATAGAACATCACAGCAAGGACTTGACCCTTTCGTGTTGAAGCTCACATCGACATACCCTCTATAACGGCTCAACCAACGTTAAGGTATTAGACTCATAGATCAACTATGATGAAATATACCACCACCTTCCCGTTGAATCTCAGATTTTGATGACGAAACCAATTGATAAGTATTTATAATTTAATCTATGTTTTGAGTGACGCAGGATGCTTCGATCAGGGAGAAACAATTAAAGCAGGAAGAATCATGTTGGGCCGAAGGAAAACGTGTCAGAAGATTGAACGTCGGGCCGAAGGATCGGTCGACGTATCGATAGAAGGCTTCGGGCATCGGGCCAAGAAGAGTAGATATTACGCTAAGGATAACGGAGTTACGGAGGTCAATTGGCCGATTGGGCAATAGGCCGCAAGAGAGGACGATGCGTCGAAGAATCGGATAAAGCATCGATGGACCAATGACATGCTAGATAACATGATTCATGCTTAGTAATAATTGTCTAGATCGAAGTGTATTTTTGTGTATGCAGGATTAACTACGATAGCAAGGCATAAAGCAAAATGAAGTCCCGGAGTCAAGAACGCGATTTCGTTAGGAGTTTTGCCGGAACCAACCGAGAAGTCCAGGAGCTTGCCAAAGAAGCTCATCAGAACTCGCCAAGAAGATCATCGTGAAGTCTAAGAGCTTACCAAGAGTCCGTCGAAACATTCTCGAGAGATCGTCAGAAGTTTGCCAGAAGATCGTCGGAAGCTCGCCGGAAGAAACCAAACTTAAATTACTTAGATTATGTCTTAAAAATCATAGTTAGCACATAATTGGAGTTAGGATAGGGAGGTAATCTCATCAACTCTGTTAGGGACCAATTGGGCCTGAAGTTGGACTGGTTTGGGCCGGATTTAAGGCCCAACCAGGGTGTTAAAACCCTGGCCAGCGATGGCACTGCCAGGGTCGACGATGGCATCGCTTGGGGAACAACACCCTAGCAAATCTGGGCTGTGGCACCATCAGCAACAATGCTGCCAGCGGTGGTACCGCCCCTGTTCAGTAGTGGTACCGCCCAACTGCAAATCCTGCGATGGTAGTACCGCATAGGAACGGTGGTGGTACCACCAATACTCAGAAAACCTGGAATGAGACCTTTTTAGTCTCCGAATTTGAATCAACTTGAAGCCTATAAATACCCCTCTCATCCCTGGTTAACTTACACAAGCACAGAAAATTTAAAGAGGGAAAAATACTGTTGTAATCTCTTGTGAGAATTCTCCTCTTCTAGTCTAAGTGTTAGAATAGTTTGAAAGACGAGTGAATGCTTGTAAGGGTTGTCTCCTAAACTCGATAAAAGGAGAAGAGGGTGTACGAAGGAGGTTAATCTTCGCCTATTAAAGGAAGATCGATAGTGGATGCTGATGGCCTTGACGGAAGAGGAATCGGAGGAGTGGATGTAGGTCACGACGACCGAACCACTATAAATCAGTTTGTATTTCTGTTTTGCTATTTATCTTAACTGCAAACTGCTTTTCTTGCTTTACATCAACTACACTTCTGTATGCTTTCAATTTAAAGATCTTTTCGAAATGATTTTCATCGAAATCAGATTTTATCGTACGAAGGTTTTTAAAACCAATGTAATTTTTACCGCTGCACTAATTCACCCCCCCTCTTAGTGCCAACTTATTTCTAACACTTTCATGCTCACATCAAGACAAAATTGGGCCTCTTCAAAACTCGAGCATAATAACAATGACAATTAAGAGGAACAATCAAACCTGAACTGAAAAGAATATAGACAAGGCCAAAGGGAAGCACTTGAAAGCTAAAAAGAATCTAGAGAATGGTAAAACCTTATCTTCTTCCAAAAAAAGATAATTTATTTTGTGATCATTATAAAACTATAAGTCATATATGAGAGAAGTATTGGAAGGTTCACCTTAAACTCTTCCTAAAGAAGTAGAAGAAGAGCAATCAGAATAAACATACATTGATTACAATCATAGGAGATGTTCAAAATAAACTACCTTCAGTTTCACACCCATATACAAGTCTATTGTTGATGGTTAGATCAAATATTATAGACTCAAATCTGATCCAGTCTAAAAATTTAAGAAGAATTATTCACTCTCAAAATCCTAGTGAAACAAGAGGTCATCGATGCAATCATCAACACCAAAAGCCAAAAGAATCTTATCTTAGCAAGCTTGGACTCGAGATTGTTAGGATCTTAATAGCATAGGGGGGTGAGGGTATAAAATTAATTTTAAAATTTTATTGAGAAAATAAAATATATCAAAAATATAATTAATCAAGTATTGAGTGTGAGTTAGATTGACTGATAATAAGTGAACAGTTATGAATAAAATTCACAAGTTAAGAAAAATGCAAACCAATTTATAATGGTTTGGTCTTTCCAACCTAAGTCCACTTTCAATTCCTCTTTCATCGAGGTTATTGGCTTTTACTATCGATTTTACTTCTAATGAGTGAAGATCAATAATCTTTTATAATCTTTTTCTTTTTTAGGCTTAGAAGAGAACCTTCACACTCTTTTACAAGAGATCTCTCACCTTCTACAATTCAGTATCACAACTAATCTAAAAAAAGAGGAAGAGTCTCAAATAATGCTCAAAGAGAAAGCTACAATACTTCATAAACTCAAAAATAGATACTCTAACTAAACATAAGTGGGATATTTATAGGCCTCAAAAGGTCTAAAAAATATAACCAAAATTTTAAATCTCTAAATTTTAAAATATGAGTGGTACTACATTGATACTGGACAGTACTACCATCGTAATATTTGAATTAAAATCATAAATCTAGACTTTAATGGTCCTAACAATAACAAAATATTAATTTTGGATAATACCACCAACACCCTAGGTGGTACTTTCACTAACAACACTAAAAGTGGGCTCTATTTCAGTTGATACTAAAATATGCTAACAACACTAAAAAATGCTTATCGGTTGACTCAGGCGATACCATCACTTGAGCTTGGTTTAGATTACAAATTTAATCTTCTAATGGGCCTAGTTTAGTCCTACTTCAAGTCAATAGTTTTCATGAGAAGTGGGCTCTATTTCAGTCCAATGCTAACCTAAAATAATCTCAATCAATACTTTGACTTATCAACCACTCATTCAGCATATCTTCAAAGTTTTCGACAGATTGTTCACTCTTTCAGCATATCATCCAATCTTTTAGTACTTTGTCTAAACCTTCAGTATATCACCCATTTCTTTGGCATGTTAAATTTTCCATGACATTAGATGTTCTAATGCAATCTCCGATCCTTTCAACATGATGCCTAAATCTATAGCACGAAGTTTGATCTCTAGCATGTCGATCAATCCTCTGGCTCAATATCCAATTCTGGCATAATAATCTTCTAACACAAAATCAAACACTTTAGCTCAATATTTGACCATTTGGTAGTTCAAGTTTATGATCGAAGTATTTCCCACATTAGTTATCTCAATAGCACATTAGTTCATTAAACTCATCAATTGATTTTATCATCAAAATTTGAGATTTAATAGAAACCACTCCTTATCCAAAGTCATTTCCTTTGGGGTGGATTTGCAAAGACATTGAGATGAAGACATACTACTAGTGTATATTCAAATTTACGATTACCAATAAGTACATAGACAAGGTGACATACGAGGTGGTGCCCTTTAAAATATATTAAGTAATCTTCAAGATGACTATGCTTCTTTGCTCCATGGCACCGAGTTTCAATAATCTTAGGATATTCATAAATAATCAATCATCTATATATAAGCCATTTCTAAGTATTAAATTCTTCGAGTTAGTAATTCCCCTCACCTTTATGAGCTTTGCATAGCTCTTTCAATTGCCTAGTAACCCATCACTCCTTGCAAAGTCTTATCCGCGCCCCCGCTTGCCTTGAGCATTATTAAGTTTGGTTGCTAACGTCAAGCCATAGCTAGAACTCAACTATTTCAACCTTTGTGCGCTATGCACTTTTCTTAGCTCGCTTGTCCTCATGGTGTCTCTTGTATGAAAGTTGATCATTTCTCTAAATTTCAATCTTAGATACCCACTCTTTTGAGTGACTTTTTTCCTTATATCTCCACGCTTGTTTCCCTCAAACAGTCATGCATGTTAACTACCCTTAACCCCACTAGGTCCTCCACATTTGTATGCAAAGTATTTTTAAATGTGTTTGTCCTCCTTTAAATACCATCCATCATGGATTTAGCTAGTTTTGCATAAGTCATGCAGCACCCTTACATGTTCGTCCACAAAGGGTCGACCTCTCCAAAACATTTTATAATCCCTCAAGAACCTATAAGAAAAAAGACGAGTTAAAGGAAGCTTTTAACTCAAGATCCTACAAGCAAACATTTAAGTAAATACTTAATAAATAATACAAATTATAAGTATAGACTTCATAAGTTTTGAACGGTTATGCGACAAAGGATTCAAAGTGGTCTGCTACAACTAAAAACTCTCACAAGTTCACATATGACACTACTTGGAAACAAGGTAACAAGCTAGCCCTAGACAATATCCTAAAAGCTCATCTAGCCATGTGTCATCTGGGTAGCTCTAGGGTACTATATTGGCGAATACTCTATACCACTCTACATAGCTATAAAACCACATAAATGACCTATTTTTGGTAGTAGCATAACCTACATTTACAAGACTAACATGATTACAAAAGCCAATCAAAATAGAGCTTTTAAACCTACTGTAAACCCTTTACATATCCAAAACATGAATAAACAAAATGATATGGACATATATAAATATTATATCAAACACATTTTATATAGATTTGTCTATCATAGTAGGTCAAAAATAATAAACCACTATAAAATTAGTTTTTCTCTTTATCTTTAATTTTTTCTCTTATTTATGCTTATTTCTTAGTTAAATTAGCTTATCTCTTTTCTTGATAAAGATTTTAGAGTTTCTTAAAATTTCTCATAATATTAATTCGCCACCCACTCCTAGTTCCATGACAATCCTAATATGGCCAAGCAAAGCCCAAGTCTCAATAGCTTACTTACCTTAATCTAAGTCTTAAATAGGATGTGAATTAGGGCAACCCTCACCCAAATAGGAGCAATCACTAAAATAGATAGTGTGACAACCCTACAAGGAAAATACTAGTTATACATACCTTACAAGGAAAGTCTTTAAATCATAAGGTCTTATCCTAATCATAGGTGTCCTACAAGTTAATCACGTGAGTGATGATACGTGTGACTTGACATGCAGTTTTTTTTCTTATTATTATTATTTAATATTTTATCACTTATATTGTTTATTGTATAAATATATTATGATGTTCATAGATCTATGCAATGAGAATCGGATCATGATGAAATCACAATAATGAGATTGATTCGCCTTTAAACATGGATCCTAAATAATTTCGATCATAGGTTACTCGAGAGGGACATCGAGATAACTAGACAAACTGGTGTGCTGTATACCCGTCCATATGAAGGATGCAGCCGGTCTTATAGCTGCTCGTGTGGGGACACCAGGGATATAGTATATGTGCTCATTGGAGAATGAGTTCACTAATTGATCTGCTCACGGAATGCTAGATGGTTGATGATGCTTTATTATCAGACAGCGATTTCGTCGTCCAAATGGTGAATTTGGTCCTTAGACTTGAGACACCAAGGATGTCCTGTATGAGTCGAGTAAATTATCCTAGAGATAATAATTCACTAAGCTAGAAGGAGTTTTGATAGGTATGACTCACGGTCAGCTCAATATTGGGCCTCGAGGATCACACACATATGATAGGCATTACGACGAGTAGAGGCTCAGATATGAGATATTCGTTGGAGCCCCTATCTTATTGGATATCTAATAAGCCACTAAATTATTGAATCCTATAGATAAGAGCCAACGAGAGATTATTAAATAGAGATCCACTAATCTAAGAGGTTTGGGTAGTTGGATGGAGATCCAATACCCAATAGGGCAGGATCCATTAGGGTTAAGTTGACAGGGGAGCTCTATAAATAGAAGGGAACTAAACACCCATAGGCCTAAGGTTTTCTTGGTTGCTACCTCCTATTCTCCTCTCCCCTTCTCCTCCTAAAATAGTAGGCTTGGAGATTTGAGGAGCGTCGTCACAGCCCTGCTATGTGGATCACCGCTAGAGATGGGGATGCTTGACCTCCTTCATCCTCTCCTACAGATCTATAGAGATTCAAGGATATACGATCTTCCTATGTAATATAACTATCTCACGTGTGATTTTTAATTTTTCAGATTTTGCAAACCAATCTTCACACGATGACGAACACATTTTTGGGAAATTTGGAGATTTTATTTTCTGTTCTTCTGCCGCACATGTGATGTTGCCCCTAGATTTTCCTACAGTGGTATTAATGCCAGGTTGTTCATATAATAGATTGATTTTGAATTGCATATGTTGTGTTTTAGAGAAGCTTTAGATGTCAAAATTTTTGATGCAATAGTGATAAAGAGCAGCAACTGTTGTTGCCTTCGTAGATGGCAGTTTGCTACTATCTGCATGTATGTAGCCGCCAACAACAGGCACATCAACTATTGCTGCGCACAAGCGCTGTGCCTACAGCAGCAAGCCAACAGCCTGTTTGTAGTATGCTTATGATCGTGTGATGTGTATGTACTTATGACGTATGATGTGGATGGATGTATCATGGACCGTGTGATGTGTGTGTACTTATGATTATTATTATTGGGGCTTGCGAACCTCCATTTTATTTCTCGTTTATTATCTAGCTTATATGCCTATGATTAATTTGTAATCATGTGAGGAGGTGTAGCGGGAGGGTGGAAGTGATAGTGGGACCCACGAGATCGAGACGGATGATCGCGATGCATGAAGATGCGTCGAGATGTCAATGGAATAGATGAGGATGAGATGGATGATCACAGGGCATGGAGATGCACCACTACACAAATAGATCTTAATGTAAGTGATTAGACCCACTAGCTCAGGCCTGATCATATTAGGCTATGGTCCATGATCATTTGGTATGATTACTCATATGATATGTGATTGCTTGTACACCTACTAGATATGTATATATATTTGCATGCGATATAGATATATATTGAATATGTATATATGTGACATGTTATATTAGGAGACCAAATCAAAATCTCTTATCTCGATAATATTAAATTAGTAAACGTGAGGTAATTAGATTGACCCATGTGGCCTTCCATCGTTATAGGTAGGGACCGATTCTCAATGTAGGTTGAGTCGGTCGAGTCCCTCGAGGCTCACCTATATCGTGATTCATTATCTTACCTACAACATAGAGATGTCACCGGTGTCTTAGGATATAGTATGCTTGGTCGAGTCCCTTGAGGGTATTTCATCGAATCAGACTCATCTTGCAACGATTATGTTGACTTAACCGAATATCATGGTTAGTCGAGTCCCTCGAGATCATGATGGTTCGGAGGTCGAACAGGACAGGAATTACAAGGAGTTGTGATCGATAAGAGTTGCCTACCTTTTGGGCTTAGTGTGATTTGTCGAGTCCCTCGAGGTTACACTAAGGCACTGATTGGATCTCAATCCCCACTAGAAGTCTACCGGAGACTTCTGTTTCACATGTTGAGGGGTGTCACGTGACTCGCTTGAAAAATAGTGAGAATAGATTAAGATAGAAGTTCATATCTTATTTATTTATTTTTCTACAAAATTTGTATGTTATTTATTTCTACTGCATCTTTATTTTCAGAAAATATCAGTTTCAAATCCCTTGCATGACATACTTGATGTTAACCGCCTCATTGGTCCAAATTATATGGATTGGCTCCGCAACTTGAGAATTATTCTCACGGTGGAGAAAATTATGTATGTCCTTGATACAGTGAATCAGCCTATGCCCGAAGAATGGGCAAGCGAGGATGAGATTACTCGCTATGTGAAGTATATAGATGACTCCACTCTTGCTCAGTGTTATATGTTGGGCTCCATGACTATTGAGTTACAAAGACAGCATGAAAAAATGGATGCTAGATCCATTCTCCTACATGTCTGCAAACTGTTTGAGGAACATGAAAGGTCTCAGCGATATAAGATATCCAAGAGGATCTTTCATGCTAGGATGATTGAGGGGACACTAGTTCAGAACCATGTCCTAAAAATGATTGAGTGGATAGAGAAACTCACAAGTCTAGGAATTATCCTAGAGGATACCCTGTGTGTGGATCTTGTGCTTCAGTCCACACTAAATTCATTTTCACAGTTGATAATATAAACAAGTTTGAGGTGACTCTCCCTGAGCTCCTCAATATGTTGAGGGAGGCAGAGAGCACTATCAAGAAAGATAAGCTAGTTCTCTATATTTGTGAGACTAGAAAGAAAAGGAAGGTAGAAAAATCTTTTAAGAAGGGTAAGTGTAACATCCCCCATTTTTGAAAATTTAGTAAAAGGTTTGTTTGTAAAAAAAAAAAGATTATTTAATAATTATTTTATATTAAATGATTAAATATTTATGGCTAGGGACCTAAGAGTAAATATTAGAAGTTTGATATAATTTATTTAAGATTCAGATTTAAGTTTAAAAAAAATAAAAATAAAAATTAGTGGACATGTGTCACTAGCTAACCTAATGGTGCCACCTAAATTTGCTCTAAGGATGACACCTAGCATTTTTCATGCATGCTTACCATCTTGCAACTTTGTAATCCTTGTGTTAACCAAAAGTAATTAAATAAGAGATTAAAGGAGAAACTAAATGTAACCTTCAGATACTGCAGCCAACGTGAGTTTAAGAAGAGAAGAGAAGAGAAGGGAAGAAGAAGAGGAATTGAAGAAGCTTTGATTAAGGTTTTGCATCAACTCCCCCCATTTGGGAATCAAATTTGCTTAAGGCAAGTGTCCTAACCTCTTTCTACAGAATTCCTAATCTCTGTTTTCCTTTTAATTCTTCATAATGCAAAAGATTTCAGCTTAGTACCAAACCGCTCTTTCCTTTTGATACAAAGCCATGAATCTGAAATTTTTCGGTAATCTGACTTCTATACATTGTTTTGGATCTAACTTTTAGCACTAAACTCTGATTTAGGCAAAACCTAATCCATTTGAAAGTAGACTCAAATATCTTTATTTTGACTCTAAGATTGAATTATTTGGAGTTTAAATGCCTACTAAGACTTCTGTTTCAATTAACCCTACAGATTCTGCAAAATAGGGACTGAAATTTCTGACCTTCTGTTACTAAATTGCTCATAACTCTCTAGAGAAAATTCTGAATTATACAAAGCTTAGTTCTTTGGAAACTAGATTCGCATATCTTTCTTTTGACACCTAGTTGGAAATTTTTGAAGTATGTTTTCCTTCTGAAACATCTGTTTAAATTGATTCTATCAAGTCTGCAAAACAGGGATGATCAATTCTAACCTTCCTTTACTCTATTTGTTGTAACTTCCTGTTAAGAACTCAAAAAATTATAAATATGAGTTCATCTGAAAATAGATTGAAACAGCTTTCCAATGACACCTATTTTTAGTGATTTAGAGCATGCTTGGTCACTCAAACAATTCAGAAAATGTACCATTCAAATTCTGTCATAATTGAAAACTTTGTTGGGTTTTGCCTATTCAATTTTCATCCTATTGGAAATATGATTTTTGTTAAATTCTTCTTCAATTGAGCTTTATATTAGTCCTTTGAAGTTCTTGTATTGTTCATCCTGAAATTATTTTATATCTGAAATTTATTATGTAATGCTTTGTTTGCATTTCCTTGTTTGATAAAGGCACATGCATATCTTCGTTGTTCCGCATGTGCTTCTGATATGTGTCAATGTTATTGTTCATACTACCCTTTTTGTACTCTGGTGTCTTGTGGGATATTATGAACCTTTGCCAGAAATGATAAAGGGAGTTATGCTTAGAGCCCGCGATTGCTCTGCCGGCCCCATTGACTTCACTCAGACGTGGGTGGATGGAGCTCCCAGACGTGGGAGACTTATGCTTGGTGGTCATCCAGAAATGGATGGACCATATTATATTATGATCCCACTTCACCTTCTATCTATTTGATATAAAATTCAGAGCCGACCTAGCACTTGGGCAGGGTGAGAGGGCTCGAGTAGGAAAGGGCTACCCGTGGATGGAGTCGAGAACTCATCACGGCGTGGAGCCACCACTGAGTTAATCCTCACATGCACTATGCTAGAGTACGACGTTTGAGCTTCTATTTCATATTTGTTCTTTGATATGTTCTGAAATGCTTCTTATGCTTCCGAAATATTTCCATATGCCATTGATACGTTCTGAAGCATTTCATTCACCATTGATATGTTCCGAACTGTTTCATATGCCATAGATATCCAAAATGCTCCTTACGTCTTTGTTATGCCTTGAAATTATCATATGTCATCGATATGCTCCTTATGCCAATGATATGCTCCAATTTTCTTTCTCCTATTGTTATGTCTAATGCCTGTTTTTGAACGAGGTAAACCTTTGTGATTTTATATCAAATGAGATGACTTCAAATGAACACTTGTATTTCTGCTTTTGTTATCTTGATACTAAGCCTACTTGAACTTCTCCTATCGTCATGGATATGTTAGTCGCTTGCTGAGCTCTTTATGCTCACCCCGTTGCTATATAAATTTTTCAGGGTAGCTTGTTATGCACTGAAAAGCTAGAATTGGGTTGAGGTAGTGGAAAGCTAGAAGGTTTTGGGGCAAATCTTTCGTAATTAATAAGTTGATATTGTATAAGTTCTTTTGTGTGTATCAACGACAAATCTAGATTGATGTATCTTGTAAATATTTGGAAAGTACCTCTTGTATTGGGATTTTGGGAATGTTAAAGTTTAAACTGTGTAATGATATAAACATGTAATACATGTTGGTTTTGTGATTGTATAGATTGCTACACTTATGGATTTATGATGTGGTTATGGTTTAGTTGAGTTGGCTTTGGATTTTGTGAATCATTAAGTGATATTATAGTATGATTATAAACTGCACAGGTTTTATGAATTGGAAAATTATAGATATGAATGACCTGAATGTTTTCTCAGTATCCTTAAATGTGTGAACGGATCCTGGAATGAATTGTTGTTGAATTATAATACAAAAAAAAAAGAAAAAAAAATTAGCGGGGCATGACAGCAAGGGCAAGAGCATATTAAGTAAAGCAAAGGTTGCTAAGAAAGACCCGGTAAAGAATAAATGCTAGTGCTTCCACTAAGGCAAAGATGGACACTAGAAGATGAACTATAAAGAGTACCTTATAGAGAGGGCGAAACATAAACTTGGAGAAGTTTCAGGTACATTCATGATCAATCTCCATTTGTCAGACTCATATGATAACACGTGGGTATTGAATATCAGTAGTGCTTATCATATTTGTAATATGTTGCAGGTTCTGGCAAGACCTAGGAGATTGGCGAGATACGAGATGGACCTCAAGATGGGCAATGGAGCAAAAGTTGCTACAATAGCTATTTACAAAATCACCCTACATCTACATAGTGGAGCTATTATTATATTGGATGCATGTTATTTTATTTATTCTATTATTAAAAATATTATTTCAATTTCATGTTTGATAGTTAGTGGATATAAATTAGTTTTTAAGAACAATGGTTGTTCAATAATATTAGATGATAAGATCATCATAAGAGGAACATTATATAATGGTTTGTTTATACTAGACATTACTCCACATATCATGTATGTAAGTATGTCTAAGAGGAAATGAGATTAGTTGAACAGTGCATACTTGTGGCATTCTAAGCTAGATCACATCCATGAGGGAATGATTCAAAAGTTGCTAAAGGATGTGTATCTAAATTCATTCAACTATGAGTCATATACAACTTGCGAGCCTTGCCTTCATAAAAAATTAACCAACTCTCCTTTTAGTGGAATTGGAGAGAGAGCCACTAAGCTACAGGAACTCATACATAGTGATGTATGTGGACTCATATCAACTCATACCATAGGTGATTACTAATATTTTATTACTTTTACTAATGATTTCTCAAGGTATGGACATGTGTACTTGATGAAGTATAAGTCCGAGACCTTTGAGAAATTCAAAGAGTATAAGAATAAAATAGAGAACCAGACAAAAAAGAGTATCAAGACTCTTCAATTAGATCGAGGAGGTGAGTACTTAAGTATAGAGTTCACCTAGTTCCTTAAGGACCATGAGATTCTATCCTAATGGATACATCCTTATACACTTCAGCTTAATGATATACCTGAAAGGAGGAATCGTATATTGTTAGACATGGTGCGATCCATGATAAGCTTTGCCGACCTACCCATCTCATTCTAGGGATATGCCCTAAAGACCGCAGCTTACCTTCTAAACATAGTTCCAACTAAATCGGTAGTGTCTATTATTGAAAAATCTATGGGCGACATCATATGCATAGTGGAAAAATATTAAAAATAAAATACTCAATTCCCAAAGATATGCTCGTCGTCATGCGAAGATTGATGCACAAAATCTACGAAACTTAAAATTATATATATGAAATATTGTGTTACCTAGGGAGATCGTATATCCCTGAATCTCTGTAGATCTAGCAGTGATACACACAACAGGGTAGCCGCAGGTTACTAGCCCTGCCAACCACAAGCCTACTCCAAGCAGGTCGCCAGCAGACTACTGTAAGCGCAGTGCCTGCGCATGCACCGGCACTGTGCTGCTTGCCTATGGTCGTCGCCCTTGTGACTGTCGCTGCAGGTAGCTGCACGCATGCAAATGGCAATAAGCTGCCATCTACAAGGGCAACAAGGGCAACAACAATTGCTGCCCTTTCTCACTTTTGTGTTAATAATTTTGACATCAAAAGCTTCTCCAAAACATAACACACATAGTTCAAAACTAGTCTTTCACACAAACAACTTGGCTTTGATACCACTGTTGGGAAATCTAAGGGGCGACATTACATGTGCAGCGGAAGAAAATAAAAAAAAAAATCTCCAATTCCCAAATATGTGTTCGTTGCCATACGAAGAATGGTGTACAAATTCCATGAAACTTAAAACTACGTATATGAAAATTTTTATTACCTAGGGAGATCGTATATCCCCGAATCCATAAAGATCTCTAGAAGATAGTGAAGGAGGTCAAGCGCCCTCCTCTCTACCGATGATCCACACAGTAGGGTTGTGACACTCCTCAAAACTCCAGACTTGCTCTGAGGAGGAGAAGAGGAGGAGAATAGGAGAGGCAATCAAGAAGTTCTAGCCTATGAATCACTAGTTCCCTCCTATTTATAAAGGTCCCCTATCAACTTAACCCTAATGGATCCTACCCTATTGGGTATTGGATCTCCAACTAACTACCTAAGTCTCTTAGATTAGTAGATCTTTATATAATAATCTCTTATTGGCTCTTATTGGATCTCATCCATAGGATCCAATAATTCAAGGGCTTATTAGATATCCAATAAGATAGGGGCTCCGACGGATATCTCATATCTGAACCTCTACTCATCGTAACGCCTATCATATGCATGTGACTCTCTAGGCCCAATATTGAGCTGGCCATGAGTCATACCTATCAAAACTCTTTCTGGCTCAGTGAATTATTATATATATAATAATTCACTCGACTGATCGACTACCGACATACTATGCCATTACGTCGTAATCCCCAGATGATATAGGGGAATCCAATCCATTGGAATTGTCTATCCTCAGTTACCATAAACCTATAATTTCTCATCTATATAATATTTCAAAGACCATATACCGAGCATGGTACTGTCAGACCCATACGATTTCTACTCGATCTCACTCTATTCGGATTCTCTCGGAGAACTCTTAATCTAAATGACCCTGGCTAGGGATTTGTCTGAGCAAGAACACATGGGATATTTCTCTTATGACACCAAGAGGGGATGATCCTCTATCGACACTCAAAAGTCCTCGTAAGGTTGGCTACCACTCCCGATGACCAACTATACTAGATTTGGAACCTCCAGACCTATAAGTCTATTATCAAAGAATGGAGTGCTCATACAAAAAATACTTAGTGTCTCAAGTCTAAGGACCAAATACACTACTGGGACTATGAAATTGCTGTCTGATAATAAGGCATCATCAACCATCCAACATCCCGTAAGCGGATCAATCAGTGAACTCATTCTCCAATGAGCATCTATACTGTATCCCTAGCGTCTCCACACAAGTAGCTATAAGACCAATTGCATCCATCATATGAACAGGTATACAGCACACCAGCCTATATGGTTATCTCGATATTCCTCTCGAGTAACCTATAACTGGGATTATATAGGATCTATGTTTAAAGGCAAATCGGTCTTATTGTCGTGATCTCATCACGGTCTTATTCCCATTGCACAGATCTATATACATAACAATATATTCTAAGCAAAAAATAATAGAAAGTGATTAAATATCAAATATAATAATAAACAAAAAGACTACGTGTCAAGTCACACATATAAGCACTCATGTGATTGGCTTGCAGGACACCTATGACTAGTATCTACACCATATGAGATATGGAAAAGGAAGAAGTACGATCTTAAGGTTGTTAAGATTTGGGGCTACAAAGCTCATAGGATACTCCAAGAAAACTTATGGGTATTATTTCTATGATCCCAAGGACCAAAAGGTTTTTGTAGCCAAGAGAGCGGTGTTCCTTGAGAAGGAACACATTCTTGGCAAAGATAGTGAGAGCATGATAGAGTTAAACAAGGTTGGAGAACTTAGCTCAATCACCACTCCATAGCTCGAGTATGTTCGGGTACCTAGCACACAAATTCTGACTTTATGTAGGTCCGGTAGAGTATCTCATCCTCATGAGAGATATGTGAGACAAATTAAAGGAGAAGATGTTGAGGATATCGATCCTCAGATCAATGAGGAGGCTATTACTAGTATAGACTATAGGAAGTGGCAAGAAGTTATGAATTCTGAGATGGATTCTATGTACTCCAACAAGATTTGGAACCTAATTGATGCACCCGAGGGTATTGTGCTAGTCATAGGTGCCCTGCAAGCCAATCACATGAGTGATGGCACGTGTGACATAATATGCATTATTTTTTCTTATCATATTTTGATATTTTTATCACTTTATATTGCTTGTTACATATATGGATATATATTATGATGCCCATGGATCTGTGCAATGGGAATCGGATCGTGATAAGATCACGATAATGAGATCAATTTACCTTTAAACACAAACCCTAAATAATCATAGTCAAATGTTATTCGAGAAGGACATCGAGATAACTAGACAGATTGGTGTGTTGTATATCCTTCCATATGATAGAGACAGTTGGTCTCATAGCTGCTTATATGGGGACATTAAGGATACAGTATAGGTGCTCATTGGAGAATGTGTTCACTAATTGATCCGCTCACGGAATACTAAATGGTTTATGATGCATTATTATCAAACAGTGATTCTGTAATCGTGTATCTGGTCCTTAGACTTGAGACACTAAGTATATCCTATATGAGTACTCCATTCTTTGATACTAGACTTTTAGGTCTAGAAGTTTCAAATCTAGTATAGTCGGTCATTGGGAGTGGTAACCAACCTTACGAGGACTATTGAGTGTCGATATAGGATCATCCACTCTCGGTGTCATGAGAAAAATATCACATGTATTCTTACTCAGACAAATCTCTGCCTAGGGTTATTCAAATTGAGAGAGAAAGAGTTCTCCGAGAGAATCTGAATAGAGCGAGACTCGAGGAGAAACCGTATGGGCCTAATAGCCCCATGCTCGATATATGGTCTCTAAGATATTAGATGATTGAAGGGCTATAAGTACATAGTAACTGAGGATAGATAGGTCCAAAGGATTGGATTCCTTTGTATTGTCTAGGGACTACGGCGTAATTGCCTAATACATCCGTAGTCGATGAGTCGAGTGAATTATTATGAAGATAGTAATTCATTGAACCAGAAGGAGTTCTGACAGGTGTGACTCACAGTCAACTCAATATTGGGCCTAGAGGGTCACACACATATAGTAGGTGTTGCGACAAGTAGATGTTCGGATATGAGATATCCGTTGGAGCCCCTATCTTATTGGATATTCAATAATCCCCTGAATTATTAGATCACATAGATAAGATCCAATAATAGCTAATAAGAGATTATTTGGTAGAGACCCACTAATCTAAGAGGCTTGGGTAATTGGATGGAGATCCAGTACCCAATAGTAAAATCTATTATGGTTAACTAAGGGCCTCTATAAATAAGAGGGAACTAAAGACCCATAGGCCTATTCTCCTCTCCCCTTCTCCTCCTCAAATAGCAGGCTTGGAGATATGAGGATAATCGTTGCAGTCTTGTTGTGTGGATCACCACTAAAGAGGATGACGCTTGCCTCCTTCATCCACTCCTAGAAATCAGTAGGGATTCAGGGATATACAATCTTCCTAGGTAACACAATTATCTCACGCATGATTTTTTGTATCATAGGTTTTATGTACTAATCTACGCACGACGACGAACACATATTAGAAAATTTTAGATTTTTTTTGTTTTATGTTCTTTCGTTGCGTAAGTTATGTCACCCCCATATTTTCTTATAATGGTATTAGAGCCAAGTTGTTTGTGCGAAAGATTGGTTTTGAACTACGTGTGTTGTGTTTTTAAGAAGCTTTTGACGTTAAAATCGTTGACGCAAAAGCGAAAAAGGGCAACAACTATTGCTGCCGTTGTTTCCCTCACAGATGGCAACCTTGGCTACTACCGACGGTCGGCAGTAAGGTGCTGGTGACCGTTTGGCTATTGTCTACGTGCAAGGTGCTAGTGACCGTCTAGCTATTGCCAGCGGTCAGCGGTCTACCAAGCCGCCAGTAGTGGGGCACGCAACGGCGGGCATTGAACCGCAAGGGGTAGTGCCACCCGTGCAGGCGATAGTGCCCACAAGGGCGGCGCAGCCCACAGGCACAACGCCCGTAGGCAATGGTAGTGCCCCCCCGCCCCTACAATGGCCACCGCCGGTAGGGTGGCGACGGCGACAACACAGCATGGGAGATGTGAAGGGGATTAGGGTTTTTGGGCAAAAGACTTTTTTGCCCCTTAGAATTTCAAAAATTCTAAGATTGTCCTTTCTATCCGAATTACCAAAATACCCTTCAAAATTTAAAAAATTACCTAAATGTCTTAGTTTCAAAAAATATTAATTAATTAAAAATTTTAATTTATTTATTTATTTTATTATTATTATTATTATTATTATTATTATTATTATTATTATTATTATTATTATTATTATTATTATTATTATTATTATTATTATCTAGTAGTCTAACATGATAATGATATGTACATGTGATGTATGATATGTAGACAAATGATCATGGACCGTGTGATGTGTGTACTTGTGATTATTATTATTGGGGCCTACGAGCCTCCATTTTATTTCTCATTTATTGTCGGGCCTACGTGCCTATGATTATGTTGTAATCACACGAGGAGGCGTAGTGGGAACATGGAAACGATAGCGAGACCCACGATGCTGAGACGAATGATATTGAACTATAACGAAACCTTCTCACCTATAGTCATACTAAAATACATCTGAATACTATTGGCTATTGCAGCACACTATGATTATGAAATCTGACAAATAGACATGAAAAATATGTTCCTCAATGGCAACCTCGAGGAGGAAGTATATATGATATAGCAGAAGGGATTCGTGTCTAAGGACTACCCAGATAAGGTGTGTATATTACAGGTCTATTTATGGACTAAAGCAAGCTTCCCAAAATTGGAACATAAGATTTGATTAGGCAATTAGATCTTATAACTTCATTAAGAATGAAAATGAGCCTTATATGTACAGGAAGGTAAGTGAGAGCGCTATCACCTTCTTGTTATTATATGTGGCTGACATCCTGTTCATTGAGAATAATGTAAGAATGTTATCCACAGTAGCTGGTTATCTATACACTTCTCCATGAAGGACTTAGGGGAAGCATCCTATATTTTGGGGATTCAGATCTATAGAGATAAATCCAAGAGGATGCTTAGCTTATCACAGTCCAAGTATATAGACACAATTGTCAATAGGTTTGACATGAAAAATTCCAAGAGATGTCTCATACAGATAAGACATAGGATATCGCTTTATTGGAGTATATCCTCAAAGACTCCTAAAGAAATGACGAACATGGATAGGATACCCTATGCCTCAATGATAGGGTCTATCACGTATGTCATGCTATGTATCAGGCCTGATATAACGTATGCTCTGAGTGTCACGAGTAGGTATCAGGCGGATCCAGGCTTGGAGTACTAAAAAGTAGTAAACTGTATCCTTAAGTACGTGAGAAGAACTAAGGATCTTTTACTAGTATATAGAGGTAGTAGCCTCAGGGTTGAAGACTACACGGACTCAAGTTTCTAATCCAATATCGATGATAGCAAATCGAATTCGGGATATGCATACACCTTGAATGGAGGAGCAGTATGTTAGAAGAGTTCCAAGTAAGATACTACTGTTGACTCGACAATAGAGGCGGAGTACATTGCTACAATAGAGGCAGCAAAGGAGGCAATCTAGATAGAGAAGTTCATCACAGATTTGGGAGTCATATCGGGCAGCAAGAAGTTGATTCCCTTATATTGAGATAACAATGGGGCGTTGCTCAAGCGAAAGAACCCAGGTCTCATCAAAAGTCTAAGAATATTCTGAGGTTCCACCTGATCAAAAAGATCGTGACCCAATGAGATGTAGCAATGGAAAAAGTTCCATCCGAAGATAACATCGCAGATCCACTAACAAATCTGTTGTCTTAGATTGTCTTTGATCGTCACAGGGGTCTGATGGGGATCAGACACAGAGGTGATTGACTTTAGATCAAGTGAGAGATTACTAGTCATAGGTGTCATACAAGGCAATCACATGAGTGAGACATGTGTGACTTAACACGCATTATTTTTTCTTATTATTATTATTTGGTATTTTATCACTTATATTTCTTATCGCGTGAATATATTGTGATGTCCATGAATCTATACAATGGGAATCGGATCGTGATGAGATCATGATAATGAGACCGATTCGCCTTTAAACACAAATCCTAAATAATCTCAGTCATAGGTTACTCGAGAGGGACATCAAGATAACTAGACAGACTTATGTGCTATATACCCGTCCATATGATGGATACAGCTAGTCTCATAGCTGCTTGTGTGGGAACACTAGGGGTACAGTGCAAGTGCTCATTGAAGAATAGGTTCACTAATTGATCTGCTTACAGAATGTTAGATGGTTGATGATGCTTTATTGTCAAACAGTGATTCTGTCGTCCTAGTGGTATATCTGGTCCTTAGACTTGAGACACCAAGGATGTCCTATATGAGAACTCCACTCTTTGATACCAGACTTATACGTCTGGAGATTCCAGATCTAGCACAATCGGTCATCGGGAGTGGTAGCCAATCTTACGAAGGCTATTGAGTATCGATAAAGGATCATCTACTCTTAATGTCATGAGAAAAATATTTCATATGTTCTTACTCATACAAATCCCTAACCAGGGTCATTCGGATTGAGAGAGAAAGAGTTCTCCGGGAGAATTTGATTAGAAAAAGACTCGAGTAGAGACCGTATGGGTCTGATAGCACCATGCCCGATATATGATATCTGGAATATTAGATGAATGATGAACTATATGTATATAGTAATTAAGGACAGATAGGTCTAATAGATTGGATTCCCCTGTATTATTTAGGGACTACAACGTAGTGGTCTAGTACATCCGTAATCGATGAGTCGAGTGAATTATTATGAAGATACTAATTCATTGAGCCAGAAGGAGTTCTGACAGGTATGACTTATGGCCAGCTCGATATTGGGCCTAGAGGGTCATACACATATAGTAGGTATTGCGACGAATAGAGGTTCGGATATGAGATATCTCCTGAAGCCCTTATCTTATTAGATATCTAATAAACCCCTGAATTATTGGATCATACAAATGAGATCCAATAAGAGCCAATGATAGATTATTGGATAGAAATCCGCTAATCGAAGAGGCTTGGGTACTTGGATGGAGATCCAATATCTAATAGGGCAAGATCCATTATGGTTAAGTTGACATTGAGCCTCTATAAATATGAGAGAACTAAACACCCATAGGCTAGAGGTTTTCTTAGTTGCCACCTGCTATTCTCATTTCCCCTTCTCCTGCTTAGATAGCAAGCTTGGAGATTTGAAGAACAGCGTCACAGCCCTACTATGTGGATCACCACTAGAGAGGATGACGCTTGACCTCATTCATCCTGTCCTATAGATCTGCAGGGATTCATGGATATATGATCTCTCTAGATAACATAATTATCTCACATGTGATTTTCAATTTTATGGATTTTGCGCATCAATCTTCGCATGATGATAAATACATCTTTAGAAAATTTAAAAATTTTGTTTTCTGTTTCGTTGTGAATGAGATGTCTCTCCTAAATTTTCCTACACCTTGGGGCCCTTTCAACCTTATAAGGGGTGTGTCCCCCATCTAAAGGTAATAAAAAAAGTCTCCAACAAGAGCCTAACTAAGTTTCAATAGCTAAAACTCTACATTAAGTTATACTCAACTTTTCGCGAAAAACTCCTAAAGCCTACTGCTAGTTGTCCAAACCTCAATAAAAAATTTCAACATTGAGAGTAAAGGAGAAGGCTGAAGCCAATAATATTCCATAAACTACAAAGAGCACCTAGGTGCTATCTAAAGATAACCATTACGTGCCAATTAGTCTCTTTAGACAGTTTTATCGCTTTAGGTCTTATAGTTAGCATTGTAGCTTTACAAGTAATAAAGGTTTTTTTTAATTACTATAGCTTTACAAGCAATAAAAGTTTTTTTTTTATTTTATACTTGTTTCCTAGTGATAGCTTTCTCAGTCATTAAAACTTTTACGATATTGAGTCAAAAATAGAAATAATAAATGCCTTCTTACTCACCAATAATTTTCTTTTGTTTTAGTTAATGTATTTGACTTATTAGAGAGTGAAAGATTCTCCAACTACAACTAATTGAAAGAGGTTGATATCCATAGATTATTAACATCTCAAAGTCAATTAAAAAACTAAGCAAAATAAAGGTGAAAAGAACTAGAATTTAAAGTCAGGGATCCTTATCTCCAATAAAAAGGAGCCATCGGATTCAATCATATAGGCATATTAGATCCAAGAGTCATAAACCCTTTTGAAATATTATAGTAGATATATCTATGACTTAATGATTGGCCCTAGCCCAAGCACTTGCAAGTCCATACATAATGTATCTTAGAGTAGCATACATAATGTTATAGTAGATCATATCTCGATGTTTTAAAAATATATTAGGGATCCATCTAATAGTTAAGAGAATATGCCACCTCTTTAGAGTAGCTGACCCAAATTTTCAAAAAAAAAAAAAAAAAAAGGATCTGGTTGTGAGTAATAAAGTTATTCTTTTAGTGAAAGTCCACTAGTATTATGTACAAATCATGAAAATACTTGGGAAAAAGAAAGAATGTCAAATAATTAAAATCCATGCCTTTTTATCCAAGGTAAATCATTGTGACTAAATTCTTTAACAAGAGAAGAATGTAATCATCTTTTTTATATTTTTAAGTCAAAAAATTATGTAATTAACACTTTACTACATGAGCATAACTCATTTATGCTATGGTTCATAAATATTTTTAAAAGTTATAATTATATTTAAACTAGTTGATAGTCCTAATTAACTTAAAACTTCTCAGTAAATTAGGATTTATTCTTATAAATATATCATCTTAGGGATTTTGTGAGAGGGAGAGGTAAGATATTTTATGTGCTTCTAAGAGTGATCTTTAGGATTTTTAGAGAGTATTGAGAGAGTTCTTTAGGTTTACGAGAGAGGCAAACAAGAAAAATTATATTTGAGTGGGGATAACTTAAGGGCCTTGTAACTGATATCATATATTGAATAATCTGATTTTTTTTCATGGATGTAGATAGAGATTTGCTGAACTATGTTAATCTTACATCAACTTTCTAGCATATTATTTTGATTATTGATCTTTAGTGGATTTCTCTTTTGGTTTTTTTAGTTTTTCTCTTGTCCTTCCATAACAAAGTGGTATCAGCTCAAAAAATTTAATGATTAATAATTCAACAAAAATATCATCGATTGTTTCCATTAGCTTTATTATAAAAATAATAATTTCACTCTATAGCAGAGGAGTGTGAAGGATCTTCTTGCTCAACAAGGCATAGCAAGAACATTTAAAAGATGAGCAAGCAAAATTGAAAAGGTAAGCAATGAAAATTAAGAGGAGCTTGAGGCAATATATGTGAGTACTATTCATCTTTGTATCACTGATAATATTATTAATAATATTATTGATGATAACTCCAGTATAATTATTTAGGATAAGTTAAAAAGTTTTATTTGACAAAAAGCTTGACTAACAAGTTGTAGCTAAAGTGAAAGTTATATAGATTGAAGATAGAGGAAGGTAGAGACTTGGTAGAGCATCTAAACATATTCAAAAGGATATCGGATCAACCGAAGAAAGTTAATATAAAGATTAATTAAGAAGATAAGGTGTTACTTCTTATATCCCTCATTAACTCCTATGTCAACTTTATGGAGATAATACTATGTAGAAAGGATATAGCAACTCTGGAATAAATTGAAAAAGTTTTAGTATCTTTTTCTATTAAGAAAATAATTAATTTAGGAATATGGATGATGAGATATTAACTACTCAATGTAAAAATTGACGAGCAAGTAGATCTCAACTTGGTAGGTCAATATCAAAAGTCGATTTTTAGATGATGTTTAGTGTTATGGATGTAAGAAATATAGACATATAAAGTAGAACTATCTAAGGAAAAAAATATAAAAAAAAGGTCACGAGTGCTCTCTTGCTCTCTTGTGATAGAGATATTCTCACATTCTCTAAAGGGAACAATGCATCTTTTGAAGAGAGTTATTTTTAGATTCTACTTAGGTTATTTAGAAGATTTTTTGATTCACTAAATAACAAATTGACTAGTACATTAAGTCTAGTGATGATTCTGTAGTGGAGGTCAAGGGTATCGGTAAAGTAAAGATTAAAAGAGTGATACATACTTTGGAGGATGTTGTTTATATTCTAAAGATACTGAAGAATCATTAAGAATCTAATTTCTTTGAGTCCTTTATATTCCCAAAGGTGAAGTTCTAAAGTTACTTAGGGATAAATGATTCCAATGAAAGAAATATTACATTAAGAGTTATCCTATTAAGAAAAAAAATATAGTAAAGACCTCAAAGCACTGAAAACAGGTTATCCATATAGGGGATCTTAGATACTTAGGGTAATGGGCTTTGGTATAGAAAATGATAGACGATATTCATGATTTCCAATATATAAATGATTGCAAGGGAAAAAATTATTACTGGTGGTAAAATATTGAGATGGAGATCTCTCTCCGAAATTAAGTAGTGGAACTAATTTGGTTCTAATTACACAAGATATGATTTGGTTTGTTAGTTGTAATGAATTCTTCAAGTCAATAGTTCAATTTCTATATATGACACTAAGTAAAAAAATAGGTAAAGATTATTAGGGTTAGTAAATTTTTTAAGAGTCTTAATTATATTTAAATTAGTTGGTAGAGATCTAATTAAATTAAAATTTCTTAGTAAATTTAGATTTATTCCTATAAATATACATTGAGTCTAAATGTTTTGATGAGCGAAAAAGTCAAGACATATTGGGTCTCCTAAAATCGATCTTTAAGGATTTTAGAGAAGATTTAGAGAGTTCTTTATATTTATGTGAGAGTTAAATAAGGGAAGCCTTACTTCAGTAGATAATTTATTTTTTCTATTAATATAGGTGGGGACTTGCCAAACTACATTAATCTTGTATCAACTTTTTGGTATATTTTTTTTATTATTAATCACTATTGAAATTTTCTTTTGATTTTTGATTTTTGATTTTTTTTTCCTCTCCCTTCCCAACAAGTTCCTAATAGGTGAATCCTAAAATAAAAATTTATTTTTCAACCATTAAGACTATTACCTTTGTTGACTGAGAAAATATGGAATAATATAATTATTTAATTTAATATTATATATGAAAATAAAAATGAGGGTTTCTACCTTAAGTAATATCCTTTCTTGTCTCTTAGACTCTCTCTATTCATTCTAATAGTGATCAAGAATATTTTGAAGTTAAGAAAGATGAGAGGGAAGATAATAATTGAGGAGAATAATAAGCCCTACATTATTTTTTATTATTTGAAGTTGAAAATATTCAATTTATTTTGATTAAAAATCTATGAATTTTGGATATTATTTAATAGTACATTAAAAAAAAAGAGATTATATAATTGAATAGTATAAATAAATGTATTTTCCAATAAATATAGTGTATTTACAAATAACATAATAATTTCAATATTTACATCAATAGCGATTATTTACAATTTTAGAATTGAGATGCATGATGCAAATTTTAGAATATACAATTTTATTAAATTACCATGAATTTAACATATTATTTAATGGTATACCTTCAAAAAATTTTGAATGTGTGATGTAAATTTAGGATTTGCAATATTACCATATTACATTGAATTATTTATGAATTGTGGATACCATTTAGTGGTAGATTTAAAAAAAAAAAAAAGAGATTTATGATGTAATTTTAGAATTTACAATGATATTAAATAACCTTAATTGTTAATAAATATGAGTAAATCTTAATTAAAAATTCATACCTTTTTTTATCGATATATTATTTTAGATGAATTTAATTAATTTGAAGCATGTCAAATAATTTGTAAAGTTTATGTTGCATTAGACTAATTTTAATTGCTTATCAATGTTAGTTTAGTCATGTTATCACACATATTACAAAATTTTGTATAGTAAATTAGATAAAGTTTTTCACTTGGTGTTGTATAAAAAAATTTGGATTGATGAACCACTATTGGATGTAGTCTAATTGGCCATGGCTTGGTTTGGGCATAAGCTTGGCATTGACCACATCCTACTCGAGTCAGGTCAACCAAGTAGTAGGGCAAACCATACCCAAATAGGTCAATTCCTAGTAAGAATCAGACCCAACCGGGATCAAGTCCAATATGATGCAGTAGTGAGGCAGGCCCAGTGTGGTCTAAAGCTCACTACCCAATGCACGAGGCACATCGCCTGGCCCTATGTGGTTGAGCCAAACCGAACCAGTTCCATGGATTCAAGTTGGTTGGTTCAGGGTGACTTTTGATTGTTTTTGTCACTTTAAGTGGTTCAGGCAATTTTTTGGATTACTTCATTTTGAGTGGACTTGATTCAATGTGATTTCGACCTAAAATTAGATTCGTTCCATCTTGATTTAGGCCAATCATATTGGGTTGGATACCTCCCAATTACATTATACTATGAATATGCGATGTATTTAATTATAGTTGAGAATATTATTTCTTTACTAATAAATTGAATTTCTTTAGGATTAATGGACCATTATATGTTATGACTAGATAGTTCCTCTGTTAATATTAGGTGAATTATATTTTTTTTTACTTTGATAGATAAGAGATATTGGTTAATTTTACTATTGAGAGTATGATATGAGTTATTTATAATATACGATACTGAGTGTTTTATGATTTTTTTTTGTAGGACATTTGTTACATAATTATATTATATTTGTGTGTTTATTTTTTGTAAAGATAATTATGAATATTTAGATTTAGAAAGTTCTAAATCAATATATTTATTGATATGTTTTTAGTTTATATTTATTTTTAGAGCAGTTTCTAGGATCTAAAATTGTATGAGACTCAACTCTACATCTTCTATAACTTCAATTTTTTATATCTTTTTTTTAATTGTAGGAAACCTTTGTTCCTATTTAATCAAGGCGTTGACTAAATGGAGGGCAAGTTTCATGTATGTGATTAGGCTGTCAGCATGAACTCTAGCACAAACTAAGGACGTCGAAAGGGCTCCCACCCCAGTGTCATTCCTCCTCCTCTGGAATCCTTCTCTCCTTTACATCATTCTCTAGTTTTGCATCCTAGTAATTGTTGTAAGTATCTATCGAAGAAGATGTGCTTTCTTTTCAATCTCTCCCCCACTGCATTATATTATGTATATATATAATTTATTTTCTTCAAATCTAATGTGTGGCTTGAACATTTAGCAGCCGATGTTCCACCACCTATGGATCTTTCTCACATATGTTACCATGGCATCTATTTAGTTGAATCTTACGAGTTGTTGGTCGGCATCTCCAAAACCTATGATGATTATCTATTTCGACTTGATTTGAAGAACAAGACTTGAATCGAGATGGAGAGCCTCGATGATCGAGCATTGTTTCTGAGTATGTCTTCACTCTTGAAATAGGGTGTTGTAATAACTCTATATATGTCATTGACTGGTGGTGTAAACGTGGCCGAAGTACCTGACAAATTTTCCACCATGCTTTGAGTTGAAATAAACCACAACAATTGTATTAGTTAGTCATGGAGGTCTAATTAATTTTAGAGATTCTCTTTCTCCGGAAGCAAACGAGAGTGATTAATGGACTTCAATGTCAGGTTTTTTATTGATGATTAGTTATGTTTCATTTTATTAGCTTTTGTTTTCCAATAGAAATCAAGTTTCGGAAGTTTACATGTGTGCGAAGAGATAGGCAGCTTCTTAGGTTAATGACTGATGGTATTACGGGTATCGTCGGCTGAGAAGTCAGCCCGATTGGTCCACTACCGAAGGTGTAGACTCATTCAGGTGTCTCTTCCTAGATAACATGAGAGACTTAGTGAGGTGAGACCGCATAGACTATATGATCGATAGTCGTTCTATTGGTGAGGAACTTGTTCGAGATGATCGGGTAAGCAAACTAAGATCTTTCTGGCTGTAAGGTTCCTCCCTAAGGGTTAGATCGTTCGAGTGTCTTTGGGCAGCCGATCATCCTGCATGATAGGTCGGCGTCGAGGGTTACTCGACATGGCCCCTCCGATGCTTAAATTAGCGAAGGGAAAAAGATAGCGGTGTAAACTATATGACTGAATTAATATGTAGAGAGAGAGAGACAGAGAGAGCCCTTTGGCGTCTGCTCAGAGATAGTTTTTATATCTCTTCGGGGATCGATCGTTTGTAGTCTGTTAGAGTTCGCCGATATTTCAAATTAGCGGTTCATTTATTTTGAGGTGATTGTTCTGATCCCGTGTTGTGCAGGTTGTTTCCTCACTTTCGGGTATCACTTCATGCGATTTCGAGTGATATGAATTTTACTTTGCATCGCTTCTGAGCTAGGTGACTTCGCTCAGAACACAACTGTTTCTAAGTCGAGCTCCGACTAAGGGGTGCCACGTAGGGTCTGAAGTGATTGTCGGCTAGGTGGTACAAGAAGATCCTCTATCAATGATTATATTAAAACTTTTGAATATTTGAAAGTTAATGAAGATGGTTACTTTCCAAGTGTAATCCCAAGCTTGATAAATCACAAGAATCATCTTAGTCTATGATCCTCGAGTTTCTAACTAGCCACGAGAGATTAATGCTGCCTAGTAACTTTCCCTCTTTTTTGAGGAGGAGCATGCATGCAGCTCGCAAAGAGACTAATCTATCTCCAACTTCATGTTGAACTTGGTAAGCTAAAAAAGGATTTCTTAGAGAAAGATCGACTGTAAATATCTTCCTTTGTTTGCAAATATTTGTATTAGTTTCAGTTCTGTTTCAAAATACAATGCCTATTTTGCAGGTATAGATAAAATTCTTAGACTCACTTAAACCGATAAACTTTTTGGTCAGTATTCATGAAGATGAAGCTCCAAAATGCAACATGTTGGAAACAAAAGCCCGATCAAGCTTGAAGCTTCAATCTTCAAGCTTCAAGTTTCTTTGGATGGAGTTCAGTTCAGCCATGACTTTGTTCATCTAGAGAGCTACCATAGTGAAGTACCAACTGGAATGAGGAAGGTGATGCCAAAACAGACACCAACATGTCAACTAATACACAACATGAAAACACTAATTAGAATTCTCTTGTATTATGAAAAGACAACATGAAATGGTATGTATATAAAAATCAAAGGTTGCATTGAATAAGGATTTTACATGAACACTTGAATAGGTGCACCACATTAAATATGACCTTCCATAGGTAATTTCTTGATTACTCTATATATAAACAGGGATTTATGATACTAAATGTGAAAATTTTTGTATTTAGCGAAAATTAGTCTCGATAAAAGATGTTTTTTGCTTGTAAGAAATATTCATCATTCTCTACTATCCTTTTACTCTTGCCAAGCAAAACTGAGACAACAAAGACGATGTGTGCGTAGGCAATCGGCACAAACTCGATCATGAAAGTGCAAGATCAAACAACAATTAATGGGTGCCCCAGAGATTCTCATGCTAGTGTCCTTCCTCGACCTCTAGCCAGGTAATCCTTCCCTTTCTTTCTTTCTTCGTTCTCTCGGTTTCATTTTATTTACACATCCTCGAGAGTGTTATAAACATTTATCGAAGATATACTTTCTTTTCTATTTTCCTCTCCTATTATATTAGATTAGATTGTTATTCCTTTTAGTAACAGATCTATGGCCATAAGCAACGACCAGCAAAAGCAACAAAAAAAGAGGAAGATAATGTGGAGGTCGAAGGTCATCGCCAAGCATATTCCTATCGATATCGTGGGATCGATTTTGATGCAAATGAACCCCAAGGATGCCGTACGCTTAAGCACCGCATGCAAAGAGTGGCGAGTCACAACCCCACTATACGACCCAACAGTAAGCAAAACCCCATGGTTGTTCACCATGATAGATTCCAAGGTCGATTGCATCTTGTGCAACGTAGTAGATGATGATAAATCATTCAAAATCAAACTCCCTAGCTTTGTGCATCAAGTAAAGTTTGTTATCAATGGCTCCACAAATGGTTGGCTGGTGCTAGGTCACAACTTGAATACCAAGATCTCTCTATTGAATCCATTCTCTCAAGAGCGAGTGCACCTCCCATCTCTCAACCACCCATGCACAAAGGTCCTTTACATGTCATCATCTCCGACAAACCATGATTGTATCCTCCTCGGATGTCAATTCAAAGATCTTCATGTTTGGAGGCCGGGAGAGAAGTCATGGATAGTAGAGAAAAATGTGAGTACAAATTTGAGATCTATCCTTAGTTTTCAAGGACAATTTTATGCTTTAGATTACCCTAGTGGATACTTAGTGACTTTTCAAGTCTTTCCCGTACGAATCAAGAATTTGGATGTACCACCTCCCATGGATTTTTTTCACATAATCAACCATGGCATATTCTTGGTTGAATCTTACAAAGAGATATTGTTGGTTTGCCTCCTTGTGCAAGGATATGAATTGGACGTTTGTGATGTGTGCTTGTTTCGACTCGATTTGGAGAAGAAGACTTGGATCAAGATGAAGAACTTAGGTGATCGAGTATTATTCCTAAACGAAAATGGCCATCAAACATTCTCAGTCTCGGCTCATGCCATCGGATGTCATGGTAATGGTATATATCTCATCGACAGATGGTCAAATCATGCTTACATTATAAAGAATGGTTGCGTCAAAAGAATAGCAAGACAACCACAACATTGTCGCCACCAGTTTTGGATCACCCCAAGTTTCAGTTGAATGCAAAAATAATAAAGTGAGAGAAAGAAAGACCACTGTAAAATTTGATTGTAAGGATTGTTTTAATAACTTTGATACTTAATTATGCTTCGTTTTATAAGCCTCTACTTTTTTTTTTTTTCCTTGCAGAAATTTCACCTATAAATTATGGTAAGGCTTGTCATCTGTCTAAATAAAATATAAAGTAAAAAAGAAAAAAAGAAAATTCTTTGATGATTAACTACGTTTCACTTTGCAATTTTTTATTATTTTATCATAGAAATTTCATTTATAAAATATATTTAAAAACACTTCGACAGCTGTGAAATTTCGGACCAGAGCATAAATCTTAGCACCTTAGATCACTCCGCCAATCTGTCAGAACGACCAACATGAACTTAATATTAGCTTTTACCTTAACCTTGAAACAATTTCCAAGGCTGTAATGTCCAATCAAACATTCTTCTTGTTCTAATATTCCATTTCTCTGTCTAGATATCAAACTTGTGAACTAAGATCTCGAAATTCTATCATGAGCACCATAGGAGATGCCAATCGATTAGACGCACTCCCACTTTGATGAAAAATGGAACCATATAATGATTGACTGGTAAATTATTTTCTCTCATGTTAATCTGCTCTAAACGGGACGGCAACAATTGAAGAAGCAATACAACAGAAGCTTAAGTGCTGGAGAATGGATGGTAAGACTTGTGCTTCTTGTCTCTCTCACTAATGTTTGTGTTTGGCAAAAGCAGCATAATAATACTCTTCTGAGATGGCAACAGCAAAAACACACTCCTACCAACGTCACAACTTATTAACACAGAACTGGCATTGATGATTTAGCAGCGCATGTCTTCCTGTCCTCCATGACATTGTTTCAATCTTCTTAGTTCCATCCTCCTCCTCCTCGCCTCAGCTGCCGCTGTTGCTGATGTCGCATACGACAACTTGTCAGGAGGCTGAGTGCAAGCACCCTGGAGCTTTTCCGGCAATTCTTTATCATGTTGGAGTTCACATTTATCATCATGTGAAGAGCCTTTGGTGATAGTTTCTTCAGCAGGAGTCTTGAGGATCTGTTCATCCCTGTTGATACTTCCTGATACTCCTCCTCTGGCTTCAGCTTCAGGTGCATTCGCCCTCTCGGTTCCAACAGTTGCCAACAAAGAGTGTTTTTCCTTGTCATCAGTGCCATGGACAGCAGCTCTCTCTGTGTCGTCTGCTTCTCCGTAGGACTGCCCGAGACCATGCTCGCCACGACGAAATGGATAATACCAAGCGCAAGATGGCATGTTTTGAGGTGGCACTGATCCGCTTATATTGCTAGGATTAGCTTGCCCGAAGAAAGCTAGAGTGTTCCCCCACATGGAAGGCCAGGAAGGATACATGAACTGTACGATAGGCGATCTTCCGTATCCGATAAACCGGCGACCGGTTTTTGGTGATTCCATCTCTGTGGTTGCAGCATTAATATTTTGGTCAGCCTCAGGCCTCACTGTCTTGGCAATCTATACAGGATTGAGTACCAGTTATGCAAGCGAAGAAAGCGTAGTTAGAACATGAATCAATTTTCGACTCCCGCAGAGGTTGCAGATGTCAAACCTGATCTTTTAGTTGTTCATTTGTCTCCTTGAGTGAAAGGTATTCCCTCGTAGCAATATCCTTCTCCTTCAATCAATTCAAAGTATCTATCAGAATCACTAGAAACATGAATCACCGAATCATCAGAATAATTAGGACAAAACACATTCTCAAAGTCATGAACAGGGAGAGGCATATCAAGTCTCGACAGACAGACACGAAGGAATGGAATCTCTAGAGCTAAATGTGGTGCTTACCATCTTCATTTTCTCATTTTCCAATGACAAATCGGCAACTTTTCTCGTTAGCTCCTCGCGAAGGGCCTCTCAACATACAAGATCATTGAACATATCGGAGTTAGCATCATAAGGACTAGCCTAAAGAATAATACCATGAAGAGAGAATTCATTCCAACTCTCACCTGGCGCCGACGGATGGTCTGCCTAGCTGACTCCCGGTTAGCAATGACCCTGCGCAATCTTCGTTGTTCTTTCTCAGCCTGTAAGAAGCTCAACTTTTAAGTGTTCACTTCAGCGGGAAATCATATCGAATGAGGTCAAGAAAAATCTACCTCCGTCAAATTTTGTTTGGATCTACTACCATATAGTGATGAGTAATTACTGGGGACCTTGACCGTAGATTTACCCAATTCAGAACTCACTTGGCTATGTGCTCTTTCTTGCACTACATTGTCTGCAGCAGTGCAATCTCCATAACAACCGGCAGTCGAGCATGTCCCCTTCAGCAAAGGCCAACATCACATCGTCAAAATATTTGTGAATGACAATTATCTTTTCTGACGGAAAAAAGAATATTAGTTTTACTAGTAAAATTCAACAATCTTTTTCATTCTGAGTGAGAAACGCGGGAATTCCACAATGTTTATTACATCAGAAACAATAGATCTCAGGCAATCCGGCTAACGAAAGTAATTATGTAGGCTATCTTTCAACATTCTTTTGCAGGACAAAAAAAAGAAAGGAAATCTACAATGTGTATGAACGGGAAGAAACCAAACTTGACTTCAGGATAGCTTTGACGCGTAAATCCACTCTCAGCAAACCAAGAAAAAAAGGGAAAAGGGTTCCTTTTAACATAAGGAATGGCAACATCACGAAAGAACTATTGGGCTGGCAGTCCATAGATTCAGCCCATAGTGGGCTTGAACAGCCCATAGTCCACACCCCCTCTTAACCTAACCCTAATTAACATTAGGGAGGTGTGGTGGCTGCGTTTTGGAGGCAGAAAAATGCTTAAATAGGGCAGCAACGTGGGAGAAGCATACAACCACGGGATTCCAAAGAAAATGAAGAAAACAAGGTGGAAAAGGAAGAGAAAAAAAGTGAAAAAGACAAGGACAACGCAGAGAGGTTGTTCTCAATCATCTAGCAGTGTTCTCATCTCAGGTTAGATCAAATCTACAGTAGACTCTTGCTGTGATTACTTGGGGAGGTTTTAGATATTGTGGGTAGTGATGTGATCCTTGTATCCCAATTGTTCTCTTGTGATTGTTGCTAGGGTTTAGGACAAGAGATTGAGATTTGTATATTCATTATTCTCATAGTGGATTATCTCTAGTTTGCCCCGTGATTTTTACCCATCACATTGGAGGGGTTTTCCACATATATCTTGGTGTTCTGTTTGATTGTGCTTCCATTTAATTCCGTTGCACATCATGGCCTTCTAGTATTTGTTCATATACAAAGGTTATTCCTGTTTATATCTCTATCAACTGGTATCAAAGCAAAAAAGGGTTTTGGTGATTTAAATTTTGTATTTGAACATGGAGGCCAGGAATGTTTCTCGCATGATTAGTTTAAATGGAAACAATTGGATGATATGAAAATCAAGAATGGAAGATCTCTTGTATTGCAAAGATTTGTATGGGCCTTTGCAGGGGGATAGTGCAAAACCCATAACTATGACAGATGATGAGTGGAAGAGGTTAGATCGAAAAATAATTAGATTTATTCGATAGTAGCTTGATGATAATGTCTTTCACCATGTTTCTACTGAAATTTCTACATATTCTCTTTGGAAAAAGTTGGAAAGTCTCTATGAAAGAAAAACAACTGGCAACAAAGCTTTTTTGATCAGAAAACTTATGAACCTAAAATATAGAGAGGGTGCTTCTATTGCTGAACATTTGAATGAAATGCAAAGTATTACTAACCAGTTATCCTCTATGAAAATGTCTCTTGATGATGAGTTGCAGGCATTGTTACTTCTCAGTTCATTACCAGAAAGTTAGGAGACACTGATGGTTTCCCTCAGTGATTCTGCGCTAGATGGTGTTATCACTATGAGTCAAGTAACAAGCAGTTTGTTGAATGAGGAGTTGAAAAGAAAGAGTTCGGCAACATCTCAGAATGATTCACAGGCACTTATCTCAGAGAATAGAGGAATGTCAAAGTCTAGAAGTAGTTCATGTATGGGTAGGAGCAAGTCAAGATCAAGAAAATGTATTATTTGCTATAACTGTGGTGAGAAAGGACATTACAAGAACCAATGTAAGCAACATAAGAAGAACAAGAAAAAGGGAAAAGAAGTGGAGTCTATAGAGTCAAAGGATAATACTATTTGATTTTGTCTCTGATGATATTTTTTCTTGTGTGTGTCAGGATCTTGAGTGGGTGATTGACACAGGTGCTTCTTATCATGCTACACCACGGAGGGAGTTTTTTGCTACATACAGGTCTGAAAATTTTGGTGTTGTCAAGATGGGCAACTATGGCACAACAGACATCATAGGCATGGGTGATATCCATTTAAAGACTAACCTTGGCTGCAAGTTGGTGCTTAAGGATGTGAGGCATGTGGTTGACTTGAGATTGAATTTAATTTCAGTTGGAAGGCTAGATGATGAAGACTATGATAACAGATTTCACAAAGGGCAATGAAAACTTAGTAAGGGTTCTCTTGTTATAGCTAATGGAAAGAAATGTCATACTTTGTACAGGTTACAGGCTAAAGCTTATGATGAGCAGATTGTGACCCAATTATTCCTCCAGTATATCAGGGTGATGGGGGAGATGTGCAGGAAGATGGTGTAGAGCCTGATGTTAATCTACCTGTAGGACATGTTGAGCCTGATGTTGATCTAGACAACGTCAACTTTCCAGAAGATACTCTACAGATGAGTATGTGATGCTTACTGATGCAGGTGAACCAGAGAGTTACCAGGAAGCAGTTGAAAGTGAGCAGAAAGAGAAGTGGTTAGTTGCTATGTAGGAAGAGATGGATACTCTTCAGACGAACCACACTTATGATTTGGTACTGCTACCAAATGGAATGAAGACCTTACCAAAAGAAAAGCAGGAGATATGCCGACAACTGGTCGGCATGGCTTCACATTGAGGAATCATGGGACAATCTCCCTTATGGGTTGAAGGGGGAGGTTGTTGGGCTGGCAGCCCACAGATTTAGCCCATAGTGGACTTGGGCAGCCCACAGCCCACACCCCCTCTTAACCTAACCCTAATTAACATTAGGGAGGTGTGGTGGCTGCGTTTTGGAGGCAAAAAAAGGCTTAAATAGGACAGCAACGGCAGCAACGTGGAAGAAGCATACAGCCACGAGATTCCAAAGCAGAGAGGCTGTTCTCAATCATCTCAGGTTAGATCAAATCTACAGTAGACTCTTGCTATGATTACTTGGGGAGGTTTTAGATATTGTGGGCAGTGACGTGATCCTTGTATCCTAGTTGTTCTTTTGTGATTGTTGCTAGGGTTTAGGGCAAGAGATTAAGATTTGTATATTCATTATTCTCATAGTGGATTATCTCTAGTTTGCCTCGTGATTTTTACCCTTCACATTGGAGGGATTTTTCACGTATATCTTGGTGTGTTGTTTGATTGTGCTTCCATTTAATTCCGCTGCATATCATGACCTTCTAGCATTTGTTCATAAGGTTATTCCTGTTTATATCCCTTCAAGAACAAGTTTAGTGTTTAGCCTCCTACAACGTAGCACAGGAATATAAAAGCTAAACATAACAATAGGTTGCCGGTTAAGAGCGAAGACATCACCTACTTGTCAAGAATAATCTGTACATGGACATACCCAGATGCCTAAAAATCTACCGTCTTTAATCTAAAGGAAGAATCATTGCACGCAAGAATTGGATGTGTTTTTTATTAAGTTGCCAACCTGGTCCCATTAGAGAAGAGTACAGTAGTTATCTTACTCCCAAAATTGAAGTCTCCTCCTGACCCTGGAAGCTCCCGAGTTGTGCCCTTTCAGGCGACTTGCTCTTGCTCCGCTTCCTGGACCTACTCTCGATTCTCTTCCACTCTTCCCCGCCGCTCTCACTCCCTGTCGCCGCTGACCCCGCGAGGTCCGTCAGGGCCCGCGCCGCATCGAGCTCCATCTCCACCGTCCCACGATGTCCCACTCCGCGTCGCTGTCGCGCGGAGGAAAGAGGCGAAGGCGACGCCATGGGTACTCGACACGGCCACCTCAGAGTAACAAAAGGGTATAACGCCCGAGGCGGTGCTGACAAATGCCACGTAGCAGACTTAGTCCCACCTGGTTACCGCCCCGCGTGACGTAGGCACGGAGGGGCTAATCGGGCCCCCGACTCGCGGTGCAACGCCTGCGCGTTCGAGTTCGGGCGAGACGGTGCGGAAGAGGGGGTTGTACGTGGAGGTGTCGGAGCCACGAGTTGGCCTCGGGTGGCTCCGACGATCGCGGCCGTCCATCGCGGCTGTGAAGGATCGCTAGCCGTGGCAGGGGGTGGCCGGAGGTCGGCGCGGCAAACCTTAACGTGACTTCGAGATGGGGGATGGTGGTCGGATGTGTGGGTCCCGAGAACGGAGTGGCCGAGCTGCCACGTGTTGCCACGTAAAAAAAGCCAAGATGGGATAACCTCGTGTCCTGCCAAGATGACATTCAAGTGGCTCTTCGACAGACATGACGCGCATGGTGACGTTGGCAGTAGATTGGCCCACGCCAGCACTAAAAGTTGTCGCATCACCGCTTTAGGCTTACGGCAGAAATCACGGATGTGCCGTTCGTTTAATCCATACGGATATTTATTTCATTAATTTGTATGATAATTATTTAGCAACTTATCAACTGAATCTTTAGTCGATCTGATTCCGATTCTTAAATGTAAAAATAAAAATTAAATCGTATAAGGTTGATTTTAGAATTAGAACCAAAACATACAATATTAAAATAAAAAAAATAAAATCAAGAACTATCTTTTCTGATTTAAAAATTATCGTAATGGAATCGTTTAGATCCTATTTAAGTTTAATTTAGAACTGACAAATCGTCATATCTATTCGATTCGAACACATGTTTTCGTGTTCAATTTTGATGGAGAAAGCCATGGAATTAATTGAATCTAGCTATTAGTTAATTGCATCACAACCCTAAAACTAGAAACCGGTCCTGGTCCATTATAACAAAGACTGACAATAAAACAATCAATAAGTAAAAAAAGGATGATATCCATTTTCAAAGAATTATATATATATATTAGAAGACTATCTTTGTAATATTCTATTAGTCTTATCTCGGAAATGGACAATATATATGATTGACTTATATGGGTCTGATGAGTGTATTATGTTAATTCTTGTTTAAACATTTTTGTCCGTGGTTAAAGGATCAAAATAGAGTCTATGTTAGGGTCTGGGTCAAGTTAATTGAATTGGGCAATATGTATGATTGACCGCTTAAGCATTTTGGTCCATGGTTGAAGGATCAAAATATAATTATTGGTCAGGACTAAAATGGAGTTATTGGCCAAACTCACTTGTGACAATCTAAAGGAAAGCTAGCAATCAACCTAATTATAATGCTGTTAAGTCAATTTTTAGTTATTTGATGTAGAAGTTGATTAGGATATAACCTATTTCTTTCTCGAGCCGATCTAAGTTAAACATTTTTAATAAAGTTTGAATCATATAAAACTCGAGACACTCTTCACAATACCCTTTAGATGCATAAATTAACAAGTCAAATGAATATATTTTAATTTTTTTATGTCATGGATATACATATAGAATCTCTTTTTATAGTAAATTTTTAGAATCATTATCTTTATACGATGTACTGCTCATGAGAACATGAAGTGTTGGTCTTGAGCGTAATTGTTACTAGGATTTATATGGTTCTAATGTATCAATCACATAATATTACAATATCAATCATGTGGATTCTAATATATCAATAATCTAGAGTTAAGGTGTCAGTCATATGACATCGACCTATCAATTGTATAAGTTGAGGTATCAATCATGTTGTCATGAGACTAATGCATGGATCATGTGATATTAATGTATTAGCCACATCATCGTACTCATGACATGTATTAACTAAATCATTATTGAATCAAGAAAAATATTCCTAAACTATATTCATTTACTAACGAAATTAGGTCATTTACAATCCGAAAGAGCAACCGTGACCCACCAACGTCAAGTTGGATTAGGGCATGATGTAAAGAATTACCATAGTTTATATATTACAAGGTAAGGCATTGCACCAAATAAAAGCAAATGATCAGAAACAGAATATACCTCAAATGTGAGTAACAAAATAGTGAAATGCCCAACAAAAATGATTAGGCACCCGAAATATGTCAAGTCCATCTCATCTGATACGAAACTATGAGATGTGAATGGTAGCCAACGCGTCAATCACCTCTGCCCCATCACATGCTGATCTCATTAAGTCATCGTCATCTCATGTAAGGCCAAAACCTATGAGACAGACAAAAGTGATAGTAATAAGAGGATTAACTCAACGCTATATGATCGGACACAGAAAGCTGAGTCATATAATAATTACTCCATATTCGTTTGACATGATCTCATTTATGTTTAAAAGATATATATATATATATATATATATATATATATATATATATATATATATATATATATATATATATATATATATATATATATATAAAGGATTTGACACATACTAGTAAAAATTGATTTAAGGAGAAAAATGAAACAATTAAAAGTTCAGCAACAAAGATTTATGTCTACGTTATTTTTTTTCTTATTCTTGTTTTATGAAATATTATGGTCGGTTTTAAGTTTAAACGAACCTAATTAGGATTTTTATTAATTATGAAGAAGAATAGAGGATTAAGAGAATAGTTTCATATTAGTAAGACTGAATAGACCCAATGCCAGTTATATATTTATTAGGTTTAGCTCACAAATCAATTTTGTCAATCCAAGTTTTATTAATATATAACTATTCTCTCTCTTAAGCATGTTTTCAATCCCTCGTATCAATCGTACAATAGTTTGGGTGCACTTTTGTGTAACTTTGTTAGCTTTGTTTTTTTCTTTTTCTTTATACCAACAGTGAGTGATAATAAGGTGGACTCGATCCTTGTATCTTACTATCAAATAATCAAATTTTTAATCAGTTAAGTTAGCTCCGGTCTTCATTGAATGAGATTTTGGCCACTTACGTAGATCTTAGATACCATCAAGAACAATATTTTAGATTTTAGATGTGATTTAGTTCACTCAGTACCTCTACAATGGAGCTCTGAGAGTCAAATCTTCTTAGATTTTATTAACCCGAGACTTTTTTATTATTATTTATTATATTATCATCTCGTCTTTGTGAGGTAATTCATACATCGGGTTTGGGATTTAGGGTTTGAGGTGGGTAGATGAATCTAACCGATCACTTTATTTCAGTCCTCGTGATCTTAGTCAACAAGACTATAAAAATTTTACTTCACCAACTACCATATGCGTTGTCAATGGATTCACCTCTCAATGATTCAGTTCTAACATTGACTACAGGCATACATGTAAAGCTGTCGCTTTGGAATGAAGAGGAGAACGCATCTGTGCCAACACATCGATCAGTTTATTGCCTAGTTAAAGATGGTCGAGTGTACACTGTACACTGTACTCGATTCCTGTTCACTTCAGAAAAAACTAAAAAGAGGAAGGTGCCAGTGATTTCTGGAGTCCTTTCCTGAAGAACAACACACTTAACGAGAGAGTCACAGTGCCATGCTGACGTTTCCTGAAACTTCACCCATTCGTCAGACCCTGCGCAGTGCATTTTTCGAAGGAAATTTAAACGGAAAACCGGGGATTTCTTGTCCCCTCCTCTTCTCCTAACTTTTGTTGTTCTCGTGTCTTATGCTGGGAACTCACAAGTGAATCTAACCTTGTGAACGTGGCCTTCCTCCTTTTATCCTATTTTCTCGATTTAGGCAACCTTGTGAGTCGAGTCTTTGCAGCAACCGAGCTGGAAGAATTTGTCGGCTTGGACTGGCATGCGCTGTGGCCTAAAACCATGAGATTGGGATCGAAGGCTCCGGCTCAGGCGCCGGCCGATAGTCCAAATCCACGCCGAAGAGTCTGAATCGCTTCGAGTTAGCAGGTGCCACTGCCTCACTCTGCACTGCTTCATCCCTCTGATCGCCTGTAAATGGACTCAACTTCAAGAATCCTTTATCATTCGATTCAGTAGCTTGATACGAGACCGTATGCTGTAATGTTCCCAAAGGATTACCTGCACGAAGAAGAAGACAGTCCTCCTGCACCGAGCTGAAGCATGAGGTGCTCGTTGGACAGGAGCAAGGATCAGGGTGGCACACTGCCCGCCGTGGCCCTGCAGCAGTGGCCACGGCCATGGCGTGAGCCGGTGGCGGGCTCTCGTTTGCCCACCGATGTCTGCACCCGATGAAGAGACGGTCTCCCCCGAACCGTGGACGTCCAAAGAGCACGACATCGCCTGCATCTAACCTCTTCTCCTTGACAAAGCGGCTCCACCCTTTGGTCAGCACGTAGCTCTGGCTACTGGTCCAGTAAGAATACCGGAACTGCCATGCCTTGCCTGATTCGTCCTCGAAGCTCAGCAGAAGGCCTTTCTCGCCTGAGTCGCGGCCGAGGGGGAAGTACTTCTCGGCGTGCTGCTTTGGGATGACCAGCCTGTTGAGCTTGCCTACATCGCTAGGGGTTAGGGGCTTTTCAAACATGTTTTCTCTCTCAACCATTGATTCCTCCTCCTCTGCTTGGTAGAGATGCTGATAATGGTGGTGCAGATCTATCCAAGACCAAGCTTGTGGGTGATGTTGTGCCATATGTGTTTGGTAGTGGCTCAAGTCTGGAAGCGACGACAAAGAAGAGGGGAGAGAGATGGCGGGGGCCGTGGACGGTTGGTGGTGCTGAAGGTGTCCGAGTGATAATACCATGCATTTATAGCCCGCGAAGAATAACTTCCGACGCAGCAACATCTGGCTACAGATGTAAGGGAGACGCCTGGTTGATCGATCAGAACATCCATGGATTGTTGATGAGGAATGGTCAGCTGGTGGTATGCAGAAGCCAGTGCTGCGCTTGTGTCATCATCACAGCCATCCAGTGTGAGCCCCAAGCAATTATATTCCACGTGGAGTGTTGTCTATCGACGACTCCTGGCAACCGGGGTTGTTTTCTTTTACCTGGAATACATCCCGAGTCGCTCAATAATCTTCAGATGATTATTCCTCCGCGTCGATCCAAGGAGTCAGGTCGAATCCTTTCTCTGTAGTCACCTCAGCAGGGACCTGGAGGACTCTCATCGCCGGAATGTATGACCGAGAGAGTAGGTTGAACTCCACCATAACATTAAAGATGGATTGCCTAAACTTGACCATTGAGAATACCAACGTTCAGAACCGACTGCTTGTGTACTGGGTCAGAATGCAGCTCTAATCAGAATTGTGGTCAATATTAGAGTTTCCATCTACTGAGCTCAAACAAGTATTTTGTTAGGCATTGCCACTTCCTTGATCTCCATCTACAAAAAGCAGGACAGTGAAGCTATTTTATCATGTGGGTTTTAGCTTGATGGGGACCAACTACATGTACTTGATGGAAGGGAATTAGGACTCTCAGGGATGAAGATGGAGAAGAAGAAGAAGATAAGATTAGTCCAACACCTGCCACTTTCCAACCGTTCATCTCCCCTGCTGTTGTGTGCAATGTACTCTGCACCCTCTCCTCCTCCAGTTCCCCATCATGCAAAACCCACCTGCCTCTTCTTCTCCATGACCATATGGATGGGACACCTGTAGACCATGGGTACGCCCACCTCGCTTGCATTTGATATCCACAGATCCCCAACTCTCTTTTTGCATGTGCACATACATAAATGAGTGGGTATCTTTCAATTAGCATGCAGTAATGCTACAATATCTAATCCTTGCTGCATGTGTCGTGGGGTTATCTGAACAAGGAGATAAGAAAACACATGGGAATGTGCTCAAACACCAACAGCTTCTGGGTCACGCCATGTATCCACTGCAGAATTCATGGAGCTGTAAGGAATCTGATTGTTTTCTTCTGTCAGGGAACCAGCGGACAAGGATTAGTAATATTATAACTCAAGGGTCATGAACTAAGACCTCGTAGGGACTTTCAACTATCTCTCTCTCTCTCTTCTTTTTTCCTTTCTGGAAGCCAGAATGCTCACTGGCATCAGGCTGTAAAACTAGTGGAACAAGGACTCAGGACAATGGGGGGACCAAATGATGGAAGAACAAGTCGAGTCTCAACTCCAGTGAGGAAAGCGAGAAAGAGCTTGGCATGTTGCAGAAGGGCACTAAAACAACGACATGGTCGGTCGAACTTGGCCACGCCTTTTCAAGAGAGTGAGAGACTCCAATCATTGGGTGCACCTGACGAGCTCTGTTAGCAGCAGTAGTCGACAGTAGAGCAGGACGGTGAGACTTGCACACCTTGCAACCACAGTGGCAAGATTGATTCATGTTTCTTTCAGCAGGAAATCAATTGAAATCAAACTCTTGATGATTCTGATAGCCACTACTCACTGCCACTATTTTGGACGTAGCAGGCTATGAGCTGGCCACACTTACATAAGGTGGAATTTTATGCATGGTAACACAGCTAGGAATTGGAGTGTGGCATCTTAAACAATGAACCAAGTGCATCAGATAATGCTTCTGTCGCCCGAGAATTCAAGTGGCCAGGAGTTACTCGACGGTAACTTGAGGAAGATGATAGAACAACTGTTCAACAATTATACAGTCCAAGCTACCAGGAAAGTGATGGCTACTGGTTACCTACTGGACAAAATTACGGGAGGTTGAAGTTTGAGAATGTCAATATCCACAAATATAATATGGCTTGCATGTAACATTCACCATTTACATTTTACCATACTGTCCATATACATGAGGCTCTCTATAGTCATCTTCTGAGACTTATAATTGTTCGAGCACAACAGAAACCGTCCCCAATCCATGTGTAATATCTAACGATGAGAAATGAACTTAGATAAAACCAGCAACGCGACAGCAGACAGATAAGAGAGTCATTCAAGGGAGAGACTGTGCTCTTGTATGTAACATAGCATGAAGGGGAAAATAATCTTGTAAAGAAGCCATTTCTCTAGTTGTTATTACCTTGATAAATTATCACTCTGAATGTTCAGTCGCTCGAGTTTGCCAGGCCTACCATCTTAAGCATGTTTCGATCCTCCTTAAACCTCTCGAGAACCGTACCTTTCAATACCTCAGGCTTTCCATTCTGTGGCCCTTTTGCTAGGACTCCCCAACACTCGATTGTTTCTGGATGTATCTTACTTGTCTTCGATAGGCAAGGACTGTTGAAAGTTGTGCAGGAAAAGGTGTGGCCCTGATCAAAATTTGCAGATAGAAAAAGACCAAAGTGATTTGCACGTCCTCCAAAGCCTATGCCGTTTGGGATGCTATCTGAGCTAAAGTTCACAGCACACTGCCACAACAAGAAATCAGGTGTCAGTTATTATCCTGTGTTTAACTAAAGATTGTTGGAACCAAATATTGGCAGTGGATGATGGCTAATCATACTAAGTGATTGTATATGCAAAAGAAAGAAAAGAAATTGCCCAGAGAACAAAAGCCAATCTCAAAATTCAGGTGTCACGTATTTCCTGCTGCACAGAAGCTAAAGAAGATGAAAGGCTCAAAATGAACATGATGGCAAGAAATCTTCATTGGAGGGTAGAACAGGTTTAATTTAGCAAAATGAGAATGCAGAACATCATGATTGCATGTGATAGGTCATTTCATGCAATCCAACAATATCTCATCTGTCAAAATTACCATGCAGATGGGATTTTCAGAACATTGGTTGACAGATTCCCACAATAGCATAATGTAAGAAGGACAACATTGCACTAACATAAGAAAAATAACTAGCAAGAGAGGCATGTAAACCATGTCTATCCCTTGCCATGACTATTGGTAATTTACATGAAGAAATTTTCATATACAGTAAATCTTCACAGATCCTTCTATTAACCTTACCCATTGCAAATTATTATTTGCTCCTGTTGGACGAAAAATGGAAGCTTTTGGGTACAACTGGAAGAGAAAGGATTTCATATCACCATAAAAATCACTTTGCCTTTCCCATGGTTGAGAAGCATATCCTCCATACACATAACCTTCAGTATCTTTGATAATCAACACAGTCGGTCCATCTCCATTTCTGCAGTGCACAGAACCATACCCAGTTAACTAGTAACACACAAACCATGATGACCAAGCTATAAATACCAAATGGAATAGGATGATAGAGAATTTGAGAAGGCAACTAGGTTCAACCAACTAATCACCTAAAGTATGTTATAGTTTACACTTTACATAATATACAACCCAGAAGATAATATTTTCACTTCATTTTGTTTGTGCCAAATTCCCATATTTCTGGGTCAAGCAGATCCGACTATTGAAGTCCAACAAAAGAGATACTCACGATATATTGCCCAAAAAGGTTGAGAAGCTGAGGCCATTAACTGCACTATGGTACAAAAGCTTCCACTCTTCCACCTCATTCTGCGAGAGAGCTCCTCCAATATGCCAAGCATATTCTTTCCACAAGAGTAGCATATCAGATGATACATTTTCTGGATGCTGCAGACATGGAACTTGGTAGCCTGGTCTGCCTACAGATAGGTCACCAATTGTGTAAAAAATGGTAGCAGAAAAACTGAAAACTTGAAAAATCAATCATAAAGTAGTTATCACAGAGACAACAAAGATAATTCTACAAGTCAGCAAGTAGAAAAGCTTCAAATAGTTATTCATTTTCTGGACGTTGTAGACATGGAACTTGGTAGCCTGGTCTGCCTACAGGTCGGTCACCAATTGTGTAAAAAATGGTAGCAGAAAAACTGAAAACTAGAAAAATCAATCATAAAGTAGTTATCACAGAGACAACAAAGATAATTCTCCAAGTCAGCAAGTAGAAAAGCTTCAAATAGTTATTCATTTTCTGGACGTTGTAGACATGGAACTTGGTAGCCTGGTCTGCCTACAGATAGGCCACCAATTGTGTAAAAAATGGTAGCAGAAAAATGCAGAAAAACTGAAAACTTGAAAAATCAATCATAAAGTAGTTATCATAGAGACAACAAAGATAATTCTACAAGTCAGCAAGTAGAAAAGCTTCAAATAGTTATGATGCGAGTCGAGGAGATGGCATCAAGGAGGGAGATAGGAAACCTGAATCAGGTGGTGTCAACAAACTTGCAAGGAACTTCCTTGCTGATGGGAGAAGGCTACACCAACTTCTAAAATCTGCCAAAGACATACTTTCCCCGGCCAATCCTTCAACTTTTTCCGAAAATATTGCTGCATTAATAAACACTTCTAGAATATCCTGGTGTTGTGAACTCAAGTCATTATCATCAGATTGTGGAGAAAATAAGGCTTCATGTATTGACTTTAGTACAGCCTCGATATCAGACCTGGGAAGTCAAGTTAGCTAAAAAATATTCAGTATATAGAACTAAATATAAATAATACTAAATTCTTAAGGATTTAAGACCTTACAGGAAGAAAATTGTCAAGTAAACTATATCAGATTCTCATGGATATAAGACTATACTGAAAGAAGGTAGTCAAGTTACACAGAGCAACAACAATATGTTTTTCTTAATGGTGGAATCATCCTATTTTTCTTCAATACTGCAGATTTTGAAGAAAACAACAAATCATCCTATATATCTTCAATGCTATTACCACCCAGAAACCAATGAACCATCTGTGAACTGCTTGAAAAAGGTGATCAGTGTGCCACTTCATGCCCGAGACCTATATACAGTCCTATATGTACAGATCTAGGAAAGACTTAAAACCTTGGTCTAAAGCAAATACAAGGGTTATAAACAAAAGATGGGTTATAATCAAATAGAAGGAAAAACTTAAAATTTTTGTCCGGAGATCTTATAGAATCTTCTATATAACATGCTTTCTCATGGCTTATAATCAACTTAGACATAGTTCTGAATATATAAGGTATAAACACACCAATCCCAGCATTGTCTATATAGTTCCAATGACCTCTGATGTTGGCTCAATAGACATGTACAAATATAAACAAAAAGGCTTCTAGGATTTTTCTTGTCACATCATCATCTCTACTTTGATGGTAAACAAGTTATTTATTATTTCCTTGAATAGTTTATTGGCTCCAGCTGACAAATGTTATCTCATAAAATCTTCTATATAACATGCTTCTCATGGCTTATAATCAACTAAGACATAGAAGGGTTCTGAAATATAAAGTATAAACACACCAATCCCAGCTTTTGTCAATATAGTTCCAATGAACTCTGGTGTTGGTTCACTAGACATGTACAAGTATAAACAAAAAGGCTTGTAGGATTTCTTTTGTCACATAATCCTATCTGCTTGACCAGTAATGAACAAGTATAAACAACATTTCAGTAATGAACATCATACCTAAATCAGGGAGTTTGACCATCTGCTAGTAGATTTTTTATCAAAATTTTGCCTTACAAGGTTGTGTAACAACATAAATTTTTTATTCTTATGTAACCAATAGAAAAAGTATTTATTCTCACTGCTAGTATTCTTGTTCTTCAATTTAGAAAAGAATACTACCTCCACCAAGGTGTCCGATTCTACAGCATAAAGATCACTAAATACTTGTCACAAGCTAAGCATTTTATGTAGATGGAAATAACCATGAAGATGGGAACTCATCAAATCCTTTAGGATTGAAATTGCAAGGAACAAAGTGACGTAGCAAGTTTCCAGTATGCTTTCAACAACCAGTAGTACTTGAACCCTTGGCTTCTTTCTTTTCTAATCTTTAGTCTCACGTAGGAAAGGAAGGATTCATTTCCTTTTGCATTACTTGAATATTTTAATTTTTCTTCATCAGATCAAGTGTAGTATATGCATACTTCACTGCAATGTCCTACCTTCCTAGAATGCTGTCTCCTGTAACATCACATAATTGGTATATAAATTCCTCAATTTCGTCTCGAGCACCTTTCTCATATGTTGCCTGACACAAAAGAAAATGGAAGAGAGACATAAGACGAGCAAAAAACTTCATGAATACTGAAAAATGGCCCTTGAAAGAATTAGTAAGAGAAGCTCACTTCACTGCCAAAGCTATCTCAACATCACGACCAAAATGAATCCCAAAATTTACAATTCAGGTAACGAACAGCACCAGTTTATTTATTTTAAAACAACTAGAGTAATCAAAATGTCTAATCCATCAACAGAACCTAATCATCGTTGCATAATTCCTAGGTACCTAACACAAAGGCCAAATTGAGCAAAAGTTCATGTATGTCATGGCTGGAAGATACGTTAACTTTCCTATTACATTTTAATACAGTTAAATTAGTTATTGAAGAGGAAAAAGACAAAAATTGGAACTAGACAAGTCAGATATAAGATAAGCTATGAGGAGGCAACTTAATCACGATTACTTGTTTGGAACTTATTGTTTACGCAACCAACAAAACATTCAATCAATCTGGAAACGGGTCACCGAATAAAAATTCAAATTTTGTAGAAAAGATTGGTCAGGAGTGGAAAGAATAAAATAAAGGAGCCAACTTTGGTAACAACGAGATCCTCAAAAGTGAGCATGCCATCGTTCCGCTTTCGAGCAGCCAGTTGAAACATCCTGGCGCCGAGCGGGCCAGGAACCCGAAAATACGCCTGCGAAAACAGTCCAAGAAAATGAGAATCAGGTTGTTGGGATCCACATCAAGAATTTAGGGCTCCAAACGATCATTCGAAGGTGGGGGGTGAACCTGAAACACGGGCTCGGAAATGAACTTGCAGTTGCTCCCAGATTGAGCAGCCAGAGACACGAAGAGCGACCTCAGATCCTCCAACTCTTGCTTCGAGAAAGCCCTGTGTATGCATATGAAGAACAATGACTCAATCGATGAGATGACTTAGAAGGGAAGAAAAGAGATGAGATGAGATATTTATTATATACAAGCTTGCCGCATCAAGGGGAGGGTCGGGAGACGGCGACTGGGCGTTGCCCATGATTGCCTCTCCTTGTTTTCTCTTCCCCTTCCTCTCCCACTCCCTCCCAGCCTGATTCCTGCTGTTTCCGAGACCGGACTCTTCGACCGAACCATTTAGCGCCATCAACAAAGATCGTTCTGCTCCGACCCATTAGCGATCAGCTGCAAGGCACGTGAAAGGGTTAATTGTTGCACGTCTCGCTTGTCCTCGTTGTGAAATATTATTATAATAAACAGGAATTTAGAATAATTGCTTTGTGAAATACCGAGACTGACCTCTCTCCTCGCTGGAATTGCCATCTTAAATTCACAAAAAAATCAAGGTAATTTAATATCATTGTAAATTCTAAAATTTGCATCATGCAACTCATTTGTTTGTATATTTAACATTAAATAATATCCGAAATTCATAAAGAATTCATAGTAATTTATTAACATCATATATTGTAAAATCTGCATCATGCATATCTTTTTTCAAAATCTAATACTGAATAATATATTAAATTAACAAAGAATTCAAGGTAATAAAATAACATAATAAATTCTTATATTTACATCATATATCCCAATTTTTTGAAAATCTAATATTAAGTAATATCCAAAATCCAAAAAAAAAATATCAATATGAATTAAAATATTTTAAACTTAATAAAGAAACAATGGGGATTTATTATTCCTCGCAATCATCTGTGTTGTTCCTTTCTTCATTTTGCTTGTCTTTGGACTCTTCTCGATCTTTGTTTGAATAATGAAAAGAGAGTTTGCTCAGCATAAATAAATAAATAGGTGATTAGGAAGGATGTTACTTAAGGTAAAAATCATAATTTTTTTATTATGATATTTCATATTTAATCAAATAATTATTTTATTAAATATTTTCTTGTTCAACAAAAGAATTAGCCTTAATAGCTGATTATGTTCATACAGTAAAGTGATACTTATGGATTTTTTAGAAAATAAAATTATGATGATTACATTCCTCATTCCCCTTAAATAATTTGGTCCCAACATTTTACCTCCCCAAAAAAGATATGGATTGTGTTATTTAACGTATTCTACCACTTATATCATGTGCAAAGGTTGCTATGAGTATATGGATCCCTAATTAATCTTTGAAATATCAAGACATGAGTATGTCTGCAAATGTTGGAAGCAGGCCAAAAGTAAGCCATGTATTTGATCTTTTTAAGGGTACATAAATCTGAAGCTAATTTACCCATCTCATCAAATTTCATAAATCATCTTATTGGAAATACGTTTTAAGAAGATATGATTTCCAATTCAAATTCCATAAATTCTTCTCTATCGATTTGTATATCTTCGATAAATAATCGAGTTTGAGCTGTTAATAATCTCATATGAATTCTTAATAGTTAACTGAGTTTGAGTTGTTAACAATAGCAAATATCACTAAATCAACTTCTTCTGCTATCGAATATCATCACAATACAAATGTGATTAGCACTTCCTCCTATAAATAAATAATCAAAAGGGATCATTTGAATACTTGAATGGCAACTCTTATTGTAAAGCAAATTCAATCAAATTGCATGTCTTTCTTAACTATCACGTAAATCCAAGGCAAATGCTCTTAAAGTATCCTATAGCATTTGAATTATCTTTCAAAGATCGATCATCTATTTGGGGATGAAAAGAACATTAAAACTTAATTGAGTGTCTAGTTGTTAATGAAAAACTCTTGTTAACCCAAAAGAGAAAACAAAGAATAACTAAGTGAAACAATCCATAATCATCAAAATTTCGTCATATCTTTTTAGGTTGCCCTGTTACAAAATCTATAGTACCCTATTGTATATTTTCTAGAATTTTCTCATAGGTATTTGATGATCAAACAGTCAGTGAGTATCAAATCATATTAAACTTGTGATGATTTTTTGATGTGTTATTTGATTCTTAATATATGGGAATTTTTTGGTTTGGAAGATCATCATCTCCTTCTCAACACTAGCAAAAAGGTTAATTAATTATTTTGACATGCACATTATTGGTAGTAATTTAAATAAGATTAAATAGGCGTAGTCTGCTGTAACAAAACCGAAGCCAAATGTAGTCGGTCTTTCTCTAGGAAATGCTATGTCAGCTTACCATTTCAATAATTGGAGCTGACTAAATCTCATGGTAATTCTTTGGGTGCTGCATGCAACTCGTCCACAAAAAGAGAAAGTTGCTCTATAACATTAATCGCTCGTGGTTACTTAGAAATTTGAGGTTCTTAAACTAAGGTGATTTATTTGTGATTTGTCGAACTTGGATTACTCTACAAAACAACCATTTTCATTACCTTACATGGATTCAAGAAGTACGATATGGTCATTAACCTAAGGAGTTACACATCTATTTGCACACATGTACAATTCCAAAACTTGAATTCTACACGTAAAAGCTCAAGTGTTTGACCGCTGTTGTGATCTATAGTTTTCTATAGCATGAACAGTTTGTGATGGCTAATGCATAGTATATTTGCAGTTTGTGATGGCTAAGTGGCAGAGACTGAGATATTATCATTCTCATAATTGGCATAATATAATATCATTAGATCTTGTGATCCTTTTATAATTAGATAAGATATATATAATATAACTAATTAGATTCTAATGAAATATTTTGATAAATAGAAAAAAAATTCGGATTAATGATACGTCATGACTCGCTTCGCATTAATGGTCAACGGCATAGTCCAGCCTCGCTTAACTTTTTAACCTAATAAAGAAAGAGAATGTTGTACCTGACATAAATAAAAAAATGAAGGGAACCTGACCACAAGCATGGTCTTAAAAGTCCTCCCAACATAGCTCACGCTCTGGCAAGTTACCCGTATCGACACATTCGCTCCATCGAATAAGGGGGGGACAAGGACGGAGACTCGTTGGCCCTCGCCAAGCGTTCAAGTATAAAAGTAATACCCCAGCTTAAGTTGGGAGGCTCTCTCGACTCACTCAATTACATAGCTCATACTATTGTCCTTCTCCTTTACCTTGCGCTAACTTAAGCATCGGAAGGGTGTAGTCAAGAACTCCTCGGTATAAACCTATTATGCAAGACTACCGATGACCAGGAGATGATCTCGTCGCCAAAAGATAACCCCTTAGTAAGGGAGACCCCATTCATCTACTCGGCCTTTTTGTTCTAAGGTCAGATCATCCCCAACGAACCATCCCGCCAACGGACATCCCTTGTCGGCTTGTCACGTTAGCACCCCATATCAATGAGGAGGAGACACTAGGATGAGCCTGCACTTTCGATAATGAATTAACTGAATCTAACTCATGATATTCATGACACTATTAGAATGTACTTAGTGACACGCATGACCTTATTCTCCTCCTTGCCCTTCTGTTTATTGTTGCTTGCAATTGTACACTTGCTGCTAATTGTCCACGCCATATCTCCGCAATGAAGAAAAACAATAAACTACTCTAATCTAATGTAGTAGGGGAGGAAGGCGGAAAAGTATGCTCGTCTTGACAAACATTTAGACATTTATATCAGTTACGAGAATGCAAAGCAAATATAGCTAATCTATCATCAAGTAATGTGAAAAGTAAACAAAACTGAGAGACAATGTAACGAGGAGAAGGATTTCTCGGTTAGAACAGAAGGAATGACATTAGGATTGGAACCCTCTCCCCGGCCATAGATTGTGCTCGAGTTCATGCCAATTGCCATCGCAATTGTTGTTTAAAGATGAATGAGAGTATCTACAATTAAAAAATTATTTAAAATTTGGGTCATACAAGGAGTAGAGTTTAAGTCTAATAAATGTCGATTATGCCGAAGTTGAGGTTAGTGATATTGTGATTTCATCGGAAGCAATTGAAGGGTCAAAGCAATTTTGGCATATAGTCTTTCTCAAAACAAAGCAAACAATTTTTTATCAACTTGAATTAAGAGTGAAAAAAAAGCTTGAACCTTTTAGCAACATTACCTAGTGACAAAGAAAGGTGTTCTCCATCATAGTCTCATATCCATGATTATAAATAGATTATTTAAAAAAAATATAAAATAAAAACATATCAATAGACCTAATAAGCAAGAATCTTCTAAATATAAATGTTCATAATTTATTTTATAAAAAAAATAAGGATTTGCCAAATCATCTAACAAATGAAATTCTAAGTCAAATCTTATAATAAATATTATCACATATTACAAAGGCTTAGGTCAAACACCCAGTGACACACTTTCTTAATAGTATATGTATGGGATGCTTCAACCTATGAAAATGAGTTTTAGCTGATCGTGTATTCTTATCACCAGTAAATGGATTCAAAATAACAATAAAGTGTGATATTCAATTTAATCATTTTGGAAGTTCATCGTAAGTTAATTATCACGATACTTGAGATTCAAGTCAAGTTAATGGATAGAATCCATATATAATAAGATTCATTGATCGGATTTTATAGGTTGCTTTGTCCTTCTATTAGGATCATTCTTTAGACGAATAAGATAGATTCCATTAATTAGATATATGCTTAGAATGGTGGTGACAAGTTTGAGGTTACAGGAACGAGGGAATATAAAAAAACAGTTGATATTGCTTGTCGTAACTACAATCGTAGGGAATGAGATTTAATTGGTATTCCTTGTTACTATACTATATCATGTTTAAATTATTTACAAAAAAATATGAAGATCGAAGTGGATATATATTATTGAAGAGCCACTTTCTTGGATATCTATAGTCATCTCCTCAATCCTTTGGATAACAAGAAGATGTGACCAATTAACAATCATAAAATACTTGAGCTTCTCAATCTTCCTAAAAGAAAACCTAGAAAACAGCAAAAATTAAGATGTCATCTTGAGCCACCAAAGGGTCCTATGATAAAAAGATAGAATAGTATTGTCACTTGCTGCTGAATTTTTGCTGAACATAGGCTGAACATCTTGCTACTGAAGCACAACCAGTTGCTATTGATCCACCCTAGTAAGTGAGTTGTCTGATGTGTAGTATAGGATGGACTCTAGAGTGGACACCAATGCCAACTCTAGATATTGAACATCCTCCAATGCAAAGAAAAAAATTACAAGTAATTGCATGTTTCTTTCTTTCAGTATTTGTTTCTGATTCAATTGTTAGTATCATTTGATTTTTTTTAAAATTTGTTTCTTTACTGCAGAGTAGAAAAAAGCAGTGATATTTTGGATATCTTTTGATCATTTTTGAAGGACTATAACTTAAATTGACAGTTTAGTCATTTTGGAAGAATGTAAATTAAATTGGTTGTATTTGTTTGATGTTGTCAATTAACTATAGTGTACAATATTTTGAAAGACTATAAATGTGATGTTCAAATTCATAATTCAGATTTATGCAGATTTGTCAACAAATCTCTTAGATGAATGCATATTTCTGCACAGATCAAAGCAGTTTCTGATCCAAGAACTGCTTTGACAGCTGCTGTAATATAATATACAGATTTATTATTTTGATCAAGGTCTGTCATACCGAAGCGTATTGCCCGTATTAAGCGGTACGTACCAATACACGGACCATCCGATACCGTTATAGTACTACAGTAGTATACTGTAGCAATGCTACAGTATGAAAAAGTTTAAAATTGTTGGTACACTAGGGTGTATCGTTCGGTACACCCTAATGTATCACCCGGTACACTGGTACCGCACCATACCGAGCCCAGATCGAAACGTCGGTACGATATGATACGACGAACCTTGGTTTTGACAGCATTGACAGATTTGTTATCTTGACTATCTCACACGGAGATGGTAGGAGGAATATAACATGTAGATTTGTTGTTTTGACAAGCAGTTTTATGTTCCATGCTTTTATATTTGTTCAGTTTCATATTTCAGATTAAATGCAGCAGTGTTATAGTTCAGATTTGTTGTTTTGACAGCTGTTGCAATATAACATGCAGCTTTGTTATTCAGATCAAATTATAGCTGCATTTGTTCAGTTTTCCACAGTAGCAATTCATCTAAACATCTTTCAGCTGCTATAGTCATATTCCATTCATTCAGTTTTCTGCAGCAGCAATTCATCTGCAGCACAAATGTTCAGTTTTCTGCAGCAACCAATTCATCTGCAGCACAAATGTTCAGTTTTGTACAGCAACAACTTTCAGCTACAATAGCCATATTTTTTTATTACATTTAATCGATTTAACTCATAGGTGTGAACCGTCATATTATTATTTTTATTGATTGGAGTTTGGATTTAAAGACAGAAAGGGGGTTGGCTCATAAAAAGCCCACCTTAGAATATTGCTTTAAAGAGGGCGAGCCCAACAAATTCGAACCCTAAAAGCCCATTCATTCATTGGGATTCGAAAGAGACCGTTGGAAGACATAATTACTGTGGAATCCGCCCAAACTTTACCCGCTTCCAAGGGGAGGGCCCCGCAAAGGAAACCCATGAGAGTGGCCCCCGCAACCTAGATGGTAAACGATGCGGGTCTTTCGGCGGGTATCGAGTTCTTGGTGAAAGAGACGGCGCCACTCCCGAACCTGTTACATTTCAAACCCGTTAAACTCCGAACTTGACTCTCTTTTATTTTGTTTGTTTGTTTCTCGAGGAGAAGGAAGGAGGGAGAGTGGGGGAAATCAAATGGGTTGCATCTCTTCCAAACTGCTCGCCGTCGCCGAAGTCGGCGAGGAGCTTCTCTTCTCTGGCGACGCAGGCCCCGACGGCGACTGCCCGAACCATTTTGTCTCCCTCACCTCTACCACCTACGGCGCCCTCAGCCTCGATCGCGGCGACGAGAAAGCCAATAATCCCAAGGCGCCAGCAGAGAAGGAAGTCGAACCGGATGCAGCCTCGGCGTCGGAGTGCGGCCAGCCGTCCCCTCCCCATGTCAACAAGAAGAGCGCCGCGGCGGAGGAAGAGCGCCCCTCGGAGGTCATCGACGCGCGGGAGCTCATGGGGGACCTGGCCGACGAGACTCCTAGCCGGTCGCCACCGCAGAAGAAGAGGCCACACAAACCCTCGCCTGCATTGCGCCGGTCGCCCGCGGTCAGGGCCGCGATGTCGCCCGTGATGCCAAGGAATTGGTTCGCCGGGAAGGAGAACACCCCGCTGCGGCTAGAGCCCAAAAGGTCGGATCTTGACGCCTACCGTGCCTCGAAGCCGTTCCGTTCCTTGGACAACACGCCGTGGACCAACCTCGTTTCGGCAATCTCGAAGAAGGGCACCCCCAACAGCGCACGGAGCAACAACTCCAATAGAGATTTCAGTAACTCGAAGTCGAGGCGGAGCCTGAGCCCCTTGTTCGATCCGGAGCTCCTCGCTCGTTTCGAGCGGGAGCACTGCGAGGAAGGGGAGCAGATCAAGAGGATGGTGCACGTCAAGATCTGCGATTCTGTTATCCTGCTTCAATCCTTCGAGGAGAAGTGTCCCCCAGGAGGTGAGGACACCGTGGTCCTCTACACCACCACGCTCAGAGGGATCAGGAAGACCTTTGAGGATTGCAACAGAGTCAGGTCCTTGATCGAGTCCTACGGCGGCCACATCGTGGAGAGGGACATCTCCATGGACTCCGGGTACAGGGAGGAACTACGGCTGCTGATGGGGTGGAAGGAGGTGAAGGTCCCGATCGTCTTCGTCAAGGGCAGGTATGTCGGTGGTGCCGAGGAGATCGTGAGATTGGAAGAAGAAGATGAGTTGGGGCTTTTGCTGGAGGGGCTTCCGAGGGCGACAAAGTGGTGCGAGGGCTGCGGCGGGTTGCGATTTGTGATGTGCATGGACTGCAATGGCAGCTGCAAGGTGTTGGATTCCGAGAAGAAGAAGGTGAAGTGTAAAGGGTGCAATGAGAACGGCTTGATCCATTGCCCCATATGTTGCTGAGACGAAAATAGAGAAAGATTTGGCACTTCCCTTCACGAGGTTTGGAGTCATCCATCTTATGTATGGTTCCAGGCTACACTTGTTTTTGTTTCTTATTTACTAGATGAACGTGGGATGCCATGAACAAGTCAATTAAGCAGTAGGAATGGGTTGATTGCTATATTCACCCCAGAATGTAGCAGATATCTCTATAGTATGTGCTAAATCTCCTCACAACTATTATCTTTTAATTGATTAAAGCCTCATTTCAGATTGTCTGTATGTACCTATCCTAACCTCACCTTTTCATTCTCTAACTCGGTTTAAGATAATTGAGTTACACATCAGAAAGGATTTTGATTGAGAGTTTTGAGGAGAGATCAATTATACTTTTAACGCTTTACTTAATGTTATTGAACCTGTATGCTCTTCTAATGTAAGATAAATTGTACTCCTGTGTACATGTTTAGAGTACCCTTGGTTGAAAGAAATGTAGGGTCTGAGGAAAAGATGTTAGATGTGTGATGAGACTTGGCTGCCCTTGAGTCTGCAGTTCTACGGGTAGCACTTATTCCATTTGTGTACTGCTTTTGAAACTTGAAAGCATCTAATTGCTTCTTATGATCTAATTGGTTGTAATGTACAAACAAGAAAGCATGCCGATAATTTTTCTTTGAGCTATTTCTGAGTTTTTCTAGGTGTACTTTTCTTTTTTGGTGTGATATGGGTTATTTTACAATGCTTCATACTCTTTTTTTCATGGTACAGAAACAATTGGCTTCCTTATTTTCCTGATCACAGAAAGTTTGTGCATTCGAGAAGCCAATTGTTTTGTTGTAGTTGTTTATTCTTGAGGAATCTTTTGGCTAATTCCAGCTCTCCTTTTGTGGTCAACGAAAAGCTATGTCTCTAAACTTGACAGTGACATTCATAGAAGTTCAGGTATCAAATTCTGCTTCTAGATAACAACTCCTTATGGCTGTTTGGCCACCAGAATATTGGCAAATCCATGATAATGACTGATGCAATTGTATCTCTTCTTTATCATAGATTTTACTTAACAATGAATGCTTCCTGAAATGTTATATCTGAGATTTTAAACATTGTTTATGTAATATTCTGCTATGTTTCAAACATGGTGACCATTTATGTCGAAGATCAGTGCCACTGAATCTGGTCACTGACTAAGTTAACAATCATTTATGTTGATTGTTAATTAGTCACAATTCAAAGCACAAGAGGCTTCCATGCACTTCTTGGAACCTTGGAGATGATTGTTGCTTATTAGTCAATTATCAATTTGTGCACACTATACTTTTCTTACCAAAGAAGTTTTAAGCTACTTGTTCTTTATATTTTATGGTTTTTATTTTTTTTTATTTGCATTTTAAAAGCATACTAGAACTAGAAATAATTCGATGCAAGTCTTTTATGCATTTGTTGAAGTTGGTGGGTATATTTCAGGCTAATTATATATTACCCCCTGTAATTAGTTAATCTTAACATCTTGATTCCTACACTTTCAAAAGTTATATTGAAAATTTTATACTTATGAAGGTGAAATATTTAACCCTATTTCTCCTCACGTCGTCAACTCTGTTGACGGAAATACCGCACGTGCTCAGTGATAAACCCTGCAATATTTTCGTTAGTAGAGTTGACGACGTGAGAGAAATAAAATTAAATGTTTCACTTTCATAAGTACAGGGATCTCAATATAACTCTTAAAAGTATAGGGATCAGGATACTAAAGATAACTAATTATATAAAGTAATTTATAATTAGCCCGTATATTTCATCTTTCTCATTGTGTTATTGATTTCTATATTTATTTTTTAAGAAAAAAAAAATATTATATTAACTCAAACACATACATCCATCTCCTCTCCTATTAAAGGAGATCAAAGTAGATTACTCAGGATGAACATCCTCCCACCAAATTGTTCTCTATGATTCAGCGGACAGTAGGATATGTAAAAGTTCAGATGTTCTACAAACTGCTGTGACTTTCAAATTCACTGGAAAAGTACAGACTGGATATCCTTCTGCAAAGTTCATCTAGATAGGTATACAGGATTTTGCTAGCAATATTTCTAGCACAGATGGTAGCACCCTTTACTTTTCTGACTCATAGTCCACTCAAGTCCACTTTTGCTCTGTAGAATATGTTTTCATTTCGCACCTCTTAACGAAGCCCTCACGGAATACTGGCTTCCATATTGACTACAATATATTAGTTAATTTCAGAATTTTAAGAGGAATTGCATGTGTGAAAGAAAGAACCTCACAATGCTTGGTTGGATGTCTCTCTCATTATGAAATAATTGCTGATTAGATATATATTATTAATAAATAGGAAACACTATCTGTCAAAAACATAAAGGATACACTTGATTTGAGGCATTTATGAATGTCAATAAATAGCAGTGAATGAACTTCTTCCTTTTCCGGTATATCATGTATTTCTAGTTGAGCAACAGCTTTTTGGTTTTGATTTTCCAGAGTTATTTGTTCATTTGATAGCTAATGCCTCGCTGAAATTGTGTGTGAGCATTTACCTAGACCAACCTATGTTTAAGTATTTGCCTAGATGAACTTGTGTGTGGATATTTGCCTTGACTGATGTGTGAATTCTTTTGTCTAATTTTTGTAAATCATGTTGAATGACTTGTATTTTTTATAAAAAGGATATTCACAAAATTATATATGTGAAAGACATGTGAATGTGATTTTTATGAAACGAGATATTGTCCCAGCTAGGCACAAATTAGAAGCAGATAATGAGTTGCATTGGAATATAAATTGTGATGGTACTAACAAGCTGCACTTAGTGTTTCTATTCCACATGACTGAAACTTCACTCTATTGAAACCAATGAGCCAGTGACCCTACCAGATGAGTCATAACAAATAATGTCATGATCTGCAGACATGATTATGGTAATGCTTGTTTTATTCACACAGTAATTTTTTTGCAGATGCAACACTGTTTTACGGCTTTTATATGTGTTCTTTTGGAGTTACTGCAAATAGTCCTAATGTCTGTTCATTATCTCATATGCCAGGGGGCTTTACTTCCAGCCAACTCAAACATTATTTGCAAAAGAGATGCCAGTGAAATCTTTTGAAGATGAATGACATGGATTTTGGCTGTGCAAACCAATCCATTAGATTTCTTTGTGACCTTGGAACGAACCTTGTGATGACTGTATTGACAAATATCTTCCCACCAAGAAGAATCATGCTAGAAGGATCAGCCAGGCCAATTTCTTTGAAGTTTGCACCTAACTCAGGAAAAAATCGAGACAAAAGAAAGTGGAAGCAACAGTTTCTGTTTATAATTGTGTCTCTCATACAATGTCTCTTTCATGATCCATGTTCATATTCTTTATTTCCAGATCAGTCAGGATCAGGATGCATAATTCTATTCCAGATGCTAATCTCCCTCTGCAATCACAACACAGCAGCAGTCTTATCACATTTCTCGAGCTGACTTTGCCAAGCCGCAAGTTTGAATTTGATGGTCACTACATCTTTTATTCCATTGACTTGGTTGCTGCTTCTTGGAGGCTCAACTCACAAAAATGCTTTGTCAGTGCATGTTCTAATTGTGCGTGCCATTGCCAGAGTTTGTTCCTGGTGGCAATGTGTTGGTTTTTGTGCCTCGACTTCCATATTTCAAGCACTATATATCAAGAAGAAGGTATTTTATTGGGTAGAAAAGTATGGTGTTTTACAGGGATCAGGTGACTTATAGGAAGTCCATAATCATCATCATTGTCAGCATCGTCATCATCATCGATAGTTTCCATGAGAATAAAATGGTTGGAGTTCTGATCATCCTGTTGCAATTTAACTAAAATTGACAAGGGAGGAAATGCCAGAACCAATTTCATTGGGAAAATCCTTACACTCGAGATTAGATTTGCCAGCATTCATCTTAAGTTGTCTCATGCATCGCCTTTGCATGCGTGTTGATCAAATCATTTCGGAATTAATACCAAAATATTTTGTCATGGCCAAAGTAGGTTATCGTTACAATCAAAAGAATGTTTGATTACAGTGACACAAAACTCTCTCCACAGCAGGAGAACCATCACACTGTGACAGACACCAGAAGGAACTGAACTTGAAACCAGTATTTGTTAGTCTCAATTGCTCAAGAGACAACCCTGTTGGATCCTCAGAAGATCTCTTAGTGGGTTTATGGCTATCGCGTGGCTTCCCTGCCTTGCCATGAACCATCAACTTCAGTCAGCACATCATCGGAAGCACCTGTCAAGCAATCATCCACACCCCCCAGAGAGAAGCTGGAATTTTGTGAGTCTTCTTCGTCGAACTCGACCCACACTGTGCTTATCGTCGTCTCAAACTTCTGAGAGAACAGAATGTTTCTCGCGTCATGTAATCCGAACTCGGCTTCTTTGACTGCTGCATCCTGCTGATGTTGTTTGGACGTTTCCGTGGCCTCTTTATCACCGGAACTTGTTGAAGGTGGACAATGGGAGCCAGCGGGCAGCTTCTGTTCGATCGACGAAACTTGTGCGGCTGTGATGATTCGAACATGTGGGTAGTCCAAGCTCTTCCAGCAAAAGCTTCTCTTGCAATTCTCGTAGAAATCATGAAGACTGGGCGTCTGCGTCAACGCCTTGTTGAGGACGTCAAGAGCTAAGCTTTTGGGGGACTTGTCGAGCTCAGGGTAGGAGCTCACCACGATCTCCATGCCGTCGGAGAAGCCGTCGTACACTCGAAAGCTTTCTCTCAAGATAATGTTGAATGCTGAGTGCATCACTTGGCTTGAGAACGATGGATTACTAGGCAGGCAATCCATTATCCGATCGAGAAGGATTTGGCTCTTGGACAATCTGTACAAGAGCCATTCGGCTGCCTCTTCTTTATGCGATCGAAACGCCGACTGCGGCGGCCTGATCGGCTCCAGCAGACCGGCCTGGTTGATGATCCAACCCAACCTTTCCTCGAGAAACAGCGAATAGCTGAGGAGGAAGGAGTGCAGATGACCTTTATCAGCTGAGCACCACGAGAGATCCACCCTGAGCTCTCCGCACGACCACATGTTTTGCAGGTCCTGCTCGAAGTACCGGTCGCCGCCACGCAGGAGACGGTGGAGGAGCACGAGGGTCTTCAAAGCCACCGTCGAGTCCCGCGTGGCGTCGAGCCGGGAGGAGATCCTCCTGGAGAGGAAGGTGATGGAACCAGGAGCGTTGGAGACCCGGAAGAGGATCTCATGCACACACTCCTCGTTAACGGGCACGTCGTGCTTGTCGGTGCACCGTGCTATGGCGGCCTCTATCTCGGTGAGGATGCTTCGATCGGCCATCGCCGCTCTCGGAGCAATAGCATGGTCCACAAGTGAGCTTAGAGCAGCCAAGAGCTTGCTCTTCACCTTCATCACTTGGAGAGCAGGATGTGGGAGATATACTGCATGGGAATTTTACACAGAGAAAGAGAGAGAGAGAGAGAGAGAGAGAGAGAGAGAGAGAGAGAGAGAGAGAGAGAGAGGTGGGAGGCTGTAAGGCCTAAAGCTCTATAAAGTAGAGGATGTTTCACAGGAATACATGGACAATAATCATACCATGCCATGGCTTGGTTGCTTTCATGAATATGTATAATAATTCATACTATCCTCACAAGAATTTGTGTGGATGAACTTGTTTGGACCAAGAAAACAACTGGTGGTGCTGTGGCTGGAGAGAAAAGAAGGTGATCAGAAAAGTTTCCACTTTCAGATTTTGTTTAATTTATTCCAAGGTCAACTCTTGGTGGACTTGGTGGGGGAATCCCATTCCGGTGGAATAGGATTCTCATGCATCAAAATCTTCCCCCATTGGTATACTCAACTGGGTTTGACTCAGGGGCCTACTCTTTTTTCTTGGTTGGATTCCCACACAAACATCCGAAACAGCTTGTGAGGAATGAAGGGGGAACATATTTGATGTTGTTTACTTGTTTACTTACCCACTTGTTCAGTAAAAGCAGCCGAAAAAGGTGGTCCTTTTATTCCCTACCTTGCTATCTTTTGACTAAACCCACCCCCTTCTCTCTCTCTCTCTCTCTCTCTCTCTCTCTCTCATGTGTGTGTGTGTGTGTGTGTGTCATTAAGCCTATCAACCAGTCGGTCTTCGGCTATAGTTTTTTGTTTACAGCTTTAAAGAGCATTTGAGAGATCTGAACTTGTAAAAAGACTAGCTTAGAAAACATCATGTTGGAGATGTCCAGATTAGACACCTGACAATAGCCTGTGCTTATCTATCTTTCCTTCCTAGCGTCTCGTGATGCTTGCAGTGATCAATGCCTTTGATAAGTTGCACATGATACAGAGGCATTACCTAATTCTTAGTAGAGCAAAAGATATACACAAGATAGGTGTTGCTTCTTTTCGTCTCTTCATTCTTCATCTTTCATCAATTTCCCAATGTATTCACAAATTTCAATAATAAATGTATGTAATATCAGTTCCCTTTTGCTCTTTGTTACATTTCAATTCATCATTCATTTTATCTTCTTCTCATCTTTGACAACACTTTTGTGTAACAAATGAATCGCCTCTATCCATGTCTTCTGAATAGCACAGCCATATATTTAGCAGAAGCTTGCTTTAGCATCCCAAATTTCACTTCTCAGATGCACGCAGCAGCTGTCAACTGGAATTGGACATAAAACCTCCACACCATCTCGCCTTCGACCCCCAACATCTAGGAACTCGATGGATGTGTCTCTCTGGCAACATCTTGAGAGAATAACAACTGTCTTCTGTTACCATTGTGTGTGTTCATCCGTAGCCGAGGACTAGAGAGACAAAAAGAGGCACGGAACCTAAGGTTTGCTTCTGGAGATCGCATGAGTTCGAAGTCTCCCTGCTTCGACAGAATGCACACGCATCGTGTTGGAAGTCAATGTAGGTTTGAATCAGATGCTCAGACACTGTCTCATCGATCTGAAGTGTTATACCCTAATGAACTAATCTGCGACGCATATGCAGGCGTTCCGATAGGCTGGACATCAAATGTTTCCACTCTTTCACGATGCTTCGTGTCAAGGTAATGGTGTGTAATGGCGTTGTGTACCAGTGAGGAGGATGCTAAAAGGTGACACGAGAATGACTGGCGATGATGCTTCACCGGAACACTGGTAGTAAAGATCCAGAGGCAAAGAAAGTTGTAACGGAAGGAAGCTCTCCTCCCTGCTGGATCATGTCAATAATTTCCTGAAACCACGTGAGAATGTTCCTGCAGCACTAGAGACGACATGGAAGCAGCGTTCACCATCCATGGGTATAGAATATATAGCGGCCATTGGAGCATCTGTTTGAAGGGGCCTACTCAACTGAAAGCACAGAAGTGGAGACATCATCCACTTTGCCAGTCACGACGGCACCCAAGCTGGAGATGCCGAGTAGACTTTCTGCACTCAAAAAGTGATTGAAATCATGTCAGATGAGTAGGAAAATCTACATAGTGAATCTCTCCGAAAGACTAAGATTGGTCGTCCGTTGATAAAGCATTCGGCATACAAATGTTTGGCATCGTTTCACTGCAGGAATATGCGGTCGTTTCTTGACTTGTATTTGTTCTTCCCCCCCCCCCCCCCCAAAAAAAACACACATAAAAGCATGTATTATTATTATTATCTTATCGAAGCACAAAAAACACTTCTAACATAGACATAGGAGTGAAACAAAAAGATCAATCCAAAGGGCCACTCCTCTCCCCAAAAAAAGGGAAATGTTTTCTCTCTCAGAGCGGGTCTGGCCAACCAATTGAACATGAGAGAACTCATAAACATCAAACGACAAAGGGATGAACCATAGGAATAATGCTTCTCACCACATCTCAAACAACAAAGGGGTTTCTCTTTGTAGAACTCTGATAAAGATAAGTCGAGTTTGATTCTGTATGCACCTTAACTCACAAGGAAACAAAACAATTAGAGAAAGGCTTCCACCTCCCGTTGTTCTTAATAAAAAGAATTAACATATCAAGAAATAACTCTAACCACCTCAGCATTAAGGAAAAGCTTCCAACTCCACCTTCACTTGTAATCCTCAAATGCGATGTCTAAGGCACGTAATAATATCTTTACCTTTGTTGACAAGGTTAAAAATATCCATCAAGTTTGATTGGTACATGAAATATATTTGGGAAATGCTGGAAATTAAGATCATAGTGATTTGCCAACCCAAATATGTATTGGTGTGCCTAAGGAGACGAAGTTGCTATTCAATTATTATTATTATTATTATTATATATATATATATATAATATTATTTATTTAAATAATTATCAATCGAAAGGATGATCGAATATCATTACACTATATATAGTTTCAAAACTGGCTCAATTAAATTAAATTTGATTATGATTCATGATTATACAAAATTAGAATCATCGGTTTTGAAACGGAAATCATCAAATTCCGGAACTAAGGTATGGGCTATACTCCTACCATAAAAATCTAATTCGAAAGGCATTAATGACGTCAGGTTGGTCCTCGTGGGGGTAAGGCATGGGTTCATTTATGCTGACGTGGTAGACCAAATCAAAAGCCAAGAAATCAATCTCACGAGTCGGCGGCTCGGACACGGACTTTCGCTGTGCCTTGCCTTCCTCTCCCCAGCCTACGCCGCCGGACCGCCGCCCTTCCACCGCCATCTCTTCCTCTGGAACACCGGTATCCCACCGGCACAGTCGTCGCCCCCGAATGCCACGGTCGTATTGCCGTCGCGAGGCGCTTCTTGCTGAAGAAACCCTAAGCATTATAATTCGAAGCGCCTCGGGTTTCGGTAACAGCCGTTTGCTTTCTAGTTTCGCGATCGCTTCGGCGTCTCAAATTTATATGCGCTTCTCTTTGTAGTTTTTATTTGTAACTCAGCTGCAGGAGAGATGAGGTCCCGATGTAATTGCGATTGTATTGCAAAATGGTTCCTGAAATCGTACAAAACAATTAGATGGTCTGTAATTACGGATTTTGATGTAGGTTTGTCGAGCAATGGGGACTTAATGGAGAAAGAAGTCTAATTTGGTGGATAGGTGCTGTAGGTTAGGCCTTCATGAAGATGTTAGCAAACATAAAACAAAATTAGCTGAAGGGACCTCGTGGCTTGTTGGTCTTCGAGAAGTTAATAATATGAAAATAAAGTAGGATAGAATTATTAGTTCACAAAATGTTATTTAATGTCTTTGAGATGTGCTCATTTCAGAGACCTGAATTCGACATGATTTGGTGAAGCAAAATGGCAATGGGCGAGGTCACTTGTTGAGTTTTTGTAAGATATATTGAGCTGATTGGAAGATGCACCTGCAAGTTTTCTACAGATTTTGACCTATCAGACCTTAACTTGTGAATCAGTAGTGGTTACATATGTTGACATAAAGTGAGCTTCAAGGGTACTAAATCATTGAACTTTTATGTGGCATGGAAATAATTCTGCTCATTACTGGTGAAAAGAAGGATAGGTTTAGAAAGAGGCAGCATGCCAGAGTCTCATGGTTAGTGATTCTGTGGTAGGTTCAAAATCAAATAACCTTTGAAACTTAAATTCATTCTGTAGGCATATTACATGACCACTTCTTGTTGTTCGTCAAATTCTTTACTCGATGCACATCTTGAAGTGATATTTACATGTTCCAATAATTTATTTCAGAAAATAATTCTATGCAAGGCTCATGCATCTTATTTCTAATTTGAAATCCTTTTTAATTCAGCCATGTGAAGCTGCACTTATCAATTGTGATTCACCTGACTAACTGTCGCCAGAAATCTCTCGTACCTTTTTGACTGATTAGTTTAAATATTTAGCCTTCAAATTTTTGTTGTTAATGAGGTGCAACAATTGCCAATTTACAATCAATTCAATGGTTTAAAGAACATCTTTTTTGGTGCAATTCCATATACATCTGCTTTTTGACATGCAAGTACCAATATCTTATCTTTGCTATTTGGTAACATAATGATGATATTTCTTAATCTGATCTTTTTGTAACTCCATTAGCCATTTCTTGTGGGAATTTTTAGCAAGTTTTTTTTGTTATTGTTGTTGGAGAAAATAAAGTAAAAAAAAATGGTACCCACTGCATGAGGCTTCTGTCAGTCTAGGAAACGTCAATGTATGCAGTCTTACCAACAAAAACATAGAGAACTATTTATTTATCTAAATATATGAAGGCAATGACATTCAGAATCACTATGTGTGGTGTCCACACCTAGACATCCAGGCACTGAGATTTAGTTTGGATTTTTTGTTTTTGTTCAAAATGATATTATTGAATTGCTCAAGAAGGTATAGGAGTACAGATTTGAGTATATGGGTCTGATAAGAATTTGATATAAAGTCGAGTAAACAGTCAAAACTTGTATTGAATTGAAGAGGATGGCTAAAAGTAAAGTATATTGGAAATGTAGTTTACTTGTTCTATATGTTAAATCAATCAATTAAAATCTTTTATATGATATCTGTGTTTGTGGTTATTCAGATGCCTAAAGTGAATTTCACTGAGAAATAGAAATTTCAATGTATGTACTTTGTTGGACACTAAAGTTGGAATGCAAATGGAGTTCCACCTTCTTTCAGAAAGGAAATTTCAACTTTGGCTTCAGCAAAGTCAAGGTCATTTGGTAACTCAGTAGAAGGCATTTCATGCTATCACTGACACTCATTTTCTTTCCTTAAAAAACACCGACCCAGCTTGAATTAAATTGGTTTAACCAAAGAGAACTAAAACAGGTTGGATCTACCTAATCAGCTCATCAAAATAGATCAAGCAAAAGCTAGTGCATCTCAACCAAACCCAACCTATGCCTTAATTAGATATGACACTGACAACTTAGTTAATTAGGAAGAACCAACATGGAGATAAAAAAATGCCACTTCACAAACATTTCATGGCAAACATTTGTCCAAAAGACAACTTAGTTAATTAGATGCGAGCTCTTTTCCTTTTTTTCTTGATGACAAATTTTTTAGAGCAATCATGACAAACAGATTATTTGAGTCTTCTGTCCATCCTACTGCACAAAGTAAACTTTTCTACTCTTTAATGTGTTCCTCAAATGCCACCAGTTGTAAGGTAAGTTGGACTTTGTAAATTCATTTAACTTTCTTTTCCTTATTGCATAAAAATTTGTGTGTTTACTCTGTTATGTACTTATGTTCTCTTTTTATTCTTGAAATAAGCTGCTTCATTTATGGTTTATGCAACTTCAAGAAGCTGTTTCTCTGTGCTTCTGGATGTGTTTAAAAATAGTGTACACATATTGGTGTGTCTTTTTTTGTGCAATACAATTGTCAACCATGTCCGAGGTTTAATTTTTTCATGCTTTTGATATCATCCTATCATTCTTCTGCTTTAATCAGAGAGATTTGCCACATGAGACAAGAGATACTGAAGATTGCTGTTTGTCTTCTTGAGCACTTTTGACATCACACTGTAAGTGGTTGTTAATAGAGGATCATCAAGTTGTTTGTGCTTGAAGTAAAATGAATTGTTTTCTTAAATTGGTACCTGGTAAAGTTCTTTGCACCATGTCTGATGATGGTCATGATATAACAGCGAAGGGGGTCATTCTGAATGGGCTCTAGAGACATGAAAAACAAGTCCAGTGGCAAGAAACTGGCTGTTGCTTCTGCTAAAGTGGAAGTAGATAATTTCATAGGAAGCAGCAATGCCTGCTTATATGAAACTTCTCAAAATAAAATGGATTTCTCAAAACTTTTGGTAATGAATAAGACAGTGGAAGTTGTCTTTTATCATCTGCCTGAGGCTACCAATGCTTGAGTACTCATGGGCTTCTTATGTCTTGGTTTTGTCAGGAAGGTGTAGTCTTTGTATTGTCAGGGTTTGTTAACCCTGAGAGGGCCACATTGCGATCAAAGGCATTGGAGATGGGGGCAGAATACCAACCTGATTGGACCTCAGATTGCACAATTCTTGTGTGTGCCTTTCCGAATACTCCTAAATTTAGACAAGTCAAGTCTGATGGTGGGACAATTGTGTCAAAGGTTATAGTTCATTTTCATCTTTATAATATAGTTCATGTCAAGTGTGAAGATATGGAAACATTTGTGCTTGAAGAAGAAAGATCTCAGTGTGCTTATTGCTCACTTAACTTCTCTATTACTTGTGCTGATCTTCTTATTGTAGATTTATATAGAACATATAGACCTCTTCTTTAATTAGATCAATCAATCATATTCTGAGTGGTGTCACATTATTTATGCTGATTGCAATTAGGTTTCCTAAGTACAGTTGGGATAACTTAAGCAGCCTATGCCTTGTAAGATGGTGTGCTTGCATGATCAACTAAGAATAGCACCTGAAATGAGACGTTAAGGTACAAAGCCATTTTATGCATGTTTCCCTTTCCAGAAGTCATTCCTGTTCACTTTAATCTGACTCCTTGTTCCCTTTTCGCAAACACTTCTCAGTTTCTGTGTGTTGCTTGTTGCTCTATAGTAATTTTTGCACTTATTTAGGATGCATTGAGCTCTTTGACCTGCAAGATTCTATTATTACCTCAGCTGGATGTCAAAAATTTGCAGAGATATTTACAGTCTCACCTGTCTCCATGAACAATAGGTTTTTTATGAACATGTAATAAAAAACAATGATGATTTGATTTGTTCCTGTAATCTTATACTTGGTATAGGATTTGGATATTATGTAGGACAGGATTTTTTTTTTCTTATGCATTTCCCAATAGTGGATTGTTAACCAGCCTTCATAATCCCTTTCTATTCCATGTTCAGGGAAGTCAATGTTATTGTGTCTCACTGCTTTAGTTTTTTCAGATATCAATATGCATTGAATATCAATTAGATGGTTAATATGACACTTATATACGGCACTGGAGCATGGACATAATTACAAATATTTATTTTATAGTCATATCTGAGATGCTGTTGAGCTGGATTTTACCTAAATAATGTATACAAAGAATAGATGACTGTGGTGCTTTCTAAATGATGAAACTGACAAGATAAGTCCGATGCATAAAATTTGCTAACATGAATTCAAATTTCGTATTTCAATTGCACCTTTAATGAAGTCTACATGCAATATAGGAACTGTTATAATGGATAGAAGCGTCTAGTTTTGCTGATTGACAACTAATTTACTTTTTGATGTACATTGAAGTGATAGTCTTTAATTTTTGTAGGACTGGATATCTGAGTGTCATAGCCAGAAAAGTCTTGTTGACATTGTGCCTTACCTTATGCATGTTGGAAAACCATGGCGGAAAGGCAGCAAGCAGTTTGACTTTCAGCAAGGTAGTAAGCCAGCTTGTTGCTTATTGGCCAAATGTAGAGCTAATTTATAAGCTTTTCTCACATTTCATTGATTTTAGCTTTAACATACTTAAGGAGACTGGATGATGATACTGCAGAAGATGCTGACTGTCAGGGATAAGTTTTAGAGTTATGCCTTTGGGGTTTTCTATACTCTAGGCAGATCTTGCATTGTCTTTTTTGTTCTGGAATTTGGGAAAGGAATACTTCAAGACCTGAAAGTGTAAACAAATTGTGATTAGTTTGTCTTGAAGAAGGGATATGTCAAGATACTCATGTGGACGACCTGGTCCTAAAAGGCACATTGATAAAGTAAAAATAAAATGTAAATTGCCCACTCTGACCCAATTTCATAGTGGAAAAGATATCAACTCATATCCTGCTGTGATGGCTACTATGTCCTTGAAATGCCATATACTCTGTGTGGTGGCTGCTTTGGCTACTCATGGAACATTGGTTGATGCATGGTTCATGAAATGAGCCAAACATGGTCAAATTTGAACTAATTATTTGGTATTATTGTTGAATTAATTGATGAAATTGGTCACACAAGAATTGGCTGGGGATCTAGTCGTTTCTGGTAAAGAGAAAAGAGGAGTAGAGTAGTGGGAAGAGGAGCAAAAATTGCCTCCATTAAACATGCTTGCCCAATGTCAATGTTGCCCAGAGATGGGAAAGCAAAATAAGTGTGAGAGATAGAAGAAGATGAAGGGAAAAGGAGTCATGGGACTGCCTTGAAGCCTTGACTTTACCAGATACTGACCAAGATCTAATCCTGCTTATCTTGCTGGGATGTTGATGATGGTCATGCCATTGTATGGTGCATACTATTTTCTTTATATTAAGAAACAATCTGAATTTGTTTTAGGCAGCCACTGGAAATATGGTTTCTTTTTGAGAACATGATAGTTTTTAGAGCTTATGATTATGTTCCTTTAGTTAAAAAATCAAAATGTGAAGAGGGAAATTTTATGGTATAAATCTATTTTGATGAGCAAGATAATGATATAAATCTGCTTTCCTGGTGATCTTTTGCAATTAAATTTGTAGATGAGTGTGATGTTGTACATGAAGAACCTCTTTCACAGTCTGGAAGATTAGATGTACAATCTTCTGGGAGAAAAAGGCGTGCGGTTAGTATTTTTCATCTGGAAGGCATTATGTGCATGTCTTATGCAATTTATTTCCCTGGTAATCATTTTAACCTAAAAACATTCTATTGGAATCAGTACTAAAGATCACAAAGACTAGTACATAAAGCTGAAAAGGCATACAGTTGATTTTCTTGCAATAATTTTTTCATGTCATGGGAAGCATGTAGTATAATGATTGTTTTCAATTGTGTTTTGCTTGGAATGTAAAATTATATTTATTATAATAATTTTTATCTAATAGTTTCCTTATAGTGTAGTATGGTTTGTTTGGAATGTAGTGTTACTTATAGTAAGGATTTTAATTTCGAATAATACTGTCCGTACTGGGCGGTACGTATCGGTCCATCAGTAGACTGGTACGCGGACCGCTCGCTACCGAGCAATAGGGTCGATTGGGGCTGTTTCCGCTTCGTTATCACCCTAAATCGATCGACATAGGGAGAAGAAAGAAGAGGGAGAAGAGAAGAGAAAACCTGAAGATCCGGCGTCGCTCTCCCTCGATGATCCCGATCCGTCGTTGGACGTCGTAGATGATGTTGCCTCCTCGTCTAAGGCGACGAGGCCTCGGTGTCGTCGACGACTTCTCCTCATCCGCACGGGGAGATAAGAAGCCTCGGTGATGTCTCGGGGAGAAGCTGTTTCTTCTCTTCACGCAGGCGGAAGGAACGAGGTGTTTTTTTTTATTTTTTAATTTTTTTGCGCGGGGAGAAGGAACCCTCGGTTTCTTCTCCCCATGCGGGCAGAAATCGAGCGACGTCGCCTTTCTTTCTTCTTTTTTTTTTGCGCGGGGAGAAGGAAATGATTTCTTCTCCCCATGCAGGCAGAAACCGAGCGACGTCGCCTTTCTTTTTCCTTTTTTTTTTGCACAAGGAGAAGGAAACCTCCTCCTTACGCGGGCAGAGAGCGGTATACCAAAACGTACCGCTCGGTATATATAGATGTTTTAATGAAGTTATTTATGTCAAATATTTTTTGGCTACATAGATGAATTTCTTTTGGATAATTGAGGTAGCTAATTTCAGTGCAAGAAAGTTTGGTGGAGGTGTCTTAAGTAATTTACCTTTTATGTGATATATATACATGCTTTGAATACAAAAAAGGAGTTCATTTTCAACTAGATCTCCAAATTGAATGATGTTTCATAATTGCCTTAAATGTTGTTAAGTAGTGAATAATAGGGTCTTGAAGCTTAGAAAGTAGATACTAATAATTCTAAATACAGGACAAATTATTTTTTGTAGATACATTGCTATAATTATTGTGTAGATGTCTTCTTGTTGTACAAATGCTTATGTAAATCTAGATGTATGTGATATTATTCAATATCTTGCATAAGTGATTCATTTCGCTTACAAAGTATAAATGCTCTAAAAGCTTTAGACATTTAAAAAGGATATATGCCATTTATGTGAGAGTCCTGATTTGGAAATTTTAGTGGCATATTTTTGTTGAAGTGAAGTGAGACATAAGCTATGTTTGGAATTTCTTTTCAAGTGGTTTTTAAATATAATACTGGAGTATTAGCTCTTTATTCTACATAAGAATTCTATATTTGGTTTAGGTACTATTTTGTGCTGAGTAGTCATGTATTGTAAGATGATGGTAGGGTTAGGGTGTCAATACATGGGGTTAGAAAGGTCTGATACTAATAACTTAGACTTAGTCATTTTAGATCATGTGATTCTAGGCTTGTTATATCCAAAATTATAAGGCCAATAGGTCTTTTGTGCCTTTGGTTGTGGCAATGGTATGAAACACCTTTGGCTTTACCTGATGAAATTTACAGTGATGAAATTTACCTGATGCACACATGCCAAGGTGTGAAAATTTTAAGACCACATCGGTGCCCTAGAGGTGGTTCCTGAATTTTATGTGGACTCATTATGAAGCTGCTGAGCCTTTGAATGACTGGCCGATTAGCTGCACATGTGGATTATGTTGGTATATACAGCTAATTGTTCTACTAGGAGTAACTCGGGATTAAGCATTTTGGAGATTGTGGTTCTTCCTTTATATCTGACTTATTAGGTCACTAGATTGTTCATAATCTGGACACTGAAGTCGTCAAACTTGTCAGATAAAAGAACTTAAACTAGAAGAAAATAGCCTAGATCTGCATATGCATTATGTCAATAGTTTGTCTCATTTTGCTTTATCAGTTGGCAGTTATACTGAAAATTAACAAGTTACATTTAGTCTACAATTTGCAATTTATATATAGTACATTACAATCATAATGCAGGTGTGGAAATTTGTGATGTTATGGTGTATTCATTCCAATATAAAAACACCAAATTTGTCGCTTTTCTGCATCTTGACAGGTTGATATATTTAAGAACTAGATATTTTCCTTTTGAAACCTAAGATTCTTCCTGGAATTGTAGCTTATATTGTGTTAGTGTTGGTTTTAATTGCAGGGAGAACTTGCCACTAATGTTGACATTCAATTTTCTCCTTCCAAGATAAAACAGTGGGCTGTAGATGATTTGCATAGAACAATGTCATGGTTGGAGAGGCAAGATGAAAAGGTGAGTTCCTATCACTTTTATCCTATTACAGCAAGATCACCCATCAAGTAGATATGGTGTGATTTCTTAGGAGTTGATAAATGATGGTAGTAATCTATGTTACATTTAGCCCTTCACTCTCCTTTATCCCTTGATATAACATATTTGTGTCTTTACATCATTGCATGTCTTAGTTGCAATTGTTTATTTGGGCATTGACAGTGATATTGTTGTTTTCCAAATGTTCGAATTAGAGCAACTTCATAAAGGCTTTCTTTGGTTTGGGCATAAAAGTGGAACTAGGCTTGGAATAAACTTGCCAGCCAAACTTAAAAATGGAGGGATCTATTTATGACATTTTATGTCTAACCTACTTATCCCTATTGCAATGATTAAAGAGGTGGAATTAGAGATATTAAATCTATGCACCAATTTTATGCCCATCTCATTTTTTATCATTCTTTTCCCTTTCTTGAGTACCCTTTAGATATATATTATTAAATCATGTAATTTTCCTCACCATTAACATCATCACTAATGCCCAACCTCTACCTTCACTAGCATAGCCATTTCACAATCATCTGCTGCCACTGCTTACAACATCCTGCATATCCTCCATTTCACCATTTCCACCATTGTTGCTTTCTATTTACAGCTGTTTGGACTCCTTTATTCTCTCTTCATTTTTCTTGATATTACCATTTCTCATCATATTGTCATCAAACCTCCATCTTCATCATTACTGCTAACCATCATCTTTTCGTCCCTTATACAGCTCACCCTAACCGCCACCTCTTTAATAGCCCTAAAAAAATGTTAATCCTCAATTTCCGTAGGATCATACACCCTCAAAAAATTGAAAATAGATAGATATTAATCTCTCTCTCTCTCTCTCTCTCTCTATATATATATATATATATATATATATATATATATATATATATATATATATGTACGCATATGCATATATATATGTACGCATATACATATATATATATATACATATACATATACATATATAATCTAAATTATGGATTGGCATCTCCCCTGACAGGGACGGGAACGACCTCTGGGTCTACCTGTTAACACATACGGTTGAGGCTACCCGCTTCGGCGGATCTTACCCAATTTTTTATAAATGTAACATCCCATTAGTCCCACATCGGAAGTGGGGAATGTGTATGATTAGCTTATAAGGGTCTGATCAGTGTATTACGATAACTCCCGCTTAAGCATTTTGGTCCGTGGTTGCAGGACCAAAATGGAGTTGTTGGCCAATTAGCTCATCAGACTCGGGTCGTGACATTTGGTATCAGAGCCGACCTAGCATTTGGGCAGGGTGAGAGGGCTCGAGTAGGAAAGGGCTGCCCGTGGATGGAGTCGAGAACTCATCACGGCGTGGAGCCACCACTGAGTTAAACCTCACATGCACTATGCTAGGGTTCGATCTGGGTTATGTCGGGCCTTGACGAGGACGTCAAGCAAATTGAGTTGGGGATATTGTAACATCCCATTAGTCCCACATCGGAAGTGGGCAATGTGTATGATTAGCTTATAAGGGCCTGATGAGTGTACTACGTTAACTCCCGCTTAAGCATTTTGGTCCGCGGTTGAAGGACCAAAATGGAGTTATTGGCCAGTTGGCTCATCAGACTCGGGTCGTGACATTTGGTATCAGAGCCGACCTAGCATTTGGTCAGGGTGAGAGGGCTCGAGTAGGAAAGGGCTACCCGTGGATGGAGTCGAGAACACATCACAGCGTGGAGCCACCACTGAGTTAAACCTCACATGCACTGTGCTAGGGTTCGATCATGTCTGGCCTTGACGAGGACGTCAAGCTAATTGAGTTGAGGATAATGTAACATCCCATTAGTCCCACATCGGAAGTGGGGAATGTGTATGATTAGCTTATAAGGGCCTGATCAGTGTACTACGATAACTCCCGCTTAAGCATTTTGGTCCGCTTATGTATATATATATATATATATATATATATATATATAAAATCTAAATTATGGATTTAAGAAAAGCATAACCGGAGTGCACTAAATAAAAAAGAACGGTTTTATTACCACCTTTGCTTTTGTTCTTAGTTAAATGAAAAGTTAATTACACAGCAAAATTAAAGCATCTTACATGGATAGCAAGTGACCCAGTTATATCGTTCAATCATGAATGTATCCCAAGATCTGGAAGAACAAACCTACACTAATTTCCACATACATCGATATAGATAGATGGTACATCTCAATTTGTGTCAACTTCATGATTCAGAACTTCTCGATATTCTAGGTAACTATGTCTTCATGGTCATTTTTACTACCCTGCTACTACCTTGCTGGATTGTGTTAACCAAGGTCTGTCATATCGAAGCGTACCGCCTGATACGGGCGGTACATACCGATTCGACAAGTTACCGGTACGCGGACCTTCCGGTACCGCTACAGTGCTACAGTATTATACTGTAGTACTACAGTACTATACTGTAGCACTGCTACAGTATAAAAAGTATAAAATTGTTCGATACATCAGGGTGTACCGCTCGGTATGCCCTGATGTACTGCCTGGTACATCGGTACCATACCGTACTAAGCCCGGGTTGAAACACCGGTATGGTATGGTACGACGAACCTTGGTGTTAACCACTTAACCTTAAACTCAAATATTTTAATGTGCAATGATGCGTCCTGTCAAGGTTAACTTACCTGCATTGCATGTGGACAAACTCTTGTGCATTATGATTCTCCTATCATAAATTTAAAATGGTTAGCAAGTGCTTGGTGAATGAATAATGCATGATATTATTGTTTATGATGTCAGTGCAATTATCTGATTTTTCTGTTTTGTCAGCCAGAAAAGAGTGAAATCAAAGGTATAGCTGCAGAAGGGATTATTACTTGTCTGCAAGATTCTATAGATTCCCTTGGGCAAGACCATGTAAGTTTGTTCCATTTTTTATCTTGATTTAGGATCATATGCTATATGTGGGAAACCTGGCCAAGAAAAATTGTGGGGAATTGTCCAACAAATAGTGGCTGACTATGTGTGTGGCTAGCTAGCATTACACAATTACTTAAAAGTTTTGTTTTTAAAGGCAATGCTGACATTCAAAACTCAGAGATTAAAGTTTGGAGGTTTTCTAAGTATCTTTTTAATCAGTATTATTTCCTTCATTCCCAAACCATCCAGATCATTCAGAATATATAGTTCAGAGGAAATGATACAACATTTGCATCTTAAACTGTTTACTCTCCTTTCAATGCATTGGCTAGTGTTGCTCTAGCACACTATTATTATCTTTTTTGTCTTCCCATTATCTGGTCTGCAAGCATCAACATCACACTTCCTAAGCATATCTTTGGGGTTTGATTTTGCAAATATACTTACTAATATGTTGCTTAGGATGTTCGGCATGTTAGCGAGCAATGGAAGTTTGTCCCTCGTGTTGTGAAAGAGCTGGTGGAACTTGAGAACAGCAGTAAAAAAGGATTGGCATCGAAAAAGGTGCTGTACGAACTGGCCGTCAGGTGCAAGGAGATTTATGAAGAAGAGTTTGACCATTTAAATAACCTTAAGAAAAAACAGCAGAAAGCTGATCATAATCAGGAGGAAGAAATTGAGGATGAGCAAGTTAAGCCTGATGATGCTGGGTTTGACAGTGATGAAACCATCGTCATGACACAAGAAGAAATTGACGTCGCCTGCAAACAACTTTCTGAGAACTGTGAATGGTAAAGAAACAATTAGTTCGTCATTGGATCCTATTTTACTTGGCTTCAACTGGTGTGACTTTTAAGTTATTCGGTTGGCTTACTACATTGAGTGTTTCTTGGCAACAACCTTTTTCTCTTGCAACTGTTGTTTGATAGTGTAGGTGCTTATCTTTGGTTGCATTGTGTTTTCGAATTTTTTATCCAATTGCTCTCCAAGTTTGACTGTGGTAATCATTTTCTGTACTTTGCTGGCCTAATATATAGTTTGTGCATTATTTTTCTATTTTTACTTTGACATTTCTTTTCCTTGCCGAATTGCAGAGTGGATCCGAGACCAAAGGAACATCACTTGGAAGCAAATGAGAGATTGATAGGGGAACTATAAGAACTTAACCTTCTTTCTCTGGAAGTTTGAGTAGGATCAAGCACGTCCTGTGCTCTGACACCATATCCATATCAATTTTGTTGTGCTGTCATTGACTTGACCTCTCGAAAGAAGATTTGCTAGAAAGCCATTTATGGAAGAATTTAGTGGATCCTCTATAGCAATAATGCTGTGTCAAAGAGTTTGTGATTGCAGGATGAGCAAAAAAAAAGAACGTGTCATATGATACGTATCCCGAGAAAACATGGTGGCCTTCCTCTACAATCAAGAAAGACAGAAAAATCAAGGACATTGTATTCGTTTTTATTTAGTGTTTTTTTTATTTGGACGAAAATATCTTCAATCTTTTATCAAAATGATTTGATTTTATTCAAAAAATTAATAATTAATTATCATAAAATTTTAATAGAAGTGATACTTATCATGTTAGAAGAAGAATCATTATAGAATGGATTAGTTAAATTATTTTTTAGTTTTTCAAAATTTATAAGAATTAATTATCAAAATTAAGTTATTGGTATCATTTAAGCTTTACAATCCATTTAAAATAAAGAAAATAAAAGTGGACATATATCATAATTAAGGAGTTATTTACGCTTTCAAGCATTATGTAAACCCGTTGCTATTATAAAAAATGTTGGGACTTCGTTATCAGATATTTCCACCCCTTCTTTCCTACCAATTCTTCTGCTCGCCTCCGTGACATCCATCGATCGGCCACATTCGTCGCTCTGCGGAGTTCGCAAAAGCGGGGGTCCCAATATCAAACGTCGCCGGTGCTCCACGGTTCTCGCCAAGAACCCTACATGCTCCTCGCTAAACCCTAACCCTAAGATCCACCGATCTCCCAACCTCAGAGGTATTTGTCTATCCACCGTTATGAAACCTTCGTCTTGCGATTCTGATTGCTGTTGTTGTTTCCACGAGCAGTCCATCTCCTCGTTATTTTCCGGGTGATTCCCTTTTCCAGGTGCTTCTGTCGGGGTGAATTATCTCGAGTTTTTCAAAACCTAGATTATACCGTAACTAATCTCCTTATGCACTTTAAAAAATGTAGATTTCTCCTTAACGTATTGGGATCTTAAGCTAATTTTACCCGTTCAGAAGAAAGAACAAGGTTAGTGCATAGTGTTGTTCGTGATTCGGTGACCACTGGTCGCTTAATTCGTGATCGATACATTTTAAAGTTGTGATCTTGGATCACAAGGACAGGGTACAAGTTCAGCGAATAACTCATGGTGGAAATTTCTCTGATTGTTTCTTTATTTCATGTGCTTTGTTTTGATTTATTCTTTCTTTTTGCCGTCCTATTTTGTCATGTTTCCAGGCCACAACAAAGAATTTGGTGGCCACATTTCTTATCCATCTTTTGAACACGATATATACAAACCTGGGATCCTTTTCTGTTTCTGATTGCTGAGAAAACCAATGTTAGGAGGGATATTTTTGAAGTTTGATGGCAATTTTCTGGATGGCACTAGTAATTATTTTAACCAGTGGAGCACTCAGCAGTCAGCACCTCATTGTTTTACTTCTTATTGATCCTGTACTTGCATTAACATTTTCTTATTATATGCTAAATTCAGACATTAGATATAGTGGTGAAATGCATTTGATTGGCAGCAAGTAAAATGACTGAAACTGCATCAAGAGACACTTGTCTGACTCAAAAACACCAATGCCCATGCGGAGATGATCAATGCTATATCGATGAAGAAGCCTATGAGGATGACGAATTTACTGAGCAATTTGGGCCTGCAGAACCAAGTTTTCTGCCGGGAATACCCCGGACATTTGGTACTACAAAGATCATTACCCCTCCATATGTAGGACAGTCATTCCAAAATGATGATGAGGCTCTGGAGTATTATAGCAACTTTGCACGGAACAGTGGTTTCTTGGTCAGGCGAGAACGCTCAAAGGGAAACCCAGAGCACCCACTGGGTGTATATAAGAGGGAACTTGTTTGCCATCGTGCCGGACCTCCTCTGCCCGTTAAATCTGGAGAAGAAAATGCTTCAAAACGCGTGAGAAAGAAGAAGCCATCACGGTGTAGATGTGATGCACAAATGGTCATAAAGAAGAATGTCACAGCTGGTGCAACTCACTGGGTGGTTGTTAATTTTAGTAATGTCCATAACCATGAGTTGTTAGACAGAAACAATTTGCAATTTTCTCCTGGTTATCGCTATATATCAGCGGTTGATCGGGAACGTATATTAGCTCTTGCGAAGGGTGGTTGCAATGTGAATCTTATACTGAGGGCCCTCGAAATGGATAAAGGTGTCAAGCCAGGTGAGTTGACATTTACAGAGAAGGATGTAAAGAACTTCCTTCAGGCTTCAGTCAGTATCAATCCTGAAAATGAAGGATCAGAACTTCTCAAGAGTTGCAAGTTTATGAAAGAAAAAAACCCAGATTTCCGCTATGAGTTTACATCTGTTGAAGCCAACAAACTCGAACACATTGCTTGGTCATATGTGGGTTCAGTTCGTGCATATACAGTATTTGGTGATGTGGTGTTTTTTGACACATCTTATCACCTTCATGCTTACAACAGGCCCGTTGGGGTTTGGTTTGGTATTGACAACAATGGTTACATCATATTCTTTGGTTGTGCTGTCTTGTTAGATGAGAAACCAGATTCATATAGATGGGCCTTGCAGGTTTGTCTCTCTGTGTTCAGCTCTGTCATTGTAGATGTTGCATCTCTTGTTATGAAAAGTCAATGAGAAAATCTTTATGCCTTAATTTTTCTACATCACCTGATTGTACCTTCATTTAATTATCTTTTAGGCATTTCTTCACCTCATGGATGGGAAATATCCACAAACAATGCTGACAGATTTTCATATTGGACTGAAAGATGCTGTAATGACCGAATTTCCACACACAAAGCATGCATTTTCTTTGTGGCACATAATGTCTAAGCTGCCTAGTTGGTTTTCTGTCTTATTGGATGCACAATATGAGAAGTTTAAGGCTGAATTCTGTAGAATACGTGATTTAGAGACTAGGGAGGAATTTGAGCATGAGTGGGACCAGATGGTTACTGAATATGGGCTCAACTCAGATAGACATATCAGCCTCCTCTTTGTTCACCGTTCCTACTGGGCTGTACCTTACTTGCGCAGTTGGTTTTTTGGTGGATTATTGGCAACTGGTGATTTGTCAGTGAAGTCATTCTTCAGAGGATTTGTGAACTTACAAACACGGCTCAAAGATTTTGTAGAGCAGGTAATTTTCTTTTGAAACTATAGCTCACTGTTCTTTTTTCACTTTCTTTCTTCCTTTATCAGTTTCTTCGATAACATATGCAGGTTGGTGTTGCAGTTGATTTCCAGAATCAAGCAGGTGAAGAAGCAACCACACGGCAAAACCATCAGAATTTTCAGATTAAAACATGCCTGCCTCTAGAGGAACACGCATCAACTATTCTAACACATTACGCTTTTGAGATGTTTCAGAAAGAAATCATGACATCAACACAATATGCAGTTTTTGAGACATCAAGGGATACTTATCTAGTCCGGCATCACTTGAGTTCTGATGGTGGGCATACAGTGAGCTGTTCGCCTTCTAATGAAGAGGTCAGCTGCAGTTGCAAAGGGTTCGAATGCTCTGGCATATTGTGTCGGCATGTTCTTCGAGTACTATCTTTGAAGAATTGCTTCCTTGTCCCAGAGAAGTACTTGTTACATCGATGGCGTCGGGAAAGCTCATTATTCCCTAAAAGTAGTGGCTACAATTATCGGACCCAAGCGTTGCGGTCGCTTGCCTCTATAATTATTCAAGAATCTTCAATAACAAAAGATCGTTTCGAGTATGTGCAGTGGCATCTGAGCCGTCTTCTCAACCATATAAGGGACATGCCAGCAGCTGATGAAGCTACCTTAGATCTGGAGCTGAGCTCAACATTTGATGCTACAGTCGATGTAGTTCCTGCAAGGACAGTTACTAGAGGAAGACCAAGAAAATTGAAAGGATTGACAAAAACAGCCAAGGAAATGCAAGCAATGTGATATAGGAGGTGGTTTCGATCAGATGACTCTGTAAAACAGATCCCTGAAGCATGATGTGAAACCCCATTCAGAGGATACAGAAATGACCTCGATTCTCTGAAGAAAACTTAGAATTTATGATTTGCTTGGTTTCTGAATAGCAGTCTTCGATACCGCTAAAGAATTTCTTGTAAATGTATAAAAAATGCTCTTGTAGAACTTGAGGTTGTTTTCAAGAGATGAAACTGGTCATGTTTCAACTCGGGATTGTACAAAACAAACTCATTATACATTTGTCTTACTTGTTTAGATGGACAGAGCTGCTAAGCTTGAGCAGGTCCACATGTCAAGTTGTTGAAGTCTAGTTGCAAGAAAAACTGTGGATGTTAATTCTCTAGAGCTCCTCTTGAAATGAGAAGCAATTTGGAATTCTTTGACAATGCTTTTGTCTAGTCTCTCTTTGTTCATTCATCTTGCCCGTTCAGACGGAAGAGAATCACACTTCCATTGCCCGAGTACAGAATGCAGAGATAAAGGGCAATCGAATACAGAGCAAATATATCCATTAAGTGGAGGGAGGATCCTTTCCAAGTTCACCTTTAATTCACACCATCCATATCCCACATCTCAGCCACTCATGCACCGAAGGCCTCTTGCTGTCATGTGTCTAAAACATTTATGGTTTTGGATCAATCGGAGAGGATCCCAACCCAACACATCCTACCCACAAGAACCATGATGGTTGTGGGATTCATGCTGGCTGAGACCAATGCAAGTCTCTGGATGAGAGATCCATGGCATCTATCCCTAGAGAGAGAGACAGACTATTCCGATGATTGAGGTGGGGGGGGCCACGGGGAAGTTTGCTAGATGAGTGGTCCCAATCTGAGAGCAAGGTGACGCTTGGGTGGCGGGATCTTGTGTTGATGACCCTCACTCTCACTCTCAACTCTCACGAAGGATCAGAAAAAGGGAAAAAGAAAAGGAAATTTTAGTAATTATCTACCTGAACTTTTCAATACAGATGAAAAAGACAAAACAAAGAAGAGCCTCTCGTTTAATTTCCTCTCAGGTGGTCCAGAAAAAGATTAGTCATATAAAATCATTGTTTAAAATAATAAAAACAGACGAAAATATGTGATTCTGTAACACTATTCATTTGATTATTGTAGCAATTTTAGTTGTCACAATAAGAATCTTGATTATGCCTCGTATCCATTTCTTCCAGGGATGCCAAGGGACTCTCTCGCTCTCTCTCCCTCTCGCTCGTCTCAATCTCACACCTCAAGGTTCTTTTTTCTTGGTCCCTTCGAACTTCTTTCTATTACTCTTCTTTTTTGATTTTATTCCCTCGGCAGTCCTCGTCTGCCTCTCATGCTGTATTCTGCTACAGTCTCCATGATTCCTTCAATAAAAAAGGTTTTTAATTTGGTTTCCTTTCTCTCTGTTATCATTACTCCTCCTTTCCTAATAAAAATCATTTTTTTATGAGTTTATTGGGTTCTATGGCTGTTGGTATGCGTTGATTATTGATTTTAGGCTTCGATGTTTAACTTTGCATGTCCTCATTTGTAGATTTGGCTTCCAAAATTGGCGACGATCTTAGGGTCATAGAGCGGTCGGTTTCCAAAATCTGATGGTCGGAGAAGGTCTTGTTTGATGGTTAATTCTGTCGATAGTCGAAGCCTCCGCGGCGGAGGTTGGTGGAATAAGTCATCTCTTTGTGCCATTCCGATTCTGTTCATGCAGGTTGGCACGAAAACTCTTGATTTCTTGTGATTTTGTGTTCGAACAGATAGAAGCGGTTGACTTTTTTTTGCAACGACTGTTGATTGTGATCGGTTCGATCTCAAATATTTGATTTTAAAAAAATCGAAGAAAAGGCAGCTATTACCTTTATTGGTGGTGATCGAGAAATGGAGGTCGAGAGCAAGACCGTAATGACTCGAGAGGACTGCATGCACTTGGTGCAGGACAGGCAACCGGAGAAGGATTTTGATGAAAATGGGGGACTTAGGGCTGTGCATGATGGCGATGAGGGTGAAAAGGTGGACGGAAGTAATGTTGTGTTATTGCCTCTCCCAGCTGACGATCATCGAATCTCCAAAGATTATGCCTGTGATGGCATGAAGGTCGGATCAAGGGCCTCCAACCCCCTGGAGGAATTGGCTGTCCAGACGAAAGAACAGGGTAAAAACAAGCAAGAGAAGAAGCTTAGTAGGCGCGATCGGATGGAGCTGGGTCGCTTGTTTCAGGAGGCAGTGAGCTCTCATGATTGGGAGCTTGCCGAGAGTCTGGTTCTGCTGGCCGATTCACAAACTCTCAATGATGTGCTTTGTATAGCGTTGGACGCTATATGGTTCTTGACTACATGGGGAGAACTCAATGGCATTACGGGACTGATTAAGAAGATTGTTAGCTATGGAGGAAGTGATTTCACAAGGGCAATCCTTAGGACATCCTTCTTTGCTTCATGTGTCTATGCCTGTCATTGCAGAATCATGAATTTGACTGATACAGTGGGCATCATGGCCCAAAGGTGAGCTTCCTATATTCTCAGATCAATTCTTGCACATTAGGATTCTTGATTCTTCTGGTTTTCTGTGTGTGACATCACAGGTTACATCTGTAGAATGTGGAGGGGCTGAATGATCAATTGGGCTCATTGTATATTCACTATTTTGAAGTTGAGTAGCATGTGGAATTTAGTTCTCTATGAATTTGAGTCCTTTTTTTTGCCTTGATGTTAGGTTGCATGAACGATTACAAGAATGTCATGGAGATGAGGTTCTGAAGGCAGAGGCTGGTATGAAAGTTCAGAAATTCACAGATTGGGCCCTTAAATGCATCGGATTTCACTTTCGTTACCAGGAGAATCGAGGAGGAAGAAAGAACAACATGATTGTTGAAGTACAACTTCAGTTGTCAGCTTTCAAGACATTTTTGGAACTTGCCGGTGACCATCTTACAGGAAAGGACTTTACTGAGGCTTTCGATGCAGCTTGCTTCCCTCTTACCCTCTTCTCTAGCTCTTTTGATTCTGGTTGGGCACTAGGAATCTCTGCAATTGCTGTCCAAGGATTATTGGGGATGCTGGTGGAGGGTGGTGCAGACAATGTAAACCAGTGCTTTCTGGAAGCTTCAAGATTTGGGAGTACAGAGCTTGTGCGGATTTTACTGCAGGTAACTAATATACTTTTATTTACAGTAAAAAAAATGCATTTATGCATAATTTATTACCTTCTACATATGCTATTTATCAAAAATAGTAATAAGTTTGCTTTATAATGTTTCTTTTCTCAGTTTCCTTTATAATGCTACTAGATTGTTGGCAACATAAAAATTGAAGATAAATGCATTCATGTGCTACCATATTGTTAGTTAACATTGTTGGAACATAAGATGATAAATGGCTGATCCTTGTCACATGCATAAACTTAAGTTCTAGATGGGCAGCACCCCAATTAACATGGAACCAGAGTTGCAATGAAATGGTGAAGTCATGAGGCCCTTACTGTATACATGATTCAATTTGAATTATCAGGTTTGAGCCATTTAGCAAGCCTGTATGTGGGGTTGATTGTTAGAATTTCATTAATTAAATTTGCAATATCTACTAGATTATGCTTATAAATGAGTTTGTGGCAGGCAAAATTAACATGTTGGAGGCTTGAGTCTTAAATGTAATGTTGGACCCTTCCTAACAGGTTCATTTTTTAATTTAGAAATGGGACATTGATACTCTAAGAGAGCAACTTTACTTTAGAAAACTTGGCTAAGTTACATATGTGAAATACCTAAGAATACAATATTAGGACACTCGACTTTAAGCTTCTTTTGACCTCTCTAAATTGAGTTAAAACCGCATGGGGAATTTAACTTCCCTCGAGCAATATGACCATACCAATCAATTTTAATACTGGCAGAAAATGCAACTAGGCATTTCATTATGGAGGGTGACGATTGCAGTTTGTCTTTGCTATGCTTGCTGCTTTTCTAGGGTGTTTGGTGCATTGGCATTTATGATGAAACATCTTTAAAACTTTTTTATTTATTGTGATGCTTTATTTTCTACAAATAATTTCATTTAAGTAAAAGAACATGTTGTTAGGATGGAGCATGAAAATTATGGCCCATTCAGTTGCTTAGTCTTTTTTAGGGGCATTTGTTTTGAAGTCTCAAATTTTGTTTGACTGCTATGAGATGCCACTAAAGAAGAAAACTGGCAAGTTAATGCTTTAAGTTTTTTCCTTTTTCACTTTAGAGGCCAACTCTTCAAATATTTCCTGGTTTGTTATAGAAGCAGATGGTGAGAGGGAACACGATATTTATGAGTTGAGCTATATAACTCATCACAAAATGGGATATATATTTCCTATTCAAATGCTTAAATACTTCAAATATTTTTTAAGAGCAGTGTCTAGTGGTTGATGCTTTTCATTCTCTTCCTTTTTTACCGGTTTAGATCCTGTAATAGTGCTTTGTGATAGGGAATCTACCTTCAGTCGACAAGTTGGCGTCATTTAGGAAGGCGATATTCCCCAACCATTAAAGGCAGGACACTATCATTGGATGAAAAAGAAGATGAAAGCTTATCTCGAGGGCATCAAAAGACAAGCAAAAAAACCTTGTGACAAGATCGAAACGGCGTTGACTGGGTCGAGGAACTTGCAGGTCAAACTCGACGGAGATAAAATACCTAGTTTTCAAGCGATCTAAGAGAGGTGCACCTAATCACCAAATTGTAGTTATGAGAACTCCTCATGGACTACAAGTCCCAAAGACCCCTTAGCTTCACAGGAGAGGCCCCTTCCAATGAAGAGGACCCAATCTCCTCCGCCCTATCCAAAGACGGAGCACAAACCTCGACCGACTAACGGCTAGAGGATCGGGAAGAACTTGTATGAGAGAGGAGAGACATCCCGACCTGAGACAGAAGAGTAGAATTGACGCCGAGAGAAGGACTCGAAGACTAACCCGCCTTATCGGGAATCAGTGCGATGGGGGAGACACTCCTAAGAAGGCCTTGGGGGAGAGGCCGAGAGCTCCCGAGGCTCCAAAGACTATAGACTCTAAGGGTTCAGATAGAGGAACGAATGCCACCCTATGGGAGGAGAGGATTTATAAGGAGACCGGTATCTCTCCTCCCACGATCAAAATAAGTGTCCCTTCGAGGGTAAATCCTAAGAGGCCTACCACGATGAGAAGGTCCGAGACCTACCACGACACTGAGAGGACTTCAAATCCGCCACAACAAGCGAGAACCTGAAATTTTGCCATGGCGAAAGGGGACTTGAAATCCACCATGGCGAAGGGAGAATTTGAAGCCCCCTACAACGGGAAGATCCGAAATCTACCACGGCGAAAGCGCAAGGCTAAATGCACCCGAGGCGTGCGAGTTGGGAAACCCGACTTGGGCCAAGGTATATCTGCCACGATAGAGGCACAAGGCCAAATACACCCGAGGCATGTAAGTCAGGAAACCCGACTCGCGCCAAGGTATATCTGCTACAATAGAGGTGTAGGGCCAAATGCACCCGATGCATGTAAGTTGGGAAACCCAACCTGCGCCAAGGTATATCCGTCACAGTAGAGACACAAGGCCAAATGCGTTCGTGATGCGAGTCGAAAAAATCTAACCCATGTGAAGAGATCCACTACGGCAAAGTAGTAGGGCCAAATGCATTTGAGGCATGTGAGTTGGAAAACATGACCTACGCCAAGGTATATTTGCCAAGCGAAGGTGTAGGGCCAAATGCGCACGAGGTGTGTGCCACACGACTTACGCTAAGGTATATCCTTCATGGCGGAGAAGCAAGGCCAAATGTGCTCGAGGCGTGTGAGATGGGAAACCCAACCCACACCAAGGTATATCCGTCACGGCGAAGGCACAAGGCAAATGCGCCCGAGAAGTGTGAGTTGGGAAAACTCGACCCACGTGAAGAGCTCCACTACGACGGAGGTATAGGGCCAAATGTGCCTGAGGCGTGTGAGTCGGGAAACCTAACCGCCGCCGTGGTAAATCCGTCATGGCAGATGCACAAGGCAAAATGCGCCTGAGACGTGTAAATCGGGAAACCCAACCGACGCCAAGATAAATCCGTCACGGTAGAGATGCAGAGCAAAATGTGTTCAAGACGCATAAGTCAAGAATCCGATCCACGCTAAAAGGAATCCGCTATGGCAAAAACATAGGCCCAACGTGCCCAAGACACTTGAATCGGGAAAACCCGACCCGCATAATAAGATCTCGAATGCTCCAATGCCGGATAAACTAAACAACGTGCTTCAAACCACTCTCGCAAGATCCTCGAAGCACCTTCAGAGGTGGGGGGGAACACAAGCTTCCTTCTCATTCATTATTGATAAGGCAATCCCAAGCTTCCTTATCTTCCTTTATGAAAAGGAAGGCAATCCTAAGCTTTCTCCTCATCATTTAGGTATAAAAATATATTTCGAACAAGGGGGAAGCTCTCTCTGTCTCTGTCTCTCTCTCTCTCTCTTTTTTTCTCCTTTTTGGAACTACTCAAACCCACATTTAGAGATCTCGGATTACTAATTTTAGCGTTAGAGGAACCGGATCGAGAAATCTCTCTCGACCTCGGTCTTCATGTAGGTGACGTCTTAGAAGCACGACATTTCCACCTCTAAGACATCTTAGACATTCCTAGGCACATAAGTTTGGACCATGCCAGGTTGATCAAGGCATCAACGATATTTTCCCCTAACACCTTGTTAAATAAATGGAAAGTAATAATGGGTGACCCAGAACTAATTAATTAATTAATGTTGGTTCAATTAGTAATGAAATGAATAGTTTATAGGAATTTTCCTTGAAACCCATGAATCTAGATTCATAGCTCAAACAAGGAATACATAATTTACTAAATCGACTGGAAAACGTGATTGAACAACACTAAACATTGATTACCTGGATTCATGTTTCTGAATCTTGACAGAAATGAGAGAATAAATTGTTTGCAAATAGATACCAAAAAGGACAAATGATAAGGTGTAAAGAAGAAAGACAAAAGCATCAATCCCTCATGCATTTAAATAAGATTCTGTTTTCTAGTCAAGAACTGTGATGTATTTCAGAGATTTGAAATTATGGATTGTCAAGAAACATGATGCTCAGACTTATAATCATGTAACAAAAATGTTATACAAGGGGATACAGAAGAAAAAGAAAATCATATTTATGGATGATTGACTACTGAAAACTTAGAAACCGCAAATTAGGTCGTTATCTATTCAATATCTGATTTTTCTGTATGTAGTCTCTAACAAGGGAGTTTTAAAGAGTGGCATGCACTCATAATTTGTATAACCGAAGCTTTTTGTTGTATACAAGATGGTTAGGATCTGCTTTCTTCAACTTTTACCAAAGGGCCTTTTTTTTTTCTTTCGTAAATGCATCCACCTTATCAGTTTTTGGTTTTCATCAGCCAGAATTACACATTCATTAACGTTTTCCAAAATGTTGAGATTTATGTTTTGAATTATGTGTCTATCCGAAATCGTAGTAACTTGTCTATTTGGAGCTATTGTTTTTTGGGTATCTGGGCTTATATATAGCACCATGCATTTCCATTGTCGACTCCTTAAGGAATTTAATAACTTTCTCTGGACGGCTGATTCTTTGACAGATCATCAAGACCGATCACCATTCCTATTGATCTCAGTTCAATCTGACTGATACCACCAACCATTTATGGTGCTTTTACTAGTAATCAGTGAATCAGGATAATTTCTAGCCATTTTGCTTTTTGTTCATTTCACTTGAGATACCATTTTCTTATTTATGTGCTAACTGTCAAACATCGATTTGTCCAATGTTAAAAGTAACAATACTGTTGAACCAGCAGTTCTACTACATTAAGTAGTAAATCTTCCATAATATACCTTCAGCTCTTTAGCTCCATTTATACAGAATCATGCAACAAATTCTTGGACATGTATGCAATGCTATCATATTTATCCTCTCTTAAATTTGCTGTTTTTTTATCCAGATCGCTGAGAGGAATAGCTTGGATATTGATGTCGATCTCGCCCTTGTATTTGCCTCCCACTACTGTAAAATTGGAACCATGGAGTGCTTGGTTGATGAGGGCCATGCTGTTGACTTCCTGGGACCTCTGGTGCGAGCATCTGAGAGGGGCTGCATGCAGGTTGTCCAATGGTTTGTTAACAGGGGATGTGGAGACATGGAGCTCTGCCTTGCCCTTACTGCAGCCACCTCTAGCAGCCAAGTGGGTGTTTCTGCTTACCTTCTCCCACACATTCCACAACATGTGCTTGCTGCTCTGAGCATCGAGATCCTAAAGGCCGCAGGTGAACGAAGCAGGGGATCACTTGATGGTGTCGCTTTTCTTCTCTGCAGTGACTTCCTTGGTGACCCTGCCGCAACATATGCTGTGGCTGATAGCATCGCAAGGTCAAATGATGAGGCTGTAGCACCCGAGTTGAGGGCTTTTCTTCTGGAACAGTGGTCCGAAGCTGCATTTGCCGAAGGCTTGAGTTCTGGACAGGATCACTTTGTGAATTTCATGAGGATTCTGAGAAGGGGCTGTTCACCCATCTGTCTAATGGACCTGCCACCACCCCTGGCAGCCACCATTGCATATATGCCTCTGTATAGGGAGTGCATGGAGGCAGGCGGACAGTTGCTATCGCAGAAACTGAGAGGCCAGCTCGTGGAAGCGGCCCGTAGGATTGGTGGCAGATGGGTGGACGACGATAGCCAGGCAAACGAGCTTCTAGAAATTTTGGAGCGTAACCTGCCACGTTTCTTTTTGCAGCCATTGACTACTCTCTGAGCCCTTTTTATGCAGTTCATCTAAATATCCATGATTCAAGGAGCAGCTGACGAGGTTTAGTTGGTTCCTTTGATCTACAGATTATTAACACTACCATCCGGTGTCTGTGTTGAGAGCAACAGGGATGGATACCAAAGATCTTGCAGCTGCCGACATCAAATGTTAGTTGAAGTTTACCTCGATCATCCTCATTCAGAGGTCTCGATAGTGTCACATGCCTGTATCTGACATACATGGTGAGCTCCCACCATTCGAGATGCAGTTAGTTACCTTTAAGATTTGCTATCGAGCTGGGATCTGAATAAGCTGTTCGCAATGGCATTGCTTCAACTGGTATAGATTTTGTGAGTTGGTGAGCATCTTGTTCACAATGCCTTCCTCGTTACTTTCGATTACTACGGCACTATCGGATCCTTTGAAAAACATATCTCAATCACTATATTTTTTTTTTGGTTTCAATGCCTTATCTGTTGATGCTTCCGTTCAGGTTTACTATGGTTATCATTGTTACATTAAGAAGCTTGCATGGCCAGATATGCTGCCCCCATACCCTACATTAGCATGAATAGAGGGCATTGGCATGAAACATACATTGTGAAATGGATCATGAAGCCTGGAAACGAACGCATTTGCGACTCGCAAGAACTCATAATCGAACCAAATGAATTGTTTAAAAGGTAACTTTGGGCACTAGAGAAAGATGTACAATGAGAGCAGCAAGAAATGGTGATTAAAGATCTACAATTTCTGCACAACTGATGCAGAAAAAGATAAAGAAACCTCTCTCTCTCTCTCTCTCTCTCTCTCTCTCTCTCTTCATCATTAACAACTAAGCACCAAAATATTCGTCATCCATTTAGTGCATGAAATGTCGTCTTAGTTTTTTTTCTTATCCAAACTCTAGACTTGTATCATGTTATTACGGCTTCTTTGAGCTATCTGATAGAAGATCATGATAGATTTCATATCATCTTAAGTTTTTTTTTATCCAAAATGTAGACTTGTACCTTGTTATTACAGTTTTTGAGTTGGAGCTATATGATAGAAGATAGACACATAATGACATTCTTGTATCCCTTACATCCTCAATCATTCACAGATTTGAGCAATTGATCTAATTGCGTATTATGAGTGCTTGATGGAGGGAAATCTCTCTCAAAACTTATATAAATACTCATCACTTAAATGAATAAAATTTAATCCATTCACAACGTATTTCTTAATTCTACATAGTATCAAAGCTCCTGTTACATTGAGCAAGACTTTCCCTTTCTTGTTGTCCGGTGACAATAATCTCTCTTCTCTACTGATCTATCACTGTCAATTTCCTCCTCTACTTAGCGGTCCTTCTCCTACACTAGATCTCTCGTAGATCAATCAATTTCAATTTCACTATTCTGCTCGACGATCTTTCTCAAACTATGACATCTTGCTCAACAACTTATTCTCTTTGTCGCCATTACAACGACTTTAGTTGTCGAAGGCCACACTACCCTCGATTGAAGCACCCCTCTTCTCCGCCTTATTGTAACCGTCTTCCCCCCTTTCTCCCTATGCTTACAGCATCTTTCTCCTTCTTACGTTGGCATCTTCCCTTTCCCTCCCCTATGTTGGTGACTTTCTCTATAGTATCCATTCATGCCCGCGGCTAGCATCTTCTCCCCCTTCACTACGGCCACCCATCAGCTTCCAAACAACCTCTTCCTCCCTTTTCCCCTTCCAATTAACAACAATCAAATAACTAACTCGATTGTCAACAACTCTACAAATCTATTGCTCCTTCGTTGACTTGTTCATCGCCTCCTTATATTTGCTATTGCTTCTCACTATTGCTACTCCTCCTCCTTTAATGACTGCGATCCTCCGATCATGGGTCAAACTTCCATTGAGTTCTCTAGCATTGTCAAGAAGAAGCAAGTTGCATAGTAAGAGACCGAGTGCTCCAAATCTCCCGTCGCCTCAATCCATCCTTATAGTAGAGCTGACTGTGCCCATCACTATTGAACACTTGGCTTGTCTCATCAACAACGATAGATCCTCAACCATTGGCTCTTGTGCCCTCGATCTTTACTAAATCGGTTTTTATTCAGTATGTGTTATCATCTACATCTAATGCTCCAGTTATTATTTCCTCGGGAAATAATAGTTCTCCTCAACATATAATAAGACTTATATTCATCAATGTCACAACTCAAATCCCCTTCAAACTATCCAAAGGTGACAACTATACATCTTGGTAAGCACAATTCTCTAATTTCCTTTTTGGATATGATTTATTAGGCTACATCGGTAGCTCCCTTAGTTGTCCACTAGAAAAGATTTAAATACCATGAGAACCTAACCTAATAACAAATCATGATCATACGTTATGGCTACGACAAGATCGTCTTATTCTATAAGTAATTCAAGCCTCAATTGTTATAGAGAAGTATGGTCAAAGTTACAAATCATCCTTGCCAATCGCTCCCGCACTCGCATGCTAAGTTTTTAATATATTCTGATGAAAACAACACAAGAGAGAAGCACTATTACTGATTATATGTAAAATATAAAAGTTATTATAGATGATGTGGCTTTAATAGGTTATCCCCTAAGTGATAAAGAAGTCATTGTCCCTACTCTCAATAACCTAGGAGATAAATATAAGGAATTGGTAGCAGCAATTCGGGCACAAGATTTACTGATATCATTTGAAGAACTATATGACAGATTAATTAATCATGAAACATATATAAAAAAAGAAGAAATTATGACACGACCAACTATCACAACTCAATTCAGTCAAAAAATTAAAAGAAAAAGCAATCAAAGCACTAAAAACTTCAACAAATGATCAAACAAGATGCCTCAAACATGGGTGACATGCAAAGCCATCATCATTCATTACACTATTAACCCTTCAATTGTGGTGGTAATTTTAATCCAAAAAACTCAAGAAATAATCTACACTACAACTATCAGTAACTCTAGCGTCCCAACAATAATAATCAATAAAAAGTCATATGCTACCTTAATGATAATATTGGACACACAACAAAAGTTTATCGGTCTCGACCCAAGCTTACTACTATACCCAATTGGCATCAAGCAAACATCATGACTACTCTGCTCATCCAAACAATTGAATTATTAACTTTGGTGCTTCTCATCATATTACTTTTGACATGCAGAACTTATCGATCCATAACAACTATGGAGGCAATGAAGACATCATCATTAGTGATGGTAACAGAATTATTATTATTTACACTAGTTCCATAACACTTAATTCAATAACTAATATTTTTACACTCGATGATATTTTACGTGCACCTTACATTAAAAGAAACCTTATTTTTATTTTTTAATTTTGTAAATAAAATAATACATCTATTGAGTTATTTTCTTACTTATTTTTTGTAAAGAATTTGAGCATGGGGGCATCTTTGGTCTGAGGCTAGAATAAAAATAATATCTCCGAATGACCGTTTTTTTTACAAATCACCCAGCCAATCACTCTTATTTTAGTTGTTACTTTAATTGATGTGTAGCATCATCACCTTAGTTATCCCTCATCCTTCATTCAATAACAGATATGTTTTGATACTCTCTTTTAGCTTCCAAATCAAGTAGAATTAAAATTCATTGTAATGCTTGCCTTAGTAATAAAAGTCATAAACTATTTTTTAGAATGTCTTATATATCCTACTCTAAATCATCTGAAATTATCTACATCGATGTCTTGGGCCCTATCTTAACCACTTCCTTTGACAATTTTAAATTCTATGTTAATTTCGTAAGTTGCTTTACTAAATATATATGGTTATTATTGAACCCTGGATTTTGATGATGAAATCAATTAATGAGTTTATGGACTAATAAGCATTTGAGATAAGTGACGTAGGAGAAATTTTGATCATAGACTTGAACCATCGGAAGGCAAATCGTTGAAGCAGGAGAATCAGACATCGGGCTAGAGAGCATCATGTCAAAAGTTGGACATCAACCAGAGGATTGGTCAATATATTGGAGGATAGACTTCATGCCATGAGTTCGGGCATCGAGCCAGAAGGATCGAGTATTGCAACAAGAAGATCGAATGTTATGGGAGGTCAACATGCCAATGGATCGGGCAATATGCCAAAGGAAAAGATCCTGGACAACATGACGAAGGCTTCATGATTGTCATTAGAGTTATTAAGTTTTGATCGAAGTTGTTTATGTTAGGATCGGAGCGGCACTAAGAGAGGGGGGGGGTGAATTAGTGTAGCGGATTAAAACGTCAGTTTTGGAAAATCTTTCGTACGATAAAAATCGAACTCGAAAGTGCTTAACTTGAAAGCGTATTCATAAAGGTGTGCAGTAAAAGTAATGAGGAAGTAAAGCACGTATGAAGGTTTACAGTAAGGTAAATAGCAATAAGTAAATGCAAACCAGAGAACACGCTAATTTAAAGTGGTTCGGTCAAAATGACCTACATCCACTTGCGAAGCCTTCTTCAATAAGGCTCCTAACTTCTAATAACAAATCACTTTGAAGGGAAAGGATAATTACCCCTCTTACAACCTTTTTACAAATGGTTCACACTCTTACAAATCTTCAACGAAAAGGAAGGAGGTGAACACTCAAGCAATTGAAAACAAGGCTTGCCAAAAACTTTACAAAGGCTTTTGTCTTAATCTAATGCTTCTTAAAGGTTGTAATCTCAGTTGAGAATTGAGGGGTATTTATAGGCCCCAAGAGGATTCAAATTTGGGCTCTAAATTTTGAATTCTCTTGGGTTCCCGAGGCTAGCGATGCCACCGCCCGACCTCTCGGGTTCTGGGCGGTGCCACCGCTCAATTCTCGGGTTCTAGGTGGTGCCACCGCCTACACTATTTCAACTCACTGGTTGGGCTCCAAACTTGGCACAAACTAGTCCGAACTCGGGCCCAATTGGCCCCTACTTGGGTTATAGGATTAACACCTAAACCTAACCCTAATTAACATGCTAAATACGAATTTAAAGACATTTCCTAAGCTATTACAAAGCCCATAAGTCAAGACTTCTTCCGGCGAGCTTCCGGCGAACTTCCAACGGTCTTCCGATAAACTCTCAGAAACCATTCTGCGGACTCCCGGCAAGCTCCTAGACTTCACGATTTGATCTTGGCGAGTTCCAACGAGCTTCTTCGGCAAGCTCTGATCTTTCTCGGTGAGCTCCGCGAACTTCTAACGAACCTTCTGACGAGCTTCCAAAAAACCCTTCGGCAAGCTCCCTACTCATTCTCGGCTAGTTCTGGTAGCATTCCCGACGAACCTTCGGACTTCCGTCGAACTCTCGAACTCGCAACAAATCCTTCGCGCTTGACTCCGACACTTTGTTTCGCTTTATGTCTTCATCGTTATCGTAGTTAATCCTGCACACACAAGCCAAAACTCTACTCCAATCTAGACAATTATTACAACGCGAATTGACATTCTGTTGCCCGGCATGTCATTGGTTGGCGCTTTGTCTGATTCTTCAGCGCATCATCCTCTCTTGCGGCTTGTTGCCCAATCGGCGGTTGACCTCCGCAACCCCGATATCCTTGGTGCAATTTCGCTCTTGGCCTGATGCCCGACGTCCGAAGCCTTCTGCCATCCAATATCCTAACTTGATCTCCTCCGGCGCAACGTCAATTCCTCCTGCGTTAACTGTCTAATCCTGATTGAGTAGACCTGCATCACTCAAAATGCAGTTAAACATTTAAACACAATCAATTAGTTTCATCATCAAAATCCGAGATTCAACAGTTTATAGTCTAATTGAGTTGGCCTGGGGGCGTAACCATACCAACTTGATTAGGAGCCCAATGGACTTGAACCAGAATCAAATTGGGTCTATTAGAAGGCCAATTCGGTGACCTGGGGTTAAGGCTGGGCGGTGGCACCACCAGGCTAAGTGGTGGTACTACCTAAGAGCCAGAAAACACTGTTGTTACTTTTCTAGGAACCTCGGCAGTAGTACTGCTCAGTGCCGATGATGGTACCACCCAGGTCGACGGTGATACCGCTAGAGCCTAGATTCTCAGGCTCTGTTCGGCAGTAGTATCACTCGATGTTGGCAGTAGTACCACTAGTACCTCGAAAACTTAGGGAATTAAATTTTGGCTCTATTTTTGAAGCCATTTGGGGTATATAAATACCCCACTCATGCTTGCTTGATGGAGTAAAAAATCTTGAGCATTGAAGTGTGTAAACTTTCTTAAAATGTGTTTGAGTCTCTTTCTCTTTAGTGTAGATATTATACTAAAGAGGTGTGAGATCTTGTATAAAAGAGAGGTGCAAAGGTTCTCTCCTAAGCCTATTAAAAGAAGAAAAGAGATGTAAATGTCCTCTCTTAAGTCTATGAAAAGAAGAAGGGTTATAACAATAACAGTTATCTTCGCCCATTAAAAAAATCGATAATGAAAGTCGATGGTATCTAGGGAAGAGGAATCGGGAGTAGACGTAAGTTGGGATGATCGAACTACTATAAATTGGTTTGTATCGTTCTTGCCTTACCTTGTCATTACTTGCTTATTTACTTATTCACTATCCTTACCCATATTTTTAATTAAACACATTATTCACTATCCTTACCCATATTTACTTATTCACTATCCTTATTCACTATCCTTACCCAATTGGTATTAGAGCCTAGTTCTCTTAGTTGGTTTAACACCCAAGTGAGATTAAATGATTTTTTTTTATAATCAAGCGGGTCACTCTATCACTCATCCTCCTATGTTTAGTTGGACGAACTACACTTATTGGAAGACACAAATGTGGATTTTCTTGATTTCTATATATTTTGATTTATAGAATGTTGTTGAATGTGGTTTTCAAAAATCTTCTATACCGGTAAATGAATGAAATGATCTTGAAAGGAAAATGTTTCTTTAAATGCTAAAGCTATAAACATTTTATTTTGTGCTTTAGACAAAATTAAGTTTAATTGTGTTTCTACATATGAAACTACATATGATATTTGACACACACTTGAAGTTACTCATGAAGGCACAAATAAAGTAGAATCTAAAAGTAATCTTTTAGTACATAGTTATGAATTATTTAGAATGAAGTCAAGCAAAACCATTAGTGACATATGCACATATTTTGTGAATGTTGTTAATAGTTTAAAACTCTTGATAAATATTATTCTAATCTTGAATTAGTTAATAAAATTTTAAGATCTCTTTCAAAAAATTGGGATCCAAAGGTAATTATAATTCAAGAAGCAAATGACTTGAACAACTTCATCTTGAAGAATTTATAGGATCATTAATGACCTATGAAATGACTTGCAAGACATATAACGAGTAAGAGAAGAGCCTTCCAAAAAACAAGAAGGATATTGCACTTAAAACCAAAGAAGATCGCTCGAACGAAAGCTCAAGTGATGATGATGATGACTTAGCACTCCTTAGAAGAAAATTTAAAAAGTTCATAAAAAGGAACAAAACAAATTTTATAAGATAATAATATAAGAATAAAAATGAACTTAAAAAGGATATAATAATTTGTTATGAATGCAAAAAACTAGGGCACTTTAAAAATGAGTTTGGGATAAATCAAATGCATCAGAAGATGAAAAGAAAACCAATAAAGACGAAGTAGCAAAACTATGTATTGATAGCTTTCAACGATGAGGTATGTGACTCAACTGAAATTTCTTTACCTTATAATGAATTACTTGATGTATTTCATGATTTATATGATGAATTTAAAACAATTGGTAAGAAATATAAATTTTTAAAAAAGAATCATGTATCTCTCTCTAATGAATTTGATCAATTAAAAAATAAGTATGACAATTACATATTAACATCTTGCACTAAATGTAAAGAAATAGACTCACTCAAAAAGGAAAATATTTTATTAATATAAATATTAGAAAATTTTAAAATTTAAAATAAATCATTAAATATGATTCTTGTTAATATAGGTCATGTTCATAGAGAGGAAGGAATCAGCTTTGTAAGCAGCAATACTCAACAAAAGCCAACTACATTTGTAAAAGGACCTATATTGCATGTTTTTCCTAAAGTTAAATGTAATTTTTATGAAAGATATGATCATTATATGTATACATATTCATTTAAAAAATATAGCTCTCATAAATTAGTTTGAGTTCCTAGAACAACTATGAATGATTTAATGCCAGCTACGTAAAAAAATAAAGAGTAACTTTAAACCTAAAAATCAAGTGAGTACCTCTAGATCGTTATAATTAATTCATATTAATTTATTTGGACTAATTAATATCATAAGTATATGAGGTAGTAAATATGCTTTTGTGGTTGTTGATGATTATAGTAGATATACTTGGACATACTTCTTGGCATATAAAAGTGATTATTTTAAATGTTTTACAAGGTTTTACAAACAAATTCAAAATAAAAAAGGTTTCATGATTTCTTCTATTCGTAGTGATCATGATAGTGAATTTAAAAATCATGATTTTTAATAATTTTATGATTCAAATGGGTATGATCATAATTTCTCTACTCCAAGAAATCCATAACAAAATCAAGTTATTAAGAGAAAAAAAATAGGATTTTACAAGAGATGACAAGAATCATGCTTAATAAACATAGCTTACCCAAATATTTTTAGACCGAAATCGTTAACATAGCATGCTATATCATAAATAGGGTTCTCATAAGACCATTACTATCTAAAACTCCTTATGAATTATGGAGTAATAAAAGACCAAATATTTCATATTTTAAAGTTTTTTATTATAAATATATTATTTTAATTGAAAAAGGATGCTTTAGGAAAATTTGATATAAAATCCGATGAAGTCATTTTTCTTGGATATTCTTCCGTTTCTAAAGCTTGTCGAGTTTTCAATAAAAGAACTTTAGTTATTAAGAAATCTATCCATGTTGTTTTTAATAAGTCTCCCAAATTTAAGAAAAATAATTTTGATGATTTTAAATTTGATATATTGAATTTGAAATAGAATTCTTCTCTCCAAAGCAACTTGGATATATTTACTTTTAAAGAATCCTTACCTTGGAAGTACATTGATGCACACCTTAATGAGCTTATTTGAAATATATCAAAAAGGTGTTTAAACTAGCTCTTCTTTGAAAAATATTTATTCAAATACATGAATCAAGAATTTTTACTATTTGTTCTCGTATAATTTTTTTATTAAAAAAATATTATCCAAATAAATCATGATCTTTTACTTAACTTCTTAAGATTTATGACAAAATTTATTTTGTATTCGATCTCTTATTATTCTTTCTTTTCGCTAATATGACTAAAAAGGAGATTTATACAAACGAATCATGATCTTTCACTTGATATTTATAACTTGAGATTTATTTTATATGAATCAAGATCTTTTATTATTTATTCTTCTATGTTTTTTTGCTATTTACTAAAAAGGAGATTTATCCAAATGAATCATGTTCTTTTACTTAACTTCTTGAAATTCATGATTTAATATTTATTTTATATTCAATCTCTTATGATTCTTTCTTTTCGCTAATGACTAAGGAGATTTATCCAAACAAATCATGATATTTCACTTGATATTTATAACTTGAGATTTTTTTATATGAATTAAGACCTTTTATTATTTGTTTTCCTATGATTCTTTTTTCTATTTACTAAAGAGGAGATTTATCTAAATGAATCATAATCTTTCACTTAACTTCTTGATGTTGATGACTTGAGATTTATTATGATTCTTTTGTATTTATGACTTGTAAACTCCAATTGTTGATAACAAACAAGAAGAAGAAGCTCATATTTGTGTTGATAACAAAACAAGAGAAATAGAAATTACTAGTCATATGTGCTCAACAAGCCAATCACATGAGTGATGGCACGTGTGACTTGACACAGAATCTTTTTACTTATTATGTTTTAGTATTTATCACTTTAGTATTGTGATGTTCTTGGATCTATGCAATGAGAATCGGATCGTGATGAGATCACGATAATGAGATCGATTCACTTTTAAACGTAAATCCTAAATAATCTCGGTCATAGGTTACTCAAGAGGGACATTGAGATAACCGGACAGACTAGTGTGCTGTATACCCATCCATATGATGGATGCAGCTGGTCTCATAGCTGCTCGTGTAGGGACACTAGGGATACAGTACAAGTGCTCATTGGAGAATGAGTTCACTGATTAATCCATTTACGGAATACTGGATGATTGATGATGCCATATTGTCAGACAGCGATTTCGTAGTCCTAGTGGTATAATCTGGTCCTTAAACTTGAGACACCAAAAATGTCTTGTATGAGTGCTCCATTCTTTGATATCAGACTTATATGTTTGGATGTTCTAGATCTAGTACAACTAGTCCTTGGGAGTGACAATCGACCTTACGAGGGCTATTGAGTATCGATAGAGGATCATCCACTCTCAGCGTCATGAGAGGAATATCCTATGTATTCTTGCTCAGACAAATCCCTAACCAGGGTCATTCGGATTGAGAGAGAAAGAGTTCTCCGAGAGAATCCGATTAGAGCGAGACTCGAGTAGAAATCGTATAAGTCTGACAACACCAAGCCCGGTATATAGTCTCTGGGATATTAGATGGATGAGGGACTCTAGGTACATAGTAATTAAGGATAGACAAGCCAATGGATTAGATTCCCCTATATCGTTTGGGGGCTACAGCGTAGTGGCATAGCACGCCCGTAGTCGATGAGTCGAGTGAATTATTTTAGAGATAATAATTCACTCAGCTAGAAGGAGTTCTGATAGGTATGACTCACGGCCAGCTCGATATTGGGCCTAGAGGGTCACACACATATGATAGGCATTGCGATGAGTAGAGGTTCGGATATAAGATATTCGTCGGAGCCCCTGTCTTATTAGATATCCAATAAGCCCATGAATTATTGGATCCTATGGATGAGATCCAATAAGAGTTCATAAGAAATTATTGGATAGAGATCCACTAATCTAAGAGGCTTTGATAGTTGGATGGAGATCCAATATCCAATAGAGAAGAATCCATTAGGGTTAAGTTGATAGAGGACCTCTATAAATAGGAGGGATTCAGTGGTTCATAGGCTAGAGCCTTTGCTTGCCTCTCCTATTCTCCTCCCCCTCTCTACCTTATAGCAGGTCTGGAGTTTTGAGGAGCATCGTCACAACCCTACTGTGTGGATCACCACTAGAGAGGAGGATACTTGACCTCCTTCACCCTCTCCTAGAGATCTGCAAGGATTCAGAGATATACAATCTCCCTAGGTAATACAATCTATTCTATACGTAGTTTGTTTTATAATTTTTGCACACCAATCTTCACACGATGATGAATATCTTTTTGAAAAATTGGAGAATTTATTTTCTTGTTCTTTCACTGCACGTGTGATGTCGCCCCCAGATTTTCCACCAGCAATTATGTTGAACAAGGAGACTTATGATGTGTTTATAACTTTTCATTAGTAATGACTCATGCCTAAATTTTACTAGTTATTTTTTGAAGCTTGATTAAATATTTGGGCTTGCAATGATATATTAATTCGAATTTATCTCAACTTAAATTCAAGAATACTATTTAAAAAGCTCTATTTTGAATTCAAGATAATCATATTTTTAAGATGACATAAAAAGGAGTTTTGTTAATACTCCACCATAACTTGAACTTATCTTTGATATTAATATCTTTTATGTTATGATTGGAACATTGATATAAAGGGATAAAAGTAGCACCATGATACCATAGTATCCTTCTCTTCTTTTGATGATGACAAAGGGGGAGAAAGAAGTAATAACTTGCATATTTTAAAGAGAAATAGTAACTTACACATTTCTCTTATTTGTTGATGACAAAGGGTGAAAAGTCGACTATACTCTTTAATGACGTAAAAAATTATGATGTCTCATGATGATTTAAAATTAAGCATATGATGTATTATTACTTTGATATTTTAACTATGCATATGAAATGTGCAATGATTACTTTAATCTTTACAAATAAAAACTGAAATTATACATATAACCTTTGCGATGAAAGTCACTATGATTTTTTATTAATAAATATTTTGACTTGAATTCAAAGAGTAGCAATGAAATGTTATCATTTTTTTTTATGAATCCAAGTTTATTTCAAAATATCATATAGACAAGGAGAGTTTAGTTAAAACTCTATCATCAATTGGTTATCATCATTAAAAAGGGGGAGATTATTGAATCCCGAATTTTGATGATGAAATCAATTGATGAGTTTATTGACTAATAAGTGTTTGAGATAAGTGATGTAGGAAAAACTTCAATCATGGATTTGAATCATCGAAAGATAAATCATTGAAGAAGGAGAATTAGACATTGGGCTGGAGAGCATCATGTCATCGATTGGATGTCGAGCTAGAGGATTAGTCGACATGCCAGATGATGGACTTCGTATCATGATTTTGGGCATCGAGCCGGAAGGATCCGGTATTGTGCTAAGAAGATTGAATATTGTGAGATGTTAACATGCCGATGGATCGCGCAATAAAGGAAATGACGATATGCTAGAGGTTCGAACCAAGTGCCGAATGAATAGATGACATGTCGGACAACATGCTGAAGGTTTTATGATTGTAATTAGAGTTGTTAAGTCTTGATCGAAATCATTTAGAGTCTAATTGAGTTGGTTTTGGGGCATAACCATACCAACTTGATTAGGAGCCCATTAGGCCTGAACTAGGGTCAAATTAGGCCTGTTGGAATGTCAATTCAGTGACTTCGGGTTGGGCTAGGCGATGATACCACTTGAGAGCTGAAAAGCACTATTTTACTTTTTTGGGAACCCGACCCAATGCCAGCGGTGGTATTGCTCAATGATGGTAGTGCCGCCCAACACTAGCGGTAGTACAACTAATATCCCGAAAACTCATGAATTTAAATTTTTGGCTTCATTTTTTTAGCTCTACTTTTAAAGAAACCTTACCCAATGAATGGAATTATATAGATGCACATCATAAGGAGCTGATTATTAGAGATACATCAAAAGGAATTTAAACTCGTTCTTCGTTAAAAAATATTTTATAATAATTACTATTTTTTATCTCAAATTGAGCCTAAATGTATTATTGATGATATTAAAGATGACTCATGGGTTTCGACAATGCATAAAGAATTAAATCAATGTGAAAGAAATAAAGTTTGGATGCTTGTTCCTGGACTTAATGATATCTCGTGATTGGCAATGAATAAGTATTTAGGAATAAGCAAGATGAATACAATGTCGTAGTTCGAAACAAGGGTAGATTAGTGGCTAAAAGTTTCAATCAAGAAGAAGGTATAGATTATAAAGAAATGTTCACTCTTATGACTAGACTTGAAGCCATAAGGACACTCCTTACCTATACATGCTTTTAAAATTTTAAATTATTTCAAATGGATATCAAAAGTGATTTTCTTAATGGTTTTATTTTTTAAGAAGTTTTTTTGTTGAGCAACCACCCAAATTTGAAGATAATCTTTTTTCAAACCATGTTTATAAATTATCTAAGACTTTTTATAGGTTGAAGCAAGCCCCTAGGGCTTGGTATGAGAGACTTAGCTCTTTTTTATTCAGAATAATTTTTGAAAAGACAAGGTCAATACTATACTTTTTATTAAATATTTTAAAAAATATTTTTTATTATTCAAATTTATATTGATGATATTATTTTTTTTCTACAAATGAATTTTTATGTGAATCATTTGCCAAGAATATGAGTCAAGAATTTAAAATGAGTTTAATGGTTGAATTGATATTTTTCTTAAGATTACAAATTAAGTAACTAAACAATGAAATTTTTATTAGTCAAACTAAGTATACTTTAGATCTATTAAAATGGTTTCACATGGATAATACTAAGGCCATCAACACACTAATGAGCATTTCTATTAAATTAGATATAGATAACGAAGGAGAATGCTTTGATCAAAAAAATATATAGAGGCATGATTGATAGTTTACTATACCTCACTGCAACTAGACCTGGTATAATATTTAGTGTTAGGCTTTGTGCAAGATTTCAATCCAATCCCAAACAATCTCACTTTAAAGCAGTAAGAAAAAATTTTGGTGCTTAAAAGGAACATAATCTCAAGGATTACGGTATTCTAAATCTAATAACTTTGATTTGATTGTTTATGCTAATGCTGACTTTGTAGAATATAGAATATATAGAAAAAGAACCTTTGGAACTTGTCAATTCCTAGGCCATACACTTGTTTCTTGGTTATCCAAGAAGCAAAACTCTATCATATTATCTATAGCTAAAGTTGAATATGTTACAGCAGGTGCATGTTGTACATAGGTAATTTAGATGAAAAACAATTTAGAAGATTATAGACTATGCCTAAAAAATATCCCTATAAAATATGATAATACTAGTACAATTTGCTTGTCAAAGAATCCTATTCAGCATTCATGAACCAAACATATTGATATTAGATATTATTTTATTAGGAACCATATAAACAATCATGATATATCTTTGGAGTTTATTGACACAAAACATCACCCAGTGGATATATTTACTAAATCATTGAGTGAGGAACAATATGATTTTATTAGAAGGGAATTAAGTATGTTAAACCTGAATGAATCTTGATAAGCCAAAAAAAAAAGAAAATTTTGTTGGTGCTGAAAACAGAAGATCGACGGTAGCATCATTGGACTGGCAGTACCACCGCCAAAACCCACTACCCATAGGCGGTACCACTGCCAGTAACCTTGCCTTAGCTCTATTTAGTTAGGGTCGATGATAGAACCACCCCAAACCCTTTCTAAACCTCTCTTCTCTTCTCACCTAACCTTCCTCGTAACCCATTCCATCCTTCTTTTTCCTTCATCCCTTTCTTCCAAACCTCTCTCCTCTAAACCTCCCCTCTTTCCTCTTTCCTTTAAAAGCCCAAGGAAACTCATCTCTCCTCCTTTTACAAGGCTAAGGATCAAGATTAGAGTTCAATCTCTTTAGTGATCAAAAAGAAGCTTGAGACTAGACTACAAGGGTAACCCTTAAATCCTTCTCTTGTTCTTAATCTATTAGTTGATCTTGTTCTTATTATTTTGGGAATATATGTTATAGTCCCCATGGTACCTAGAAGATCCTCAAGGGATAAAGGAAAAAGAATTATAGATGAGATCTATGATACTACACTTTTTTATTCCTATAAACATGCCCTTAGATTTCTAAATTTTAAATCTAGAAATGTCCGTAGAGAAAAATATATAGATCTAGAAGATTTAGGTGATTTGAAAATAATTTAATGATTCGCTAACTTAGATATCTTTTCAATTCTTTAAATTAGTAAACATATCTATCCTAAACTTATTAGATTGTTCTACAATAATTTGCACGTAGATGAACATGATAGAATATCCACCTATCTTCTAGGGCATCATATACCTATTACGGATGACATAATTTGTAACCTTATAATAATTTTTGAAAAAGATAAGGTTGTTATTTTAGAGGATAATGTGACACTAAGTCAATTAGGGTTACAAATTCTGAGGTGATTGGTACCATTTTTGAAAATCCTAACCTATCTATTATTCCAAAAAATTATGAGTATCTACTACCATTTAACATAAAATTACTTCAACATATCATGATTAGCATTCTACTCCCTAAGCAATACCATTTTAATGAAGTAAATACTATGAAAATAGGCACCATGTAATAGATTATGATAGGATGTGATAACTACTTTGGATATCTGATACCTCAAAACATGATTGAAATATTTATGAAGGATATAATGCTTTCATATGGTGACCTAATTACTAGACTACTATATGAACATGGCATAGCCATCAATAAAGAAATTATGAAACTAGATAGATTAAATATCATCAATAGAAACTTATTAAGAAGATTGAGATGCATAATAATGAACATAATTTGGACTAGATTACCTAGGAGAACTTATTCTCCCCCACTTGAGCCAGAACCAAAAACACCTATACATAGGGGAAGTCTTCATCATACTAGTCCCTTTAAGGTAAGACCTCCAATAAATCCAGTACCCTCTTCATCTATTAATTTCATAGCAACTCAATTGGATTATATTGAGCATTTTTTTTGATCAAATTTTGACTGCGATGTAATAAATTCATTAACGTATTGATACTATTGATGCACATTTTCATACTCAAGACTAAATTTTAACTGAGATGTAACATATTCATCAGCATCTTAATACTTTTGATGCGATACTCTATTTAGGCATTTTGGATTACCACATGAGTAGTTTGCATATTTCTCTTTTTTGTTGATGATAAAGGGGGAGTCTTTGATGATATAAAAAATTATAAATTTTAACTTATGATGATGATGATGTTTTTATTTTGTGTAATGATGTTTTAACTTATGATATTTTAACTTATAATGATGATGATATTTGTTTTAATGTATGACGATGATGTCTTTATTTTGTGTAATAATTATTTTAACATTTTAACTAAAATTATGCATATGATTTTTGTAATGATTACTATTGAACTCACTATGATTTATGATTAAAATTACTTCAACTCAAATTCAAAGACTAGCATTGAAAGGTTATCATTCTTTTTTGAATTCAAGTTTGTTATGTTTGAAAATAGCATATAGACAAGAGGAGCCTTGTTAAAACTCTATTATCAATTGGTTGTCATTATCAAGGGGGAGATTGCTAAATCTTGAATTTTGATGATGAAATCAATTGATGAGTTTATGGACTAATATACTTTTGAGATAAGTAACATAAAAAATACTTTGATCAAGGACACAAACTGTCATAGGTAAGTTGTCGAAGTTGTTAGGACTATTTCAACATAAGGAGAGGGGGGGGGGGGGGGGGGGGGGGGGGGAGGTTGGGGTGTGAATTAGTGCTTTCGATAAAATCATCGATTTTGAAAAACTTTCGTTCAATAAAAAAATTCATAGCGAAAATGTGCTTGACTTGGAGTAAGTGAACTAAGCAATTAATTTAGAAAGTAATAGCAATGAAATGCATAATATAAATGCAAACCGAGTTTATAGTGGTTTAATCGTCATGGCCTATGTCCACTCCCAATTCTTCTTCTGCCGAGGCCACCAACATCCACTAACGATCTTCGTTCAATGGGCGAAGACCAACAAACCTCTTACAATTATTTCTCTTTTTCATAGGTTTAGGAAACAACCTTTATAAGTTTCACACCTCTCTTAGAATGATAATAAAACTTAAGGAAGATGAGGAGGATACTTGGCACTTTTTCAAGACTTTTATAACTTAAAATCTCAAGACTTTTGTTCTCATTTTTGTGCTTGTAAATAAGAAAGATTGGGGTATTTATAGGCCTCAAATGACTTAAAAAATGAAGCCAAAAAGTGTTGCATCGTGAGTTTCCAGGATATTGACGGTACTACCGTCATTATTGGGTGGTACCACTGCCATTGTTAGGCGATACCACCGTTTGTTAGATTAACAACTAGTTGTACCACCGCTTGTTAATTAGACATTGGATGATACCACCACCCAGTCTGGCAGTACCATCACTTGACATAGTATGGAGGATTGTGTCTGGGTGGTACCATCGCTAGTCTGGGCAGTACCACCCGTTAGACAACCTGGAAGGTTGAGCCTCAAGTAGTGCCACCAATAGCCCTAGCGATGCCACCGCCTAGGTCAGCTAAGGATCACTAAATAAGCCAAACAACATGCCCTATTCAACCCTAATTCGGGCCCAATTGGCTCCTAATTGAGTTAGTAGGTTTATACTCAAACCTAATTTAAATTAAGACCTAACTACGATGATTGAAACTAAAACAATTACAAAATAAGAAGCTAAGTTGTCCAACACATCATTTGTTCATTTGAACTCCTAGCGAACTTCCGACGCATCGTCCGAACCTTCAGTGTATCGCCCGATCCAAGTGCATGTTGACTCCCGCAATATCCGATCTTGGCACAATGTTTGATTCTTCCAATCTGGTGCTCATTTTCTGACCCCGGCCCAACGTCTTATTCTTCTTGCTTCAATTTTTTTACCTTTCATGATCGTGGTTAGTCCTACATCACTTTTCTCAAAATATAGATTAGATCATAAATTCATCAATTGATTTCATCATCAAAATCTAAGATTCAATAGAAGTAGGAGAAATTAGACATTAGGCTAGAAAGTATCATGTAAGAAATTGGACATCGAGCCGGATGATTGATCGACGTGTTGAAGAATAAACTTCGTGCCATGAGTTGGGGCATCATGTTAGAAGGATCGAATATTATACCAAAAGATCGGATGTTATGGGAAAGTCAACATGTCGATAGATCGAGTGATATGCCGAAGATTAAGACGAAGTGTCAGATGATCAGATGACATGTTGGAATGCTAAACAATATATTGAAGGCTTCGTGATTGTGATAGATACTTGATTAGAGTGTTTAAGTCTTGATTAAGGTCTTTTGGGGTCAAATTAAGTTGGTATTAGGTTAAAATCATGCCAACTCGTGGAGAAAGCTAATGGGCTTGGACCAAGGCCGAATTAGGCTCGTTAGAAGGCTAAATCAATGGCCTTAAGTTAGCCTGGGCGGTGGTACCACCAGGCACAATGGTGGTACTACCTAAACAGCCAATAGCCACTGTTTTATGCTTATTAGCACTATCGTACCACCCAAGTAGGTAGTGGTACCACCTAAGGCGACGGCAGTACCACTTAGAATTCAAATTTTGTGATGACTATTTGAAAGTCCAAAATTATGGCATAAAAAGTTATGATTGCAGGATCATCCAAATCCTAAAATTTTCCATGATTTAAATTTTTTGGCTCTACCTTAAAGCCATTTTGGGCTATAAATACCCCCCACCAAGGCTTGGTTAGAGCAAGAAACAAGTTATGAAGTTTTTAAGGGTTGCAAGTCTCTTTGAGCATTGGTTGAGTCTCTTCCTCCTCCTTGAGTTTAGAAATGATTCTCAGTAGGTGTGAGATCTATTGTAAAAGAGTGAGTATTATAGAGGTTCTCTCCTAGGCTTGTTAAAAGAAGAAGAGTTGTAACAAGGGTAGTAGATATTCGTCCATTGGAAAAAAGATCGAGTGAAAGCTAATAGCCTCGAGAGAAGAGAAATCAGGAGTGGACGTAGGTCGGGAAAATCGAACCACTATAAATAAGTTTACATTCTCTTACTTATGATTTGTTATTGCTTACTCATTTATCTTACTCGCAACCCTTACTCATACTTTTTGTTAATCACATTTCCAATATAGACTTATCGATTGAACATTAAGATTGGATAAAAATTTTTATAGTACTAATTCACCCCTCTCTTAGCGTCATTACGATCCTAACAGGTCAAAGCCCAAAAGGTAGCTCGGGTCAATTATTGAGTTACCGAATTGCCTACTTTACGAAATATTCCTGAAATATTCTTAGATGATTAGAAGGTAATTTATGTTAATTATAAATTAGCCTCCCTTAGGAATAATCATAGGAATATTTCCAAAAGATCATAAGATAATTCGGGTCGGTTACATACTAGCTACTCTGAGGAATATTTTGGAAAGATCAAAAGATAGTTCAAATTGGTTACGAACCACTTCCTTTACAGGATCTTCGCAAAATATCCTCCCACCTTCACAAAATATTCTCCCTAAGTTGGTTATGAACCACTTCCTCTTAGGAATATTTTTAGAAATTTATTCTTAATATATTATATTAAAATTTTTAAAGATAAATATATTATTTCCAAATATTGCAAGGATATATATATAAAGAATTGATGCCCCCATAGGGATTAGGATGAAAATTCACTATTTGGTAATCAAATATTAGGAAATAATTAGGATATATAAACTAGAAATTTGCTTCAATACTTGCTAATCTCTGGTTATATACCTCACGCTTGTTGGTTAACCACTGGTTGTGCGCCACGTAGGACTGTAATCCCCGTTTGCGCCACGTCGTAAATAACAGTAAAAGGCCGGTTCTTTTGTTTAACCCGAACGGGTTCGGTGACGCTTCCGTGCAGTCTATTAATATCCCCGGTGAGGGTCGAGCTAAAGCTTCCATCTTTGGAGGACTTACCTCTCCCCTTGACGAGACCCCTTCAAAGTCCAAACCCTAATGGCCCAAGAAATTCTCGACGAAACCCTGGAGCTTCCCGATGATCGGACCTCCGAACCCGGCGTCGAGCGATCGCCGTCTGACATTGTTGATCCCTCTCTCTCTCGTTCCCTTTCCTCCAGCCGCCTCAACGCCCGGGCCGCCGAATTCGTCCCCCGGGTGGCGCAGCCCCCCAGTCCTGCCCCGGCGCAGATCCACCACGGCCACGATCCGGTAGCCCACCAGGTGATGCACGTCTTCCACCAGACGTCCCCCAGCCCCACGTACTTTGGTCCTGGGGCGAGTTCGTTCGAGTACTACGGAGGTGGGCCCGCCAGCGGGTTTGGAGAACACGAGGGAGGTCACTCAGGTGTTGATCCCGATCAGAGTTATCCGGCAAGGGACGGGCTGTCGGAGGAAGTTACCCAAAAGATCACTAAGCAGGTGTGTGCCTTCCTGAAGATTTCGCTTAATTTCTCAATTTTGACAGTGATTTGATGCATTAGGTATTTGAAGATAGTATTTTTGGAAAAAGAATAGGTTTACGACTTTTAGTAAAATGTAGACTTTTGTCACAAACCTTAGAAGAAGAAGTAATCGATGAAATGTAGCTTCCTTGATGTTTGTGAAAAACATATAATTTAGACTGTACCATGATCTGCCTGCGGAAAATGAATGAGACTTGAGCATAATGCCTTGTTATACTGATACTTATATCTACTTGTGACGTGTGTTACTCGAGCCATTTATTCATTCCATGGAATGTGATAATTGATTTTTGTTGCTTCTATGTCCTCTCATTTGCTAATGGTGAGAATGGATATATGAAAATGGTAATTGGTAGAAGGTCTACCTCTTGTAATTGGACGTGTACGATAGGGATTCTTTTTAGAGGGTTTCTTGTTGTCACTCTTTTGTTCAGATACTGAAATATAAACAGCCCTTGATCGCGTCCTCCTTTATTTCCCTGTTTAAACACCGAATCTCACGTATCCTGCGTATGGAGAAGTAGCATAATTGTACAAATATGTCTCTTGTGCCTCCTTACTCTTTCATGGCGATGCATGTGAGAAGTCCATCTTTTGTTCCATGTGGTAATAATTGTCATTTAATGGTGAATTTGGTTTAATTGTCTTTGTCATCCTCAATCTAACATGTCATTGCAATTAGGTTGGGCTTTCTTTTATGTCAAGTCAAAGAAAGAGACATTTTGTTTTTTGCTAATTTGTGTTGTCTTTTGATGTTGTTGAGGTTTTAATACTCCACATAATTTTGCTTGATTAATTTCAGGCCACAAGTTTGAGTTGTATGTAAGTGACCTTGCTATTGTTTTTATAAATGATAATATGACCTTATAATTTCAAATATAACCTCAAGTGTTCGTTGTGTGCTAATTCTTAAGTCCAAGAAGCAGTTTGTTCCTTGGTTGGAATTGGTATTTGAATCAAAATCAGAATGCACTAGAATCGGAATCCAAATGCTTGAATCCTATCGCAACATGGACTTGGAACTAGAATGATAGACCCTGGTGGAGAAACAGAGGTCAGCAGTGGGAAGAAACTATAAAGAAAAAGGAAGGAGAATAACAAGGCCATCCAGCATAAAGTGAACTTTTTGTTTTTTTAGAGATTCAGAATGACATGTCCACAGGATTTAGCCACAAGTCCTGTAACAGGATAATGATACTTCCTTCTCAGTTCTCTCCTTAAGTTTTTGTAACCAAACAAGAGAAAGAGACTTTCTCTTATGTTCTCTTCACTTTTCTCCAGCATAGGATGTAAATATTACAAAATATGGCCTGTTAAAAATGTAAAAACAAAAGTTTTGTTATTTAAATAATTTTTGTGCCTTTTTTTAATATTAATACGAAATCAGGATGATCTGTTACTAACTTTTATGAACTCTTCGTGCCTTATTTGCAATAAGTTTTCTGCATCTAGTTTTCCTACTATAATTTCAAAACTGTTCATTTCCTACATTATCTTGTATTGTGTTATTTGATGCAAGGTATCTTGTCTCTTGTAACTTACTATTTTATCTTGGACAGGTCGAGTATTATTTCAGTGATGTGAACCTTGCTACAACTGAACACTTGATGAGGTTCATTAACAAAGATCCTGATGGATTTGGTAAAGATTTATCCATTGACCATTCAATTTTTTTACTCTTTGGATTTATCCAAATCTAATAATTTTACATGTTTTTTAGATATATCTTTTTCAACAAATTAAGATGTTCAAAGGTGTTTGCATCAATGTCTTATAAAGGTAGAATGTCGAGGTTTATTGAGATGAACATGGACCTGAAATTTTTGGTCATGCATATACATGATGAACAAAAATTCTATAAAGAGCATTGGAATTAGGGTTAACAAAAGTTTTATCGAGGTTAACCAAGATTTAAGTAGGGCTGCCGGTTGAGCATGTTAGGAATTAGGTCTTCCAGTTGAGCATGTTATTAGGTTGAATGAAAACCCCAACCCTAAGTGACACCAACCAGGTTGCTCTCTTTGGGATCTAACCTGTATTGCTGCTCGGTATTCCAATTCCTTGATTATTCGTCATTAGGTTGTTGCTGGTGCAGTTCATTTTCCTATATGGAAGCTTTTTAAGGTTGAAGCTTATCTTAGTATACACTGACCTATTGGCATGAATGAGTTCCATGTGGTACTTGCTAAAATTTTTAAGTCTGATTTGGAGTCTTCCACACATCCAAAAATGGGTATGCAAACATAGCTTGTTAGTTGTATGAACAATGTTGTAGGGTAAATGGGCTCTTTGTGTGTTGCCTTGTTTATAATACTTTTAGTTATATGTCTTCCATGGACCTTACACCAAACTAATCACATTAGATTGAAAAGCAAATCAATTGGTTTGCAAGGACACTGTCTTATATGGATGACAACAACAACTTGGTGTTGTTTCCTAGAAAGGGCAAATGAACCATCATAATTAGATTTGCTGTTTCATCATAAATGAATCCTTTTAATAGGTCACTGTAATTTTCAAAGTTGAAGTGATGACCTTTCAGCATCTGTCACTATATTGGTACCCCTTTTAGCACTTTGCTTATCTTTTAGGATATGTTTCTTTCACTCCCTACGGCTTCTTGGAACTATGCTTCTGGATTTTAGACCCATTTCTGGAGTGTCGAACACATGCCACTTTCACTTGAAGGATACTTTCGGTTGGGCAAAAGTGACTTGCCTTTAACAAACAACAATTTTCATCCTTTTTACTATTATAAATCTTAACTGCTATTTATTGGTACAATTTTTCTATGAAAAAACAATCCAAAGATAAGGGAAGTAGTTGCATGTTTTATCATAATTCTTAAGTGCAATATGTGTAAGTATTGTGTTGAAGAAAGTGGTTTAAATATATATTGTAATCGAAACCCCCTAATTATTTGCATATGCCTCCCATATTATTATACCTTGAATAGGTTGAAACTCTCTGCAACCATTAAATGGTAACCAAGAGAAAATATCTTGCAGAATATTCCATCGTCATCGATGACAAACTTATCCTTTGTTCTAAATCTGTATCTTTTTCCTATTTTCATGATGTACCAAATCAAAATGTTTATTTCTGTTTTGCTTTCTCTCTTCTCTTCCTTCTCCTCCTGTCATCAAGTCCACAATAAGTTCTTGAAATGTTGCAGTGACTGAAAAGATGATGCTTTCAAGTAGGTGAATCTTTTGTAATTTGAGAGACCTGACATGGTATTGATCGAGCTGCTTGGTTCTGGTTCAAATCGATGTAGCAATGAATAATCACCCACCTCTCACCAATCTTTGTTACCTGAAGCTTGGTTTGCATTGGTATGTGGAGTGAAAATGGGAATCATAATTTACTAGTTTGGAACTTGATTCAACATGGGTGGACTTCTTTGGATTGCGTACCCAGGAAAATTGCATTCAACTGGTACATGGGTTGCACTTTACATTTATATATACTAATATATATCTAGGGCTTTTTAGAATGTTGAATTTTTCATTCCAAATTGCCAATGCTCCATGATCTGGTTATGTGATCACAGATTGGTATGCTGTTAGTGTTTATTGGTAAAGTAGAGACAAATAGTACCAGGAATAGTTGCTTATGTCTATCTTCAAGGCGTGCTTTATAAGTCTCACCTAAGAGGGTGTCTCTCTTGTCAATTGGTTGCCACTTAGCGAGGGTATCTCTTACCTTCCTCAAAATAGGGAGTTTTGAGGACTATTTTGGTGAGTTCATCAATGGAGGAATCAACCTCCCAAAGCCTACCATACTGTCCAAGTTTTGAGAGCTTAGTGCTTCAAGACCTGAAAGTCAGGGAGCTTGGCAGTGAATATTGGATCTCCCTGTGAAACTGATTGATGAACACATAAAGCAACTTGATCTTAAAGATTTCAGAAATTATTGGGTCTCACTAATTATTCATCATAAGAGATGTCAAGTGTCAATCTGCTTAAGCGGCCAATTTGGGAAGAAAGATGGCCAGAGAAATAAAAAAGAAGAAAGTCTTCATCTAGTATTCTGTACAAGAGAAAGATAGACATTTTAATGAATTTCATGGTAAGAATTTTATCAAAAACTCTAATTATGTTAAAAAAACAAATATTATACAATTATTTCTTTCCAATTACTATCTGTTACCTATAGGGGTTTGAGAGTTGTAGGTAGGGTAAAGGGTTGGATGTATACATGAGGGGTTTTAATAATGAAGGCATAAGATAGGGGTTATGTGCAGGAAATCCTAAATATTTCGTGTTCCTTTGTTGGATGGCAAACTTCTATTCCATATGAAGATGATTGTCTGACAGAATAATTACCAAGAACCTTTTATTGCATGGTGCTAAGGGTGAACACTAGTGTTTTCAGTAAGGTTACTTCTTTTGCAATATAAATACCAAAATTAACTCACAGAAAGTCTCTTTTCTTGCAAGGGTAAGTTTAGGTACATTGACCCTCCCCAGCCCCACAATCATGAGAGTGTCACACACTGGCCTCCTCTAATGCATGATGCTGTATGGACTATAGTCTTGAGACTGAACATGTCATATGTAACCAATTTGGGCCAGTGATTTAAAAAGCGCTAGGTCCCAAAAGGCGCCAAAATCCAAAAACACCCGAGGCGCTAGGCGCTCGCCCGAGCGAAACGAGACGCTAAAATATAAAAATATATAATATAATTAATAAATATAATTATTTAAAATTTTAAATAAAAATATGCAATAATTTCAAATAAATAAAAATTAACAACATTAAAATCAAAATAATATATTATTAATCTATTAACAGTATTGAAAATTAATCATTTCAAAATCCAAATAAACTTAATATTAAGAGTATACTGTATACTGAGCCTGACGGAGAAACGAGGAAGCAACGGCGAGCGGCGGTAGCGGGAAAGGGAGTGGGAGGCGCGAGCAACGACAGCGGCGAGCAGCGGGAGCAGGAGCGACGAGCAGCGAGATCGGGATCGGGAGCGACAGCGGCCGCGGGTTAGGGTTGGGTAAGGGTTATATTGGTTTAGTTGGTTCGATTGAACCAACTAACAACCGAACCAGGACTGAACCAGACCTAAAATCCTGGTTCGGTCACTTGGTTTACCCAGGCGCTCGCCCGAAGCGCCCAGCGCCTGGGCTCGGGCGAGCGCCCAAGCGGCGCCTGTTTGAAGCGCGCTGCCTGGGACATTAGCGAGGCACTCGGGCCTCGCCTCGCCTCGCCCGAGCGCCTAGGCGAGCGCCCGAGCGCCTTTTTCAATCACTGATTTGGGCTTTAACCCTTTATGGAAACATACAAAGATTGTGGGTGGTTCACAATGGTGCGTGCATGATTGACAACATCAAGAACCAACATTTGCCAACAGAAAATGTTTTTTATATTTCACTTGCATTTTAACTTGAGCAAAAAAGCAACCTCATTCTTTTCCTGGTGGCAAAATAAAATTTGGCAATTAATAGACTGCAAAGATGGAACTGTAACAACAGCTCTAACTTGCAGGAGCAAGAGAGACATGTAGGCAAATATGTATTTTTACCAATGCCTGAGGAGTTCATTTATAGAGTACTGGTGCTTCGCTGGGAACATTGTTGTACTAGTTTGTACTAATTTATGGTGTCATTCTCTGCAATGCCCATATTTTGTGTTCTATTTTGTGGGATTGTAGGTCGAATGGAGAGAAAACATTTGCTTTGTATGTGGAAAGAGAGGTTGGTCCTTTAGAAGCCTTCCATGTGATCTAATGGCTACTATATTCATCCTAAAGGCCTAATACTCAAATATGTGTACCCTATGAAGATTTTTGATATTTATATGGTGTCTGAAGGGTTTCAGAACCAATTTTGAGAATTGATTTTTGTTATAGCTTTTATGGGACCATATGGAACAGATGCTTGGAGATTATACATCTTGTCTAATTTGCAGATTGGCCTTGGCATATGATTGTAAATTATTTGTAGAAGTTATTTTCATTTGGAAAGACTCTGCACCTGTTGATGAATCCTTTTGTAGCTGTCAGTGACCTAAAACTGGAACACCCAGCATCCCCTGAAAGTTGACATGGTTTATAGCTTAAGTTGAGCAATAGATATGTAGTTGTATTGTTTGGTAAATTATTATTTCACCTGGCACCTGAAAGGTATAATTTGTATGTTGAGATGACACTTATAGTTTATATTTTAATATTTTATTTTGGCATCACCTAATTGGTTATCCAATTGGAGAAAAAGAATCATGTGCTTTTTATCAAATTTTAAGCTGTAGCTTCATTGACTTGCCATGCAAATAGCAATCGATATTTTCAGCATCTTTTTTCAACATTTGGAAGATTGACCTGTGAGAAGAATTGGGAGATCAGATTGTAATAGAGATTGCCTAATCATCCTTTTTTTTCCCCACTGTGCAGTTCCAATATCAGTTGTTGCAGGGTTTAAGAAAATTAGGGCCTTAGTCCACAACAATTCTCAGCTTGCTATGGCACTCCGGACATCATCAAAACTGGTGGGATATGTTAACACACTTGAGTAATGATCCTCATTTTAATTTATAATATGTTGAACCTCTTTTTTTTTTCTTTCTGGGGAACTGTATGTATACCATGGCCGTGGCATAATTTGCATTGCATAATGCATCTCTAAATATGTTTTCTAGTCATAGATGTCATAGATATGATGGTACTTGCTTAGTCTTTTAGTGTACTAAATTTAGTTAGTTACAGGTTGTAAGTGATGATGGTAAAAAAGTTGGGCGCCAACAGCCGTTTACAGAATCAGACATGGAAGAGTTGCAGGTGAGAGGTTCAACCAGACCTCTATTGATGTTATTTCAACATTTTATGTGGTCTTATTTTAATAACAGTTTTGTCCTTTTTTTCTTAGTCGCGCATTGTTGTGGCTGAAAATCTGCCTGAGGATCACTGCTATCAGAATCTTATGAAGATTTTCTCAGCTGTTGGCAGGTAGAGTATATTGTAATTTGTAACTATTATGTGATTTTGAAACCTAAATGACTTAGGTGATGCTGTTCTGTAGTGTAAAGACAATTCGCACATGCTACCCACAGCCTCCCAATGGAACTGCTGCTGCAGTTAATAGACCAACAAAACTAGAAATGCTCTTTGGCAACAGAGTATGTATTTCTGTCAATTGTTTTATTTGTGTGGCTGGTAGATGGCATTTTTAAAATGTACCTTCTCATTATTATGCTGATTGCTTTTTAACATTTGCACATTTTTCATGGTCAGCTAACAATGTTTGCCTATCTATTTGAGTCTCATTTGTACGGTGAATTTCTCTTTCAAAGTTGGTTGTATTAAAAAATGGTCTTTTGCTCAACAACTAGATTTTTAGCTAGTTGATGTTTCTGAAAATTGAGAAAATGTTGTAAGATTGTACTATTGAGTTAATGGAAATTCGTGCACCTCTCTCCTAGCACTTTAGTCCTCGGGGAACCTTATGTACATGTTAGCTTTACATAAATTGTGTTTTTTTAACTATCTATAGCTTGCAAAGTTTCGTAGCACTTGTACATATGCAGATTATAATATGAATCCTTAATTATAGACTTTTCCTTTGTAGTTGCATGCGTTTGTAGTGTATGAGACTCTCGAAGATGCTGAAAAAGCAGTAAGTTTATTAGTCCCTTTTTTCGTAGGATTTTTGCATTTTCTAAGCTTTAATTATGCTGATGTATTGTTATCTGGGCACACAGGTAGCAGAACTGAATGATGAGAAGAACTGGAGAACTGGACTCAAACTTCGATCATTTCCTAAATTTGTGGTAAACATAATGTTTTTCATTCTGTGTTCTGTACTGACTTGCATTATCACTCACAAATCTTAGTTTATAACTTACTTTCAAACATTTGCTTGGTCTAGAATCATCATTTTCTAAACATTTGCTTCGTTTCTGTGTATGTGCACGCACACCATGCTCTATACCTGTTGGGTATCTCATCTGTGTGCGAGTGTGCAACTAATTAAAAAGGCAGTGGTGGTAGAAAGAGGTGTTACCTTGAAATTCAATTTCCCATATATGAAAATTGTTTTGTTCTCACGGCAGGGAATGTAAATATGACCCATAATAACTTATTATGGCTATCTGTTCCAGCATTGATTGGAATTCTGCTAGTTCAGTTGGAATATATGATCAGGAAGAGGATTTGCAGGTTATTGTTTTTTTATCAAAAACGTAGATGGGCGTTGCTAGATTTCAATCAAAAGCTGGGTCTATGTAGATATATTTTTCAATTTAATGTTTTCCCTTCTTTATGTAAAGGTTTAGGATTGTAATTCTGACTGGATGTCATGCTTGGTTCTTGCATAAGTTTTGGGTTTCTAGATATAATGCGCATGACCTGATGATGCTTCTTTGTTTGATTTAATAGATCTTATCTAGTTGCTCCTGTTGAGCAAAAAGGAATACTAGACTGTATGAGAAGACTATATAATTTGTATTATCAAAATTTTATATCTGTTCCTTACTTCATGAGTTGATAAGCTACATAAGCTAGTGAAGTGAAACTTTTTAAGTTACTAGGTGTAACTCATTTTCGCCATCTCCAATCCAGACAAAACATGGGCAAGCTCGAGGAAGAAGAGGGCATGAAGCCGATATTAACGGGGAAGAGGATGTCTGCACGTCAACCCATTCAAATGAGAAGCAGGTTGAGGATACATATCACCCGTCTGAAGTGTTGCATGAGCACGAGGTAAGAATGCATGCTCCTCTTTCCAACCATGACATGTTAAAGCTTTCTTCTCTAATAAAGATTCAGTTTATTTGATGCCTACCAGTTAGATAAATAACTGAATCAATATGCAAGAAATAAATCAGATAGACCATAAACTAATCTTTATCTCTATGGTAAATCATCAGTCTAGGATGGAGTTGTTTCAGGGCTGTTCAAATATGTTGAGTTGATGGTTGGTAGTTGTAAACATGATTGAATATATGATACTTTGTTCAGAGTGAGGAGAGTTTCAATGACAGAGATGGAGCTCCAAGGCGAGGAAGAGGTCGGGGCCGAGGAGGGAGAGGACGAGGACGTGGCCAGCCTTATAACAATAGCCGCGGTGGAGGGCATGCGGTTGGCACTCCACCTTCTAGCTATGTGATTCATCCCGATCGTGAGCAACCTGCAGTAGCTCATAAGCAACCTCCTGGCCCTCGCATGCCAGATGGTACAAGAGGATTTACCATGGGTCGCGGGAAACCAGTGGTCCCCACAAGTACAGTCTAAATACCATTATTAGTATGGTTGTTCCTGGATGTGTGTGTTAATAGTGACCTTTTATCAGCAAATCTGCTGCTTTTGGGTGTAACTGCTGATGATTTTGGGTATATTCATCCATCCATCCATCAATCCGCTCATCCATGTGTCCAGTATATTACGGTGTCTCGAACCTAGTTTTGGGGCTCGTTTCCTTGTATTCGTTTTTTGGTCCTCAGACATTTGATGGTGTGGTGAAAAGAAAGAAAAATGAATGTTGGTACTGAGCTTCTTGTTCTAACTATATGCTAATAAAGCTTTAAAAGGCAGAAGGTTTGTCGATTGGCAGACACGATCTTCGATGGTGCTGTGTGATTATGGTTCTTACTGGCATTTCCTACAATAGAATATGCAATGTTGGTTAGAGTTATTTGAAGACTTGCGTGTTATAGATTTACATTTGTGCTGTTCGTGATGGTTTATGTATCAATCCAACCCACCCAAAATTCTGTAACATGATGTTTTTGTCACCTCATGGGCTTTTATCACTTGTAGTAGTCTGATAGAGGGGAAAATTATCCAATCATAGTTTGACATATCGACACACCAGTACAGGTGCTAGATTTGACGCGTCGGAGTCGATCATGTCCATCGGCTACGCCATCGGTCACCTTGGTGATTGAAACTTGCCATTCTAGAGACGATTTGATCACATCTCAAGTATTTGCCCCGCAACCCTGGCGAGGTTCGGTAGACCCCTCCTATGCCTTGTGTTGGATGTGCAGTCCTCCCCTCCAACTTCGATCCCCATATGTTCGTGTCCATAACACATGAGCACGAGCTTCATATATGTATATAAATTATGTGGAATAGTCATGACTCTGACTCCCACAGCCACTGAAAACATGGAAATTTTTTCCCAAGCAGGATGGTCTCTCTGATTGAACTCTACTCTGAGAATTCCTTCGAGTAGGCATTGTTAATGAGACTTTATTAAGAACATCAATACTAAGAAATGGCTCCTCATGGCATTGAATAGTAAATGGGACTCATCAATACCATTATGAGACAAAATGACAACAAGTCTCAGGAATAGGTACCGAGATTGAGAAAAGGAGGGTAAATAGATGCTAATATGAGATTCTGGAGGAGTCTTTCTTACATATCAGAAATCAATTCATCTGCTGCGGTACATAGCAAATAATGCTTGATTTCTTTGTTGTTCCCACAAACAACATGACCATAAGACACAAATCTAGTCTCTCAAGAACTGCGACAGCTCCGTTCACCACAACTCCGGTGAACGTCGGGGAACAGTCAGCTGGAGACGGCCTAAAGATACAATATATGGTAGCATACACTATCTGATGCAATGCCATGGCGCCATGGTTCAGAGGCAACTGGATGGGATCATAACTCCTGAGGCAGTCCCTTTCACATTCTTGCAGTAGGACAGGGACCGCTCGTCCTGGTAAGTGAGCTTGATGTCCTGCAACTCGATTCCAGTGCACGGGTTGCTCGGGCTGCAGTCGAGCTTCACCGCCACCTGCGTCGCCGATGTGCCATGGACGTCGTTGAACTTCACCTGGCTAATCTTGATTCCTGAGCTCTGCAACATTGATGAGAGAAGAAAGGTAATGAGGGTGACTGCGTTTTAGGTTCTGCAGCTGATGGTTCTAAGATTACCGGGCCGGGGCAGTTCACGGTGCCGGGGCAGTAGTTCTGGTCGACGACGATCGGGTTCTGGACGTTCTTCATGACGGCGTGCTCGAAGGTGACCCCCTTCACGAAGCCATTGCTCGGCTTCGCCCATGTCTTGATCCTCAACCCGTTCTGCGTCCCCGTGAACTCGACGGCCCTCACCGTTATGTTCTGCACTCCGGCTTCCTGTGCTTCGCCGCCCAAGCTTCCGACGCTGCACACCACGAGAACAAGTTCGATTACCATGTTGGCGAACACCGATAATTTCGAGAAGCGTACGCATGTGAAGTGGAAGTTGCCGACCTGATGCCGTGGCCAGGGCCGCACTTGATATTCTCGATCCATACATCGGTGGAACCAGGCCCCATGGAGATGCAGTCGTCGCCGGTCCTCATGGTCGATCCGGTGATCGTGACGAAGCTAGACATCTGGATATGGATACCGTCGGTGTTGGGGCTGTCGCCCGGTGCTGTGATGGTTGCACCCTGCAGTGTGATGCCACTGCTAGCGAAGATGGACATGTGGAAGAGCTCGCTGTTGACCAGCCTTATGCCACTCAACAAGAGGTTCTTCGACTGCCCAATAGTTAATGACTGCAGTAATTCGCGGCACGTTCATTCATTAGCCTTCGTGTACTCTTCTTCTACTGGTAGCTTAAGAGTTTAGACTGTTACCGTGGCACCGTAGGGGCAGCTCCGGCGAGCGTTCTTGCAGGCCCAGAAGGCCTGTCCCCGCCCATCCAGCCTTCCGCCATAGATGGACAACCCTTCCACATACTTGATGGTAATCCACTGTGTGGAATCACTGTAACCAGCGGGAGCCATGAGGGTCCCCTTGATGAACATCCTCATCCCGGTGTTACTGCAGGGGCCGCTGAAGAGCGCCTGGCTTACCAGGAACCCGCCCGACGGAACGATGATCGTCGCCGGCTGGTTCGACCCGCAGGCGGCCGCCCATGCAGCGAGGAACGCCTTGGCCGCGTCGGTGCGCCCGTCCGGCTTGGCGCCAAAGTCCACCACGTTGTAGGCCGCCGATGCCATGGTGGTGGAGAGGTAGGAGATGAGTAGCAGTGCAAGCAGAGAGCCGAAAGTTTGCGCCATGATGGAGAAGAGAGGGATGGAGGTGTTGCGGATGATTGAGTTGGGAATGTATTTATAGCGAGTGATCTCCGATAATGGTTGACAAGACGGATTGGGAAGAGGAAAGAGGAGCACGCAGCGGGATCTGGTGATCATGTCTTTGCTCAGATTGCGGGTCGCCATAAACTATGGAGTCAATCAATGCGAAGGGGAAGGTCAAAGGTTGGACGAGCAGCAGCGCACAGTGTCGGGTAGCGGTTTTGGCCGTTATCATCGCATGGGAGTACTTAAATGCCTATTATTGAGTACTTAGTCGTGCATGCCGTACTAACTTGGCATCCACTTTGGCTCATCACAAAGTCACATCAATTGTTTCTGCATTTGATGCAATTCCATTATGATCCTCTCAGCTCATTTATATATAGTTGGAGGAAGTGAAAGGAGAAAGTAAAGATCTCTGTATGCTATGGAGAATTGGAAACTATGATTCGGATCCACGAAAAAGAATCAATCCAACATCAAGCTTACATGGATGATTTAAATCTACCATGTATTCAAATGCGCACTGAGATGGTAATTAATACAAATAATGCAAATCAAAATCATCTTAATCGATTTCCTTCCTTGACCATCCACTGCTTCCTTATAGATCTCTCAGCTTCATTGGATCCCTCGTGGATGATTAAGGGGTTGCTTTAAGGCACAATGACCTACGCAGGGAGGTTATGGTGTCTTGGATCGGAATTTGCTATTATTTTTAGGTTCGATGTATCAATCAGTGCTTAGATCTCAAGTTTGGTGGCTGCTTTGGTTAAGCAAAAGTAAAGGAGTGATCATGTGATGTACAGCACCAAAATCCATGTACAGGAGACTTGGCAACAGCATCATGCATGTCAGAGAAGCATTAATGTGATTGATATATAATATATCAGCAGCTTCTGCATGCAAACCTCCTCATCCCAGCTAAGCATGTTATGTTCTTATTCATTTAGATGGTAGTCCTTTCAAAAGCTAAGCAATTATGACCTTAACATCTGTATTTTCACCTCCTGATTTGGCTGTTAAGAAGAGAGGGTTATCTTGCAGTTCAGATTACATTCAATCCCTTTTCTTCTTATGTGTGCCAATGTGAAGACCTAAAAGAATTCCTTGCATCTCAACCACATAACTTGAAAGATGAAGCAAACAAGCTTGACTGGAGCTTTTCCATCAACAAAGAAAAAACATCTTCTCTGTCAGTTCCACTTTATAAGTTATCCATACATTGCTTCTTCATGGTTTTGTTGTTTCTTAATGGCAGAACACATGGGGATAGACCTAAGAACATGGCACATTTCAACACTGGAGATTGCTTGAGGAGTCTCTTTCTGCAGATACAGAGAAAGATCTGCAAATTGCCTGAATGCTGCCTCCACTTGGTCGTTACTTAAAAGAAAGGTAAGCTTAATTTTATAATTCAAAAAAAAAATGTTGATTATATAATTCGTCTAAGTAATGATAGTATTACAGAGAGAAACTTTCATACCAGTTCATATCGAATCATTAAAATTAAATCATTTTTTTTTCATTCGATTAGAATAAAATAGTTCGAATGATTCGGATCTACGACATCAAACCAATTCAATATTGACTAATCCGATTCAATTAACCGATTAATAAGTTATAATGTTAAATAATTTTAAAAATATATATTTTTGATAATATTTATAAAAATTAAGCTTATATTATTCATAAAATTAGATATTTTGACCAATTTAATTGAATAGTTTGAATCGATTAAGGACTTAGGATAGTGAACTCAATCGGATTGATATGTTTGAAATTAAAATAGATCTGCATCGATCAATCGAACGAAAAAATATACCCTGAACTAGAATCGTCGTCTATAGTTCTTAAAATCAAATAACTGATGAATCGATTCGAACACTATAATTTGGCTTGAATTAATTCAGTTATAATCCAACAAGAATACCCTTAATTTTCGATAATAACTCTACAAGAAATCTGACATGAATATAAAAGAAACGGATCGAATAGCATACAAAACCAGGAAAAGAATACACGTAATGGTTTTAAAGCGTATCAGCCGACCCACACTGTTTAGGAATTTACAGTAGAAGATCCAACAAGGTGATATGATCTGCCGCCTGCAGCTTTATGTAGGCGTGGCATGCGTCTCTCCGATCACAATGCAGGTAGATGAGGCATGTAAATCATCACATGTCCGGTCACCTGTATATTAGCTAGTCTTTATCCTCGTTGATTTGCTCATCTCTAGCATGAATAGTTAATCTCCAAGCACATACTGACAATTAAAGAGCTTCAAAATTATGGGCAGGTATACATGTGTAGTAAAATTTGACAAGAATGTGTGTGTGTGTGTGTGTGTGTGTGTGTGTGAGAGAGAGAGAGAGAGAGAGAGAGAGAGAGAGAGAGAGAGAGAGAGAGAGAGAGAGCACTGAATGAAATATACATGCAGGCAGATCTCCAATTGTTGGAAACGTTGGATAGTAGAGACTTGATTAGTTGTGATCTACATGCATAAGAAAGATGTCCGGAATTCGAGTTTGTGATACATGTAGTGACCTTATCAATAAGAATTCAGCAATCACCCATCGGTAGTTTGCTGAAGATTAATGGAAGGCTCAATTGTACCTGATAGGGAGGTCATATTTGCAGTAGCCTGAAGCTTCTGAAAGCTGAACAATTTGATGATTGCATATTCGAGCACAAAATAGTTCAGGTTTTTGAACATTGATCTTCATGCCAAAGATCTTATAGACATATTATAATTCATCCTTTACAGGATATACTGAAGAGAGAGAGAGAGAGAGAGAGAGAGAGAGAGAGAGAGATTACAAAGAATGAATAGGTCAATCAACAAACCCCTGATCCCTGCATCAAGTACTGAGATGAGACTTGCTTAGCTATATGAAAGAGAAAAGAAGATGAGCACACTTTGGAGTGGTAATACACTCTTTAATCCATTCAACAAACCAAAGAAAGCTCACAATGCAAAATATTATAAGTACAAAATTCTGAGTCAAATATCCTCAAATCTGTCTAAATAGTATTTCTAAGAGATATACTATTGCGATGATAATGTTTAACTATCTCATTAGCTTATATAATGCTATGATAATGCAAGAGGTCTTTTTATTATAAACTGAGGGTATCATAACAATATCTTTTTTGTTGGGAGTGGAGGTACTTCAAATGCCACCAAACCTCCTATACTTGATGCATCATAATATGAATACCTACTAAAACTCAGTAAAAAGAAAAAGTATCCATTAGTCAATTTTTAGGTAGTCAGACTCAATTTTATTTAAAATTTTATCTAATTTGAAATTGAAATTGAATCAAACGATTTTGATCTCAGTTGAAGAACTATATTCCAAACTTAAAACTATCATTTTTTTATTTTAAAAATAATTCTTCAATTAGTTATTTATTATAAAGTCATCATTTATAAGGGGGATATATAAATTTTTTTATAATTATAATAGGTTTTAGATATTAGGAACTTGAATTGAATCTCTAGAATTGAATTTCAATTTGGTTTAAAATCATCGAACTATTGACCCAATTTGATTCCGATTCTTATTTACTTGTGGGTCTAACTCCAATGGATATAACTTATATTATTTATCTCCTATACATCCTGAAATCTTAATGGATTTGCTCCATTTTACTATATCTATGCATTAACTGAAGAGATTATTGCTGCTAAGCATCTTCATCTATTACCTCAAATATATAATATATTATAGATTTTTTCTCGAATAAAATCAACCTTTGCAAAAAAAAAAAAAAGACTTTTCTAATGATGACTAGGTTAAGAATCGCCATGATCTAACCTACGTACATACGTCGACTATCCTTTTTGTTTATATAAGCAAAAATTTAATTGCATGCTCTTTTATGATACAAATTTAAAGAAATATAATATAATATGATACAAACTTAAAAGGAATAATAATCTAGAATTTATCTATCTAGAAATTTAACAAAAACTTATCCACAATAATTAATAGAGATTCTTATAGGATACATATTTGTACCCAATTAGAGATTCAATAGAACTCTTATTCTTCTTCTTTTAAGTTTGTATACATAATATAGAATGCATGATCAATCAAACATCTTTTTTTATATAGTTCAAGAACTATATTCCAAACTTAAACTATCTTTTTTTTTTAAATACTTTTTTAATTAGTTATTTATTATAAATTCATCATTTATAGGGGGGATATTCATATTTTTTTATAATTCTAATTGGTTCAGAATCGATGATTTCAATTTTAGTTCTAAATATGAGGAACTTCAATTGAATCTTTAGAATTGAAATTCTATTTGGTTTGAAATTATTGGAGTGTTGACCCAATTCGATTCCAATTCTTAATTAGTTGTGGATCAACTCCAACGGATATAACTTAAGACAAATGTATTATTTTTCTCCTATACATCCTAAAATCTCAATCGATTTGCTCCATTCAGATTTGCTGCATCTATGCATTAACTATAAAGATTTACTGGATTGCTACTAAGCATCTCCTTCGGCGACCTCAAATTATAATGTTTTCCTCAAATAAATGTCTTTCCTAATGATGACTGAGCTAAGAATCGAGGTGATCTAACCTACGTACATCAACTACTCTTTATATTCATATAAGTGAAAAATTAATTGCATGCTCTTTTATCTCATATATCAAGATAATTTACCTTTAGATCAAGATTGATATCTCTTATATAATATATGTTAGGATCGAGAGCACTAAGAGGGGGGGGGGGTGAATTAGTGCAGCGGAAATCTTACAGCGATTAAAAACCAAAAGCTGCGTTCGTTCAATAAAAGCTATTATGATGCAAAAGCTAATTCTCAGTTTGTATCTAAGTGCAGTTTGCGTCTAAGCGCAGATTGCGTCTAAGCGCAGTTTGCGTCTAAACACAGTTTGCGTCTAAGCGCAGTTTGCGTCTAAGCGCAGTTTGCGTCTAAACACAGTTTGCGTCTAAGTGTTGAAACTCGTTCGTAAAATTGTAGAGGACAGTTTGCAGTTATCAATAGGATCAAAATGTAAGTGTAAACTGCAAAGAAACTCTTTCGTAAAAGCACGGAAGACAGTTCTGCAGAATCAAACGTAAACGTAAACTGTAATGTACGAAAATACGAATTTACGTCTGAATGCAGATTCGGAAGAACAGCACTTAGAACTTGTTCGTGAGAGCGCAGAGAGCAGTAGTAATGGAGGAGGTTTGCAGTAATGATAAAGTGCTAAAAAATAAACGCAAACCAGAGATTTAGAGTGGTTCGGTCAGCCTTGACCTACTCCACTTTTGGCTTCCTCCACCGACGAGGTTGCCGACGTCAACTAGGGGCCTTCCTTCAATAGGCGAAGGCCAAACTTCCCTTTTACAGTTTTTCTCCTTTTGACAGGCTCAGGAGACAACCTTTACAGACCTTTCTCTCCTCACTTTACAACTGAAAACTTGAAGAACAGAAGGAGGAGACTTAAAGGCTTTACAACACTTTTGAGCTCTTAGAATCACAGAAAAGATCAAGATTTCGGTGTAGGTCTGTATCTTTTCAGTGCTGAATGGGTGGGGTATTTATAGGCCCCAACCCAATTCAAATTTCGAGCTCAAAACGATCAAATCCCGGAATTCCGGGATCAGGCGGTTGCACCTCTTGACTGGAGAGGTGGCACCGCCTGGCAGAGCTCGAAGTCTGAGCTCAGGCGGTTGCACCTCTCGACTGGAGAGGTGGCACCGCCTGGCAGAGCTCGAAGACTGAGCTCGGACGGTTCCACCTTCTCTGTCAGGGGTGGTTGCACCTTCCTGCCAGAGCTCGAAGACCGAGCTCAGGCGGTGCATCTCCTGACCAGAGAAGTTTCTCTTCTCTGCCAGAGGTGGTTGCACCTCTCTGCCAGAGGTGGTTGCACCTCTCTGCCAGAGGTGGTTGCACCACTCTACCAGAGCTCGAAGACCGAGCTCAGGCGGTGCATCTCCTGTCCAGAGAGGTTGCAGCTCTCTGCTAGAGCTCGAAGACCGAGCTCGGTGGTTGCATCGCCTGCCAGAGCTCGGAACTTGAGCTCTGGCGGTGCTACCTCTCGACAGAGGAGGTTGCACCGCCCAGTCTCGCTTGGAGACTGAGCCCTGGGCGGTTGCACCTCTTGGCTGGGGCGGTTGCACCGCCCAGTCTCGCTGGGAGACTTAGCCTGGGCAGTGGCACCTCCCTGCCTGGGCGGTTGCACCTCCCACAGCTACTTGGGTTCAAATGGGTTGAACCATTCGACCCAACTTGAGTTCTTCAGGGGCCCAATTGCCCCAGGATTAAGCTAATGGGATCACCTCCCATTTCTAACTTAATCACCGTGCTAACTACGATTAAATCTAAGACAATTTCTGCAGCTTTGCTTCGGTACGTCAATCGCTTCTTCCGGCGAGTTTCCGGCGAACTTCCGTCGATCATCCGATGAACCCTCGGTGATGCTTCTGCGGACTTCCGGCAAACTCCTGGACTTTGCGACGATCCACTTGGCGAGTTCCGACGAGCTTCGCTTGGCAAGCTTCTGGACTTCTCGGATCTGTTCTCGCAGAACCTCCGACGACCGTCCGTACTTCCGTCGAACTCTCGAACTCCCAACGTGATCATGAACTTGACTCCGGCGCAACTCCTGCTGCTTGTCTATCTTTCATCGTAGTTAATCCTGCACACTTAAAACAAAACTTCGATCGAGACAATTAATCCTAAGCAATTAACCAAGTTGTCCGGCATGTCATTGGTCCCTCGACGCTTCGTCTGATTCTTCGGCGCATCGTCCTCTCCTGCGGCCTATTGCCCAATCGGCCAGTTGACTCCGCAACTCCGATATCCTTGGCACAATACCCGCTCTACTTGGCCCGATGCCCGAGTCCACGGCCCGAAGCCTTCTGTCGATACGTCGACCGATCCACCGGCCCGACGTCCAATCTTCTGACATGTTCCTCCGGCACAACATGATTTTCCTGCTTTAATTGTCTCATCCTGATCAAAGCATCCTGCGTCACTCAAAACGCAGATTAAATCATAAACATATATCAAGTAGTTTCATCATCAAAATACGAGATTCAACAATCTCCCCCTTTTTGATGATGACAACCACTTGATGACGGAGTTAAACTTAACTCCCGGAGTTTAAACAAACTCCCCCTATCAATATGCCATATTGATAGAACCTTGAATTCAACCTGAATTCAAGTCATTGCAATATTCATCATGAATACTTGCAACACGTCAACATGAACATATGCATAAACTTATGCATCACATGTCATGTCATCAACATACTTCTCCCCCTTTGTCATCAACAAAAAGGAGAAGTACCACAATCAAGTGTTTGTGATATTGGTTCAATTCATTGCATGAAAAACATAGTATCAAGTTTTATCATAATGCAATCTTTGGTGCTAGAAGATTTAGCAAGTATTTCATCATGCTTAGAACATTCATGCTATCAAGTTTTAGATATGCAAGTTTTATAGCATATAAGATAGCAAGTTCTACATCATGTAAGCTAGCAAATTAGAGATGTTCAAGAAGGCAACTCTTGCTTCTTGAAAATTTTGCTCACTTTGTTAGATGCGCAAGTTAGCATTTTTGCCTCTTTTGAGATAGCAACTTTTTGCTTCTCTTTAGACCAACAAGCTAGCAATTTTTACGATATACAAGTTTCACAATATATAAGCTAGCAAAAATTTCGAAAGCAAATACAAGATAGCTTTCTTGTGTAAGCTCATGATTCTTGCTTCCTATTGCAATGTGCAAATTGCAAGTTTTGCTTCAACTAAGATATTCAAGATAGTGATGTTCAAGAAGACAATTTTTCTTCTTGAAATGAGCAAGTTAGCAATCTTTGCTACTTAAGATAGGCAAGCAAGCAGTCAAGTTTTTGCATCTTCTTGACTTGTACAAGCTAGCTATCTCCCCCTTTGTCATTGTAAAAAAGGAAGAGAGAATACAGTTTTGTACTTCTTTTTTCCTTTTACAACGATTTCAAAATCATGACAAAGGATGAATAATCAAGTTATGAATGTCAAGACAATTTTTCATCATGAATATTTTATCATTGCATGCATCATTATCATAAGTTGAAGTATTACATGCATGATATCATATCACCATTCATAATTACATTAATGTTTCAATATAGCAATTTCTTCTCAAAATGTGTAACTTGGCACTCATAGCATTTTAGATCATGATTTACATCATATGCAATACATCACATCATAATTAGAAAGCAAGTATTGCATGCATAATTGCACATCATAAATGTTTCATATCATGATGGTATCAATTTTGTCAAATTATATCCTACCATGCATGATCAAAACTTCTCCCCATTTTATCATTGAAAACAAGAAGAAAGTAGGGGGTAGAGCATAAAAGTATTAAATATTTTAATCATTTCAAGGCATCATAGATCAAGTTATGATTCGTGATTCATCATAAAGCAAGTTAGTTTTCAATCATCACATAAGGCATTTAAGGAATTTTTGAAACATAGGAGAATGATTAATTTAAGCATACAATGTTTCAATCCAATTCAAGTCATGAATATCAATGCTTTCATATTGTGAGTATCAATTCATGAATACCACAGGATATTATTTGTGACTTCAATTTTGCAAGATCAAGATTATGATTCAAATCAAATCATTAACTTGAAATTCATAATCAAGTCATTAAAATTAATTTCGAGATTCACAAAATATCATGAAATCATTAATCTCGATCAGATGGGAAAAGCATTTTCTTTTTAAGTGATTCTTTTAACGCATCATAAAAAAAAACTCATTCATAATTCAAGTGATTTACAAGATATCATAAATGAATTTATCACTTGTATTTCATCAAAATCGAGAACTCTAGAGATAGAAAATGATTGAAGCATTTAACATGATTGATGCATGATTCATATTTAAAGTGTATCTTATATCGTAAATACGAATCAAGCATTTGTCAAATCTGAAATCATCCTCAAAATTACATTCAATAAATTCATGTATGACAAGCATAGATTTATCAATAAGATAGAGGATTACATTTCAAGTGTTCATCAATTGTAGCATTTCATCATGTGGTAAGATATCAATGCGTAAAACTGTGAAGCAAGATTTTGTTTGATATCTTGATACAGGGCATATAGCAATGATAGCAATCATATATTTCTTGGTGATGCAAGCATGGGATAATAATAGCATAGTGTTTATAGCATCAATTCATATATTTCTCCCCTTTTTTAAGTGTTTCATCTTAAGTGATCGATTTCATGTTAGCATGCCTTTTCATTTATGTCAAATGAAAACATGCATCAACGTTTAGGATCGTAAAATGAATTTCATCATAAAACCATCAATCACAAAAATCATCATGTATATCTCATGCATGAAATTGTCAATCGAAATATTTAATTTCATCATTATGCATTTCTTCAAATCAAACATGATCTTTAATCAAAATCGAGAAATAACAATGGAAATTAACGTAATGCACATTATTACTTCTTAACCATGATTTCATATTTTCAATCAAGATCATTTTATTTGTTTATCATAAAATATGCAATATTATCATTTTTGAAATTACTTAGTATGATCATAATAATTTTTTTTTTTTTAACATGTAATTTTTAAGAAAATTAATTCTAAACTAAAAGGGAAAGATACATCATGAAAGCATCAAGTAATTTCAAAATAAATTAGGGGGATTTCGATTACCTCATCATTGTAGGCTGTTAAGGCGTAGTTTGCCGCCTTGCTTTTGTTGACTTTCTCTTCTTCGGAGGAGCTCGATTCATCCCAGTTTTTGTTCTTCTTCTTGCGTTTAAAGCAAGTAGTTTGATTCTTTTTGCTTTTTAATTTTCGTTTCATTTGTAGTTTAAGTTCACCATCACTTGAGCTTATGCTCGAGTGGTCTTCAAATGTTCTATGTCCCAAATCCTTCCTGTTCTTTGGAAGGTGGTTCTCAAGTTCTTCACGTGCATTGCACGTCATTTCATATGTGATCAATGAACCAATTAGTTCTTCAAGTGGAAATTGGTTCAAGTTTTTCGATTCTTGAATAGCAGTTACTTTTGAATCCCAAGTTTTAGAAAGTGAGCGCAAAACTTTGTTAACGAGTTCAAAATCCGAAAAGCTTTTACCAAGTGAATTTAAACCATTGACGACATCCGTAAAACGGGTGTACATGTCAACAATGGTTTCGCTTGGTTTCATATGAAAAAGCTCGAAATCATGCAGTAAAATATTAACTTTCGAGTCTTTGACTCTACTAGTTCCCTCATGCGTGATTTCAAGAGTGCGCCAAATATCGAAAGCCGTTTCGCACAAAGAAACCCGATTGAACTCATTTTTGTCCAAAGCGCAAAATAAGGCATTCATAGCCTTTGCGTTTAAAGAAAAATACTTCTTCTCTAAATCCGACCATTCGTTCGTCGGTTTAGAGGGAAGTTGAAAACCATTTTCAACGATATTCCATAAATCCAGATTTAGAGAAATCAAGAAAACTCTCATTCGAGTTTTCCAGTAAGTGTAGTCCAATCCGTTAAAGAACGGTGGACGAAAGACCGAAAAGCCCTCTTGAAGAGCCATTTCTCTCGGGTGTAAATCCGAAATGAGAGATACCCCGCTCTGATACCAATTGTTAGGATCGAGAGCACTAAGAGGGGGGGGGGGGGTGAATTAGTGCAGCGGAAATCTTACAGCGATTAAAAACCAAAAGCTGCGTTCGTTCAATAAAAGCTATTATGATGCAAAAGCTAATTCTCAGTTTGTATCTAAGTGCAGTTTGCGTCTAAGCGCAGATTGCGTCTAAGCGCAGTTTGCGTCTAAACACAGTTTGCGTCTAAGCGCAGTTTGCGTCTAAGCGCAGTTTGCGTCTAAACACAGTTTGCGTCTAAGTGTTGAAACTCGTTCGTAAAATTGTAGAGGACAGTTTGCAGTTATCAATAGGATCAAAATGTAAGTGTAAACTGCAAAGAAACTCTTTCGTAAAAGCACGGAAGACAGTTCTGCAGAATCAAACGTAAACGTAAACTGTAATGTACGAAAATACGAATTTACGTCTGAATGCAGATTCGGAAGAACAGCACTTAGAACTTGTTCGTGAGAGCGCAGAGAACAGTAGTAATGGAGGAGGTTTGCAGTAATGATAAAGTGCTAAAAAATAAACGCAAACCAGAGATTTAGAGTGGTTCGGTCAGCCTTGACCTACTCCACTTTTGGCTTCCTCCACCGACGAGGTTGCCGACGTCAACTAGGGGCCTTCCTTCAATAGGCGAAGACCAAACTTCCCTTTTACAGTTTCTCTCCTTTTGACAGGCTCAGGAGACAACCTTTACAGACCTTTCTCTCCTCACTTTACAACTGAAAACTTGAAGAACAGAAGGAAGAGACTTAAAGGCTTTACAACACTTTTGAGCTCTTAGAATCACAGAAAAGATCAAGATTTCGGTGTAGGTCTGTATCTTTTCAGTGCTGAATGGGTGGGGTATTTATAGGCCCCAACCCAATTCAAATTTCGAGCTCAAAACGATCAAATCCCGGAATTCCGGGATCAGGCGGTTGCACCTCTTGACTGGAGAGGTGGCACCGCCTGGCAGAGCTCGAAGTCTGAGCTCAGGCGGTTGCACCTCTCGACTGGAGAGGTGGCACCGCCTGGCAGAGCTCGAAGACTGAGCTCGGACGGTTCCACCTTCTCTGTCAGGGGTGGTTGCACCTTCCTGCCAGAGCTCGAAGACCGAGCTCAGGCGGTGCATCTCCTGACCAGAGAAGTTTCTCTTCTCTGCCAGAGGTGGTTGCACCTCTCTGCCAGAGGTGGTTGCACCACTCTGCCAAAGCTCGAAGACCGAGCTCAGGCGGTGCATCTCCTGTCCAGAGAGGTTGCACCTCTCTGCTAGAGCTCGAAGACCGAGCTCGGTGGTTGCATCGCCTGCCAGAGCTCGGAACTTGAGCTCTGGCGGTGCTACCTCTCGACAGAGGAGGTTGCACCGCCCAGTCTCGCTTGGAGACTGAGCCCTGGGCGATTGCACCTCTTGGCTGGGGCGGTTGCACCGCCCAGTCTCGCTGGGAGACTTAGCCTGGGCGGTGGCACCTCCCTGCCTGGGCGGTTGCACCTCCCACAGCTACTTGGGTTCGAATGGGTTGAACCATTCGACCCAACTTGAGTTCTTCAGGGGCCCAATTGCCCCAGGATTAAGCTAATGGGATCACCTCCCATTTCTAACTTAATCACCGTGCTAACTACGATTAAATCTAAGACAATTTCTGCAGCTTTGCTTCGGTACGTCAATCGCTTCTTCCGGCGAGTTTCCGGCGAACTTCCGTCGATCATCCGATGAACCCTCGGTGATGCTTCTGCGGACTTCCGGCAAACTCCTGGACTTTGCGACGATCCACTTGGCGAGTTCCGACGAGCTTCGCTTGGCAAGCTTCTGGACTTCTCGGATCTGTTCTCGCAGAACCTCCGACGACCGTCCGTACTTCCGTCGAACTCTCGAACTCCCAACGTGATCATGAACTTGACTCCGGCGCAACTCCTGCTGCTTGTCTATCTTTCATCGTAGTTAATCCTGCACACTTAAAACAAAACTTCGATCGAGACAATTAATCCTAAGCAATTAACCAAGTTGTCCGGCATGTCATTAGTCCCTCGACGCTTCGTCTGATTCTTCGGCGCATCGTCCTCTCCTGCGGCCTATTGCCCAATCGGCCAGTTGACTCCGCAACTCCGATATCCTTGGCACAATACCCGCTCTACTTGGCCCGATGCCCGAGTCCACGGCCCGAAGCCTTCTGTCGATACGTCGACCGATCCACCGGCCCGACGTCCAATCTTCTGACATGTTCCTCCGGCACAACATGATTTTCCTGCTTTAATTGTCTCATCCTGATCAAAGCATCCTGCGTCACTCAAAACGCAGATTAAATCATAAACATATATCAAGTAGTTTCATCATCAAAATACGAGATTCAACAATATAATATAATACAAACTTAGGAATAATAATCTATAAGTTATCTATTTAGAAATTTAACAAAAAAGTTATCCATAATAATTTATGAAGATTCTCCTGAGAAATGTATTTGTACTCATTTATGTTAAATCTCAAACGATGAAACTAAATGATAGCGTTTATGATTTAATATGTATTTTGTGTAACACAAGATTAGCTTCAATCATGAAGAGATAATTAAAGCTGGAAGAATCAATGTTGGGCCGGAGTGGAACATGTCAGAAGATTGAACGTCGAGCCGGAGAATCGATCGACGTGTCGGTAGAAGGCTTCGTGTCATGACTTCGGGCATCGGGCATAAAAGAGCAGACATTGCGCCAAGGAGATCGGAGTTACGAAGATCAATAAGCCGATTAGGCAAAAGGCCCCAAAAAAGGACGATACGTTGAAGGATTAGACGAAGCACTGATGAACGAATGACATGTCGGACAATATGTGATTAATGCTTTGCAATAATTGAATAGTTTTAGTTGTAATTAATTTGGTTTAAAATATAATTAAGCCAACTCAATTATGGGTCAATTGGACCTACGTTGGGGCTATTTTGGGCCAAGAGAAAGACCAATTTAGTAATCTAAAAGTTGGGTCAAGCGATGGCACCCATAAAAGCTCAATCTGCAAGACATAATCTCCGAGATAGTGTCAAGCAATGGTACAACCTAGTGTCAAGCAATGATACCACCAGATTGGACGGTGGTATTACCTAGTCTCATTGCTACAAGCGGTGGTACCGCCCAACATAGGTGGTGGTATCGCCAGAACCCGAGAAACCCAATATGAGACTTTTTTGGCTCCATTTTTAAAGTCATTTGGGGTCTATAAATACCCCAGATATTTTTGCTTGGCAAATGCATGAAATTGAGTTGAAAAATATGGAAAGAATCCTTATGAAAAAATTAGAAACTCCCTTAGGATTTATAGTCATCTACTCCAGTTAGAAGTTTTCTAAAAGAGGAGTGGGGTCTAAAAGAGAAGTGTAAAGGTCCTCTCCTAAGCCTACGAAAAGGAGAAAGAGTTATAAAGGTAATTGATTTTCGCCCATTGAAAGAATATCGGTAGTGAAAACTGGTGGCCTCAAGTAAAGAGGAATTAGGAGTGGATGTAGGTTACGACAACCGAACCACTATAAAACTTAGTTTGTATTTTTTTATATTTTTTATTTATATTACAAACTGATTTACTTGCTTATTACTTTCACTATGCTTATGAATATACTTTCAAGTCAAGCATATTTTCGATATGAGCTATTATCGAACGAGATTTTCGAATCGTTACAGTTTTTATATAAGCACTAATTCCCTCCCGCCCCTCTTAGTATCGACTTGATCCTAACAGTTTGTATCAAAGCTATGTTACTCTCAATTTGGTTTAAAACCCAAGAGAGATAGTTTTTATCGGTAATCAAAAGGGTAATTCTATCACACATCCTCCCATGTTCAATGGAACGAATTATAAGAAAACTAGAATGAAGATTTTTTTAATTTCTATTGATTTCGAGTTATGGAATATCATTAAAAATATATTTCAAAAATCTTCTTTTCCAAATGGAATGATTTGAAGAAAATGACTTTCTTTTTTAATGCCAAAGTTACGAATACTTTGTTTTGTGCTTTGCATAAAAATGAATTCAATCGAGTTTCTATTTGCGAAATGGCTTATGAGATTTGGCACACACTTAAAATCACACACAAAGGTACTAGTAAAGTTAAAGAGTCTAAAATAAATATTTTGATGCATAATTTTGAATTGTTTCGAATGAAGCCAAGCAAAAGTATTATTAACAAACCCATTTTATGGATGTCATCAATCATTTGAAAGCACTTGGTAAAATTTTTTTGAATCTTAAACTTATTAATAAAATTTTATGTTCTCTTCCTAAAAATTAGGATCCGAAAGTAACTGCAATACAAAAAGTGAAGGACTTAAATAATTTTTCGCTCCAAGAACTTATTGGGTCTTTGATGACCTATGAAATAATTTATATTGAACATGATGAATATGAGAATTACCTTCTAAAGAACATAAAGGATTTAACACTTCGAACAATAGAATACAACTTGAGTGATAACTTAAGTGATGATGATGACTTTGAACTTCCTCCTATAAAATTTAAAAAGTTTATAAAATAATAATTAAAAATAAAAATAAACTAAAAAAATGACAAAACAATTTACTACGAATGCAATCGGCTGGGGCATTTCAAAAGTGAATATTCACAACTAAAGAAGAAAGTACTAGCAAGAATCCTCATTGTCTAAGGCGATAGTGGAGGATGAAATGAGTGCATTCCAAGACAAGATTACGAACTAAGCTTTGATGGCTTTAGACAATGAGGTAAGTGACTCAACCAAAACCCCTTTACTTTACTATGAAATTACTTGATGCTTTTCATGAGTTATTTATTAATTAATATATAAAAAATAAAAAAAACAAAAGAGGGATCATGCTTCTCTTTCTAGTGATTTTGAAATTAAAAAAAAAATTAATTAATGAGCATGACTATTGCATGTTAATTCTTTGCACTAAGTATGAAAAGTTAGATTCACTTAATTATTTTTCTTGAAAATGACTCTATCCCCAAAAATTTATTAAAATTTTTAACAAGAGATCCTAAGAAATTAATAAATCTATCTATGTCATTTTAAATTTCTTGAAAGTGATTTTGATGCTTTAATTATTTAAATTTGAATAAGTTTTTATGATTTTGATTCCTCGAAATTATAACTTGAAATCTTTTATGAATCAAGATATTTTATTATGTGTTCTCGAAGATATTTTTTTATGAATCATGATTTTTTGAATTATAACTTAAGATTTTTTTTAATATATAAATCATGATCTCGACAACTTAGAGATTTCTTATCGTGCTGCAGCCCCACTAGAGTAACAACACGATCTCTCTATTGAATCCTTTCTCTCGAGTGAAAATGGACCTTCCAGCACTCTGCCATACCGGCATAAGGTTCCTTTACGTGTCTTCGTCTACGGCGAACCCCGGCTGCATCCTCCTCGCAAGTCATGAACACAATATCCATATTTGGAGGCCAGGAGACAAGTTTTGGACCGTCGAATACAGTATCTTTGTCAAATATTTCAAGTCAGTCGTCAGTTTTCAGGGGAGGTTCTATGCGTTACATTGCCAGAGCGGGCACTTTACTTAGTTTTCAGATGCTTCCTCTTCGGGTTGTACGTGCCACCTCCCATAGATAGGTATCAAGCATACGACGGAGACATGTTCCTGGTTGAGTCTCAGGGAAATATATCGCTGGTCTGCATTCGTAAACCCTGGCATGTCGACCTGTTCCGACTCGATCTGAGAACAAGGCTTGGATCAAGATCGACAGCCTGGATGATGAAGCACTGTTCCTAAATGATGATCATATGATCTCGGTTTCGGCTCCTGAAGTGGAGTGTCGTGGTAACTATATATACTCTACTGATGCATGGTCAAATTACGCGGCCTACGTTTACCACATAGAGAATCGTAGCATCAGAAGCGTCGTGAGAATGGGTGAGCGACGTCGCCGTCCCCGCAAGCACCGGGTCTGGATCACCCCAAGTTTGAGTTGAAAGGAAATAGAACTGTGAATTTGATTTTAGTCTTGTTTTTTCGTTTCTCACAGAAACTTCATCTCTAGTATATGGTAGAGATTCTGATGTTTGCAAATACGTGCAACCATTGTCATGTGAATATACAAATGACAAGTTAATGAAAATGCAACTCATGCACAGTGTACATGTAAGATACAGGTTATTGAATTTTATACTATTTTTCCTGAGTGCGTTTCGGAAATTATCTTTTTTTTTTTTTTTTTTTGCTTTTTAGACACTAAAATATGAAATTGCTAAGGCATTTCTGTTCTGCATTCAACGCAAATTGGGTTGGATGGTGCGATGCATATATCTTAGTTGCTTTGAACCATTCGAGTGGCTTATGGCTGGAATATGGGATTAGTTTATTATCTATGGTAAGATGATTGCATGCCTATATTTAAGAAATAAATAAATAAATAAATAATAAAAATAAGATTTGTGTCTAAAATCTTACGATTTATTATCAAACTCTCTACCAACTAAGGTAGCTAATAGTTTTTAGATTCTTTATTTCTGAACTAACCATATTACTGATCAATGCGAGTTCAGATCTGTCTCTTATCACTGGTTCTTTCTTGCATGGTGGTTGGCAAGTCAAATTGGCGTTGACATTGTTGCATTAACAATGGTGGTACCCAAGTCAAACTGGCGTTAACAGTGCTGCATTAACAACGATCCAACGTCCACAATAATGTAAGATCAAGCCTGATTTCATCGTGCTCAACGGTATCAGCATTAGCATCAAAACTTTTCCGAGAATTGATGAGTTATTCAAGGACAATGTTGACGCAAAGAGACTAATGTTTCAAAACCCCAAGTGCTGAAGTGTGTTTGGAGAACCTTAATTTTTTTAGTTTATCTTTCAGATTTTCATCATATTTTTCTATGGGTTTTGGAAATTGTTGCTTTTTTTTCTTTTTAAGCCCTTATCAGACTGTAAAAAATACACATAACTGCTGTTCATGGCCCATGCATTTTTGTACCAGCTTCAGGATTAATAATAATTAATTTGTTTTAACATGATAGCTGAATTTATTTGTACCTCAAGCACTCTAATATCCTGCTTTATCCATATGGTCTTTCTTTTTCTTGCTTCTCCTTTTTTGCAGAGATATATATGGCTCCAAAGAGGGAGGAAAGCCAACGTTAGGTTAGGAAAAGATAGACAAGAAGCCATCGTCGTTAAGAATTGATATCTGCAAATGACATGAAGAAACGTTAGCGCCTTTGAATGACTAGCTTGCATTTTATGAAAAGCAATGCACCTTTCTCAATCTGTAGTCAAAACAAAATGAACAGCAGCCTCAAGATATGTTTAAATAGTTGCATTCTGCTTAATAAAACGGAAAACAGTCAGGATGAGACTGGTCACATTTAGGAGCATAGAGGAAGATGTGTAGATAAATGAAGATGAGTTTATATCTTCGTACATGAACAATACAGTAAGATGTATACTCGATCCAACACATAGGACTGCAGTGGCTAGTTCTCGGAATCGAGAGTGCTCTTGCATAGCCTCACCTCTTAATTCTTTGATCACCGAATTGTTTCCCGGTTTGACTTTTGTGGCAGTGAGATGAGAATTTTAATGCACCTGGAGAATGAAGTTTTCAATTTTAATGTCACAGATTGTCTGCCCTGCATTTATTTCCGAGTAGAGTTTGTGTCAAAGGGTCAATAACACCAGATGTTGGAGCCGGTGGCCGAGGTGTGCCAGCACCACTTGTAACGAAGTCGTCCGTGCTAAACGCACAGATCCGATCCCACTGGACCTCCGCTAAAGATTAAGCTAAGGATTTCAAGTAAAATTTACAACAGTTAAACAGCAAAGACTAAACGAAGAATGATGTCTTAAGGATACGTGATGTCTTCCACATATCTGTAATGCTGACTCCAGACTCTGATAGAAGCCAGTAATCAGCATCAGTCTGCAAAATAGAAACAATCATCTTCATAAAAGCAGATTCGTTCAACTCAAATATGCACTTACGGGCTATAAGAACAAAGCTGCTAATGGCTTGCTTATCTTACTCTTTTAACAGGTACAATAAATAAAGATATAGGGCCGACTACCAAAATATAGAAGAGTCAGATCATTCAGACATCAGAGGAAAGTTCCATATGGTGGGTGGACATTTACTTAAATCTCCATTATAAGCTGTCCCTCACAGGTATAACTTATATTAATCGGGTTAAGGTTTGTATACTCAGTAGCTGAACTTACGTCAACATCACAAGGAACAATCTTCATCATACCACCACCAGCATCCTGTGAGGAACTTATGTCAGGGCATGCCCTCTGACAATCTTGATCCTTAAATTCCGTTTCCTTTCTTCTGCTCTCTTCTGTGGCAATCGCCAACATGGAGTTCTCAACAGTCTGTGAATCTGCCATGGGATTGAGCCTCAAAGGTGTCTCAATACGGTTCATCTCCTCAAATTTCTCCTCAAATTGACTAGCAACAAGGAAAAACAAGACAAAGGGATAAACAAAAGGGACAAAGAGAAGAGCATAATTCAAGTACTTGTCCATCAAGCCTAATGTTCAAAGTGACAACTGAAAAGGCATTATTACCTAACAAGGTAAACATCTATTGGACCCATTGTGCTTCTTAGGACAATTCTGTATCTCCTTTGTGGATATTCACCAGCCTGCATGTGGAGGAAGAATTTCTAGTTAATTTATGAAATAAAAAACTGAAACAACTTGGTCCAAAACTTAGCCGCTTTGCACCTCATCAGGATCTGGAACTTCCAGTGTAGTACCATGAGGTGCCTTTATTGCTATAAGTGTTTCATTCTGCGTACAAGAGGCACGAATATCAGGTAATGTTACTCATAACAGAGTAGCAGACAATATATATTTGCTAAATTCTAAGGAAACAAGGAAACAGAGAAAAACCTGAAAACAAGGAAGACCTTTGATGTCATCTTCAGTCACATAAAGCCACCTGAATCCACAAATGTTGTAGAAGATGGTTAGCTACATATGTAGGATGTAAATGCACAAAAAAAAAGCACTTACCTCTGGTTTCTTTCATCTTCAGAAAACACCCGTAATCTTTCTTGTATTTTGCTGTGAAATACAATTCAGAATATTTGGTAAGATATTTCACATCAATAGTTTATCAGGCCTACTAAATCCAACCTGATACGGTCATCCAATCCATGCTCTTGCAATGCAAGTTTTTTAATTTCTGCCTGAAGAGAATACAAATAAGAGAATCCAGGTGAGCTCATTTTCAAAATCTAGACTCAGTTTAGACATAGACCGAGAGGAGTGGATTTTGTTTATGGCAAGGAAAAAACATGTCTGGCACCTGTAGTACTGAAAGATCGTCATCAACCTCCCCTGGCCTCGCATTATCTAATCCCCTGTCGTGCAATGATCTATGAGTGATGTACCATGTAAATTGTTCCTCATATTGGGAGAAGCCAAGATCATTTCATTAAGAAAAAAAAAAGGAGAAATTTCCAAGAGGAAACAGATGAATTACTTCCAACAGATTTTGTTCTTGAGTTTCTTTTCTATCAGTCCAATCCCTTCAAGGACATTAGTGATGTCATATATCCGCCTCTTTTGCACCTAGACAATAGCATTACTCTAACTTGTGTCTCTAAGTACAGATAAACATAAAGAGTTATTTAAAATAGTAGTAATCCGTAATACCTCAAGTGTTTCTGCAGCATTATTCAAATCAAGGATGCCATCTTGTGCTTGTTTAAGCAAACTGATAAACCTTTTAGTCAAGAGTCCTGAAAATGTAGTTGCAAAATGCAATATGTCAGAAACAAAAGCAGAAAGAATTCCAAATTAATCACTTAAGCTTCAAGCTTTTCCAGACAGAATTCAAATTAACCATGACTTTGTTCACCTAGAGAACTATCGTAACGACAAGTACCAACAGGAGTGAGAACATTGCCCGAGGCTGAACCTGCATGGACCCAAATCATAGAGATTAAACCAAGATATTTAATTGGAAATATCATTGTCATAGCTTGATGGTCTGACTAGTCTAAGAACAACATTAACTTCTTAACCAGTTACCAGATAGGTTTATGTATAATAGTAACAGCATTAATATGTTTTTATGGTATTTAAATGATGAATCTACTCACCAACAGTTGACATAGGGGTCTGAGGTCCAGACTTATTGTACTTTGCTACCTTGGATCTGCCATTTGTTTTTCCTCCCTTTCCTGTTACCGGTGTGAGAAGAGGATTATTAGCTCCAGCATAACCAGGACTAGTCTTCAACTCGCTTGACACTGCAGCCTCATTATCCTTGTTTTCAGGCTTCTGCTTTGACTAAAATGTGAAATATCATTCAACTAGAGTCACAACTTCAAAAATAAACAATATTTATAGCCTATAGACATCTTATCGAATTTGATGGCAAAAAATCTCATAATATAATTAGGTTCCACCATAGGTGACAACTCACACACATTAATATTGAGATTTCTTACATAATAATGCAAAGGACAAACACAAATTTATTTCAAAACAATAAGCATGATATTCTCTTCCTCAGCACAGATGGTGCAGTTAAGTGCCTGCAATTATAATTATTGAATTACTGAATTCTGTTATAAGAAGAAAGTCCTTGCAATTGGGGCCTCCTATATTTCTCCTTAAATATATGCTGCACAATGGTCAGAATGTCATATCTTTCCTGGAACTAAAAACAAGATTTCTTACTTGACTAATATAAACACAGAGTCTAAACTTTTATAGGATTTCTATAAGAACTTCACTACAACCTAGTTCTTTACCACAGGCACGATAGGCAAAAAGAGATGAACCACTAAAACCAACCGATCAAGTTTCTCTACCCAAAACTACTAGAGACATCTTCTAATCCATCCAAGAGCAAATCTAGAAATCCTATCCAGAACAAATATTACTTCCACAATCTTAAAATTTGGTTGAACAAAGAATTCTCTCAAACAAAATTTAAAATGCTTAAGCATAACTTTATAGTTATACATTATAACATCCTTCTCCGCATGTGAACTGATTCTAAAGTTCAAGTCAAATGACCTTGAATCCCTACACTACTCCAATCAAGAGTAAACTTTATGTCAGATTGTTTGTTTCAAGCCACTCTTGCTGGAGTGTTTAATATCAAGCCATGGTACTACGGTAATTACTAAACCAGAGCAGCCTCACTTTTAGGTAAACTTTAATTAAACCTACTCCATCTCAGGAAAAAAAGAAGGGTAGCTACCCTATTCCTACCCATACGTAAACAGTCAAAATAACAGTAGACTCTAAAACGAGTGAATAATATCTACAAGTGATTCTTCTGGAAGATGAAACAGGATGCCTTCAGCTGTCCAATTATTTTACCAAAGTAGGATAAACAGGACTTCTTAAGTAGATTCTAGGGACATTATACATTTAAGAATGAAGTTAATGTATAGCATATAGCTCTCATTTCAAGGGTTTCTCCAATTCGAGAAGATAACACTTCGAACCATAGAACAAGAGTGAAGAAAGCAAGTAATTACTCAATTGATTAAAAAAAAATCAGATTCTAAGAGCTATTGTGAAGGAAAACTTATCATTTTTTGGCAATCTCATCAACCTGCAAAATCCCATCTAAATAAACCTTTAAAATTCGCAAAAGGAACTTGTCTAACCTACAAAATAACCATAATAAAACTCTTATACACCAATTTGACCCAATTAGACTCACTGTGATCATTCTGTATCACATGATAGAATTCTTGGCTTTTAACCAAATTTCATGCATGCGACCTTTCTCTTTGGCAAAAAATTCAAAGGCACATGTTTTTGCAAAATGTTCAATTTCATCAAACTGCTTGTACATTGATTTAGAGGAATTTTATGGTTAAAAAAAATCACATCAACCATGAAGCTATTAGAACTAATAATAAATTCAACAGGTAAATAAAAGGTGCGGCTTGATAATTACAAACCAAGGTAGTACCTTAAGTAGGAGATGAATTGGATTGCCAATTCAAAGTACACACAAAATCTTGGTAGCATCTAGAAGAAACTTTCTTCAGGCCAAAATGAGATAATAGGACCATGTCACAATAACATATTATTGCAAGGTCATGAACACACAAGATTAAAGCAATTCTTTTGGCAATACTGAAACACAATACTCTCTGTGGTTTGATCACCCTTAATCCTCTCCAAGAGAATTTACTTCTGATATCTAAGCATCCATATGTTTAAAACCTATGTAACAAAGTTAATCCCTAAATGAATAGACTAAGAAAAGTAGTGTTGAGGCATATGCATTTTGCAGTTATATGTTTTCTGGCTCATCGTTCAGTGAAAGAGACTTCTGACTTCTGCTGTCACTAGCAATTCTATGGTTGATGAACAATATATCTGAACAATCCCCATAAACTGCCCTAAGAAATCACATATGCCATCTTAGCAGTGCATGATATAATTTTAACAATCTTGAAAAATGAGAATGAAAATAGTAACTTTGCATTTTGATATGACTTACAACCTCTCAGCAAACACTAAAGGAAATCATTATTACATCCTATCACAATTTCATAAAGAGAATCCATAAGGATGCATACAGTTCTTCACCTTGTAGGTCCCTTTAAGCATGTGAGCAATTCGTTATACAGATCAATCATACATTCATGAACTGAAGCAATATCGTGAGCAATTCATTATATAATTTCGTTGTACATCAACAACTTGAAGCAGACATTGGTACCATGTTTTGCATGTAGTTTCCTCTGGAAGCTTCAGAGTTTGTCTCTTTTTACTCTTTAAGTTCCATAAAAGCATCAACTAGAGATAAATTGTAGTTATAGACAATACTTTGTAACACAGCTTATATTTGGGATTTCACAGAATCTTAAGATCAAAGTATAAAAGCATGGAAGCACAAAATGTTAGACAGTAGATGTTGCATATCGCTGCATGAGATGGCTAAATTTCTCAGCTTTGGTCAGTAGTAACTGGAGACTCCAAATTTAACACTGCAACGTATCTTTTGCAAACATTTATTTATATCGAAAATGTAAACTAGTAAAGAAATTTAGATCTACGAGGTCATACTTCGTATGAACAAAAACTGTCGTCTCTAACTTCTTAAAAATTATAATCCAAATAAATAAGCAAATCGTTTAAGTCTATACAAAACAAGGAGAGGCGCAAGATAATTGACATGCAATCGGGTGAAATGTCTCAGTTCGTCGAGCACAAATAAAACGAAATGACAAAATCCCAGCGGGAACTCACAGGGGATTTAATGACCAGGGCATCGACCATCTCGTTGCCGGCGATCGGCCGCCCATGGGGCGCAGGGAAGCTGTGGTACTCGTCCGGGGTAACAAAAGGCGGCCTCGCCGAGGAGAACAGCACGCGCCGCCGCTGCTTCGGCTGTTGGAGGATCGGTGTTGACGCCTGTGCGGAGCGGCTCCCAGCAGCTCGGCCGCCCGACATCAAACGGGCACCCGCAAAATGACCCCAAAAACAAAACAGAAACCCCACAGACCACCGATCTCCAGGCTAACACACCCAGATCGTCCACCGATACAGAACCCGTGGCATATGCCTCATTCCTAGTCGGATTCCGGCAGGGGGAAAGCGGCGGGGGGCCGATCGAGGCAGGGGTTCAGATCAGAGATGTGGGATCTCCGGATCGAGGTGGACGAGGACGAGGGAAGAGGGCGTGCGCCGGGGGGGGATTGGGGTGTGGGGGGTCAAAAAGGCGCAGAGAAGAAAACGAGGGAAAGGAGGGAAATTATAGTGTTCCGAGTTGAGAAGGATATGGCGCGACCACCCCCTTCCCCTCTATTAAGAATTCCTTTTTTTATATTTGTTTCATTTTTCTTACTGATATTGGTTGAATTTTTTTCCTGCCACACGGGGGAAAAAAAAGGCATCCGTCCGATCTCCTTGCTCAGTCGCTTTGTACATCAAATGGATGGCTGTGATGCAATGTTAAACACTGATGTGTTATTGGAATATTTTGCTCAGTCGCTTTGTACATCAAAAAAAGCCTTCTATTTTTCTGTTTTTAACGTCGTGTTATTGGAATATTTGTCCGAGGCGTGGAGATGAGTCGTTCGAGTCGGCGACGCGCGCGCTCTCGGTGGCCCAACTCGTCCCGATCTTTTCGATTCAACGTGGAAACCCTAAGGAGGGAAGAAGGCGGTCGGATCCACTCCACAAGGAGACGGGTCCGTCCAGGCCCCGACCATCCGATGTGACGTCTCGCCAAGCTCGGAAGAATCTAGACGGTCCACGTCACCAATGGAGATGTGAAGGTCATGAAGAGGATCCCGGTTCGTGGGATGGATTAGTTTCGGCGGGCCCGAGCAGCTTCTCGAGCCCTGCTTTCCGGTACGTTGTGGGGGTAACGTATTATGGCGCGATGGTTGCGACGTGTGACGTCACTGTTTCGTTTGGATCGGGCATGTGGTGGCGTCCCAATTATTGAGAATGAACCTTCCCCTATTTACCTACCTGTCTTGTGATTGATGGGAATTTTGGGTTTGAATGGAGGTGGTTACAGCTCGATTATTGACAATTCTTACCCGATTTGCCCACCGGTCTCAAGATTGGAGGCAGTGTTGGTCCCATGCCAGATGGCATTGATCACCCGCCAATCCCCGTAGCGCTAAACTTCTCTTTCCATCGTGCATTTAACGTTTCCACTTTCATTTACTGCTCTCTATAAAAAAAATACTACACACATGTCATTCGACGAAATAATAATACTTAACGCTTCAATCAAGGGATTATATACAACCAGCAATAACAGTGTTAATTATAAAAATAAATGAAGAAAATTAAGGAATTTTTGATGATTGACAAAAGAAATTAAAATGGAAGTTCTTGTTTTTATACTCTCACACGCTCTCTTATTTCACGATCTCTTGAGTTGTCTTTCGATCTCTTATGGTTAAATTAGGTGATCTATTTAATTAAATAACATATATGATAAATACGATTGGATTCTAAATTATTTACCAGCGGAAATGATGTCCAATTATACTAGTATTTCTTAAGAGATGATGTTGATAATAGGGATTTTTCTAATTATCATTCTAGGCCATTTGCTCCCTCTTATAAAAAATGATAATACGAATTAAACAACTAGTCATTGAGAGATTATAGATCTTCTTTTATCTCCTCTTTGTAACTCATCGTTGGTCTTGTGAAGGATAGGAATGTTGAATCTCGGATTTTGATGATGAAATCAATTAGTGAATTAATGATCTAATCCATGTGTTGAGATAAGTGATGTATGACTAACTATGATCGTGAGAAAGACAAAACGATTAAAGAAGAATCGAAGTTGGGCTGGAGTCGATGATCGGGCATCGAGTTGGATGAATCGAGAGATACACCGAAGGATCGGACAATGCAGTGAAAGCTCATTGAAAGTTCATTGGGTGTTCGTCGAAATTTCATAAAAAGTTCAATTGAACAATAATGTGCCGGACAACTTAGATTGCTTGTATTTTAATTATTTTAGCATTAACTATCATAGTTATGACTTAAAATTGAGTTAGTTTTGAAAAAAATCCTACTAACTCAATTAGAGACCAACTTGACCCTGAACAAGGCTAAATTGGGTGGTTGGATAGTCCATTCAGCCATTTGGTGCCACGTCAGGCGGTAGAACCGCTTGAGACTTGACCTCCCGGTTTGGGCAGTGGTACTGCCGGTAGTTAATGCTGCAAGCGATGGTACTGTCGACAGTTAATGCTATAGACGATGGTACCATCAGAGCTCAGTCTCCGAGGCCCTATCAAGTGGTAGTACCATCAAACTGAGTAGTGGAATCGCCTAGTGTCAATCTGCATGTGGTGGTATCGCCCAATAATGGCTGTGCTACCGTCAATACCTTAGAAATCGGGAATGAGACACTTTTTTGTTCCATTTTTGAAGTCATTGGGGCCTATAAATACCCCACTCTTTCCTACATGAAAGAGCATGAAAATATGAACAAAAGTATTAAAATTTTGGGGTATGAAATTGTTAAAAAAGTGATAAGTATCTCCTCATTTTTCTTTAGTTTTGTAATCAATCTAAAAGATGTGTGAGACTTGAAAAATATTGTCTCCTAAACTTGTAAAAATGAGAAAGAGTTGTAAGAGGGTAGTTGATCTTCACCCATTGAAGGAAAACCGTTAGTGGACATCGATTGCCTCAATGGATGAGGAATCAAGAGTGGATATAGGTCACGATGATTGAACTACTATAAATTTGGTGTGCACTCTCCTTTTGCTCTTCATTACTATTGTTCTATGTTTTAACTATTTATTACATTTACTTTAATTGAAACACACTTTCAATATCATTCTGGATACGAGTTTCATCAAATCAAGTTTTTTAAAATCATTGAAGTTTTCTAAATCGATGAAGTTTTTATCGTAAGCACTAATTCACCCCCTCCCCCTCTTAGTGTCAACTTGATCATAACAAGGAAGATAGGATAAGGTAAATCTAATTCTCCTTATAAATCGACATAGGTATAACTTTCAGATCCGACAATGGTAAAAGATTAGATAAAGACTTTTGAATGACATCGTAGATATGCATCGTAAATTTAATCTATCATTATTTGATTTTAGTTTCTAGTATTAAGGTTTTTCACATAACAGTAGCATATTACGATTTTTATGTTGACAATTAGTATTAGAGTTATATTTTGAAATAAAATACTTTAGATCATAAAAGTATTTTAGATTTATTTTGTATTTAGATCTATTTATTAACATTCGCTTGCGAAAGAATGTTATTTGGCTTTTATTTATAATAATTGAATGATTTATTTGTGTTATCGATCTGCATTCTATCTAGTTCATCTTGTCACTTGCTTGTAGGTGATGCAAGGTTCCTTGAGTTTGATTAATGGACTACTATCAACAGCTTGCTATCAATGATAATATAGTTGACAGTGGCAACCTTCAGTGGTCGCTAGCCCAATTATGGATAATGACTTTCGTTCATAACGAAAGCACTGTAAATTGCAACAGTCAATAATGACAACATGCATGGCTGCCTATTTGTAGTAGCCTTATGATAAGCGACCTACCTTGGTTGCAAGCGGTTCCAACAACACCACTACATATGCCGGCTACGACAACTACAGTGTTGCGATTACAATAGCTTACATTGATTATAGTAGTGTCATGATTATGGTAGCTACAACAACATTATTACCAACAACAGTTGTAGCATTGCTACTGTGACGACATTTGTTGGCCATAATCAATGTCAACTGAACACCAAAGGGCAATGGTTGCACTATGCAAATGCATGGGTATAGTCGCACTCTCGATAACCCTCTTCATCGTCATCGGTTGATGCCTATGCATAACTACATGTGGGCATGGAGGCACAACACCACATGATGACCGAAGAGGTCACCAATTGATAGTATAAGGATGACTGCTACTATTAATTTCAATCTATATCTTTTGATATTTTTTGTCTTTTAGAACTTATATAATTCTATTCTAAATCCTAACTAAATTATAGCTTTACCCTAAAAAATTAAAATTTCTAACTAGTATCCTTAATTATAAAATTGACTAATTTAATTTATTTTAATCAAATATTTTGATTAGAATTGATCATGACTATATTTTGATTGTTTGTTTGGATTTAGATTCGATTAATCAAGTTTTAATCAAATTCAAAAAAAGTTAAATTTTAATTTTTGATTAATTTTAATTTTGTGTGTCTAATTGGATGAATAGTTAGGCCAAATTTATGAGCCTAATTTGGTTGGCCTAATTTGGTTGGCCCAATTTTGGACTTGTCCAATTAAATATGATTGACTAGTCTAATTAGAATTTTATGTGAAATTAAAAATATAAAATATGATTTTTTTTATTATTCTCTCATATGACATATTGATAAAATTTTTCACATGATAATTAAAATTTTAAATTCTTCTTGAATATTTATTTGGTTATTCACATGCATATGTTTGAAATTATAAAATAATATTTATTTTTCATATAAAGGCATGATTTATGACTACAATTATCATATGAGTTTTTTTTACACTGATTAATATTTGATTATTATTATAGTTATTATTTTTATTATTTTTAAATATTTTGGTATAAATTAGATTGAAGAAATTTGATAAATATTATTTGTAACTCATATCCATAAGTTTTATTTGATTAGTAGCTATTAAAGTGGTTTGGTATGATATACTTATAGAATATGAATTATAATAAATAATATTATTTATAAAATATTTTAAATTATTATATTAGTCTTGTATCCATCAAAATGGTCTTAGCTAATAACTTATAAAATTATATTAAAAATTAGTCTTAAATAGTATTAAAGAAGATAATATTCATAATAACACTCATAACTAGAAGATTTAAATAATTACAAAAGAGAATCTACTTCAAATTATTACATGATAGGATAGCATCGTACAATTCCATAAGAATGATATCAGTCATTCATAAATAATTTTAAGTGAATACTAGATATATCAATATTTTACCCAAAGATAAACTAGAGATAATATTAATATTTTAATATTATTAAAAAATAAAAATAAAATACTAGTATTATAATATTTATTAAAATGATACTTTTGTAATTAAATTCATATAAATGTGCCTATTTTATTGAGATTAAATTATTATAAATGACCTAAGCATATGTAATTTATTTTAGATGTATTAGACTTTCATCAAACTAGTTGAAAGAATAATAGATATAACTACTAAAAATTCTATTGAATAAATAATTAAGATATTAATAAAAGAACTAATTGTAATTCAGTATGATGATATTTAAAAATTTTAATATTATATCCTTAATTAGTTGACAAAGCTATAAGCTCAAGAATATTAGGCATGAAAGTAATTTAGTTCTTTCTTATATAATTTATTTTTAAATTTTTTTTTAATTTGGCTCATTTAAAATTTACTATAATAAAATTAAGGATAAGTGCACCTTAAATAAGCTAACTAGTATATGTGTTTAGAAAGAATTAAGATTAAAATAGTAAATACTTATAATATTCTAAGTACTACTTGGGGAGTGGGTAACAATAAAAAAAATTTGAAACTTAAACCACTCAAGTTTTTAAATACTATATAAACATATAAAAGAAAAATATTCAGTAGTAAAGTATGACTTTGTGGCAAGAAAAATCATGAAGAATGACTATAAAGTTTTGGTTCAAAAGGAAAATGTATAAATTTGTACTTTGTAATACTCGATAAATTTGATGAGGTAAATTTTGGATCCCAATCCGCTATTAATGGCTAACGTGCTAGTCATAAGTGCCCAGCAAGCCAATCACGTGAGTGATGGCACGTGTGACTTGATACAGAATCTTTTTGCTTATTATATTTTGGCATATATCACTTTATAACTATTGCATAAATGCATATATATTGTGATGTCCTTGGATTTGTGCAATGGGAATCGGATCGTGATGAGATCACGATAATGAGATCGATTCACCTTTAAACACATTTCCTAAATAATCCCGGTCATAGGTTACTCGAGAGGGACATCGTGATAACCGGATAGACTGGTGTGCTGTATACCCGTCCATATGATGGATGCAGCTGGTCTCATAGCTGCTCGTGTAGGGACACTAGGGATACAATACAGGTGCTCATTGGAGAATGAGTTCACTGATTGATCCACTTACGGAATGCTGGATGGTTGATGATGCCTTATTGTCAGACAACGATTCCGTAGTCCTAGTGGTGTATCTGGTTCTTAGACTTGAGACACCAAGGATGTCCTGTATGAGTGCTCCACTCTTTGATACCAGACTTATAGGTTTGGCTGTTCCCAGATCTAGTACAGCTGGTCATTGGGAGTGGTAGTCGACCTTACGAGGGCTATTGAGTGTCGATAGAGGATCATCCACTCTCGGTATCATGAGAGGAATATCCCATGTGTTCTTGCTCAGACAAATCCCTGGCCAGGGTCATTCGGGTTGAGAGAGAAAGAGTTCTCCGGGAGAATCCGATTAGAGCGAGACTCGAGTAGAAACCGTATGGGTCTGACAGCACCATGCTCGATATACGGTCTCTGGGATATTAGATGGATGAGGGACTATAGGTACATGGTAACTGAGGACAGACAGGTCCAATGGATTGGATTCCCCTGTATCGTCTGGGGACTACGACGTAGTGGCCTAGTACTTCCGTAGTCGATGAGTCGAGTGAATTATTACAGAGATAATAATTCACTTAGTTAGAAGGAGTTCTGACAGGTATGACTCACGGCCAGCTCGATATTGGGCCTAGAGGGTCACACACATATGGTAGGCATTGCGATGAGTAGAGGTTCGGATATGAGATATCCGACGAAGCCCTTGTCTTATTGGATGCAGATCCAATACCCACTAGGGAAAGGACCCATTAGGGTTTTGACATGGGATCTCTATAAATAGGAGGGATTCACAGCCTCATAGGCTAGAGTCTTTGCTTGCCCTTCCTATTCTCCTCTCCCTCTCCACTTCAGAGTAGGCCTGGAGTTTTGAGGAGCGTCGTCGCAACCCTGCTGTGTGGATCACCGCTAGAGAGGAGGACGCTTGACCTCCTTCACCCTCTCCTAAGGATCTGCAAGGAAACAGGGATATACGATCTCCCTAGGTAACACAATCTCTATACGCAGTTTTGTGTTTTTGCGGATTTTGCGCACCAATCTTCGCACGACGATGAACATCCTTTTGGGAATCGGGGATTTTTGTTTTCTTGTTCTTCCGCTGCGCATATGATGTCGCCCCCCCTATGATTTCCCAACAGTGGTATCAGAGCCAGGTTGTTCGTGCGAATGATTGGTTTTTGAACTGCGTGTGTTGTGTTTAGGAAGAATTTTGACGTCAAAATCGTTGACGCAAAAGCAAGGAAGGGCAACAACAGTTGCTGCCCTCGATCTGCATGCCTGCAGCCACCTGCAGCGGCAGCCGCAGCCGCAGCCGCAGCCAGGCAGCACAGCGCCGGCGCATGCGCCGGCGCTATGCCTGCAGCAGCCGGCCGGCGGTCTGCTTGCAGCAGGCTTGCTGCCGACGGGGCTGGCAACCCACGGGCAGAGGCGCCGCAGGGCAGCGGCGCCTGCCGCCGAAAGGAAGCGGTGCCTGCCGCCGCAGGGCAGCGACGCGCGACGCCTGCCGCCGCTACTCCCGCGGGCGAAACCCCCCCCACAGGGGCGGCCGCCCGGCGGGACAGCACCGCCTGCGGAGGCAGCGACGCCCGAAGGGGGAGCCCACCTGCAGCGACGCCTGCCGCCGCTACTCCCGCGGGCGAAACCCCCCTCACAGGGGCGGCCGCCTGGCGGGACAGCACCGCCCGCGGAGGCGGCGGCGCCCGAAGAGGGCGCCCACCTGCAGCGGCATCGCTGCCAGCGGGCGTGCCGCCTGCAGGCGAGGGCAGTGCCCTCGCCCCGCCGCACAGGCCGCCGCCGGCAGGGTGGCGGTGACGGCATCAGCGAAAAGGGGAAAGGGTATTAGGGTTTTCTACGCAAAAGACAGTTTTGCCCCTCGGAATTTGAGAAATTCCAGTTTCTGTCTTTTGTCCAAATTACGAAAATACCCTTAGGAATTGAGAAATTCCCTATATATCCCTGATTTCAGAAAATATTAATTAATTAAAAGGTTTAGTTAATTATTAATTTTATTATTATCTAGTAGTCCTACATGATGATGATTATTTATACATGTGATGTATGATGAGTGGACGGATGATCATGGACCGTGTGATGTGTGTACTTGTGATTATTATTATTGAGGTCTGCAAACCTCCATTATATTTCTCGTTTATTGTCAGGCCTGCGTGCCTATGATTAAGTTGTAATCACATGAGGAGGCGCAGCGGGAGCGTGGAAGCCATAGCGGGACCCACGAGACGGACGATCGTGATGCATGGAGATGCATCAAGATGTCGACGGAACCAACGAGGACGAGATGGACGATCACAAGGCATGGAGATGCACCGTTGCACACATAGATCTTGATGTGAGTGATTAGGCCTACTGGCTCGGGCCTAATCATATTAGGTTGTGGTCCATGATCATCTGATGTGATTGCTTATACACATACTAGATATGTATATATATTTGCATGCGATGTAGATATATATTAAATATGTATATGTGTGACATGTCATATTAGGAGACCAAATCATAGAAACATCTCTCGATAATATTAAGTCGGTAAACGTGAGGCAATTAGATTGACCCACGTGGCCTTCCATCGTTATGAGTAGGAACCGAATCCCGGTGTAGGTTGAGTTGGTCGAGTCCCTCGAGACTCACCTATATCGCGATTCGCTATCTTGCTTACGACATAGAGATGTCACCGGTGACCTGAGGGCATGATATGCTTGGTCGAGTCCCTCGAGGGTATATCATCAAATCAGACTCATCTTGTAACGAAGGTGTTGACTTAACCGAGCATCATGGTTGGTCGAGTCCCTCGAGGCCATGGTGATTCGGAGGCCGAACAGGACGGGAATCACAAGGAGTTGTGATCGGCAAGAGTTGTCTACCTTTTAGGCTTAGTGTGATTGGTCGAGTCCCTCGAGGTTACACTAAGACGCTGATTGGATCCTGATCCCCACTAGAAGTCTGCCGGAGACTTCCGTTTCACGTGCTGAGGGTGTCGCGTGACTCGTTAGTAAAATAGTGGGAGCATATTAAGATAGAAGTCCATATCTTGATAGTTTATTTCTTGCAAAATCTGCATGTTATTCATTTTTGCTACATCTTTATTTTCAGAAAATGTCGCTTTCAAATCCCTTACGTGGCATACTTGATGTCAACCGCCTCACTGGTCCAAATTATACGGATTGGCTCCGTAACTTGAGAATTGTTCTCACAGCGGAGAAAATCGTGTACGTCCTTGATACAGTGATGCCTACGCCCGAAGAAGGGGCAAGCGAGGATGAGATCGCTCGCTACGTGAAGTACATTGATGACTCCACTCTTGCTCAGTGCTATATGTTGGGCTCTATGACTCCAGAGTTACAGAGACAACATGAAAAGATGGATGCCAGATCCATTCTCCTACATGTCCGTAAATTGTTTGAGGAACAGGGAAGGACTCAACGATATGAGATATCCAAGAGCCTTTTCCGCGCTAGGATGACTGAGGGGACACCGGTTCAGAACCATGTCCTAAAGATGATTGAGTGGATAGAGAAACTCACAGGTCTAGGAATGGTCCTAGAGGATAACTTGTGTGTGGACATTGTGCTTCAGTCCCTACCAGATTCCTTTTCACAGTTCATAATGAACTTTAATATGAACAAGCTTGAGGTGACTCTCCCAGAGCTCCTCAATATGTTGAGGGAGGCAGAGAGTACTATTAAGAAAGAGAAGCCAGTTCTCTACACTGGTGAGACCAGAAAGAAAAGGAAAGCAGAAAGGTCCCTTAAGAAGGGAAAGGGCAAGGGCAAACAAGGTAAAGCAAAGGTTGCTAAGAAAGACCCAACAAAGGACAAAGGCTAGTGCTTCCACTGTGGTAAAGATGGGCATTGGAAGAGAAACTGCAAAGAGTACCTTGCAGAAAGGGCGAAACAAAAGCTTGATGAAGCTTCAGGTACATTCATGATCAGTCTCCATTTGTCAGACTCTTATGATAACACATGGGTATTAGATACCGGTAGTGCTTATCATATATGTAATTCGTTGCAGGTTCTGGCAAGGCCTAGGAGACTAGAGAGAGGCGAGATGGACCTCAAGATGGGTAATGGAGCAAAAGTTGCTGTATTAGCTGTTGGCGAGGTCGCCCTACATCTGCCTAGTGGAGCTTTTATTGCATTAGATGCATGTTATTTTGTTCCTTCTATTATCAAAAACATTATCTCCATTTCATGTTTAACAGTTAGTGGATATAAATTTGTTTTTGAGAACAATGGTTGTTCGATATTATTAGATGATAAGATCATCACGAAAGAAACATTGCATAATGGTTTATTTATGTTAGACACCACTCCACATATCATGAATATAAATGTGTCCAAAAGGAAACGAGATGAGTTGAACAGTGCATACCTGTGGCATTGTAGGCTAGGTCACATCCATGAAAGAAGGATTCAAAAGTTGCTAAATGATGGATATCTAGATCCATTCGACTATGTGTCATATGCAACTTGTGAGCCTTGCATTCGTGGAAAACTGACCAACTCTCCATTTAGTGGAACTGGAGAGAGAGCCACTGAGTTGTTGGAACTCATACATAGTGATGTATGTGGACCCATGTCAACTCATGCCATTGGAGGTTACTCCTACTTCATTACATTTACTGATGATTTCTCAAGGTATGGATATGTGTACTTAATGAAGTACAAGTCCGAGGCCTTTGAGAAATTCAGAGAGTATAAGAATGAGGTGGAGAACCAGACTGGAAAGAGTATCAAAACTCTTCGATCAGATCGAGGAGGTGAGTACTTAAGTACAGAGTTTACTCACTTCCTCAAGGACCATGGGATATTATCCCAATGGACACCTCCTTATACACCTCAGCTCAATGGTGTCTCTGAAAGGAGAAATCGTACATTATTAGATATGGTACGGTCCATGATGAGTTTCGCTGACCTACCCATCTCATTCTGGGGATATGCCCTAGAAACCGCAGCTTACCTTCTGAACAGAGTTCCAACTAAGTCGGTGGTGTCTACACCATATGAGATATGGAAAGGGAAGAAGCCTGATCTTAAAGTAGTTAAGATTTGGGGCTGCTCTGCCCATGTTAAAAGACACAACCCCGATAAGTTAGAATCAAGGATAGGGCGATGCAAATTTGTGGGATACCCCAAGGAAACTTGTGGGTATTATTTCTATCATCTCGAGGACCAAAAGGTCTTTGTAGCTAAGAGAGCAGTGTTCCTTGAGAAGGAACACATTCTTGGCGGAGACAGTGGGAGAATGATAGAATTGAGCGAGGTTGGAGAACCAAGCTCAAGCACCACTCTACAGCCCGAGTCTGTTCAGGTATCTAATACACAAGTTTCAACTTTACGCAGGTCTGATAGAGTATCCCATCCTCCTGAGAGATATGTGGGACATATTAGAGCAGAGGATGTAGAGGATATTGATCCTCAGACCTACGAGGAGGCTATTATGAGTATAGACTCCGGGAAGTGGAAAGAAGCCATGAATTCTGAAATGGATTCTATGTACTCCAATAAGGTTTGGAACCTAGTTGATGCACCCGAAGGTATTGTACCCATCGGTTGCAAGTGGATCTTTAAGAAAAAGATCGGAGTAGATGGAAAGGTAGAGACCTATAAAGCAAGGCTAGTGGCTAAGGGGTATCGTCAAAGGCAAGGTGTTGACTACGACGAAACTTTCTCACCCGTAGCAATGCTAAAATCCATCAGAATTCTATTGGCTATTGCAGCACACTATGATTATGAGATCTGGCAGATGGATGTGAAAACCGCATTCCTCAACGGGAACCTGGAGGAGGAGGTGTATATGATGCAACCTGAGGGATTCGTGTCCAAGAACTGCCCAGATAAGGTGTGTAGGTTGCTTAGATCCATTTATGGACTAAAGCAAGCTTCCCGAAGTTGGAACATAAGATTTGATGAGGCAATCAGATCTTATGACTTCGTTAAGAACGAAGATGAGCCTTGTGTATACAGAAAGGTAAGTGGGAGCGCTATTAGTTTTTTGGTGTTATATGTGGATGACATCCTCATCATTGGGAATGACATAGGAATGCTATCCACAATAAAGGCTTGGTTATCTAGACACTTCTCCATGAAGGACTTAGGAGAAGCATCTTATATCTTGGGGATTAGAATCTATAGAGATAGATCCAAGAGGATGCTTGGCTTGTCCCAGTCCAGGTACATAGAAACTATTGTCAAAAGGTTTGGCATGGAAAATTCCAAAAGAGGTCTCATACCGATGAGACATGGGATATCGCTTTCTACGAGTATGTCCCCAAAGACTCCAGAAGAAAGGGCGAACATGGATATGATACCTTATGCCTCAGCAATAGGGTCTATCATGTATGCCATGCTATGTACTAGGCCTGATATAGCGCATGCTCTGAGTGTCACGAGCAGGTATCAGGCGGATCCAGGCTTGGAGCACTGGAAAGCAGTAAAGTGTATCCTTAAGTACTTGAGAAGGACTAAGGATCTTTTACTAGTATATGGAGGTAATAGCCTTAAGGTTGAAGGCTACACTGACTCAAGTTTTCAGTCTGATGTCGATGATAGCAAGTCGAATTCAGGGTATGTGTACACCTTGAATGGAGGAGCAGTGTGCTGGAAGAGTTCCAAGCAAGATACCACTGCTGACTCGACCACAGAGGCGGAGTACATTGCTGCATCAGATGCAGCAAAGGAGGGAGTCTGGTTGAAGAAGTTCATCACAGATTTGGGAGTCGATACAGATAGCGACAAGTCGACTTCCTTATATTGCGACAACTATAGGGTGATTACTCAAATAAGGGAACCCGGGTCTCATCAGAAGTGTTCTGAGGAGGTTCCAGCTTATAAGAGAGATCGTAACTCGAGGAGATGTAGCAGTGGAAAGAGTTCCATCCGAAGATAACATTGCAGATCCACTTACAAAGCCATTGTCTCAGATTGTCTTTGAGCGTCACAGGGGTCTGATGGGGATCAGACACATAGGTGATTGGCTTTAGGTCAAGTGGGAGATTGCTAGTCATAAGTGCCCAGCAAGCCAATCACGTGAGTGATGGCACGTGTGACTTGATACAGAATCTTTTTGCTTATTATATTTTGGCATATATCACTTTATAACTATTGCATAAATGCATATATATTGTGATGTCCTTGGATTTGTGCAATGGGAATCGGATCGTGATGAGATCACGATAATGAGATCGATTCACCTTTAAACACATTTCCTAAATAATCCCGGTCATAGGTTACTCGAGAGGGACATCGTGATAACCGGATAGACTGGTGTGCTGTATACCCGTCCATATGATGGATGCAGCTGGTCTCATAGCTGCTCGTGTAGGGACACTAGGGATACAATACAGGTGCTCATTGGAGAATGAGTTCACTGATTGATCCACTTACGGAATGCTGGATGGTTGATGATGCCTTATTGTCAGACAACGATTCCGTAGTCCTAGTGGTGTATCTGGTTCTTAGACTTGAGACACCAAGGATGTCCTGTATGAGTGCTCCACTCTTTGATACCAGACTTATAGGTTTGGCTGTTCCCAGATCTAGTACAGCTGGTCATTGGGAGTGGTAGTTGACCTTACGAGGGCTATTGAGTGTCGATAGAGGATCATCCACTCTCGGTATCATGAGAGGAATATCCCATGTGTTCTTGCTCAGACAAATCCCTAGCCAGGGTCATTCGGGTTGAGAGAGAAAGAGTTCTCCGGGAGAATCCGATTAGAGCGAGACTCGAGTAGAAACCGTATGGGTCTGACAGCACCATGCTCGATATACGGTCTCTGGGATATTAGATGGATGAGGGACTATAGGTACATGGTAACTGAGGACAGACAGGTCCAATGGATTGGATTCCCCTGTATCGTTTGGGGACTACGGCGTAGTGGCCTAGTACTTCCGTAGTCGATGAGTCGAGTGAATTATTACAGAGATAATAATTCACTTAGTTAGAAGGAGTTCTGACAGGTATGACTCACGGCCAGCTCGATATTGGGCCTAGAGGGTCACACACATATGGTAGGCATTGCGATGAGTAGAGGTTCGGATATGAGATATCCGACGAAGCCCTTGTCTTATTGGATGCAGATCCAATACCCACTAGGGAAAGGACCCATTAGGGTTTTGACATGGGATCTCTATAAATAGGAGGGATTCACAGCCTCATAGGCTAGAGTCTTTGCTTGCCCTTCCTATTCTCCTCTCCCTCTCCACCTCAGAGTAGGCCTGGAGTTTTGAGGAGCGTCGTCGCAACCCTGCTGTGTGGATCACCGCTAGAGAGGAGGACGCTTGACCTCCTTCACCCTCTCCTAAGGATCTGCAAGGAAACAGGGATATACGATCTCCCTAGGTAACACAATCTCTATACGCAGTTTTGTGTTTTTGCGGATTTTGCGCACCAATCTTCGCACGACGATGAACATCCTTTTGGGAATCGGGGATTTTTGTTTTCTTGTTCTTCCGCTGCGCATATGATGTCGCCCCCCCTATGATTTCCCAACATAACGCCATGCCACGCCATCACCAAGTCAATAAAGGAGGGCTCTCGTATGCAGACCCAGAGTCCGTACCAAGGCATCCCCTAGTACGCCTTGGAAAGCCTAGAGCGGCGCCGTCTGACATCGTCTTGCGCGCCACTGGGCGGTAGCCACACTGAGGCACTATCTCCCTGTTTCACGCAACCTGGGACGACGATCAGTCAAAGGTACTATCCCGTCATTCCGAGCATTCTAGGATGGCGACGGCACAAAGGTAATAACTTTCCCCTCGAGGATCAGTTGCCACAGAAAAGATATGTGTGCGACCCACCCTCGGGCAATGGTATAAAATCCCCTAGCCGATGTCCGGCCAAGGGGGCAAAAAAAGAGAGAGACAAAACACTAACTTACTTATCGAGGGGTCACAGTCGGTAACCACCCGATGAGGACCTTCTATGCAGGAAAGCCGTTACGCCCGAGACGTGATCACCCTGATCAAGAAGGCGTCTTTCCCCAGGTGGCTCCGACAACCATACTTGACATCCATACACTGACCTGCGGTCGATCAACATTGGCGACCCATCAAAGCCAATCTTTGACTCTCGACATTGCCCTAGGGACCAGGCCGTGCTGATTCACAGGAGGGTCATATCGTAGGAGCATCTCGCAGGAGCTCTCCCCGAGGGAGAACCACTGGCCGGTCACCCATCTGTTGGCCCCGGAGATCAGCCCCTTCCCGTCCTCAGAGACAGGGGGATCTTGGCCTCGACACTAGATCGCTACTGGCGCTTGTTCAATGATCTGGGGTTGTCACCCCCCGGACTTTCCATGGGACCCTCGACCGTTTCGCCCGAGGCGTTCCTCGGCCTAGCCAAGCAAGTACAAGCAATGCCGGGGATAATGCAGATGATCGTCCCACTCATTCCCCAAATTGTGCAGCTAGTAGCTCCCCCAATCGACTCGATATGATAAAGGCTGAGCTGGGAGCAAGTCGGGGCAGGAGAAGCCCGAGAGCAAATGGAAAACCCGAGAGGTTTCCCCGAGCAGAGCATGCCCACACCCTGCCAAGTCACTCTGCCCCACCCCGAGCATGATACCATATCATCAGACTCAGCAGATGACTCATTCAGGGTCCAACTGTCCGTGGTCAACCAATGCCTTAACGAATTCCAGCACGAGTTCCAAAAGTCGCGTAGTGAGACAGGCGAGGGCAGTTCAGGCGAATCCCCATTTGCTCAAGAAATACAAGACAAGCCTATGCCACTCAACTTTGTTGAATCTCGGATTTTGATGATGAAGTCAATTGTCATTTGTTGTCTAATCTATGTGTTGAGATAAGTGTGCAGGATTAACTACGATGAAAGTTAGACAAGCAGCAGGAGTTGCGCCGGAGTCAAGTTCATGATCACGTTGGGAGTTCGAGAGTTCGACGGAAGTTTGGACGGTCGTCGGAGGTTCTGCGGGAACAGATCCGAGAAGTCCAGAAGCTTGCCAAGCGAAGCTCGTCGGAACTCACCAAGTGGATCGTCGCAAAGTCCAGGAGTTTGCCGAAAGTCCGCAGGAGCATCACCGAGGGTTCATCGGATGATCGACGGAAGTTCGTCGGAAACTCGCCGGAAGAAGCGATTGACGCACCGAAGCAAAGCTGCAGAAATTGTCTTAGATTCAATCGTAGTTAGCACGTTGATTAAGTTGGAAAATGGGAGGTGATCCCATTAGCTTAATCTTGGGGCAATTAGGCCCCTGAAAGACTGAAATTGGGCCGAATGGAGCTAACCATTCGGACCCTGATTGCACCAGGAGGTGCAACCGCCTAGGCCAGGAGGTGGCACCGCCTGGGCTAAGTCTCCCAGCGAGACTGGGCGGTGCAACTGCCCCAGCCAGGAGGTGGCACCGCCTGAGCTCAGTCTTCGAGCTAGACTGGGCGGTGCAACCTCCCTGACAGAGAGGTGGCACCGCCTGAGCTCGGTCTTCGAGCTCTGGCAGAGAGGTGCAACCGCCTCAGTCAAGAGGTGGCACCGCTTGGGGCTCAGTCTCCGAGCCAGACTCAGGCGGTGCAACCGCCCCTGACAGAGAGATGCAACCGCCTAGGCTCAGTCTTCGAGCTTTGCCAGGCGGTGCAACCTCTCCAGTCAGGAGGTGCAACCGCTTGATCCCGGAATTTCGGGATTTGATCGTTTTGAGCTCCAAATTTGAATTGGGTTGGGGCCTATAAATACCCCACTCATTCAGTACTGAAAAGATACAGACCTACACCAAATTCTTGATCTTTTCTGTGATTCTAAGAGCTCAAATTTGTGTAAAGTCCTAAAGTTCTCCTCTTTCTGTTCTTCAAGTTTTGAGTTGTAAAGAGAGGAGAGAAAGGTTCTGTAAAGGTTGTCTCCTAAGCCTGTCAAAAGGAGTGAAACTATAAAAGGACAGTTGGCCTTCGCCTATTGAAGGAAGGCCTCTAGTTGACGTCGGTGACCTCGTCGATGGAGGAAGCCAAAAGTGGAGTAGGTCAAGACTGACCGAACCACTCTAAATCTCTGGTTTGCGTTTATTTTGAGCACTTTATCATTATTGCAAACCTCCTTCATAGCTACTGCTCTCTGCGCTTTTACGAACAAGTTTCTAAGTTCTGATCTTTCCGAATCTGCATTCAGACGTAAATCGGTGTCTTCATACGATCTTTACATTGCTGTTTACGTTTACGTTTTGATTCTATTTATAACTGCAAACTGTCTTCTGCGCTTTTACGAACGAGTTTCTAAGTTCAGATCTTTTCGTAAAACTATGTTTGGACGCAAACTGCGTCTAGACGTAAAACTGCGTTTAGACGTAATCTGCGCAAACTGTGTTTAGACGTAAAACTGTGTTTTTGACGTAAACTGCGCAAACTGTGTTTAGACTTAAAACTATGTTTTAGACGTAAACTACTTTTAAACGTAAAACTACGTTTAGACGTAAAACTGCATTTAGACGCAAACTGCGTTTAGACGCAAACTGCGTTTAGACGTAAAACTACGTTTAGACGTAAAACTACGTTTAGACGTAATCTGATCAAACTATGTTTTAGACGTAAACTACTTTTAAACGTAAAACTACGTTTAGACGCAAAACTGCGTTTAGACGCAAACTGCGTTTAGACGTAAAACTACGTTTAGACGTAAAACTACGTTTAGACGTAAAACTACGTTTAGACGCAAACTGCATTTAGACGCAAATTGCATTTAGACGTAAACTGTGTCTAGACGTAAACTGCGCTCAATCATAAGTAATCTTAGAATCGGCTTTTGCATCAAAATAGTTTTTTATCGAACGAACGCAGCTTTCGATTTTAATCGTTGAAAGATTTCCGCTGCACTAATTCACCCCCCCCCCTCTTAGTGCTCTCGATCCTAACAATTGGTATCAGAGCTCGGTTAACTCTCTAACAGATTAAAACCCAAGAGAGATGGCATACGCCGGAAACCAAGAGGGGCATTCTATTACGCGTCCACACATGTTCAGTGGGACGGACTGTTAGGATCGAGAGCACTAAGAGGGGGGGTGAATTAGTGCAGCGGAAATCTTTTAGTGATTAAAAAATGAAAGCTGCGTTCGTTCGATAAACACGATTTCGATGTAAAAGCCGATTCTACTATTACTTAAGATTGAGCGCAGTTTACGTCAAAACACAGTTTACGTCTAAATGCAATTTGCGTCTAAATGCAGTTTGCGTCTAAACGCAGTTTTACGTCTAAACGCAGTTTTACGTCTAAACATAGTTTTACATCTAAACGCAGTTTGCGTCTAAACGCAGTTTTACGTCTAAACGTAGTTTTACGTTTAAAAGTAGTTCACGTCTACAACACAGTTTTACGTCTAAACACAGTTTGCGCAGTTTACGTCTAAACGTAGTTTTACGTCTAGATGCAATTTGCGTCCAAACGTAGTTTTACGAAAAGATCTGAACTTAGAAACTCGTTCGTAAAAGCGCAGAAGACAGTTTGCAGTTATAAATGGAATCAAAACGTAAACGTAAACTGCAATGTAAAGATCGTACGAAAACACCGATTTACGTCTGAATGTAGATTCGGAACGATCAGAGCTTAGAAACTTGTTCATGAAAGCGCAGAGAGCAGTAGCTATGAAGGAGGTTTGCAGTAATGATAAAGTGCTCAAAATAAACGCAAACCAGAGATTTAGAGTGGTTCGGTCAGTCTTGACCTACTCTACTTTTGGCTTCCTCCACCGACGAGGTCACCGATGTCAACTAGAGGCCTTCCTTCAATAGGCGAAGGCCAACTGCCCTTTTACAGTTTCACTCCTTTTGACAGGCTCAAGAGACAACCTTTACAGGACCTTTCTCTCCTCTCTTTATAACTCAAAACTTGAAGAACAGAAAGAGGAGACTTAAAGGCTTTACAACACTTTTGAGCTCTTAGAATCACAGAAAAGATCAAAATTTCGGTGTAGGTCTGTATCTTTTCAGTGCTGAATGGGTAGGGTATTTATAGGCCCCAACCCAATTCAAATTTGGAGCTCAAAACGATCAAATCCTGGAATTCCGGGATCAGGCGGTTGCACCTCCTGACTGGAGAGGTTGCACCGCCTGGCAGAGCTCGAAGACTGAGCCCAGGCGGTTGCACCTCTCTGTCAGGGGCGGTTGCACCGCCTGAGTCTGGCTCGGAGACTGAGCCCCAAGCAGTGCCACCTCTTGACTGAGGCGGTTGCACCTCTCTGCTAGAGCTCGAAGACCGAGCTCAGGCGGTGCCACCTCTCTGTCAGGGAGGTTGCACCGCCCAGTCTAGCTCGAAGACTGAGCTCAGGCGGTGCCACCTCCTGGCTGGGGTGGTTGCACTGCCCAGTCTCGCTGGGAGACTTAGCCCAGCCGGTGGCACCTCCTGGCCTAGGCGGTTGCACCTCCTAGTGCAATCAGGGTCCGAATGGTTAGCTCCATTCGGCCCAATTTCAGTCTTTCAGGGGCCCAATTGCCCCAAGATTAAGCTAATGGGATCACCTCCCATTTGAATGGGCTCAGTCTTCGAGCTCTACCAGGCGGTGCAACCTCTCCAGTCAGGAGGTGCAACCGCCTGATCCCGGAATTCCAGGATTTGATCGTTTTGAGCTCCAAATTTGAATTGGGTTGGGGCCTATAAATACCCCACCCATTCAGCACTGAAAAGATACAGACCTACACCGAATTCTTGATCTTTTCTGTGATTCTAAGAGCTCAAATTTGTGTAAAGTCCTAAAGTTCTCCTCTTTCCGTTCTTCAAGTTTTGAGTTGTAAAGAGAGGAGAGAAAGGTTCTGTAAATGTTGTCTCCTGAGCCTGTCAAAAGGAGTGAAACTGTAAAAGGGCAGTTGGCCTTCGCCTATTGAAGGAAGGCCTATAGTTGACGTCGGTGACCTCGTCGGTGGAGGAAGCCAAAAGTGGAGTAGGTCAAGACTGACCGAACCACTCTAAATCTCTGGTTTGCGTTTATTTTGAGCACTTTATCATTACTGCAAACCTCCTTCATAGCTACTGCTCTCTGCGCTTTTACGAACAAGTTTCTAAGTTCTGATCTTTCCGAATCTACATTCAGACGTAAATCGGTGTCTTCGTACGATCTTTACATTGTTGTTTACATTTACGTTTTGATTCTATTTATAACTACAAACTGTCTTCTGCGCTTTTACGAATGAGTTTCTAAGTTCAGATCTTTTCGTAAACTACGTTTGGACGCAAACTGCGTCTAGACGTAAAACTGCGTTTAGACGTAATCTGCGCAAACTGTGTTTAGACGTAAAACTGTGTTTTTGACGTAAACTGCGCAAACTGTGTTTAGACTTAAAACTGTGTTTTAGACATAAACTACTTTTAAACGTAAAACTACGTTTAGACGTAAAACTGCGTTTAGACGCAAACTGCGTTTAGACGTAAAACTATGTTTAGACGTAAAACTGCGTTTAGACGTAATCTATGCAAACTGTGTTTAGACTTAAAACTGTGTTTTAGACGTAAACTACTTTTAAACGTAAAACTACGTTTAGACGTAAAACTGCGTTTAGACGCAAACTGCGTTTAGACGTAAACTGCGTTTAGACGCAAACTGTGTTTAGACGTAAAACTACGTTTAGACGTAAAACTGTGTTTAGACGTAAAACTGCATTTAGACGCAAACTGCATTTAGACGCAAATTGCATTTAGACGCAAATTGCATTTAGATGTAAACTGTGTCTAGACGTAAACTGCGCTCAATCATAAGTAATCTTAGAATCGGCTTTTGCATCAAAATAGTTTTTTATCGAACGAACGCAGCTTTCGGTTTTAATCGCTGAAAGATTTCCGCTGCACTAATTAACCCCCCCCCCCCCCTCTTAGTGCTCTCGATCCTAACAAACTTCAAACTACTGATACTAGAGACATATGATGGCTGCTCTGACCCTATGGAACACGCCGTCATGTTCCGAGCACCGATGGCCCTCTATGACACCTCTGATGCCCTAATGTGTTGTGCATTTCTGACTACCTTCAGGGGGCCGGCACAAGCATGGTTCAGCTGACTATGCCCGTCCTCGATCTCATCCTTCGACCAGCTCGCAAGAGAGTTTAAGCATAACTTCCTCGCCAACGTGTGACCCAAGCCTTCCATGGCCACCTTGCTCGCGTTATCCCAACGCGAAGACGAGTCGCTCTCTCAATTCGTGGCATGTTTTGCCACTGAAATCTAGAGATTCCCATGTGCTTATCCTTCTTTAATCATGCAAGCGTTCCTAATAGGTTTGAAACCTACAAGGTTCTTCTGATCGCTGATCGAGAAGCCGCTAACGACTATTGCCGAGATGCTCCAATGCGCCAACAAGTACATCACCACCGAAGCTCTGGTGGTAGGAAAGCGTATGGATGGAAAGAGGCCAAGGATGGAGCAATCCCGAGCAACGACCTCAGCAGCCCCGGTGCAACCCGCCGGAGGCTCGACTGACTTGAGCAGCTACTCCCAAGGCCCTCGCCTCTCCTCTGAACACTTCCCATACCGAAATCTTCCTCCAAATAAGGGAGAAGGGCCTCCTATGACAACCCAACCCCATGAAAACTACTCACAAAGACTGGTCCAAATATTGTAGGTTCCACCAAGACTATGGTCATGACATAGAAGACTGTCACGACCTCCAAAATCAAATCAAGGAGCTAATCCGAAGATGTCACCTCGGGCGCTACCTCAAGGAGCCGAGAGTGGCATCCCCGCGCCCCAAGGGCCCCGTCGAAAGATAAATCTACGTCATCACTGGTGGACTGGCAACCGACGGTAGTAGCTCGATGGCGAGGAAGGCCTACGCCTGGAGCATGGTGGAAAAACGCCCCCGACCCGAGCTCGAGCCCGAAATCACTTTCGGAGCCAAGGAGGTCGAGCATTCCCATCACGACGATGCTTTGGTGATCTCCATCCGAATCGCCAATGCTCGGGTTAAATGGGTAATGGTTGACACCGGGAGCTCCGCTGACATACTATACCTCAATGCCTTCAAGAAACTCAGCTTGACCAAAGAGTATCTCACTCCCATGAACTCAGCGCTCGCCAAATTTATTGGAGATTCCATCTCCCCGCTCGGGACCACCATCCTCCCTATCACCATCAAGGAAGAGCCGAGAGCAAAGATGATAATAACTACCTTCATGGTAGTCGATCTACCCTCGGCCTACAATGTCATCCTCGACCGACCGACGCTCAACAAGTTAAAAGTAGTGGTTTTCACCTACCACCGGGCCATCAAGTTTCCAACTTCGGCAGGGGTCGGGGAGTCCCAAAGCGATTCAGGAGAATCAAGACGATGCTATCTTACAGTAGTTACTCTCCCAGAGAAGTCACGCCCCCGCCAAGTCCCAAATCCCCGTGAAGGAGGCGTGATGACAACGCACCTGGAGCCCCCCAAACAGCTCATCGAGGTCCCCCTAAAAAGGAATCGATCCGATCTAACTGTGAAGATCGGGACGACACTCCTCGAAGTGAACCAGCTCCAGCTTATCGATTTCTTGAAGGAAAATGTTGATGTGTTTGCATGATCCTCAAAGGAGATGCCCGGGATCGACCCAGAAGTGACCCAGCACCAGCTCAACATCGACCCCGAGGCTAGGCCGGTGAAGCAAAGGCCAAGGAAGTTTGCTCCCAACCAATGGAAGGCGATCAACGATGAGGTTGACTACCTTAAAGAGATAGGATTTATAACCGAGTTGAAATACCCTCGATGGCTGTCGAATGTAGTCCTCGTAATGAAACCCAATGGAAGTTGGAGGATGTGTTGACTACACCGATCTCAATTGAGCATACCCTAAGGATTGCTATCCACTCCCAAGGATAGATTAGCTAGTCGACGCCACCGCAGTCTATGAACTCCTTATGTTTATGGATGCATTCTCGGGCTACAACCAAATCTGGATGGCACCATAAGATCAAGAGAACACTACCTTCATCACCGACAGAGGAGTGTATTGGTATAAAGTAATGTCTTTCGAACTAAAAAACGCTGGGGCGACTTACCAAAGAATGGTCGACAAGCTGTTCAAGCAACAGCTTGAGAGGAACATGGAAGTGTATGTGGATGACATGATCATGAAAAGCAATGCTGCAAGCACACACTTGGTTGACTTGGCAGAGACATTCCAAAGGCTCAATCGGTTCGACATGCACCTAAATCCCCCGAAGTGCGTCTTCGAGGTCAGCTCAGGAAGATTCCTTGGTTTCTTCATCCACCAAAGTGGGATAGACACAAATCCCAAAAAGGTTCGAGCCATAATCGAGATGCATCCCCCTCGCTCGATCAAGGAGATGCAGTGCCTCGCCGGGAAATTGGCGGCACTCAATAGGTTCTTGTCGCGATCGGGTGATAAGTGCCTCCCCTTTTTCCAAGCCGATGGCTTCACATGGACCCCAGAATGCAAGATATCCTTTGAAAAGTTAAAGGCGTGCCTCACTCGATCTTTACTTGACTCGCCTTGCCTAAGCCGGGAGAGACCCTCGATCTTTACCTGGCGACCTCGGCACAGGCAGTCAACTTGGTGTTAACTCAGGAAACACCACCAACACAACAACATGTCTATTATGTCAGCCACGTTCTCGTTGGGCCTGAGGTGTGGTATTCCCCAATCGAAAAGCTGACCCTCGCACTAATGAAGATGGCCCAAAAGTTGCGACCATATTTCCAAGCTCACACGATCAAAGTGATAACCGACCAACCGTTGTGGCAAATCCTCTCCAAATTCGACACGTTAGGTCGAATGCTACGGTGGCTGGTTGAGCTCGGTGAATTCGACATTCAATACTCCCCTAGAATGGCCATCAAAGCCTAGGTACTGGCTGACTTCATCTCCGAGTTAACTCCTGAAGATCATGCTATTAGATAGGTGCACAACGAGAGATCATGGACCCTGCATGTGGATGGCTCGGCCATTGCCAAAGTAGCCGGGTCGGACTTATCCTCAAAAGCCCATCCGGAGAAACCTATAATAGATCGCTCTGATTACAATTCCGAGCCACCAACAATGAGGCCGAGTACGAGGCATTACTCCACGGCCTACGCCTCGCCCTGGAGATGAATGTGGGTAACCACGAGATCTTCAGCGACTCCCAGCTGGTGACGGGACACATCAACGGGAGCTACGAAGCTCGGGACCCGACAATGGCATTATACCTAGCAGAAGCGAAATGGCTCACCCATCACTTCAACCACCTCTCGGTCACTCGAGTACCTCGGGCGTAGAACATGTAAGTTGATGCGTTGGCTATATCGGCCTCCACTCATAGCTTGGTCGCAACCCCAATAACGGAATCTGTAACGGCACTGACAATATCAACTCACGACATCATTGAAACAAAGGTCTCATCGAACTGGATAGAAGAAATCCTCTGCTTCAAGGAGGATGGGATACAGCCCGACGTAGCCCGACGACTCGACGATTGCAAGACGACTGAGGAGAACCCAAGCCTAGCACTGCATGATCGATGGAAAGCTATACCACAGGGCTTTCTCTCAACTTCTCTTACGTTGTCTCATGCCATCAGAAGCACATCGGGGGATTTGTAGGGAGCACATCGGGGGACGAACTTTGGCCTTCAAGACCCTCAGATAGGGGTACTACTGGCTGACCATGCGCCAGGATGCCATATCATATGTGCAGTGGTGCCAATAGTGTCAAAGGCACGCCAGACTGCAACACCAGCCGACGGTGCCTCTTACCCCGATGGATGCGGCCTGGCCTTTTGCCCAATGGGGACTTGACCTCATCTGGCTTTTTCCTCTAGCTTTGGGATAATGACACTTCCTTATAGTTGGGGTCGATTACTTCACAAGATGGGTTGAAGTCGAACCATTAGCCTCCATCACCAAGAAACAAGTTCAAAGCTTCACATGGAAGAGCATTATTACCCGATTCGGAATCCCGAGGGCTATCATCACCGACAACGGAGCTCAATTCAACAATACTAAGTTCAAGGCCTATTACCAGTCGTATGGGATACAATTGAGGTTCAGCTCGACTGCGCACCCCTAGAATAATAGCCAGGCCGAAGTAATGAATCGGGCGATCCTAGAAGGCCTCAAGAAAAGGGTCTTGGGCACGCGCGGAGCATGGGTGGACGAGCTCCCTAGCATCCTATGGGTAATGCAAATGACTCCCAAAACTGCCTTCGGGGATTCTCCATTCAGCCTGGCGTTCGGGACCGAAGCACTCCTCCCGCCTGAAATGGTGTTCCCGACCTTGCGCACCACCATCTACGAGCAAAACAACTCCAAGGAGGGCCTACGAGAAACCTAGATCTCCTTGAAGAAAGAAGAGCCGAGGCACACCTGTATACCTTGGCATACAAAAAGGCTATGGCTTGGATGTACAACTGCAAAGTTTGCCCATGGCCGATCCAAGGTCAGAGACCTCGTCCTTCGAAAGGCTGAGGTGAGCGACCCAACCCAAGTGAGAGGAAAACTCACACCAAACTGGGAAGGCCCCTATTGGGTCCAACGTGGTCCGAGAAGGGACCTACCGCCTCGAGACTATGGAGGGAAACCCTCTGCCAAGGACATGGAATGCGACAAATTTGAAGAAATTCTATCCATAAAGACAAAAGGTCATGGTACCGAAAAGACATGTTTCATTAATCAAAAGAAGCATACACATCCACAATCGGGGAGGACAAGAAGTCAAGATGCCGAAACGATAGTTTTTCATTGATGAAAAGAAATACACATTTTTGGTCGGGCAATATAATCTCAAAATTTAACCTGACCAAAGCCAAAAAACAAAAAGGGGGTACAGCTCTCAATTTGGAGGAGGAGTCTCGGGCCCATCGTCGAAAGGGACGCTCGCCGACATGTCGACGTTTTGATCCTATGGTTGGTCGGTGAACGAGTCCGACTCCGGTTCCAGGTCTGCGTAACTTGCTCGAAAATAAGCATATGCCACCCAATACCTGAACTCGTTCGTCACCCGCCCCAACCTTACCAGGTCGTGCTTGAACCTGGGGGATGACTTGTATTCAGCAATCGCCCCCTTTATCTTCTCAGGCAGCACCAGCCGCTCCTCCTTCAAAATCTCCTCGGTAGCCCAAGCAAAAGATCTGGCAAATTTGACGTCCCGAGAGAGGGTCTGTAGCTCATCATCAAGCGTCTGAGCGTTGGCTTGGCTTTTCTCTAGCTTAGCCTTTAGATGATCCACCTCTCCCCCCAGGTTCGAGGCATGCTATTCGACCGTGGTGATGGCCTTTAGCTCTAAGATCTCCATACGAAGAGCAGAGTTGGAGTCCAAGAGGCGCTTGATCACCCTCCCCGCATCACAGACACGATCGAGTAGCGCCATGGTGTAATGTTGGCCCTGCGTAAAGGTCAGAGTCAGAATCCACATGTAGAAGGAAGGACCGAATAAGGGAAAAGAACACTACTTATCCAAACAAATGACTTGGCCGCCCAGTCCATCACAGCTCCGCTGAGGCGTAATAGAGCTCCTTTGCCATCACTGGGTAAAGCGCCCCCTGGATAAATTCTTGGGTGCTCGGCCCGTCAGCCCAGATACAACTGTCGGCCTTAAGGTTCGCCCACCGAGAGGCGTAGGGGGTTCCCGGCTCCCCAGCAGGGAGGTCAGCCATGCTCAAGGCCTGGAACTACTTGCCTTCGGCCCGAGAACGGATGCAGCACAAGTCCCGCATTGACTTGGGGCACACTGATGACCTTCTCGAGGGGTCGCTGCCAGACAATCCGACCACCTCCTTTCCTCTCACGCTCCCCAAGCCCTCGCCTTGGGGAGCATCCTTGGACGACTCTGGGATGGCACTCTCGCGAGTAGCTAAGCTCACGTACATCTTTTGAACCATGGTTTTTGCCTTCTTATAAGGGTGACTTGCCTCCGGAGACCCTAACATCCTCCTTGGTGTGCCCTTTTGCGAGGCACCCCTAGCTCCAAATCCCTCACCACCCCGAGACAGTGGTGCGGCGATCTTGGCATGAGGCGTCCTCTTCATTGACTGGAGGTCCACCATCTCTATAAGCAAAAGACCGATCGGTCAGTGAGCTCGGGATGGGCGGATGATCCATAACATGCAAATGACCATACCCCCGGTGGCTGGGCTCAGTCTCGCCTCGACCAACCACTCCTCGGTCATCTCCCTGATTGCCCGAGAAAAGGACAAGATGCCCCTTAGTCGATTCGCGTCCATTGTTTCTCCGACAGAAAGAAATGGGGGGATATTGTCCATGGTTCGGGAAGTCCATCCGGTACTGAAACCCCACCCCCGACTACAACTAGTGAAGAAGAAGCAACTCTTCCAACCCTTGTTGTTGGAAGGAGCGCCGCAATCTTAAAATCGCTATGGGTGGTCAGATAATACCTGCCTCGCCCCTTACACAAACAAAAGTAGGTCAGGAAGAGGGTCCTAGTTGGCTCAATCCTTGCTCCTTGACACTCCCCAAGAAAAGCCACCAGATAGCGCCAAGAGTTTGATGCCATCTGGGACGACGATATTCCCACTTACGAAGGCACTCCTCGATAACAGGATACAGCAGGAATTGCAGTCCTGCCTCGAGGGCACTCATAGTCAGCCCGAATCCTTCGAGAAATTGATCGTTTGGCCGCTAACTGGGCCGAGGGGCGTGAACATAATAGCACTTCGAGATGCAATAGCGATCCCAAAGTGCCCCCAAAAGTTTCTCGGTCACCATCGAGGCTACATCATTCTACGACTTGAGGTTTTCAAGTGCGAAAAAACTCCCTACGGCCTCCAAAGGCATGCCACCCGAGGATAAACTGATAACCTCAGCCATCAAGCCCCCAAAAGAAGAAGATGAAGAAGAAGACGAAGAAGAGAAAGAAGAAGATGAAGAGGAAGATGGAGACATCTCGACCTTAAGGTTGGAAGGAAGGAGCCAGGGTGCAAGGCGTAAGACGAAGGACTGATCAAAGTGATGGCAACTCTTCTGGAAGAAGCTTATAAAGAGCAGGCTAATCCATCGCGAGGTGACGATTGGGCTTCCCGAGGAGAGAGATGGTCGCAGCATTTAAAACCCATCATGACCCCTAAGATTCCCCAGAATCATTGGTCTCAGAGCTTTCACCAAAGGCACCTCATCACTGAAGATTTCCCGCCAGAAGCAACACGTGATAAAGGACCTCCCACCAGAAGCAGCTAGTGATGGAAGGTTTCCTGCTAAAAGCATCTCATGACGAGAGATCTCCCGCCAGAAACTGCTCATGACAAGAAACTCCCTGCCAGAACTTACGTCACTCTACTTGGCATGCCACATGGCGTGATGACACATGCATGCACCCAGGCGTGCCACCCAACAACAGGTCTAATCTCGACCCAAGTCGTGCCAGATTGGTCCCCCGACTTGCGACTCGCCAATCTTTATCCGAGTCACGCCAGATCGGTCCCCCGACTTGCGACTCGCCAGTCCTGGTTGAGCCCGAGTATAGTTCCTCGGCCCACAGGCCTAGTCTTTGCCCGAGTCGCACCAGATCGGCTCCCGACTTGCGACTCGCCGGCCTTAAACTTGAGCCCGAGGATAGTTACTCGGCTAACAGGTCCAATCTCTGTCCGAGTCGATCCAGACCGGTCCCCCGACTTGTGACTCACCAGTCTTGCCTAAGCTCGAGTACAGTACCTTGTCCCACAAGCCCAGTCTTTGCCTGAGTCGCGCCAGATCGGCTCCCAACTTGCGACTCGCCGGCCCTAAACCTGAGCCTGAGAATAGCCACTCGGCCAACAGGTCTAGTCCTGACCCGAGTCGAGCCATATCGGTCCCCCGACTTGCGACTCGCCAGTCCTGCCTGATCCTGAGAACAGTCCCTCGACCCACATGCCCAGTCTTTGCCCGAGTCATGCCAAATCGGCTCCCGACTTGCGACTCACCGACCCTAAACCTGAGCCCGAGAACAGTAACTTGGCTAATAGGTCCAGTCCTAACTCAAGTCACGCCAGATCGGTCCCCCGACTTGCGACTCACGAGTCTTGCCTGATCCCGAGTACAGTCCCTCAGCCCACAAGCCTAGTCTTTGTCCGAGTCATGCCAGATCGGCTCCCGACTTGCGACTCACTGGCCCTAAACCTGAGCTCGAGAACACTCACTCAGCCAATAGGTCCAGTCCTGACCTGAGTCGCGCCAGATCGGTCCCTCGACTTGTGACTCGCTAGCCTTTATCCGAATCACGCCAGATCGATCCCCCGACTTACAACTCGCCAGTCTTGCCTGAGCCCGAGTACAGTCCCTCGGCCCATAGGCCCAGTCTTTGCTCAAGTCATGCCAGATCGACTCCCAACTTGTTACTCACTGGCCCTAAACCTGAGCCCGATAACAGTCACTCGGCCAACAGGTCCAGTCATAACCCGAGTCGTGCCAGATCAGTCCCCCGACTTGCGACTCGCTAGCCTTTACCTGAGTCGCACCATATCATTCCCCCGACTTGCGACTCGCCAATCCTACCTGAGCCCGAGTATAGTCCCTCGGCCCATAGGCCCAGTCTTTGTCCGAGTCGTGCCAGATTGGTTCCTGACTTGCGACTTGCCGGTTCTAAACATGAGCCCGAGAATAGTCATTCGGCCAATAGGTACAGTCCCGACTCGAATCTGTTAGGATCAAGAGCACTAAGAGGGGGGGGGGGGTGAATTAGTGCAGCGGAAAACTTTTGACCATTAAAACTGCATTCGTACGATAAAAGCGATTTTGGTAAGAAAGTCGATTCGTAAATCACTTTAACTTGTGATCAAGTGAGATGCAGTTAAAGCAAAGATATAAAGGCAATTTGCAGTTATGATGGAAATCAGAATGCAAGCGCAAATTGAAATATGATATTCGTACGATAAAACTGATTTTCATCTTAACGCCGATTCGGAAAATACTTAACTATGAAACACGTTCGTAAATGAGCAAAAGGCAGTAAGCTACTGAGGAGGTTTGTAGTAAAGATAAGATGCTCAAAGTAAATATAAACTGAGATTTAGAGTGGTTCGGTCAATCTTGACCTACATCCACTTTTGGCTTCCTTCACCGATGAGGTCACCGACGTCCACTAGAGGCCTTCCTTCAATAGGCGAAGGCCAACCATCATTTTACAGTTTCACTCCTTTTGATGGGTTAAGGAGGCAACCCTTATAGAATTTCTCTCCTCTTTTGAAAGCTCAAAACTTGGAAGAAAAGAGGGAGGAGAACTTCTATCCTTTATAATACTTTTGAGCTCTAAAAATCACATAATAAGATCAAGCTTTCGGTGCTTTTGGGGTGCCCTTTCATTGCTGAAAGGATGGGGTATTTATAGGCCCCAAACTAGTTTGAATTCCGAGCTCAAAACTATCATCTCTCGAAATTCCGGGGTTTGGTGGTTGCACCGCCTGATTGGCGCGGTTGCACCACTCGGCAGAGCTCGGAGACTGAGCCTCTAGGCGGTGCCACCTCCTGTCAGGGGCGGTTGCACCGCTTGGTAGAGCTCGGAAAATGAGCCTCTAGGCGGTGCCAACTCTTGTCAAGGGCGGTTGCACCGCTTGGCAGAGCTCGAAGACCGAGCTCAGGCGGTTCCACTGCCTGTCAGGGGCGGTTGCACTGCCCAGTCTCACTCGGAGACTGAGCCCAAGCGGTGCCACCACCTGACTGGGGAATTCTGGTCCGAATAGGTTGATCCATTCGGTCCAATTTAGGTCTGCCAAGTGCCCAATTGCCCCCAGATTAAGCTAGTGGGATCACCTCCCATTCCTAACTTAATCTACATGCTAACTATGATATTTCTTAAGACATTTACTGCAACTTGCTCCGATGCATCAATCGTTTCTTCCGGCGAACATCTGATGAACCTTCGACGATACTCCGGCGGACTTACGGCAAACTCCTGGACTTGTGACGATCCACTTGGCGAGTTCCGACGAGCTTCTTTGGCAAGCTCCTGGACTTCTCGGATTTGTTCCCGTAGAACATCCGACGACCGTCCATACTTCCGTAGAACTCTTGAACTCCCAACATGATCATAGTCTTAACTGCGGTGCAACTCCTACTGCATGTCTTACTTCCATCGTAGTTAATCCTGCACATATAAAACAAAACTTCGATCGAGACAATTAATCCTAAGCAATTAACTAAGTTGTCCGGCATGTCATTGGTCCCTCGACGCTTCGTCCGATTCTTCGGCGCATCGTCCTCTCCTGTGGCCTATTGCCCAATCAGCCAGTTGACTTCGCAACTCTGATATCCTTGGCACAATACCCGCTCTTTTTGGTCTGATGCCCGAGTCCATGGCCTGAAGCCTTCTGTCGATACGCCGACCGATCCACCGGCCCGACGTCCAATCTTCTGACATATTCCTTCGACACAACATGATTTTTCCTACTTTAATTGTCTCATCCTGATCGAAGCATCCTGCATCACTCAAAACACAGATTAAATCATAAATATATATCAAGTGGTTTCATCATCAAAATACGAGATTCAATAATCTTCCCCTTTTTGATGATGACAACCACTTGATGACGGAGTTAACCTTAACTCCCGGAGTTTAAACAAACTCCCCCTATCAATATGCCATATTGATAGAACCTTGAATTCAAACTGAATTCAAGTCATTGCAATATTCATCATAAATACTTGCAACACGTCATCATGAACTTATGCATAATATCATACTTCTCTCCCTTTGTCATCAATAAAAAGGAGAAGTTCCAACTCTAAAGATGTGCAAGTTTAGCATATTTGCTTTTCATGAGATAGCAACTTTTTGCTTCTCTTTAGACTACAAGCTAGCAATTTTTACGATATGCAAGTTTTACTATATACAAGCTAGCAAAGATTTCGAAAGCTAATGCAAGATAGCTTTCTTGTGTAAGCTCATGATTCTTGCTTCCTTTGCAATGTTTGAGCTCACAATTTTGCTTTCATTGCAAAGTGTAAGTTTAGCATGTTTAGCATCTTGAGATAGGCAAGATAGAACATTTTTGTATTTTCTTGATATTTCAAGCTAACAATTCTCGGTGATGTTCAAGATAGCAATTTCTTCTCTTTTGAGAAGTGCAATTTTTGTTTTCTTCTTGAATTGTGCAAGCTAGCTATCTCCTCTTTTGTCATTGTCAAAAAGAAGGGAAGACCCTTTCTAAAGAAGGGAAGATCCTTTATGTCAATTCCTAAATCATGACAAAGGTGAGTAATTATTCTTATTTCAAAATTTCATAATTGAGATAAACCTTGAATTCAAATTAAAGTAATTTTAATCATGATTCATATTATATGCAATACATCACATATATCATAATAAAAAGCATTAGTATTGCATGCATCATTTTAGCAACAAATCATAGCATTTCATCACATGGCAAGATATCAGTAAGTAAAATTACGATGCAAGTTCTTGATATCTTAACATGATGCGCATATGGCAATCATAGTATTTCTATCATCAATTTATCATATATTTTGTTGCAAGCTTCTTTTGATATCTTAACATAATTTAAATTCAAATATGGCACTCATAGCATCAATTTATATATTTCTCTCCCTTTGTCATCAACAAAAAGGAGAACGATATAAGCAAATTTTAAACATAAGTGCGGTAATGATTCATGCTATAACTAGGTTTATGTCACTTTTCAACAATGAGTGATAGGATATCAATTACACAAACATCTTAAGGAAAACATGACATGGAGATAGCTTTCATTATTTCTTCCTCTTTATTTGTTATTATCTTTTTGTATGAAGAAGGAAAGTCAATTGTGAGCTTACTCGAATGAAGTTAAAATTGATAAGATATTAAAGCACACTTCATTTTTACAAGGATCAAGATATGTGTGTGAATCAAATCCTTGCACGTAAAACTATTTCTCTAAAGATATAAGAAGGAATCATCAAATCCATTTCTCGAAAGATATTTTTCACATGATAAGTCTATAAGAGAGGCATTTGTTAGTTGATTCCATATGTCAAAAATCAATGATATGAATCAAACTCGATATGACATATGTTTATTAAGTCCGGAAGAGAATAATGTATCGAGAAAATCCGATTGTTAGGATCAATAAGATCCAACAAATAAACTTTAACACTTTCATGTATTCAGACAAGGTTTTGCTATAGATTTTCAAATTCAATCATGAAGATAAAACATGCTTATTATCATAGAAATTTTTGTATCCAAAACACATAATTTCCAACATGTTATTAAGGCATGTAATTATGTGAAATTCTCATTATAGCAATTATATCCTACCATGCATGATCAAAATTTCTCCCCATTTTATCATTGTAAACAAGAAAAAAGAAGGGAAAAACAAAATAGTGTAAAATATTTTAATCATTTCAAGGCATACAAGCCATAAATACAATCACATCATGTCATGAAAGATAAAATCACTTGAATATCAAAAGACATGATTCATTTTGACATATCTTCACTTTAAATAAAAAATGAAAAGAATTCTTAGGAGATCATGATATAGATAGAATTCATTCAATCTTATAAGAGAACAAGATATTAATTCATGCATATAAAATCTTGACTTAAGCATAAGAAATCTCAATTTATAAATTTTAAAAAATTAAGATAAAGCTCATTTAAATCGTCAAATCAAGATCATTTTCAAGAGATTCACAAAAGTAATACAAATAGATTCATTAATTTCTCTTTTTAAAAAATCAATAAAGTCAGAAAAATAAATTTTTCAAGAAGAAACCTTTTCACTTTTTAGTTGTTTTAATTCATGTGATTTATTTCATACATGCATGTTCTTTTCTTTTATGCCAAATAAAACATGCATCAACGTTTAGAATCGAAAAATGAATTTTGTCATAAAAACCATTAAGACCAAATTATCATATATAACTTTTAAAATCTTATGCATAAAATCGTCAATGGTATCAAAAATATTTAATATTTTTATTACATCATTATGCATTACTTCAAATCAAACATGATTTCATTTAATCAAAATCGAGAAATTAGTTAATCAAACATGATACCATTCAACAATGTTAATCAAACATAATGCACATTATTACTTCTTAACCACATATAGCATGATTTCATAAGGTATTTTTAATCATTTTGTTTATCATAAACATATAATTTTTATGATTATTTTTAAAATTACTAGAATGATAAGCATGATTCCTAATTTTTACATTTTCATTATAAAACATGTAATTTTTAAGAAAATTAATTTTAAATAAAAAATACATCATGAAAAATATCAAGTAATTTTAAAATAAATTAAGGGGGTTTCAATTACCTCATCGTTGAATGTCCTTAAGGCATAGTTTGCCACCTTACCTTTCTTGGTTTTCTCCTCGTCTTTGGAGGAGCTCAATTCATCCCAAGTTGTATTCTTTTTCTTGCGTTCAAAGCAAATAGTTCCGTTCTTTTTGCTTTTTAATTTTTGTTTCATTTGTAGTTTAAGTTCACTATCATTTGAGCTTATACCCGAGTGGTCTTTAAATGTTTTGTGTCCCAAATCCTTCCTGTTCTTTGGAAGGTTGTTTTGTTCACCATGTTCATTATGTGCATTGTGTACCATTTCATATGTCATCAACGAACCAATTAGTTCTTCAAGTGGTAAGTTGTTTAGGTTTTTAGCTTCTTGTATTGCAGTTACCTTTGAATCACACTTCTTAAAAAGGGAATGCAAAATCTTGTTTACGAGTTCAAAATCCAAAAAATATTTGCCAAGAGCTCTTAAACCATTTACGACATCCGTAAAATGGGTGTACATGTCACCAATGGTTTCGCTTGGCTTTATTTGAAAAAGCTCGAAATCATGGATCAAAAAGTTGATTTTCGAATCTTTAACTCTAGAAGTGCCTTCATGTGTGATTTTAAGAGTGTGCCATATGTCAAAAGCTGTTTCGCACAAAGAAACCTGATTGAACTCATTTTTGTCCAAAGCGCAAAATAAGGCATTCATAGCCTTTGTGTTTAAAGAAAAATATGTCTTCTCCAAATCCGACCATTCATTCATCGGTTTAGAGGGAAGTTGAAAACCGTTTTCAACAATATTCCATAAATCCAAATTCATAGAAATCAAGAAAACTTTCATTCGAGTTTTCCAATAAGTATAGTCCAATCCATTAAACAACCGTGGACGAACAACCGAAAAGCCCTCTTGAAAGCCATGAAGAGCCATTTCTCTCGGGTGTAAATCCGAAATGAGAAATACCGGGCTCTAATACTAATTGTTAGGATCAAGAGCATTAAGAGGGGGGGGGTGAATTAGTGCAGTGGAAAACTTTCGACGATTAAAACTGCATTCTTACAATAAAAGCGATTTTGGTAAGAAAGCCGATTTGTAAATCACTTTAACTTATGATCAAGCGAGATGTAGTTAAAGTAAAGATATAAAGGTAGTTTGCAGTTATGATGGAAATCAGAATGTAAGCACAAACTGAAATATGATGTTCATATGATAAAACTGATTTCCGTCTTAACGCCGATTCGGAAAATACTTAACTATGAAACACGTTCGTAAATGAGCAGAAGGCAGTAAGCTACTAAGGAGGTTTGCAGTAAAGATAAAATGCTCAAAGTAAATGCAAACTGAGATTTAGATTGGTTCGATCAATCTTGACCTACATCCACTTTTGGCTTCCTCCTCCGATAAGGTCACCGACGTCCACTAGAGGCCTTCCTTCAATAGACGAAGGCCAACCACCCTTTTACAGTTTCACTCCTTTTGATAGGCTTAGGATACAACCCTTACAGAATTTTCTCTCCTCTCTTGAAAGATCAGAACTTAGAAGAAAAGAGGGAGGAGAACTTCTAGCCTTTACAACACTTTTGAGCTTTAAAAATCATAGAGTAAGATCAAGCTTTTAGTGCTTTTGGGGTGTCCTTTCATTGCTAAAAGGGTGGGGTATTTATAGGCCCCAAACCAGTTTGAATTTCGAGCTCAAAACTGTCATCTCCCGAAATTCTAGGGTCTAGCGGTTGCACCGCCTGACTAGGGCTGTTGCACCGCCTGGTAGAGCTCGGAGACTAAGCCTCTGGGCGGTGCCACCTCCTGTCAGGGGCGGTTGCACCGCTTGGCAGAGCTCGGAGATCGAGCTCAGGCGATTCCACCGCCTGTCAGGGGCGGTTGCACCGCCCAGTCTTGCTCGGAGACTGAGCCCAAGCGGTGCCACCGCCTGACTGGGGAATTCTGGTACGAAAGGGTTAATCCATTCAGCCCAATTTGGGTCTATCAAAAGCCCAATTGCCCCCATATTAAGTTAATGGGATCACCTCCCATTCCTAACTTAATCTATATGCTAACTACGATATTTCTTAAGACATTTAGTGCAACTTGCTCCGGCGCGTCAATTGCTTCTTCCGGCGAGCTTCCGGCAAACATCCGACAAACCTTCGGTAATGCTCCGGCGGACTTCCGGCAAACTCCTGGACTTGTGACGATCCACTTGGCGAGTTCCGACGAGCTTCTTTGGTAAGCCCTTGGACTTCTCGGATTTGTTTCCGCAGAACCTCCGACGACCGTCCAGACTTCCGTCGAACTCCCAATGTGATCATAGTCTTGACTCCGGTGCAACTCCTGCTGCATGTCTTACTTCCATTGTATTTAATCCTGCACATGTAAAACAAAACTTCAATCGAGATAATTAATCCTAAGCAATTAACCAAGTTGTTCGGTATATCGTTGGTCTCTCGATGCTTGGTCTGATTCTTCGGCGCATCGTCCTCTCCTGCGGCCTATTGCCCAATTGGCCAATTGACTCCGCAACTCCGGTATCCTTGGTGCAATACTCGCTCTTCTTAGCCCGATGCTCGAGTCCACGGCCCGAAGCCTTCTGACGATATGTCGACCCATCCACCAGCCCGACGTCCAATCTTCTAACATGTTCCTCCAGCACAACATGATTTTTCCTACTTTAATTGTCTCATCCTGATCGAAGCATCATGCGTCACTCAAAACACAGATTAAATCATAAACATATATCAAGTGGTTTCATCATCAAAATACGAGATTCAGTGTCAGATCGGTCCCCTAACTTGCGACTCGCCAGTCCTGCCTGAGCCCGAGTATAGTCCCTCGGCCCACAGGCCCAGTCTTTGCCCGAGTCACGCCAGATCGGCTCTCGACTTGTGACTCGCTGACCCTAAACCTGACCCCGAGAATAGTCACTCGGCCAACAGATCCAGTCCTAACCAGAGTCGCGCCAGATCGGTCCCCTGACTTACGACTCACCAACCTTTATCCGAGTCGCGCCAGATCGATCTCCCAACTTGCGACTCGCCAGTCCTGCCTGAGCCCGAGTATAGTTCCTTGTCCCACAGGCCTAGTCTTTGCCCGAGTAGCGCCAGATCAGCTCCCGACTTGCGACTCGTCGGCTCTAAACCTAAGCCCGAGAATAGTCCCTCATCCCAGAGGTCCAGTCTTTGCCCGAGTCATGCCAGATCAGCTCCCAACTTATGACTCGCCGACCCTAAACCTGAGCCTAAGAATAGTAACTCGGCCAACAGGTCCAGTCTCTATCCGGGTCGCACCAGATCGGTCCCCCGACTTGCGACTCGCCAGTCCTGCTTGAGCCCGAGCATAGTCCCTCGGCCCACAGGCTCAGTCTTTGCCCGAGTCGCGCTATATCAGCTCCCGACTTGCCACTTGTCGGCCGTAAACCTGAGCTCGAGAATAGTCACTTGGCCAACAGGTCCAGTCTTGACCCGAGTCGCGCCAAATCGGTCCCCCGACTTGTGACTCGCCAACCTTTATCTGAGTCACGCCAGATCGATCCTTCGACTTGTGACTCGCTAGATCGGTCCCCCGACTTGTGACTCGCCAGTCTTGCCTGAGCCCGAGCATAGTCCCTCGACCCATAGGTCTAGTCTTTGCCTGAGTCGTGCTAAATCGGCTCCCGACTTATGACTTGCTGGCCCTAAACCTGAGCCCATGAATAGTAACTCGACCAAAAGGTCTAGTCTCTATCCGAGTCACACTAGATCGGTTTCCCGACTTGTGACTCGCCTGTTAGGATCGGAGCGGCACTAAGAGGGGGGGGTGAATTACTGCAGTGGATTAAAACTTCGGTTTTAGAAAAATCTTTCGTACGATAAGAACGGAACTTGAAAAGTTTAACTTGAAAGCGTATTCTTAAAGTTGCGCAGCAAGGGTAATAAGGAACTAAAGCAGTAAGAAGATTTGCAGTAATGTAAATGACAATAATGAAATGCAAACCAGAGATTATGCCGATTTTAGAGTGGTTCGGTCAAATGACCTACTCCACTTGCGAGGCCCCTCTTCGATGAGGCTCCCACCTTCCACTAGCAAATCTCTTGAAATGGAAGGGTAAACACCCCTCTTACAACCTTTTACAAGTAGCTCAACCTCTTACAAATTTTCAATAAGAAAGAAGGAGGAGAACTCTCTAGCAAATTGAAAATAAGACTTGCTAAGACTTTCTAAGACTTTTCTCTCAATCAAAATGCTTCTCAAAAGTTGTTATCTCAGCTGAGATTTGAGGGGTATTTATAGGCCTCAAGAGGATTCAAATTTGGGCTCCAAAATTTGAATTCTTTTAGGGTTTCCGATGCTGGAGGTGCCACCGCCCAGCCAAGCGGTGCCACCGCCCAGCTCTCGGGTGCTGGGTGGTGCAATCGCCCAGCCCAGGAGGTGTCACCGCCCAGCTCTCGGGTGCTGGGCGGTGCCACCGCCCAGCTCTCCGATTCATTGGTTTGGCTTAATTTTAGCCCAAACCAAATCTGACTTTGGGCCCAATTGGCCCCTAACCAGGATATAGGATTATCTCTTAATCCTAATCCTAATTACAAGTGAACTACATAACACAAAAACATCCTAAGCAAATTTTCAACCGCGAACGTCGAGTCTTGTTCCGGCGAGCTTTCCGACAAATTCCTTCCGACGGACTCCCTGCAAGCTCCCAATCTTTGTGATGATTTTAACGAGTAGCCGAGCCTTCTCGGTGATCTCCGCGAGCCTCCGACGATTTCTTCGGCGAACTTCGGACACGTTCCCGATTTCTTCTCGGTTGGTTCCGGTAGCATCTCCGATGATTCTTCGGTCTCTTAAACATCCATCGAGCTCGACTCTGGTATCCTTGCTTTATGTTTTCTGGTTATTGTAGTTAATCCTGCACACTTAACTCAATAATATGGATTAGATCAATTAACCCACCAATTGATTATATCATCAAAATCCGAGATTCAACAATCTCCCCCTTTTTTATGATGACAATCAATTGATGACGGAGTTAAACATAACTCCCCCTATCTATATGCCATATTATGAGAAGATAAAAAATACTTGAATTCCATCCCATTGGATTCAAGCATATTCCAATAAGTTCTAATCGTAGAGCTTATCGTTATCCTCATTAAACAATAGTAAGTACGAAACTTCGATGAAAATGATAAAGGACGAATTTTGCTACGACAGAAGATAAAGATTTTCAATATAAATTTCATGATATCAATCTTGTGATATTTTCAAGGATTTGCAAGGCATATAAGATATTCATATCACACAAGTTTTTGTAATTCATATAAGTCATGCTATCATTATGGTGTAAGACATCACTTAGTCATCACTTCTCCCCCTTTGTCATCAACAAAAAGAGACAAGCCAGCTAATTTATGATCATAGAAAAAGGTTTAGTATTTAACAAAGTGCATCATTCAAATTTGCCAGAAATAGTTTATCCAAAAGACATCATCATTAATGCAGATTAAAACAGTAGTTATCTAAAAGGAAGGATCAGTTATCGTTCAATCGATGACAACCTTGAACTTGTTGTTAAAAGCAAACAGAAAAGATACATCAATTTAATCCTTAGGAGGTAATCCACAGTGCTGATACATGATATCCATTTTTTCATTCATCTGTTGTAGTGTCTTCAAAATTTCAGCTTGTTGATTTTGAATTTGTTGTTGCTGTGATTTGATCTGAGACAGTTCTGCCATAATGAGATCTTCAGAGGAGGAAATAGGAGGAAATAGGAGCTGAAGGTGCTACGCCAAAGGAACTAGGAGGAGGAGATTCATTTCCCATTAGAATTGGTGTTTTGGGGTGTTCTATTGGTGGAGGAATTGGATCAGTCCTTCTAGGCTGCCTAACCCATATGCCATTGCTAAAAGTGCACATAAGTCTTTTCAGTAGGTTTTTATTTATTATGTTATATCGATCATTTTGAATAGATTCTTCATCGGGTGGGATGCAAATGTCATAGGCATAAAGAAATCTAGTGATTAACCTCCCATATGGCAATATAGTATCTTTAGCCATAATATCCTGCATGTGTTGCCGAATTGAGTACCCAAAACAATAATTCTGACCGGTCATAATCCAATACATGGTACTCATCTCTATTTGACTTATTTCGTCAAGATGAAATTGTTTTGGGAATATGATGCTTGTGATAATGTGATGAAGGATTTTAGAGTTGAAAGGCAGTAAGTGTTCACAGCTCTTAGGTAGGAAGTCAAGGTTTGGATTTGCAAAAAAATTTTCTACGGCTTCGGTATAGGATGCTCCTATTGTTTTGACGTCCCATTTTCCTTTAAAATAGCATCCCCTATCTTTTTCAGTTATGCCAATTAGCTCACAAATGGTGCTGTCAAATATTCTAATGGGTGTTCCTAGAATGTAAGTGCTTAGGCTATCATTGTCCTCATATAGGTTGGCATAGAATAATCTCACTAACCGTGGATAGATTGGTTCCTCTATTTGTAGTAGAGGTAGAGCTTCTAGGTGTGCAAACCACCTAATGGGATCTAAGTCCTCTAGTTCATCCAAATCAACGTATTTTCCCTTATGGACACATCGTGTTTCAAATTTTGGAAAGCTAAGGGCTACCTCTTTTGATCTAAAAAGGTCATGGTTATATGAATCTCCTTCAATCCTTATTCCTTTTGATCTCTTAGGAGCCATGTTCTAGACAAGATGATGATGAAATTATGAAAAATAAGCAAGAGAAAGAGAAAAGAAAAGAGGGATTTCAAGTGTTACCTTGTGGAGATTATGTTGAGAGATGGAAAGCTTGGACCACCAAGAATCCTTCTCCAATGTGTCTAAGAGTTAGAATGAGGGTTAGAGGGAATGGGAGAGGGTTTTTGAGAGGTTTTTCTTCGGGTTGGGGGCGGTGTCACCGCCGGCCCAAACCCCTCGGGTTAAAAGGGTTACTCGGTCGGTGTCACCGCCAAACCGCCGAATCTGGCGGTGCCACTTGAAATCACGCGAAGGAAAGAAAAAATTTTTTTTTTCTTCCTTCCTTTTGTTTAGCTTCTTCCCTCAAGATCATAAGTTATACTTTAATGGATCATTTTGAATTGAAGAAGAAGGAAGAATTCAAATTCATAATCGAAGGGAAAAGAACGAGTCCTTTTTGTGAAGTTCATTTTAGGGACAATTTAGCATGCCTAATTCCCTTCGGATGAATTCAAATTGGTCTTCATTCAAAGCTTTTGTAAATATATCTGCTAATTGATGCTTTGTGTCAATGAATTCTAGAACAACATCATTGTTAAGGACATGATCGCGTATGAAATGATGCCTAACGTCGATGTGCTTAGTTCTAGAGTGCTGAATTGGATTTTTAGTAAGGCATATGGCACTAGTATTATCGCATTTTATGGGAATATTTTCAAAGTGAATTCCATAGTCTTCTAATGTATTTTTCATCCAAATTACTTGTGCACAATATGCACTTGCAGCAATGTATTCGGCTTCCGCCGTAGATAGTGCAATTGAATTTTATTTCTTAGAAGTCCAAGAAACAAGTGCATGTCCTAAATATTGGCATGTTCCAAATGTACTTTTTCTATCTATCCTGCATCCGCCAAAATCGGCATCTGCATAAGCTATTAGATTGAATTTTTCAGATTTTGGATACCACAATCCTAAATTTGGAGTTCCTTTAAGATACCTAAATATTCTTTTAACACTCTTAAGATGAGATAATTTAGGATTAGATTGAAACCTAGCGCAAAGTCCTACACTAAACATAATATTCGGTCTAGTCGCGGTGAGGTAGAGTAGACTACCTATCATTCCCCTATATATTTTTTGATCGAAATTTTCACCACTTTCATCCATATCTAACTTAGTCGCAGTACTCATAGGGGTGTTTATTACTTTTGAATTATCCATGTTAAATCGTTTTAACAATTCTAATGTATATTTAGATTGGTTAAGAAATATACCATCACTAAGTTGTTTGATTTGTAATCCCAAAAAGAAAGTTAATTCACCCATTAAACTCATTTCAAATTCAAGACTCATACATTTGGCAAATGATTCACATAGTGATTCATCCGAAGAGCCAAAAATAATATCGTGAACATAAATTTGCACAATAAGAAAATTATTTTCAAAATGTTTAATAAACAATGTAGTATCAACCTTGCCTTTAGTAAAATTATTTAAAATAAGAAAGGAACTAAGCCTTTCATACCAAGCTCTAGGAGCTTGTTTCAAGCCATAGAGGGCCTTAGTCAATTTAAATACATGATTAGGAAAAAGAGAATTTTCAAATCCGGGAGGTTGTTCGACGTATACTTCTTCGGAAATAAGACCATTCAAGAAAGCACTTTTAACATCCATTTGAAATAGTTTAAAATTATTACTACTAGCATAGGCAAGGAGCATCCTTATGGCTTCTAATCGAGCCACAGGAGCGAAGGTTTCTTCGTAATCGATACCTTCTTCTTGGTTGAAACCTTTGGCCACTAATCTAGCCTTGTTTCTAACCACGATACCATTTTCGTCTTGCTTGTTTCTAAAGACCCACTTAGTACCTATGACTAGGTGGTCACTTGGTCTAGGAACAAGCTTCCATACCTCATTCCTCTCAAATTGGTTCAATTCTTCTTGCATTGCAATGACCCAAAAATCATCTTTTAAGGCTTCGTCAATGCATTTAGGTTCAATTTGAGAAAGGAAAGCGGCGTTAGCACAGAAATTTTTGAAAGAAGAACGAGTTTGAACCCCTTTTGATGTATCTCCTATAATTTGCTCTTTTGGATGAGCATCTATATACTTCCATTCTTTTGGTAAAGAAATTTCGGAAGAAGATGCATTCAAATAGCTATTTTGAGGAGAGTGTTCATTTAAATTCAAATTATCAAAACCAAGATCATCATCAAAATCATTTTTCTTTAAATCAAAAATTTCATTAAAAACTACATGAATAGACTCTTCTATTACTAAGGTTCTTTTATTAAAAATCCGAAAAGCCTTAGAAACGGAAGAGTAGCCAAGAAAGATGCCTTCATCGGATTTAGCATCAAATTTACCTAAGGCATCCTTTTCATTTAAAATAAAGCATTTACAACCGAAAACTTTAAAATAAGAAATATTTGGTTTTTTGTTATTCCATAATTCATAGGGAGTTTTTGATAGAGATGGTCTTATTAGAACCCTATTCATGATGTAGCAAGCCGTATTTATGGCTTCGGCCCAAAAATATTTGGGTAAACTATGTTCATTTAACATAGTTCTTGCCATTTCTTGTAAGTTTCTATTTTTTCTTTCAACTACACCATTTTGTTGAGGATTTCTTGGAGTTGAGAAGTTGTGATTGTATCCATTAACTTCGCAAAAATTTTGAAAGTCATGGTTTTGAAATTCACCACCGTGATCACTCCGAATTGATGAAATCATGAAGCCTTTTTCGTTTTGAGTAAGTTTACAAAATTTAGAGAAACACTTGAAGCAATCACTTTTGTGAGCTAAGAAATAGGTCCAAGTGTATCTAGAGTAGTCATCCACAATCACAAAAGCATATTTGCTTCCACCTAGACTTGTTGTATCAATTGGTCCAAATAAGTCCAAATGGATCAATTGTAAGGTCTAGTGGTGCTAATTTGATTTTTTGGTTTGAAGCTTGTTTTTATTTGTTTGCCTAGTTGACATGCATCGCATACTTTGTCCTTAATAAACTTTATATTTGGAATTCCTCGTACTAATTCTTGAGATGAGATTTTAGATATTGTTTTCATGCTTGCATGGCCTAATCTCCTATGCCAAAGCCAAGCATCATCATTTATGGCGGAGAAACACATTTCATTACTTAGTTCATCAAGATTGATGGTATAGACATTATTTTGTTTTAAAGCAATCATAGTCATGGTTTTTCAATAATGCACATATTTGATTCAAATCTAACGATATAACCTTTATCGCATAGTTGACTAATACTCAAGAGATTATGTTTCAATCCATCAACTAGTAAGACATCATTAATGAAAAAATTAAATTTGTTACCAATAGTTCCCTTGCCAATGATTTTGCCTTTGTTGTTGTCTCCGAAGGTAACGTACCCTTCTTCTTTGCTAGTGAGCATAGAGAAATGAGATGGATCTCCAGTCATATGTCGTGAGCATCCACTATCGAGATACCATCTCTTGCTCCTAGCTTGTGGGTTTGTCTACAAAAGAGGATGATTTTTAGGTACCCATTTGATTTTGGGTGCCTCAAAAATTGACCCACTAACTTTGTTATTTATTATTGAATTCTTTATAGTTCCTTTAGGAACCCATATTAATTTTTGTGAACTAATATTCTTAAATGGGCATTTGTAGGCAATATGTCCGGATTTGCAACAAAAGTTGCATTTCATATAAGAGGAAACATGTAATGTAGGTCCTTTTATGAAAGTGTTAGGATTTTGATGTAATCCTTTTACAAATCCAATTCCATTTCTATTTGCAATGTGACCCTTGTGTGCAAGGATCATATCTAATCCTTTGCTACCGACCTTAAACTTGTTTAAGGTTTCCTTAAGAAGCAAATTTTCATTTTTTATTGCTTCTAAATGCTCACACTTAGAGCATGGAGGAGTTTGAAGACTATCAAACTTATCTTGTAGCAAAGCATGCTCTTTCTTTAAGATACTTAACTTCTTGCTAATAGTTCTACATTCATCAAATAATTCATGAAAAGCGATAGACAGTTCTTCAAAAGATAAATCTTTATTAAATAAATCACATACCTCTTCTCCTAAAGCCATTAGCGCGTAATGAGCAACTTGCTCGGTGTTGGACTCTTCTTCTTCGGACGCGCTTGAATCATCCCATGTTGCCTTGAACGCCTTCTTCTTTGATGTCATCTTTTTGGCTTGAGGATAATCGTTCTTGTAGTGTCCCGGTTTTTTGCATTCATAGCAAATCACTTGGTCCTTCTTTTGTTCAAATTTATGTTTTATATTATTTTTAAATTTGTTCTTTCTTAAATATTTTTTAAATTTTTGAGTCAAAAGTGCAATGTCATTGTCACTGTCCTCATCACTTGATGTTCCTTTCAAGTGGTCTTCTTGTGATTTGAGTGCCATATCCTTCTTGTTCTTTGGAAGGGGGTTCTCGAGCTCGTCATGAGCTTGACATGTCATTTCGTAGGTCATTAGAGACCCAATGAGTTCTTCAAAAGGGAATGCTTTAAGGTCTTTGGCCTCTTGAATGGCCGTAACTTTTGGATCCCAACTTTTAGGGAGGGATCTTAAGATTTTAGTTACTAGTTCAAAGTTAGTAAAATCTTTACCAAGAGCTTTGAGTCCATTGATGACATCCGTAAATCGGGTGTACATGTCTCCGATGGACTCACTTGGTTTCATTCGGAAAAGTTCGTAAAAGTGCACAAGGATGTTGATTTTGGACTCTTTCACTCGGCTAGTGCCTTCATGAGTGACCTCAAGAGTTCTCCAAATATCAAAAGCCGAATCACACATTGAAACACGATTAAATTCGTTTTTGTCTAATGCACAAAACAAGGCATTCATAGCCTTTGCATTTAAAGCAAAAACCTTCTTCTCCGATTCATTCCATTCGCTCATCGGAAGAGAAGATTTTTGAAATCCATTCTCGACAATAGACCAAAGCTCAAAGTCCATAGAAATGAGGAAGATCCTCATGCGAGTCTTCCAATATATGTAATCCGACCCATTAAACAAAGGTGGTCGTGCAATAGAATGGCCCTCTTGCATGCCGGAGTAAGCCATCTCTCTTGGGTATTAAACCAAATATGAGAGATAACCTCGCTCTGATACCACTTGTTAGGATCAGAGCGGCACTAAGAGGGGGGGGTGAATTAGTGCAGCGGATTAAAACTTCGGTTTTAGAAAAATCTTTCGTACGATAAGAACGGAACTTGAAAAGTTTAACTTGAAAGCGTATTCTTAAAGTTGCGCAGCAAGGGTAATAAGGAACTAAAGCAGTAAGAAGATTTGCAGTAATGTAAATGACAATAATGAAATGCAAACTAGAGATTACGCCGATTTTAGAGTGGTTCGGTCAAATGACCTACTCCACTTGCGAGGCCCCTCTTCGATGAGGCTCCCACCTTCCACTAGCAAATCTCTTGAAATGGAAGGGTAAACACCCCTCTTACAACCTTTTACAAGCAGCTCAACCTCTTACAAATTTTCAATAAGAAAGAAGGAGGAGAACTCTCTAGCAAATTGAAAATAAGACTTGCTAAGACTTTCTAAGACTTTTCTCTCAATCAAAATGCTTCTCAAAAGTTATTATCTCAGCTGAGATTTGAGGGGTATTTATAGGCCTCAAGAGGATTCAAATTTGGGCTCCAAAATTTGAATTCTCTTAGGGTTTCTGATGCTGGAGGTGCCACCGCCCAGCCAAGCGGTGCCACCGCCCAGCTCTCGGGTGCTGGGTGGTGCAACCGCCCAGCCCAGGAGGTGTCACCGCCCAGCTCTCCGATTCATTGGTTTGGCTTAATTTTAGCCCAAACCAAATCTGACTTTGGGCCCAGTTGGCCCCTAACCAGGATATAGGATTATCTCTTAATCCTAATCCTAATTACAAGTGAACTACATAACACAAAAACATCCTAAGCAAATTTTCAACCGCGAACGTCGAGTCTTGTTCCGGCGAGCTTTCCGACGAATTCCTTCCGACGGACTCCTTGCAAGCTCCCAATCTTTATGATGATTTTAACGAGTAGCCGAGCCTTCTCGGTGATCTCCGCGAGCCTCCGACGATTTCTTCGGCGAACTTCGGACACGTTCCCGATTTCTTCTCGGTTGGTTCCGGTAGCATCTCCGATGATTCTTCGGTCTCTTAAACATCAATCAAGCTCGACTCCGGTATCCTTGCTTTATGTTTTCTGGTTATCGTAGTTAATCCTGCACACTTAACTTAATAATATGGATTAGATCAATTAACCCACCAATTGATTATATCATCAAAATCCGAGATTCAACATCGCCAGTCCTGCCTAAGCCCGAGTACAGTCCCTCGGTCCACAAGCCCAGTCTTTACCCGAGTCACGCCAGATCGACTCCCAACTTGCAACTCACCAGCCCTAAACCAACAAGTCCAATCTTGACCCGAGTCGCGAAAGATTGGTCCCCTGACTTGCGACTTGCTAGTCTTTATTTGAGTCGAGCTAGATCGGTCCCCCGATTTACGACTCGCCAGTCCTGCCTGAGCCCGAGTACTGTCTCTCGGCTAATAGGTCCAGTCTCTACCCGAGTCGCGCCAGATCGGCTCTCGACTTGTGACTTGTCGGCCCTAAACCTGAGCCTAGGATTAGTCACTCAGCTAACAGGTCCAGTCTCTACCCGAGTCGTGCCAGATCGGCCCCTCGATTTGTGACTCATCAGTCTTTACCCGAGTCACGCCAAATCGGTCCCCCAACTCATGACTCGCCAATCTTAAACCTGTGCCCGAGTCTAATCTCTAGGCATATGGGTTCAATCTTCGCCCGAGTCTCACAGCTTGGTCCCCTGACCAGTGACTCATCAATCTCATTCCGCCTGGGCTTAACTGCCCGGCCAACAGTTCAAACCCTTCCCAAAGCACAGGGCACCACCCACCAAGCAGCTCCACAACAAGCCAGCCCGACTCCCCCTCACGAGTAATCGATATATCCGTAACACCCCAACCCAGGCGCACCCTTCGCCCTCTCGCAAGGACCCTAGTGCACGCCCTGGTTGGGGGGGGGGGGGGGGGGGGGGGGGGGGGGGGGGGGGGGCTTGGTTTGTGGGGAGTAGTGATGAGGTAAATTTTGGATCCCAGTCCGCTGCTGATGGCCAACGCCATGCCACGCCATCACCAGGTCAACAAAGGAGGGCTCTCGTACGCCGACCCAGAGTCCATACCAAGGCATCCCCCAATACGCCTCGGAAAGCCCAGAGTGGCATCGTCTGACGTCGTCCTCTGCGCCACCAGGCGGCAGCCACACTAAGGCACTATCTCCCTGTTTCAGTGCCCTGGGACGGTGGCCACGTAAAGGTACTATCCTATCGTTTCGAGCATTCTAGGACGGCAGCCGCACAAAGGTAATAACTTCCCCCTCGAGGATCAGCCGCCATAAAAAAGATATGTGTGTGACCCACCCTCAAGCAGTGGTATAAAATCCCCTGACCGGCGTCCGACCAAGGGGACAAAAAAAGGGAGAGACGAAACGTTGACTTACTTATCGAGGGGCCACAGTCGGTAACCACCCAATAAGGGCCTTTTGTGCAGGAAAGCAATTACGCCCGAGACATGATCACCTTGATCAAGAAGGCACCTTTCCCCATGCGACTCTAACAACCATACCCGACATCCATACGTCGACTTGCGATCGATCAACATCGGTGACCCATCAAAGCCGATCTTCGACTTCTGACATTGCCCTAGGGACCAAGCCATTCTGACTCATCAGCTACGGTGCATCAATTCCTCAACAGAATTAATTTTGATATTTCAACTTATGTAACCAATAATATGGATTCATTTTAATATGAAAATTAGAAAAGTATAAAATATTTATCGTTACACGGAATCATCTTAAAGTGAAAATGATAATAGCCGTTAGTCCTTAAATCATTGAAAATATTGATAAGGGCAAATAATAAAATAGCATTAATGAACTCTCGTATAATGTTGATATCGTCACTAATGATCTTGTAGAACAATCATAATTGGTAGATTTGATAATATCTCAAAAAAAATGAGATTTGTTATTTTTATTATTATATGGTATATCTATAAGAATAATATTATAACATAGGAATCCCTTATTATTTTCATAAGTTATGAAAAGTAATGATTATGAAAAATTATATTATACAATAAAAGAAGAGTTGAAATTAATAAACTATAATAGTGTTTGAGAACTTATCGAGTTGCTCAATAATTATAGAAAAGTCTGCTATATAAATATAACTTAAAGGGTAATATCAAACGATACAAAAGTCAAACTTATAATCAAATGTTTTACTCATAAAAAATATATCGATCATAACGAGATATTTTCTCTAGTTTTTAATTGAACTTGTTAAGAATTATCATGATATTAGTGGTTCATTTTAATTTTGAGTTAGATAATATAGATGTGAAAATAAGTTTTTCAAATAAGGAATCTAGATTTATATAAATAAACCTAAATGAGTGACAAAGAAAATAAAAATATATAAAATTTGATATGCAAATTTAGAAAATCAATTTATGAACTTAAATAAGCATTTAAATAATAATATATAATGTTTCTTGATACTATTACTTTTTTTAATATTTTAAAAAATATTATTGATTAATTATTAATCTAAAGATCAATGGGAGCTAATTTATTATATTGGTCCGTGGATAATATTTGGTTGCTAGTAGTAAGCTTAGTTTATTATACTAAATAAAAAAAAATTCTCACTAAGAATTTTAAGATGACTGATATGAATGAGGCATTTATGTTATAGACATTATAATATTTAAGGATTGATCTTAAAATTTATTATGACTATCTTAAAAATAATATATTGATCTAAGTATTAAAAAAATTTAGTATATAACTTTATTAAGCAAATAATAAAGTAAAAAAATTTAATCAAAACATGTATTTTTAGAGTGACTCGGAAAAGAATCAGATAAATAAAAATATTCATTATGAATACATAGTTAGAAGTATATTACATACTCAAGCTTAAACCAAATGTACTAAAGAATAAAACACTAAGGGACTATAAAGAAAATAATAAGATATACGGAAGGAAAAAAAGATTATATACTCACATATATGAAATTAGATTGACTTAAATTGATAGTATTTTTAGATACTAATTCTGTAATAATAATAGAAAGTTCACTTTACGTGTATATTAGTTAAAGAGATAATTTATAGGATAAAAATAAAGTAATGTATTATTATATTATCAACTAGAAGCTAATTTTGTGATATGCTTTGAGGCAACCGACCAAGCCTTATGATGGTAAAGTTTTATTTTAAGACTTAATGCAGTCAAATTCAATTGCTAAGTCACTAAAGATACCTTATATGACATATTGTAGTAATTTTTTTATCTAAGAATATCAAGTACTCTTATATTTATATGTATTTAGTATAAAATATTTGATGATTAGAAAATAAGTTTAGAAATAATTAATATCAATTAAGAATTTAAGTTCTACTATATTAATTGCTTATGTAATCACTTATGACCTACTATCTAAAGTACTTGAAAGAATATGTTTTTATAATTAAGTTTCTGAGCAACCTATAAAAGATATGATCATACATGATTGAGGGTACATTATAATTTGTTGAATCACAGATTTTGATGATGAAACCAATTAATAGAGTTTATGATCTAATATGCATTTAAGTAACATAGGACTAGCTTCGATCATGAAGAGATAATTAAAACATGAAGAATCAATATTGAGCCGAAGTAGAACATGTTAGAAGATTGGACATCGAGCCCAAGGATCGATCGATGTATCGGTAGAAGGCTTCGTGCCATGAGTTCAGGTATCGAGCCTAAAAGAGCGGACATTGCACCAAGGAGATCGGAATTGCGGGGGTTAACATGCCAATTGGGTAAAAGACCGCAAAAGAAGATAATGCGCCAAAAGATTGGATGAAGCACCGATGAACCAATGACATGTTGGACAATATGTGGTTAATGCTTTGTAATAATTGTATAGATCGAAATAGTTTTAGTTCTAATTGAATTGGTTTAAAATATAATTAGGCCAACTTAAATAGGGATCAATTGGGCCTATGTTGGGGCTATTTTGGGCCAAGAGAAAGGCCCATTCAGTGACTCAAATGTTGGGTCAAGCGGTGGCACCGCTAGAGGCTTAGTCTCCAAGATAGTCTCCAAGACTGTATCAGGCGATAGTACTACCTAGACATAGTTTGGAAGACTGTGTCAAGCAGTGGTATCACCAGACTAAGTGGTGGCACCACCCAGTGTCATTGCTGCAGACGGTAGTACCGCCAGGACCCGGGAAACCCGAGATGAAACCTTTTTTGGCTCCATTTTTGAAGTCATTTGGGGTCTATAAATACCCCAACTATTCTTACATGGAACAACATGAATCAGAGCATAAAAGGGTTGTTATTCTAGGTTGTAAAATTGCTAAGTGTCTTCCTCTCTTTCTAGTTTTGAGATCATTCAAGAGATGTGTAAGGCTTCTAAGGATTGTCTCCTAAACTTGTGAAAATGAAAAAGAGTTGTAAGATGATAGTTAGTCTTTGCCCATTGAAGGAAGACCGGTAGTAGAAGCCGATAGCCTCGAATGAAAAGGAATCAGGAGTGAATGTAGGTCATGGACTAAACCACTATAAATCGATTTGTATTTCTGATTTATTATTTACCTTTATTGCAAACTACTTTACTTCCTCATTACTTTTGCTACATATTCTTATGAACGTTTTCAAAGTTAAACACTCCTTAATATGATTTTTGTCGTACGAAGATTTTCGATTCGACGTAATTTTTACGTACACACTAATTCACTCCCCCTCTTAGTGCTAACTCGATCCTAACATAATTAACATTCTTATTTATGTAATTAAACTTATTTATTTCTATTATTCTGTTCATATTTATAATGATTGAATGCACTTATGGGATTGTCTTGACAAGATAAATTACAATAGTCATTTTAAACTATATTAGAAAGGGTTAATAATATTATAATACGAAATATGATATTGATGATATATAACCACTATGACTCGCATAACTAATCAAACTTAATGTACTATTATATTTATTAGACTTATTAACTTGTATTATAAAATTCATGCATACAAGTAAAATATTTTTAAAAAATTTTAGAATTTAATTAAGTAAAATTATTTTTAAATAAACTTTTATTTTATTTATTGTAATTTTAATTTTTTTTATATCTTACCAATTAATGGATAAAGTGGAAAAAAGTTAGATTATGTGACTCTATTTAATTAAATAAGATATATTATATATATGATTAGATTTTGATTATAATTATTAACCAATAGAAAGATTATAGATTTTTTTCATTTCGCCTATAAAATGATTAGATCTTCTTGAAAAACAAATAAGAGAAAATAATTATTTATTGAGAGATATCTTATTTCATCTCTCTAGTATCCCTAATCCAACGCCCATAATAATTTTGTAAAGAATAAAAAGAAAAAAAATATAAGTCTAGCTCTGTTTGCACACATCCCGATAACTTTCAAATCTAACGAAGATGCGTCTACATATTAGATAAAAATTTTCTGAATAATATCAAAATTATATATTATAAATTTAATATATCATTATTTAATTTTAATTTCTGACATCAAAATTTTTTACGTAATAATAATATGTTAAGATTTTTATAGTGTCTGCTGCACCTCTGGAATATGTTGAACAGTGCTTTTATGCCCTCTTTTGAAAGGCTTTTGTTGCCCCTACTTTCCCGCACACGAACACAACCCAGTTCCGAAGGAATACCGGATGCAATGAGTCTTTGCTGGTGATCCCTGCTTAAGCACACCGCGAGTACTTTTAACTTTTTAAGATTCGTGTACACCTTTTACGAACGATATAGATTCTCCAATCATATATCTCCGGCCGGGTTCGGTACGTAAAAAGAACCGGAACCAATCGCCTCCCTTATCCTCCCCGGTCACTGGAGCGAAGCGAGCGTGGGTGTGCGTTGCGCCGTCATGGCTTGCTCCCTTCCTTCCCTCGTCGCCTCGAAGCCCACGGCGCCCTTGGCCTCCCTGGCCCCCACGTCGATTCCTCCATCGGGAACCCAGGCAATCCCGAAGGGCTTCCACGGCCTAAGGCGGAGCTTCCAGCCTCGCCCCGCCCGGATGATCTCTGCTCCCAGAACTTCCCAAAGAAGCTTCGTTGTCAAAGCCTCGTCCGAGGTCTAGAATCCTCTAACTTGCGAATTTTTTTTTTTCTGTTTTCCTGTTCAATCGCCGGAATCTCTGTTGGTTTAGCGTTCCTTTTTCTTTTCCCTGATTTAGATGCTTAATTTACAATATTTTGCCGAAGTGAAGTGCTTGTTCTTTCAGTGGCTGAAATCAGTGGGGGTCAGTTGCGTTTTAAGGGAAACAAGTGGAATTCGCGATGACATTGCGTAGATAGGGGCGAAAGAAATTATCACTTTTAGTGTTCCGATTTCTTCTGGCTTTCGTAATTTTGATCTGTATGTCTTGATTGAGTGGGCACTTGATGTTTCTGCAGAGCTACTCGCCGTTAGTCGGGAACAAAGCACCGGATTTTGAGGCTGAAGCTGTCTTTGATCAGGAGTTCATAAATGTAAGCTTATGCTTGATTTCATTTTTGTATCTCCGTGAACCTTTGAGATACGAGTTTGTTTTTTCTCTTTGGCGTACTATTCTTCATCGTGTTCTGTGCGTTGCTCTTTGCAACACAGGTCTATACATTGCATAACATTGTGGAGATCTTTGTTTGTCTAAATTGATCAGATTTTTCTGTATAAAATGACTTCTAAAGGTTATATCACTTCTTGGATCAACGACTCTGTTTGAAACTTGAGCAAACTATACATACATGTTATTGTTCATTCTGCTTCAGGATGCTTCTTATTTGGTATATTTTTATCAAACACATTCTCGTTTAGTTATTAGAGTTAGAAAAAAGATGCTGACGTATGAGTTTTAAGGGTTGCTAGAACATAAGAATCGAGAGATTTACTCTGAACTTGTTGTAGACAGCAAAAAGTTGGTTGGATGATTCATAACAATAAGGAAACAAAAAGACCAAGCTAATATAAGAAATCTTTCTTCAGTTCCAGAAGAACAATCAGCATGCTAAGACATGAGTGAAACAGCTTAGAATAAATATGTACTTGAAGGGAAAAGAAATGATGATCTGTTTTAATTCATAATCCATTTTCGACAAGCTCCAGTTGGCTATTCAGGATAGTTCATGATTACTTGAACTCACGTTAGCTATTTGGCTTGTGCTTCTCATATGATAAATCTTCTATAGTCAATGTTTGAAAGTGCTTCTTTCAAATTCCAAAGACTGTGGGACACCAAGAGTTGAAGAATGATAGAGGAGATTTCTCGACTTAAATGTCTGTAATAGGGAAAAAGGATAATAATGAGTGGTTTGTTGAATCTCATATTTTGATAATGAAATTATGATCTAATATGCATTTAAGTAACGCAGGACTAACCTCGATCAAGGAAAGTCCATTTGATTAAAGCAGGAAGAATCAGACGTTGGGCCGGAGTAGAGCATGTTAGAATATTGGACGTCGAGCCGGAAGGATTTCGTGCCATGAGTTCGGGCATCGAGTTGAAGGATCGAACATTGCACCAAGAAAATTGGAAGTTGCGGGAGTCAACATACCGATAGGACAATTCGCTGAAAGAGAGGATGATGTATCGAAGGATCGGATGAAGCGCTTGATGAGCCAATGACATGCCGGACAACATAAGATTCATGCTTGTAATCGTGTGTGTCTAGATCGAGTTAGTTAGGTCTAATTGAGTTAGTTTTGGGTATAACCATGCCAACTTAATTAGGGGTCAATTGGGCCTGAATCAGGGCTGAATTAGGCCTATTAAGTGACCTGTAGTAGGGTCTGGCAGTGTTTGGGCGGTACCACCGCCAAGATACAGTCTCCCAAACTGTGTCAGGCGGTGGTACCACCAAACTGGGCAGTGGTACCACCTAGTGTCAGTGTGTCAAGCGGTGGTACCGCCCAGTGTCAAACTAGAAGGCAATGGTGTCGCCCAATACTGGCGATGGTACCGTTAGTACCCTAAAAACCCGGGATGAAACTGTTTTAACTCAAAATTTGAATCCATTTGGGGCCTATAAATACCCCACTCATCACTGTTCGGTTTACACAAGAAACTGAGTAGAAAGGGGGAAAAAATCATTGTAAAAAAAGTTATAAATCTCTCTTCGTGGAGAGTCACCTCTTCCTAGTATTTAGAAATTTTTCTAAAGGGAGAAGTGAGGTCTAAATGTAAAAGAGAGAGGTGCAAAGGTTCTCTCCCGAGCCTGTGAAAAGGAGAAAGAGTTGCAAGGGTAGTTGATCTTCGCCCGTTAGAAAGAAGATCGGTAGTGGAAGTCGGTAGCCTTGAGTGAAGAGGAATTGAGAGTGGACATAGGTCACGACGATCGAACCACTATAAAATTGATTTACATTTCCTTCATGCTTTTCATTTATACTTTTCATTTATATTACTAACTGACTTACTTGCTTACTACTCTCACTACGCTTACGAACGTGCTCTCTAAGTTTAAATGCTTTCCGATACGATTCATCGAACGAGTTTTCAAACCGACGAAGTTTTACGAAGGTACTAATTCCCCCCCCCCCCCCTCCTCTCCTCTTAGTGTTGATTTCGGTCCTAATAGTTGGTATCAAAGCCAAAAATTTTCTTGTTTGATTTAACACCCAAGAGAAATGGCTTTTACCGCCAATCAAGCGGGTCTTTCTATCACTCGTTTTCCTATGTTCAATGGAACAGACTACACGTATTAGAAAACTAGAATGAGAATTTTTTTGCTTTCTATGGATTTCGATTTATGGAACATTGTTGAAAGTGGTTTTAAAAAATCTTCTAAACCAGTGAATGAATGAAATGATTTGGAGAAGAAAATTTTCTCTTTAAATGCTAAAGTGATGAACGCTTTGTTTTGCGCTCTTAATAAAAACAAATTTAATCGGGTTTCTACGTGCGAAACTGCATATGAGATTTGACACACATTCGAAGTCACACATGAAGGCACAAATAGGGTTAAAAAGTCGAAAATTAATCTTTTGGTTCATAGCTATAAGTTGTTTCATACGAAACCAAGCGAGATTATTAGAGACATGTACACCCGTTTTACGGATATCGTCAATGGTCTAAAAACACTTGGTTAAAGTTTTTCTAATTTTGAACTTATTAACAAGATATTAAGATCCCTTCCAAAAAATTAGGATCCTAAAGTAACGACAATACAAGAAGTAAAGGATCTAAATAACTTTCCGCTTGAAAAACTTATCGGGTCTTTAATGACCTATGAAATGACATGTATTGCACATGACAAACATGAGAACAACCTTCCAAAGAACATTAAGGATTTGACACTTAGAACAAAAGAAGACCACTCGAGCGAAAGCTCAAGTGATAATGACATAGAACTTTCAACAAGAGAATTCAAAAAATTCATAAAACATGAAACTAAGAACAAAAACGAACTTAAAAAGAAGCTGCCAAAAAAGAAGAAAGCACCCAAGGTGACTTGGGACAAATCGAGTACATCCGAATACGAGGATTAAACCAACAAAGGCAAAATGACAAACTACGCCTTAATGGCTCTCAACGATGAGGTAAGTGACTCAAACGAATCTTATTTACCTTACGATGAATTACTTAATGTCTTTCATGATTTGTTTGATGAATTTAAGCTAGTTGGTAAAAAATATAAGTTGTTAAAAAAGGATCAGGCTTCTCTTGCTAGTGAATTTGAAAAATTTAAAAATGAGCATGATAATTGCATGTTAACTCCTTGCACTAAGTGTGAAGAGGTCAACTCATTTAAGAAAAAAAATGTAGTATTACAACAAACTTTAGAAAAATTTAAAATTGGTAGCAAATCATTAAACATGATTCTTGTCAATAAGGGTCATGTACACAGAAAAGTAGGAATCGGCTTTATGAGTAACTACACTCAACAAAAGTCAACTACTTTTATTGAAGGACCCACATTGCATGTTACCCCTAAGGTTTAGTGTAATTTTTGTTGTAAACATGGTCATTTTGTATATAAATGTTCATTCAAAAAGTATGATCCACACAAATTAGTTTGGGTTCCTAAATGAATCATAAATGACCACATGTCAAAAATCAAGATAGATAGATCTAAACATGAGGGACCCAAAGTCAAATGGGTACCTATAGCAAACACACCTTTTTTGTAGAAATATATACATTCGAAAGCTAGGAGCAAAAATGATATCTTGATAGTGGACGCTCAAGGCATATATAATCGGAGATCCAATATATTCACAAAGCTCACTAGCCGAAACAAAATGATTTTGATTGAATATGCTTTATGTTTAATGAAATCATACTTAATGAGTTTATATTTTGAAATTATGCATGATGATTTTTATAATATATGGCTTATTGATCTTGATGATTCTTTTGTGATGATTTTCTGTTTTTTAGTTTTAATCAATGATGCATGGATTTGACATAGAAAATAAGGACATGCTTGTATAAAATCAATCTCTTAAATTGAAATAAAAAAAAGGAATGCATTATTCTTGAAAATGTCTCTATCCCTAAAAGTTTATCGAATCTTTCAAAAAGAGATTAATGAATCTATTTATGTTATTTTTTATGAATTTATGAAAGTGATTTTAATAATTTATTGATTTAAATTTAAATGAGTGTTATCCAAATCTCTTATTTGATACTTGAGATTTTTTTTATCAATATCTCTTATTTAATCTTTTATGTTTCTTTACTAAAGAGAAGTTTTATCTATATCATGATCTTGAATTCTCGGAATTCTAACTTGAGATTTTTTTTAAATCATGATCTTGACAACTTGAGATTTCTTATACATGAATCGAGATATTTTATTTGTTCTCCTATAGTTCTTTTTGTTTTTTACAAAAGAGAAGTTTTATCCAAATCATGATCTTGATTCTTTGATAATTATAACTTAATATTTTTATGAATCAAGATTGTTTACTATGATTCTTCTTTTCGCTATTTGATTTATCCAAATGAATCATAATTTTTTCTCTTGATTTTTCGATATTTGATTCACAACTTGAAAGTTGTCTTATTACTCCCTTGTATTCATGAAGTGTATATCTCATCATCAAATTAATTTTTCTTGTTATCCTTTATATGATGATTTGAAAATTAATGTAAAGGAAAATGAATTGCACCATTGTATTATTCCCCTCTTTTTGACGATAACAATGGGGGAGAAAAATAATTGCTAGTTCAAGAAAAACAAAACTTGCTAGTTTGTTAATCTCAAAAGAGAAGCAAAGATTTTTAGTTTGCACATTGCAAAAGAAAGAAAAAATTACTAGTTTGTAATCTCAAGCAAAAGTACTATCTTGTTAATCTCAAGAAGCAAAACTTGCAAACTTGCATATTGCAAAAGGAAGCAAGAATTGCTAGCTTGCACATCTCAAGAGAAACAAAATTGCTAAATTTGAATATCTCTAAAACTTGCTAGCTTGCATGTTCTAAAATGACGTAAAACTTGCTAATTTACTATCTTGTATTTTTTAAAAAAATTTGTTAGTTGTACTTTTCTCCTTTTTGTTGATGACAAAGGGGGAGAAGTTATGATGATTTGAAATTTGAATTATGCATGGGTTTTGATGATGATCATGCATGGTGTACTTTGATGTTTTGAAATTATGATTATACATGAAATACTCATGATTTTAAGATACATGTAATGATATGATTAATTAGTTCTTTCAATATTATGATGATACATACAATGAGGAGTTATGATCATGTATGGTAGGATATAATGTACTTTGAAATTTTGATACCATGATGATTTGAAATATTTATGATTTGGAATGACACATGTAATACATATGATTTTATGACGCATGCAATGATGTGAAAGTCAATGGTTATCATTTTTTGAAATGATACCTTATTTCAATATGGCATATTGATAGGGGGAGTTTAGTTTAAACTTCGTCATCAATTGATTGTCATCATAAAAAACGGGGAGATTGTTGAATCTCATATTTTGATGATGAAATCAATTGATGAAATTATGATCTAATATATGTTTGAGTGACGCAGGACTAATCTCGATCAAGAAAAGACAATTCGATTAAAGCAGGAAGAATCAAACGTTCGGTCGGAAGGACTTCGTGCCATGAGTTCGGGCATTGGGTCGAATGATCAAACATTGCGTCAAGGAGATCGGAAGTTGCGGGAATCAACATGCCGATTGGGCAATACACCAAAAGAGAGGATGATGCGCCGGACGAACAATGACTTGTAATCGTGTGTGTTTAGATCGAGTTAGTTAGGTCTAATTGAGTTAGTTTTTGGTGTAATCATGCCAACTTGATTATGGGCCAATTGGGCCGGAATCAAGGCTGAATTAGGCCTGCTGTTTAGCCTATTCGGTGACCTATAGCAGGGTCTGGCAGTGGTACCGCCCAGACACAGTCTCCCAGACTGTGTCAGGCGGTGATACCGCCCAGTGTTAGACTGGCAAGCGGTGGTACCGCCAGTACCCTGAAACCCGGGATGAGACTATTTTGGCTCCAAATTTGAATCCATTTGGGGCCTATAAATACCCCACTCATCTCTGCTCAATTTACACAAGAAACTGAGTAGTAAGAGGGAAAGAATCCTTGTTAAAAAAGTTGTAAATCTCTCTTAGTGTAGAGTCACCTCTTCCTAGTATTTAAAAATTCTTCTAAAGGGAGAAGTGAGGTCTAAGTGTAAAAGAGAGATGTGTAAAGGTTCTCTCCTGAGTATGTGAAAAGGAGAAAGAGTTGTAAGGGTAGTTGATCTTCGCCCGTTGGAAAGAAAATCGGTAGTGGAAGCTGCTGGACTCAAGTGAAGAGAAATCGGGAGTGGACGTAGGTCACGACGACCGAACCACTATAAAATCGGTTTGCATTTCCTTTATGCTTTTCATTTATATTGCTAACTGATTTACTTGCTTACTACTCTCACTACGCTTACGAACGTGCTCTCTAAGTTTAAACCTTTTCCGATACGATTTCTTCGAATGAGTTTTCAAACCAACGAAGTTTTACGAAAGCACTAATTCACCCCCTCCCCCTCCCCCTCTTAGTACCAATTTCGGTCCTAATAAGGTTTTGATAAGAGGGAATGAAGGAAGAGAGGGATAATCCTGGCCTAACTCAAGCTTGTCAGATTCGTCAAATTAATGGCCTCAAATCTTTTATAGTTTATGAAAATTGCACCACATTCTCTGATGAATGAGCTTACATCCTTCTTCATATTCTAATAAAAAGGAAAGCAGAAAAAATAAGTAAATCAGGGGGAAAAGAAGGGATGAAAGAAAATTGTACTTCCTGTATTTAAAGATGATCGCCTTTTATCATATTTAGTGGGATTGTCTTTAGCATTTTGATTAGTCTTAGATCTTTCGATCTTTTCAGTGTTAGTCACACTTCTTTTTATCTTGTTCATTCTGGCATTACCGGAGATGAATGTACAACCATTATTCAACACAAATGTCTATGACACTGCCATGTGGCAGTTCACAGATTACAAGAAACCACTTCTTAAAAGAAAACTTTGCCACAAATAAAGATGACAGACAAAGCAAACTAAATTGATCTTGCAAATTGGTTCAGCCCAAGATAACCATGGTATCTTGGGTGAATTTCTTCTTCTATGGTATTAACATGGACGACACCTTAATCTTGATCGTTTATATTGATCATTGAAATTATCTCATCTGTTCAGCTCTGTTTGGTGATCTAGCTCTTGTTGAAGTTTGTACCGAGAAATGTTAAAATAGCTCACAGAATGCTTTTGCTGCGAACTTGACAAACTGAACTTTTGATACTGCCTTGAGTTAATATCTCAATTCTCAACCTCATGATATGTTTTATTGAAGTATGTATTTATTGTTAAAGACCCAAGGTGATATATCATATTTGTGTTATTCAAAATATCCTCTTCTGCACCAAGATTATCAGATAAATGTATTTGGAAATTTTGAATAATATTTTGAATTAACATCCAAGGAAGCTCAAGGATTAAGGCATCCAACCCAAAAATTTTAGAATGATTTTGAACACAATGAAATGGATGGCAGAACAGTTCAATAAATATAATGTCCTTGAACTCGGTACTTTGATGAGAAAATTTGAGCGAATCTCAACAGTTGACCAATTTATATCAATATTTTGTAAATATTGAATCATTCATTATATGTTTGTCTCCGGTCTTCACTTATGTATCGTAGTGACATCAAGCATCTCCTTGGTCACTGTAACTCTCTGATTAGTCTTTTTCATTACTCTAACTGGCAGGTAAAACTCTCTGATTATATTGGGAAGAAGTATGTAATTCTGTTTTTCTATCCACTGGACTTCACGTTTGTTTGTCCCACTGGTATGTTCAAATTCTATAGACCTCTAAAAGGGAAGTTCACATCTTAAGAGAACTGACTGAATATTTGTTGCCTGTGCAATAGAGATAACTGCTTTCAGTGACCGCTACTCGGAATTTGAGAAGTTAAATACAGAGATATTGGGTGTTTCAGTTGACAGTGTGGTAAGTTGTTTTCATATTTGGATTTTGTTTTGATCTGTAGCAATTTTCTCTATAATTTTGTACCTTGGTGTTATGGTGGTTCGAGTCACCGAGTGTTGAAAATTTATTACCATTGCAAATCCTGAATGGAGTCACCTAGCTTTGTTATATCAACCCTAGAAGAGTATTGATTCATTATTTAACATTATTGGTATCTAATTACCATTATTTGATCTGTTTTCATTTTTAATATCCTCTTTGTTACAAAAACTTGTAACATTTGCTAGCGAAAATGAATTATTGATTTAAATGAAGCTCATACACATTATTATTAATGTTTTCCTGCTTTTGTTTTGGTCATAATTAAATTGTTGGTGGTATTAATTCTTCTGCTTATTTGCAAGAAAGATTAAGAAGTATGCCGTGCTTTCCCATGAGATGTATAATATTTGTCTTATCTAAGAGACACAAAAGGTGTGAACATTTCCAACATTTAGGTCTTCCCTTTGTCCTTTTTCTTTTTTGTTTTTTGTTAATTCTGGTTGATATCGTTATCCTTTAATTTTGCTTGTTCTCATTATTTTCCTTGGGTACCGGTTTTTCATGTTATTTTACCATACCCTTTAAAATATGGTTCTCGAGACAAGAGATCAAATGACGAAAAAGAAATAAAACAGTTTGTGCCTCGGTAGCGGCAATCTGATTTAGCATTTATGTTTACTATAGGTTTTATTGGCCCTAACAGAGTAAGTGTGCTCCATTTGTAGTTCTCCCATCTTGCATGGGTTCAAACAGACAGGAAGTCAGGGGGGCTCGGAGATCTGAACTATCCGTTGATATCTGATATCACTAAATCAATTTCAAAGTCTTATGGAGTCTTGATCCCTGATCAGGTAAATTGTGCATGTTTTTAAGTATCTTCTGTAGTTTTAACAGATCAAAAAAAAAAAGAAAAATCAATAGTGTATCCCTGTTCACAAAGCTGCTTTAATTTACAAATGCTCATTTTGTCATGAATGAGATTCAGGTTGTGTAATGAACTAATCCATATAATCTGTCAGGGTATTGCGTTGCGAGGACTGTTCATCATTGACAAGGAAGGTGTGATTCAGCACTCTACCATCAATAACCTCGCCATCGGTCGTAGTGTTGATGAAACCATGAGGACTCTTCAGGTGATGATGGGAAAAAGCTAGCAGTTAGCATATCAACTTGCTCACCATTGGCTTAACTATGGGATGAGCATAGAGCATTACGGTTTCTTTCAGTGATGTGCCATTTCTTTCGATTTGGTTGCAAATACTCAATTCTAGTTCTGATGGTTAGCAGCATTTGCTGCAGATTCTTCATGCAAAAACTTCAACCCCAGCATTATCCAAACAACTCTTGTGTGTCTTGCAGGCATTGCAGTATGTCCAAGAGAACCCAGATGAGGTTTGCCCTGCAGGATGGAAACCTGGAGAGAAATCGATGAAGCCGGATCCTAAACTCAGCAAGGAATATTTTGCGGCTGTTCCGTGAGTTCTGATGTGCCAAGTTTTCTCTAAGATTCGGGATGGACTCTACCCTTCAACCTATTGTGAGTTAACCGATCGATATATTCTCTGTTCGCACTGAATAAAAATGGGGCAGACTTTACCCCTTTGTAGCGTAACTCCATTTACAGATGCTGCTGCCTGTTCTTGTGCCCTTCTCTGCTATTTAAGTTGTCTGTCCAAATCCCCTGAGATTTAATCTGTTCCGTCTCGCACAGCGCCGGCGAAAAGTCGTTGACTTGGAAGTTGTGCTTTTATTTAACGGAAGGAACGCTTATCCTTGTTCGTTCCTTTAGTTACTTGCTTGTGATTGCAGACGAGTGATGGGACCCACAGATTGGACCCATGACACTCTTCCAATGAAAAAGGGAGATAGAAGCGACGGACATGATCCAACGGGTCAGGAGACACGACAACAAAGCACACAACGAACGACCCCACACCACGATCTACGTCGACAAAGCTTCAAACGTGAACGCCGCATTGAGAGATGCTTTGGAAGCGGAACGCCGCTGGGTCGGTGACGCCGGTGCCGGCACCTTCACCTTCTCCCATGTTTTGGAGAGCAAACGAGACGGGGCAGCTGACGCCCAGATGGTAGTGCCCGGAGATCCACCCCGCCAACTTCCACCGCACCTTGCCCTGGAACTTCACGTGGAGCCTCAGGTACCCGGCCGCCTGTTCCTGCAGCAAGGCCTCCACAAGCTGCGGCGATACCGGCACGGTGGCTCCGTAGAGGTAGAGCGACCAGACGGTGACGTCCTTGTGCCCCTGGAAACCGGGGGAAAGGGCGGAGGGGAGAGTGATCCGCTGGTCCATGTAGGCGGCGTGGGCGCCGAGCCTGTCGTAGTAGAGGCCGACGTGGCCGTTGGGGTTGAGGGAGGAGACGGAGACATGCATGACGGAGGAGAGGAGGCCGTCTGGGGTGGAGGAGAGGTTGAACTGGTAGATGGTGGCGTTCTGGATGTAGAAGCAGGGTTTGGTCGGGCGGAGGAGGCGATAGGCCACGACGCCACTGACGGGGAGGCCGATGGTGATGCTGAAGGTGATCGTGACGGCCAATGTGACCTTCATGGTGAAGGAGATAGACGTTCCGTGGTTGCCGCAGTCGGTTCCCATCTGCTCACAGGCGCCGGAGCAATACGTTCCGTGGTTGCCGCAGTCGGTTCCCATCTGCTCACAGGCGCTGCACATTGAGAGTCAGAGAGAGAGAGAGAGATAGAGGGATCCGAGCGGGGAGTTTGCATTTATATGGATACCATGTCTGCGGGCACTTGATTGGAAATTGATTGTTGATCGACTCCTTGAAACAATAATTGGCCGATCAACGTTTAATCCTTATCGGTGAGGCATTCCAGGTTGGAACTTCCAAGTCCCAAGTCCCAAGTCCCCACCAATCCATCTTAAATTGGTGAGTTTTTGTTCGGATCCAACAAGAGGAGGGAGCCATGAAATGATTCATAATGACTAGTTTGTAGCTTTGTTGATGTTATTTTGTCTCTCGTAGATTCTTCTTCTGTTCCTTCAAAATTATGACTCCGGTCTATATATTTGATATGATATGATCACCCTTTAAAGAAAAATACATTTTAGAAATTACGAGATTAGTAGATCTATATATAAAACTTGATATGATGATATGAGACTTCCAAAGATCACTACCACGGCAAACTTAATAGAAATTAAAGAATTCAAATGGGAGTTATACATGATGATGGTCGGCATGGATATAATCCAAAAGTTTAATTAATCATCGAGTAAGATCAAACTAATCTTTACTCACATATGAAATTTTGTCAAGCAAAATTTAGACAAAAAGTAGTTTATTATTAGGGTTTGTAAACCACACCACATTTTGTTTAGACTACTGATCCTATTATTGAGAGGATCAATAAATTAGTGAGACCTATAAGAAGCATCCAGATCATGTTTTGCAAGTCTGGAACTCTAAAACTCTGATATGTTTGGATGAAAGGTTGAAGAACCAATGAGGAAACATAAGGAGTAATCCATGGTCAAGCTCAATTACAGAAAATAAAAAAAGAAGAATATATAGAGGTTCAGACAAAGAGGAGTCTCATTGAGTTGTTTAGTGCTTGGTGAATATATAGAAGAAAAGCAATCTCTTTTTTTTTTAATTTTTATTTTTGGGGATGATATCTTCTTTTCAAAATTTTCAAACCATCATCTCCCATTTCAAAAATCTTAAAAATACCCCCAAAAGCTATTCATAGTATTTTATTTTTCCATCCAAATCAAAAATATTTCACAAGCTGTTTATAGTATTTGGTGGGTTATTTTTTATCCATAAAATATTAGTGTTTAAAAATATTGTATAATATTTTTTAAAAAAATATCAAAAATATTATACAGTATTTTTTTAAAAAAAATAATATATAATATTTTTAAATAGTATTTTATGGATAAAAATCACACTATAACCAGTTGGCGAGAAAAAATGATAGCTTTTTTAAAGAGATATTTTGGAAACATTAAAATAGAAGATAATGATTTAAAAATTTGAAAAGAATGCATCATCGAAAAAAAAATTAAAAAATATATTTTTTTCGGGCGATTACTTGTTGCTATATAACTTTCAATTCTTCAGGCAGCTAAGTTTTCTCCAACAGTTGCAGTGAAGGAAACCTGTTACGTGCAGATTATGTGCTTCTTCAACCAAGACATATCACACGCAAAGAAAGAAGATGGTAGAGAGAGAAGAAACAATCCAAATGGCCATTGACTGTCTTCTTTCTCACAAATCTACTGCGACAACACTCCCTAACATAAGCATCTTTTACATGATATCATCAAGAACAAACAGATTATCCAAATAGATGTCGTATTGTTGGAATCAAGAAAACATTCTCTTTGTTTAAATGTGCATCTCATCAGCTTTCTCGGCATGAACAGCTTCGAAAGAATTGAAGTAAGGTGATGTACTCTCAAAAACTAGGAACCAGCCGCCAGCGTTTTGTACTGTTCCCCAAACGAACACAGATGTGACATTGGGGATATAGAATGTTCCTGAATGACTAAAGGGCGAATGATGAGTGCCATCGGACTGTGAATCAATTTTTTTTTTCTCCAACTTAATCTTAATACGATTAGAGTAAATTAAGATGAATTTCTAAGATTGTCTATACCTTTAGGTGTAGGATATCTTTCGTTTGTAGTAGAAAGTAAAAACTGCAATCATCAGATGATATCATTTTCCTTTTAAGGAATAAGTCATGAAAACAAGATTCGGATTTAAGATTTTATGATAAATTATTAAAATTCTTACCACTTAAACTAACTTATATATATATATATATATATAAGAGAAACTTGTGACCGTACAAGCAACACAATTCAGTAAATGCCTGACACTCCATTTTTTTACTAAGCTGCATGCAGATGACATACTACAAATAGTATGAAGATAGGTTGGTTTGTTCACATGTTCCAGCCCGGCCACTGACGAGACTTCCGAACAACTTGCTCTGTCCCACGAAGGCGCCGCCCTACCACGTTTCTTCCCATGTCACCATCACTCCAAAGCCAATCTCTGCAAAGGAAAGCAGAAGCAGATGAGATTACTACAAATCGTATGAAGATGGGTCGGTTTTTTCACATGTTCCAGCCCGGCGACTCCCGTTGACGAAGGTGCATGAAGGCTTCCAAACACAGCCAGCTTGCTCTGTCCCACGAATGGCGCCGCCCTCGTGCTGACCACATTTCTACCCACGTCACCATCACTCCAAAGCCAATCTCTGCAAAGGACAGCAGAAGCAAGCAGGAGAAGTCTGCTACCACTGGACGACGAAGCAGAGGTAAATAAATAGTATTCATCGTCTGTAGTATTATGTACTGTAACACAGGAGGAGCCATTAGTTTTTGGAAATGACAACAAAGATCTCCCGTTTTCCTTTTAATCCATCTCCAGTAAGTATGTTCACCGTTAGATTTTGAACTGATTATTGGGCTGACAGTTAATAGGTTCAGCTCGGGCTTTAACGATCTAACCCATCCCCTTTTTTTCAAATCCTAGATCCAAATTAGGATTGTGTGGTAGCTAAAAAATAATGGTAGAATATTGCAATTACATGATTCAAAAAAAAAAAAGAGAACAAGACAGAAAAATAAGAAAAAAAAAAAGAAAAAAACAAGGACAACACGTAAAGAGGCTATTCTCAATCATCCAGTAGTGTTCTCATCTCAAGTTAGATTAGATCTATAGTAGATTCTTGCTGTGATTACTTAAGGAAAATTTAGATATTGTACACAGTGACATAATCCTTGTATCTCAATTATTCTATTGAGATTGTTGCTAGGGTTTTGAGCAAGAGGCTGAGATTTGTATCTCAATTATCTCCAATTTGTTCTATAGTTTTTATAGCTGGGTAGTATTTATTCATATACAAAAGTTTATATCTCTTTATATCCCATCAACAAGTATCAGAGCAGGATTTTAATGATTTAATTTTTGTATTTGAACATGGAGGCCGATAGTGTTTCTCCCATGATTATCTTGAATGAAAACAATTGGATGATATGAAAACCAAGAATGGAAGATCTTTTGTATTGTAAAGACTTGTATGAACATTTGCAGGGGGATAGTGCAAAACCTACAACTATGATAGATGATGAGTGGAAGAGATTAGATCGAAAAATAATTATATTTATTTGATAGTGGCTTAATGATAATGTCTTTCACCATGTTTCTACTGAAAGTTCTATATATTCTCTTTAGAAAAAGTTAAAAAGTCCCTATAAAAGAAAAACAACCAGTAACAAAGCATTCTTGATCAGAAAACTTGTGAACTTAAAATATAAAGATGGTGCTTCTATTGCTGAGCATTTGAATGAAACACAGAGTATCAATAACCAGTTATCCTTTATGAAAATGTCTCTTGATAATGAGTTGCAAGCATTGTTACTTCTCAGTTCATTGCTAGAAAGTTGGGAGACACTGATGGTTTCCCTCAGTAATTCTGCACCAGATAAGCACCATGAGTCAAGTAACAAGCAGTTTGTTGAATAAGGAGTTGAAAAGAAAGAATTCAGCAACATCTTAGAATAATTCACAAGCACTTATCTCAGAGAATAGAGGAAGGTCAAGGTCCAAGGATAGAAGCAGTTCACGCATGGGTGGAAGCAAGTCAAGATCAAGAAAAGATATTGTTTGCTACAACTATGGTGAGAAAGGACATTCTAAGAATTAATATAAGCAACCTAAGAAGAGTAAGAAAAAAGGAAAAGAAGTTTAGTCTATAGAGTCAAAAGATAATACTACAACTACGGTGGTGATTATTTGATTTTATCTTATTCTGATGATATTTTTTCTTGTGTGTGTCAGGATCTTGAGTAGGTGATTGACACAGGTGCTTCTTATTATGCTACACTACGGAGAGAGTTTTTTTCTACTTATAGGTATGGAAATTTTGGTGTTGTCAAGATGGGCAACTATGGCACGGCAGACTATTGGGCAATCATGGGGGCAACATCACATGTGCAGCGGAAGAACAGAAAATAAAATCCCCAATTTCCTATAGATTTGTTCGTCATCGTGCGAAGATTGGTGCGCAAAATTCTACGAAACTTAAAACTACGCATAGAGTAGATTGTGTTACATATAGTCCCTCATCCATCTAATATCTCAGAAACCGTATACTGGGTATGGTGTTGTTAGACCTATACGATTTCTACTCGAGTCTCGCTCTAATCAGATTCTCCCAAAGAACTCTTTCTTTCTCAATCCGAATGACCCTAACTAAGGATTTATTTGAGCAAAAACACATGAGATATTCCTCTCATGACACCAAGAGTAGATGATTCTCTATCGACTCAATAGCTCTCGTAAGGTTGACTGTCACTCCTGATGACCGATTATACTAGATCTGAGACATTCAAACTTATAAGTCTAGTACCAAAGAATGAAGTACTCATACAGGACATCCTTAGTGTCTCAAGTCTAAGGACCAAATACACCACTGGGACTACGAAATTATTGTCTGACAATAAGGCATCATCAACCATTCAACATTCCGTAAGCGGATCAATCAGTGAACTCATTCTCCAATGAGCATATGTACTGTATCCCTAGTGTCCCCACATGAGCAGCTATGAAATCAACTGCATCCATCAAATGGACGAGTATACAACACACTAGTCTATCCGGTTATCTCGATGTCCCTCTCGAGTAACTTATGACTGGGATAATTTAGGATCTGTGTTTAAAGGCGAATCGGTCTTATTATCGTGATCTCATCATAATCCGATTCCCATTGCACAGATCCAAGGACATCACAATATATATATACATATATACAATAATTAATATAAAGTGATAAATATCAAAATATAATAAGCAAAAAGATTGTGTGTCAAGTCACACGTGTCATCACTCACGTGATTGACTTGTAGGGCACATATGACTAGCAATCTCTCACTTGACCTAAAGCTAATCACCTATGTGTCTGATCTCCACCAGACCCCTATGACGCTCAAAGATAATTTGAGACAGTGGCTTTGTTAGTGGATCTGCAATGTTATCTTCAAATGGAACTTTTTCTGCTACTACATCTCCTCGGGTCATTATCTCTCTAATAAGCTGAAATCTCCCCAAAACACTTCTGATGAGACCCGAGTTCCCTTATTTAAGTAATTACCCCGTAGCTATCGCAATATAAGGGAACTGACTCCTTGCTGCTTGGCACGACTCCCAAATATATGATGAACATCTTCATCCAAACTCCCTCCTCTGCTGCTTGTACTGCAACAATGTACTTCGCCTTTATGGTCGAGTCAACAATAGTATCTTGCTTAGAACTCTTCCAGCACACTGCTCCTCCATTCAAGGTGTACACATACCTCGAATTCGACTTGCTATCATTGACATCGGATTGAAAACTTGAGTCCATGTAGCCTTCAACCTTGGGGTTACTACCTCTATATACTAATAAAGGATCCTTAGTCCTTCTCAAGCACTTAAGGATGCACTTTACTACTTTCTAGTGCTCCAAGCTTGGATCTGCATGATACTTGTGTTGGGAAAATCTTTGGGGGCGATATCACATGCGCAACGGAAGAACAAGAAAATAAAATCCCCGATTCCCAAAGAGATGTTCGTCGTCGTGGGAAAATTGGTGCGCAAAATCCACGAAACTGAAAAACTGCGTATAGAATAGATTGTGTTACCTAAGGAGATCATATATCCCTGTTTCCTTGTAGATCCTTAGGAGAGGGTGAAGGAGGTCAAGCGTCCTCCTCTCTAGCGGTGATCCACACAACAGGGCTACGACGACGCTCCTTAAAACTCCAGGCCTGCTCTGAGGTGGAGAGGGGAAGGAGAATAGGAGAGGCAAGCAAAGGCTCTAGCCTATGAGGCTCTGAATCCCTCCTATTTATAGAGGTCCCCTGTCAAACCCTAATGGATCCTCGCCTAGTGGGTATTGGATCTGCATCCAATAATCCAAGCCTTTTAGATTAGTGGATCTCTATCCAATAATCTCTCATGGGATCTTATTGGATCTCGTCCATGGGATCCAATAATTCAGGGGCTTATTGGATATCCAATAAGACAAGGGCTCCGTCGGATATCTTATATCCGAACCTCTACTCATCGTAATGCCTACCATATGTGTGTGACCCTCTAGGCCCAATATCGAACTGGCTGTGAGTCATACCTATCAGAACTCCTTCTAACTCAGTGAATTATTATCTCTGTAATAATTCACTTGACTCATCGACTACGGACGTACTAGGCCACTACGCCGTAGTCCCCAGACGATACAAGGGAATCCAATCCATTGAACCTGTCTGTCCTCAGTTACCGTGTACCTATAGTCCCTCATCCATCTAATATCCCAGAGACCGTATGTCGAGCACGGTGCTGTCAGACCCATACAGTTTCTACTCGAGTCTCGCTCTAATCGGATTCTCCCGGAAAACTCTTTCTCTCTCAACCCGAATGACCATAGCCAGGGATTTTTTTGAGCAAAAACACATGGGATATTCCTCTCATGACGCCGAGAGTGGATGATCCTCTATTGACACTCAATAACCCTCGTAAGGTCGACTACCACTCTCAATGACCAGTTGTACTAGATCTGGAACAGCCAAACCTATAAGTTTGGTATCAAAGAGTGGAGCACTCATACATGACATCCTTGGTGCCTTAAGTCTAAGGACCAGATATACCACTAGGACTACAAAATCACTGTTTGAGAATAAGGCATCATCAACCATCCAGCATTCCGTAAGCGGATCAATCAGTGAACTCATTCTCCAATGAGCACCTGTATTGTATCCCTAGTGTCCCTACACGGGCAACTATGAGGCCCGCTGCATCCATCATATGGACGAGTATATAGCACACCAGTCTGTCCAGTTATCACGATGTCTCTCTCGAGTAACCTATGACTGGGATTATTTAGGATATGTGTTTAAAGGTGAATCAATCTCATTTTTGTAATCTGATCACGATCTGATTCCCATTGCACAAATCCAAGGACATCACAATATATATATGCATATATACAATAGTTATAAAGTGATATATGTCAAAATATAATAAGCAAAAAGATTTTGTATCAAGTCACACGTGTCATCACTCACGTGATTGGCTTGTTGGGCACCTATGACTAGCAACCTGCTCATGACACTTAGAGCATGCGCTATATCAGGTCTGGTACATAGCATGATATATATGATAGACCCTATCGCTGAAGCATAGGGTATCTTATCCATGTTTGCCCTTTCTTCATGAGTGTTTGGGGACATACTCCTAGAAAGCGATATTCCATGTCTCATCGGTATGAGACCTCTCTTGGAATTTTTCACGCCAAACTTTTTAACAATGGTGTCTATGTAACTAGATTAGGACAAACCAAGCATCCTCTTTGATCTATCTCTATAGATCTGAATCCCCAAGATATATGATGCTTCCCCTAAGTCCTTCATGGAGATGCGTCTAGATAACTAATCCTTTACTATGGATAGCATTCCTACATCATTCCCAATGATTAGGATGTCATCCACCTATAACACCAAAAAGGTGATAGCGCTCCCACTTACCTTCCTGTACATACATGGCTCATCTTCGTTCTTAACGAAGTCATAAGATATGATTGCTCATCAAATCTTATGTTCCAACTTCGGGAAGTTTGCTTTAGTTCATAAATGTATTTAAGCAACCTGCACACCTTATTTGGGCAGTCCTTGGACACGAATCCCTCGGGTTGTATCATATACACCTCCTTGATGTTCCCATTGAGGAATGCAGTTTTCACATCCATCTGTCAGATCTCATAATCATAATGTGTTGTAATAGCTAATAGAATTCGAATAGATTTTAGCATTGTTACGGGTGAGAAGGTTTTGTCATCGTCAACACCTTGCCTTTGACAATATCCCTTAGCCACTAGCCTTGCTTTACAAGTCTCTACCTTTCCATCTGCTCCGATATTTTTCTTAAAGATTCACTTGCACCCAAAAGTACAATACCCTCAGGCGCATCAACTAGGTTCCAAACCTTATTGGAGTACATGGAATCCATCTCAGAATTCATGGCTTCTTGCCACTTCCTGGAGTCTATACTCATAATAGCCTCCTCGTAGGTCTAAAGATCAATATCCTCAACATTCTCTCATCTAATATGTCTCACATATCTCTCAGGAGGATGGGATACTCTGTCGGACCTATGTAAAGTTGGAACTTATGTATTAGGTACTTGAACAGACTCGGGTTATAGAGTGGTGCTTGAGCTAGGTTCTCCAACCTTGCTTAACTCTATCATGCTCCCACTATCTCTGCCAAGAATGTGTTCCTTCTCAATGAACTTTGCTCTCTTAGCTACAAAGACATTTTGGTTCTCGAGATAATAGAAATAATACCCACAAGTTTCTTTGCAGTATCCCACAAACTTGCACCACTCCGTCCTTGATTCCAACTTAACGAGGTTGTGTCCTTTAACGTGGGTAGGGCAGTCCCAAATCTTAACAACCTTAAGATTAAACTTCTTCCCTTTCCATATCTTATATGGTGTAGACTTAGTTGGAACTCTATTCAAAAGGTAAACTGTAGTCTCTAGGGCATATCCCAGAATGAGATTGGTAGGTCAACGAAACTCATCATGGACCGTACCATGTCTAACAACGTACGATTCCTCCTTTTAGATACATCATTAAGCTAAGGTGTATAAGGAAGTGTCCATTGAGATAGAATCTCATGATCTTTGAGGAACAAGGTAAACTCTGTACTTAAGTACTCACCTCCTCGATCTGATCGAAGAGTCTTGATACTCTTTCAAGTCTGATTCTCCACTTCATTTTTATACTCTCTGAATTTCTCAAAGGTCTTAGACTTGTACTTCATTCAGTACACATATCCATACCTCAAGAAATCATCAGTAAAGGTAATGAAGTAGGAGTAACCACCAATGGCATGAGTTGATATGGGTCCACATACATCACTATGTATGAATTTCAACAGCTCAGTGGCTCTTTCTCCAGTTCCACTAAATGGAGAGTTAGTCAGTTTTCCACGAAGGCAAGGCTCGTAAGTTGCATATGACACATAGTCGAATGAATCTATATCCATCATTTAGCAACTTTTGAATCCTTCTTTCATGGATGTGACCTAGCCTATAATGTCACAAGTATGCACTGTTCATCTCATCTCGTTTCCTCTTGGACACATTTACATTCATGATATGTGAAGTAGTGTCTAACATAAACAAACCTTTATGCAATATTCCTCTCGCCAATCCCCTCACTTTGTTAGGATCAAGAGCACTAAGAGGGGGGGTGAATTAGTGCAGCGAAAAACTTTCGACGATTAAAACTGCGTTTGTACGATAAAAACGATTTTGGTAAGAAAGCCGATTTGGAAATTACTTTAACTTAAGATTAGGCGAAGTGCAGTTAAAGTAAAGCTATGGAGGCAATTTGCAGTTAAGATAGAGAACATAATGTAAATGCAAACTGAGATTTAGAGTAGTTCGGTCATCTTGACCTACATCCACTTTTGGCTTCCTCCTCCGATGAGGTCACCGACGTCCACTAGAGACCTTCCTTCAATAGGCGAAGGCCAACCACCCTTTTACAGTTTCACTCATTTTGGCGGGCTTAAGAGAACCCTTACAGAATTTTCACTCCTCTCTTAAATGATCAAAACTTGAAAGAAAAGAGGGAGAACTTTTGGCCTTTACAACACTTTTGAGCTATAAAATCATAGAGTAAGATCAAGTTTTTGGTGCCCTTTCATGCATGAAAAGATGGGGTATATATAGGCCCCAAACAGATTTGAATTTGGAGCTCAAAACTATCATCTCTCGGATTTCCGGGGTCCTAGCGATACTACCGCCATACTGGGCGATACGACCGCCTGACAAAGCTCGGAGATTGAGCTCAGGTGGTACCACCGCTTGATAGGGGCGGTACCACCGCTTGGTAGAGCTCGAAAATTGAGCTCCTAGGCGGTGCCACTGCTTGACAAGGGCGATTCCATCGCCCAACCTCGTTCGGAGGCTGAACCCTTAAGCGGTGCCATCGCCGGCCAAGAAATCTAAGTCCAAATGGGCTAATCTATTCAGCCCAATTTGTGTTTGTCAAGGGCCCAATTTGGGTTTGTTAAGTTAATGGGATCACCTCTCATTTCTAACTTTAATTATCATGCTAACTATGATATTTTAAGACATTATACTGCAACTTGCTCTAGTACGTCAATTGCTTCTTCCGGCGAACATCCGACGAACTCTCGGCGATGCTCCAGCGGACTTTTGACAAACTCTTGGACTTGCGACGATCCACTTGGCGAGTTCCGACGAGCTTCTTTGGCAAGCTCCTGGACTTCTGGGATTTGTTCCCGCAGAACCTCCAATGACCATCCGGACTTCCATTGAACTCTCGAACCCCCAACGTGATCATAGTCTTGACTCCGACATAACTCCTAATGCATGTCTTACTTTCATCGTAGTTAATCCTACACACTTATCTCAACATATAGATTAGATAACAAATGACAATTGACTTCATCATCAAAATTCGAGGTCCAACAATCTCCCCTTTTTTATTATGACAATCAATTGATAATGAAGTTAACCTTAACTCTCTCTATCTATATGCCATACTTAAGATAAGTTATTCTTAAATTCAAAGCCTTTGAATTCAAGAGACATATTGATAAGTTAAGATCCCTTAACCTTATCAATACTCCCATCATGATTCCTATCATGATGTATCTCTCTAAAAATGATGTATAGGCTTGACATCCATTTTCAAGTTTTACATTTCAAATATGAATGATAGTAATCGAAGCAATTCATCATATAGTAAGATATCAACATGTTAAATTGCGATGTAAGCTTTTGATATCTTAACATAATGCAAACATTTCAATTGTTTAGCAATCATAGTATTTCATGGCAAGATATCAACATGTAAAATTATGATGCAAATTTTTGATATCTTAACATGATGCAAACATTTTAAGTGTTTAACATGATGCATATCAATTTGTTCTTGATATCTTAACATGATGCATATATGGCATAGTGCAAATATGGCAATCATAGCATTTCTATCATCAATTTACCATATATTTCGATGTAAGCTTCTTTTGATATCTTAACATAATTCAAATTTAAATATAGCACTCATAGCTATCAATTCAAATATGTCACTCAAAGCTATCATCAATTCATATATTTCTCCCCCTTTGTCATCAACAAAAAGGAGAATGATATAAACAAATTTTAAACATAAGTGCGGTAATGATTCATGTCATAACAAGGTTCATGTCATTTTTCAATAATGAGTGATAGGATACCCATTATACAAACATCTCAAGGAAAACATGACATGGAGATAGCTTTGAATACTTCTTTTTATTTGTTATTATCTTTTTGCATGAAAAAGGAAGGCTATTTGTGAGTTTACTTCGAATGAAGTTAAAATCGATAAGCGAATAAATAACACTTCATTTTTACAAGGATTAAGATATGTATGTGAAACAAATCCTTGCAAGTAAAAATAATATCTTCCTTTTTCAAGAATGAATTTATAAGAAGGAATCATTTCATCAAATCCATTTCTCGAAAAAATATTTTTCATACGATAAGTGTATGAGAGATGTATTTGCTAATTGATTCCATATATCAAAAATCAATGATATGAATCAAACTCGATATGACACATGGTTATGAAAGCTACATTAAGTCCGGAAGAAAATAATGTATCAAGAAAATCCGATTGTTAGGATACCAATTGTTAAAAGAATCCGAAAATGAAATTTAACACTTTCATGCATTCGGACAAGGTTTTGCTATAGATTTTCAAACACAATCATGAAGATAAAACATGCTCATCAACATGGAAATTTGTATCCAAAACACATAATTTCCAACATGTCATTAAGGCATGTAATAGTGTAAAACTCTCATTATAGCAATTGAATGAATCAAGAAAATCTGAAAAATAAATTAAATGAGTTCAAGCATTCGGACACATCAACATTCCTAATTCTCTTTTAATGAAATCAAATTGTACTTCACTTAGAGGTTTTGTAAAAATATCAGCTAGTTGATGTTTAGTATCAATGAACTCTATGATTACATCATGATTAGTGACATGATCTCGTATAAAATGATGTCTAATATCAATATGTTTTGTTCTTTTGTGTTGGATGGGATTTTTTGTTAAACATATTACACTTGTGTTATCACATTTAATAAAAATATTTTTAAGATAAACTTTATAATCTTCTAAGATATTTTTCATCCACACGACTTGTGCACAGCATGCATTGACTACAATATACTCAGCTTCGATTGTTGATAGTGCAACCGAGTTTTATTTCTTAGATGACCAGGAAACAAGGGCATGTCCCAAAAATTGATATGTCCCTGATGTGATTTTTCTATCTAGTCTACACCAAGCAAAGTCCGCATCAGCATAAGCAATTAACTCAAAATTTTCGGTTTTTAGATATCATAATCCTAAATTTGTGGTACATTTAAGATATCTAAGTATTCTTTTAACCGCTTTAAGATGAGATATCTTAGGGTTTGATTGAAACCTAGCACAAAGTCCTACACTGAACATGATATCTGGTCTAGTTGCAGTAAGGTAAAGTAAACTTCCTATCATACCCCTATAAGTTTTTTGATCGAAGCTTTCTCCACTTTCATCAACTTCTAACTTAGTGAAGGTGCTCATAGGAGTGTTAATAGCTTTTGAGCTATCCATATTAAATCTTTTTAGCAAATCTAAAGCATATTTAGTTTAGCTAATAAAAATGTCATTGCTTAGTTGCTTAATTTGTAAGCCTAAGAAGAATGTTAATTCTCTCTTTAAACTCATTTCAAATTCGAGACTCATAGTTTTAGCAAAAGATTCACAAAAAGATCCATTCGTAGAATCGAAGATAATATCATCAACATAAATCTGAACAATGAGAAAATTATTTTCAAAATTCTTGATAAACAATGTAGTATCAACCTTGCCTTTTGTGAAATTATTTTCAATAAGAAAAAAACTAAGTCTCTCATACCAAGCCCTTGGGGGGCTTATTTTAAACATTTTAACATCCATTTAAAACAACTTGAAATTATTATTACTAGCATAGGCAAGGAGCATCTTTATGGCTTTTAATCGAGCCACAAGAGCGAATGTTTCTTCGTAATCAATACATTCTTATTGGTTAAAAACCTTTGACCACTAATCTAGCCTTGTTTCTAACCACGATACCACATTCATCTTGCTTGTTTTTAAAGACCTATTTAGTACCAATAACTAAATAGTCATTTGGCCTAGGAACAAGCTTTCACACCTCATTTCTCTCAAATTGATTTAATTCATCTTGCTTTATGATAATCCATGAATCATCTTTCATGGCTTCGTCAATACATTTTGATTCAATTTAGGAGAGAAAAGCGACATTGGCATAAAAATTTTTAAGAGAAGAACATGTTTGAACCCCCTTAGATGTGTCTCCTAGGATTAGCTCCTTAGGATGAGCATCAACATACTTCCAATCTTTGGATAAGGATATTTCGGAAATGGATGCATCCAAGTTGCTAGTTGGAGAAGGGGTTTCATTTAAGTTCAAAGAATCGAAATCAACATCATTATCAAAATCATTTTTCTTGATTTCTCAAATCTCATTGAAAACAACATGAATGGGTTCTTCTACAATTAAAGTTCTTTTATTGAAGATACAAAAAGCTTTAGAAACCGAAGAATAACCAAGAAAAATTTCTTCATCGGATTTTGCATCAAATTTTGCTAAGGCATCTTTTTCATTCAAAATAAAACACTTACACCCAAAAACTTTAAAATATGAAACATTGGGTTTTTTTATTGTTCCACAACTCATAGGGAGTTTTGGTGAGTAAGGGTCTTACTAGACTCTATTCAAAATATAGCATGCAGTGTTTACAGCTTCGACCCAAAAATATTTGGGTAAACTATGTTCATTCAACATGGTTCTCGCTATTTCTTTTAAATTTCTAATTTTTCTTTCTACTACTTCATTTTGTTGAGGATTTCTTAGAGTAGAGAAGTTGTGATTGTATCCATTAAATTTACAAAATTCTTAGAAATCATGGTTTTGAAATTCACCACCATGATCACTTCTAATTGATGAAATCATATAACCCTTTTCATTTTAAACAAGTTTACAAAACTTGGTGAAATATCTAAAGCATTCATTTTTATATTTTAATAAATAAGTCCATGTGTATCTACTATAGTTATCTACAATGATGAAGGCGTATTTGCTATCTCCTAAGCTTGATGTAGAGATTGGTCCGAACAAGTCCATATGGATCAATTGCAAAGGCCTAGAGGTGCTTATTTGATTCTGAGATTTGAAACTACCCTTAATTTGTTTACCTAATTGATAAGCATCACACACATTATCTTTGATGAACTTGATACGAGGAATTCCTCTTACAAGTTCTTTAGATGATATGTGAGTAATTAGTTTCATGCTAGCATGACCTAATCTCCTATTTCATAGCCAAGCATTCTCATTCAAAACCGAGAAACATATTTCATTACAAAAATCATCGATGTCAATGGTGTATATATTATTTTGTTTTAATGCAATCATAGATGTGTTTTTATGTGATTTTTCAATAATGCAAGCATTAGATTCGAATTTGACAATATATCCTTTATCACATAATTGACTAATGCTCAAGATGTTATATTTTAAACTATCAAATAACTAAACATCTTCAATAAAGAAGTTGGATTTGTTACATATGGTTCCTTTACCAATGATTTTACCCTTGTTGTTATCTCCGAAGGTGACATAACCTTCGTCTATGCTAGTGAGCTAAGAGAATTGAGATGGATTTTCGGTCATATGCCTTGAGCATCCACTATCAAAGTACTATCTCTTGCTCCTAGCTTGTGATGGTGTATGTTTCTACAAGAAATGATGATTTTTAGGTACCCATTTACTTTTGGGTGCCTCAAAAACTGATCTAAATTGTTTATCATGTTGCATAGAATTTATCATAGTTCCTTTGGGAACCCAAATCAATGATAAGTTTCATTTGCAACAAAAGTTGCATTTGCTTGGATGGACAATGATAAGTTTTATATCCCCGTTTGCAACAAAAGTTGCATTTGCTTTGGTGCCGAACATGTAAGATATGACCTTTAACGAAGGTGGTTGGATTTTGGTGAGGACTTCTCACAAACCCGATTCCACTTTTTTTAGGAACGTGACCCTTATTTGTAAAGATCATGTTCAAAGACTTGCTACCAACCTCGAATTTCTTCAATGTGTCCTTAAGTAGCAAGTTCTCCTTTTGAAGAGTTTCTAGATCATGACATTTTATACATGGAGCTAAGCTATCATGATATTCAGTTTTTAATTTGTCAAAATTACAAGTAAGACTATCATGCTCCTTTTTTAGCAATTTGTATTTTCTACTAATAGTTTTGCATTCATCAAATAAGTCATGGAAGGCATTTAATAATTCGTCAAATGATAAATTTGCATCAATTAAATTCGTTACCTCCTCTCCGATGGCCATTAGGGCGTAATGAGCAACTTGCTCGGTGTTGGACTCCTCTTCTTCGGACGCGCTTGAGTCATCTCACGTTACTTTGAGCGCCTTCTTCTTTTGTGTTCTCGTCTTGGCTTGAGGATAATCACTTTTGTAGTGACCCAGCTTCTTGCATTTGTAGCAAATAACTTGATCCTTTTTTGGTTCAAATTTATTTTTTATGTCATTTTTAAACTTGTTTCTTTTATTAAATTTTTTAAATTTTCTTGTTAGAAGTGTCAAGTCATCGTCATAATCCTCATCATTTGAGTTTTCTTTCAAATGATCTTCTAAAGTTCTAAGTGTCATATCCTTGCTGTTCTTTGGAAGGATGTCTTCTTGCTCTTCATAAGCTTTGCAAGTCATTTCATAGGTCATTAATAACCTAATTAATTCTTCAAAAGGAAAGTTCGTTTAAATCTTTAGCCTCTTGAATAACAGTGACTTTAGGGTCCCAACTCTTTGGAAGGGATCTTAGAATATTATTTACGAGCTCAAAATCTAAAAAACTTTTGCCGAGTCCTTTTAGACCATTGACGACATCCGTGAAACGGGTGTACATGTCACCTATAGTCTCTCTTGGTTTCATTCGAAAAAGTTCAAAAGAAAGTATCAAAAGATTGATTTTTGACTCTTTCACTCTACTTGTGCCTTCGTGAGTCACTTCGAGTGTATGCCAAATATCAAATACAGTTTCATAAACCAAAACACGATTGAACTCGTTTTTATCAAGCGCACAAAATAAGGCATTCATAGCCTTTGCATTAAGAGTGAAAGTCTTCTTCTCAATTCATTACAATCGATCATTGGAAGAGAAGACTTTGAAAATCCATTTTCAAAAAGATTCCAAAGTTTAAAATCCATGGAAATAAGGAAAATCCTCATTCGGGTCTTCCAATAGGTATAGTCCGTCCCATTGAACATGGGTGGACGCGTAATAAAGTGGACCTCTTGGTTTCCGACATATGCCATCTCTCTTGGGTTTTAATCCGATTGAGAGTTAACCCCGCTCTAATATCAATTGTTAGGATCAAGAGCACTAAGAGGGGGGGTGAATTAGTGCAGTGGAAAACTTTCGACGATTAAAACTACGTTCGTATGATAAAAATGATTTTGGTAAGAAAGTCGATTCGGAAATTACTTTAACTTAAGATTGGGTGAAGTACAGTTAAAGTAAAGCTATGGAGGCAGTTTGCAGTTAAGATAGAAAATAGAATATAAATGTAAATCGAGATTTAGAGTGGTTCGGTCAATCTTGACCTACATCCACTTTTGGCTTCCTCCTCAGATAAGGTCACCGACGTCCATTAGAGACCTTCCTTTTAAAGTTTCACTCTTTTTGACAGGCTTAGGAGACAACCCTTAGAGAATTTTCACTCCTCTCTTGAATGATTAAAACTTAGAAGAAAAGAGGGAGAACTTTTGGCCTTTATAACACTTTTGAGCTCTAAAATCACAGAGGAAGATCAAACTTTCGGTGCACTTTCATACAAGAAAGGGTGGGGTATATATAGGCCCCAAACAGATTTGAATTTGGAGCTCAAAACTGTCATCTCCCAAATTTTCGGGGTCCTGGCGGTACTACCGCCAGACTGGGCGGTACGACCGCATGACAAAGCTCAGAGACCGAGCTCAGGCGATACCACCGCTTTGCAGAGCTCGAAGACTGAGCTCCTGGGCAGTGCCACCGCCTGACAGGGGCGGTTCCACCGCCCAGCCTCGTTCGGAGGCTGAGCCCCTGGGTGGTGCCACCGCTGACCCAAGTGGTGCCACCGTTGGCCAGGAAATCTGGGTCCGAATGGGCTGATCCAATCGGCCCAATTTGGGTCTGTCAAGGGCCCAATTTGGGTTTGTCAAGGGCCCAATTGCCCCACGATTAAGTTAATGGGATCACCTCTCATTTCTAACTTTAATCATTATGCTAACTACGATATTTTAAGACATTATACTGCAGCTTGCTCCGGTGAGTCAATTGCTTCTTCCGGCGAACATCCGACGAACCCTCGGCGATGCTCCGACGGACTTCCGGCAAACTCCTGGACTTGCGACGATCCACTTAGCGAGTTCCGACGAGCTTCTTTGGCAAGCTCCTGGACTTCTCGGATTTATTCCCGCAAAACCTCCGATGACCGTTTGGACTTCCGTTGAACTCTCGAACCCCTAACGTGATCATAGTCTTGACTCCGGGCCAACTCCTACTGCATGTCTCTGCAAGGTATTCTTTGTAGTTCCTCTTACAGTACCCATCATTTCCGTAGTGGAAGCACTAGCCTTTGTCTTTTGTCGGGTCTTTCTTAGCAACCTTTGCTTTACCTAGTCTGCCCTTGCCCTTGCCTTTCTTAAGGGACTTTTCTGCTTTCCTTTTGTTTCTAATCTCACCAGTGTAGAGAACTAGCTTCTCTTTTATGATAGTGCTCTTTGCTTCCCTCAACATATTGAGGAGCTCTGGGAGAGTTACCTCAAGCTTGTTCATATTAAAATTCATTATGAACTCTGAAAAAGAATTTGGTAGGGACAGAAGCACAATGTCCACACACAAGTTATCCTCTAGGACCATTCCTAGACATGTGAATTTCTCTATCTACTCAATCATCTTTAAGACATGGTTCCGAACCGGTATCCCCTCAATCATCCTAGCACGGAAGAGGCTCTTGGATATCTCATATCGCTAAATCCTTCCCTATTCCTCAAACAGTTTACGAACATATAGGAGAATAGATCTGACATCCATCTTTTTATGTTATCTCTGTGACTCAGGAGTCATAGAGTCAAACATGTAACACTAAGCAAGAGTATAGTCATCAATGTACTTCATGTAGCGAGCGATCTCATCCTCGCTTGCCCCTTCCTCGGGCGTAGGCATCACTGTATCAAGGATGTACACGATTTTCTCCATCGTAAAAATAATTCTCAAGTTGCGGAGCCAATCCGTATAATTTGGACCAGTGAGACGGTTAACATCAAGCATGTCATGTAAGGGATTTGAATACAATATTTTCTAAAAATAAAGATGCAGTAGAAATATATAACATGCATATTTTATACAAATATTTTTTATACAAATAAATAATCAAGATATGGACTTCTATCTTAATCTGCTTCCACTATTTTACTAGCGAGTCACACGACACCCTCAACGCGTGAAACGAAGTCTCCAGTAGACTTCTAGTGGGGATCGGAATCCAATCAGCATCTTAGTGTAACCTCGATGGACTCGACCAATCACACTAAGCCCGAAAGGTAGGCAACTCTTGCCGATCACAACTCCTTGTGATTCTCGTCCTGTTCAGCCTTCGAATTATCATGGTCTCGAGGGGTCGACCAACCATGATGTTCGGTTAAGTCAACATCATCGTTACAAGATGAGTCTAATTCGATGATATACCCTCGAGGGACTCGACCAAGCATACCATGTTCTCAGGTCACCGGTGACATCTCTATGTCGTAGGTAAGATAGCGAATCGCGATATAGGTAAACCTCGAGGGGCTCGATCATCTCAACCTACACCGGGAATCGGTCCCTACCTATAACAATGGAAGGCCACATGGGTCAATCTAATTGTCTCATGTTTGTCGACTTAATATTATCGAGAGAGGGGTTTCTATGATTTGGTCTCATAATATGACATGTCACACATATACATATTTAATATATATCTACATCATATACAAATATATATACATATCTAGTAGGTGTATAAGCAATCACACCAGATGATCATGGACCACAACCTAATATGATTAGGCCCGAGCCAATGGGCCTAATCACTCACATCAAGATCTATATGTGCAACGGTGCATCTTCATATCCTGTGATCGTTCATCTCGTTCTCGTCGATTATGTCAACATCTCGACGCATCTCAATGCATCGCGACCGTCATTCTCGTGGGTCTCACTATCGCTTCCACGCTCCCACTACGTCTCCTCGTGTGATTACAACTTAATTATAGGCATGTAGGCCCGATAATAAACGAGAAATATAATAGAGACTCGCAAGCCCCAATAATAATAATCACAAGTACACACAACACACTGTCTATGATCATGTATCCATACATCATACATCACATGTATAAATCATCATCATGTATAAATCATCATCATGTAGAACTAGATAATAATAAAAATAATAATTAATTAAATTTTTTAATTAATTAATATTTTTGAAATAAGGGATATGTAAGGAATTTTTTGAATTCAGAGGGGCATTTTCAAAATTTCTTAAATTTCGAGGGGCAAAACTATCTTTTATCCAAAAATCCCTAAGCTCCTTTCTCCCTTTCCCCTACTGTTGTCGTTGCCACCCTACCGGTGGCGGGCAGTGTGGTAGAGGGCGAGGGCGCTGCCCCCACCTGTGGGCAGCACGCCCGCTGGCGACGTTGCCCCTATTGGTGGGCACCCCCCTAGGTGGCTCTGCTCACGAGCGACACCCCTCTTTTGGGCAACTGCCGCTATGGGCGCGCTTATAAGTGCCACAAGCGCCATCGACCTCTGTGGGCAGGTCGCCCACATGTGTTGCCTGCCCTTGCAGGTGTTGTGGCCGTAGGCAACACCCGCGGGTGGGGAACTCGCGAGCTGCCAGCCACACCGACCGCAAGCAAGACGTCGGTCGACTGCTGTAGGCGCAGCCCCTACGCATGCGCCGACGTTGTGCTGCCTACCTACGGCTACCGCTGCAGGCGACTACATGCACGCAAATCGAGGGTAACAACTGTTGCTACTCTTTCTCGCTTTTGCGTCAACGATTTTGACATCAAAAGTTTCTCCAAAACACAACACATGCAGTTTAAAACCAATCTTTCGCACGAATAACCTAGCTCTAATACCACTGTTGTGCAATCTTGGAGGCGACATCACATGCGCAACGGAAGAACAAAAAACAAAATCCCCAATTTCCCAAAAATTTGTTCGTCATCATGTGAAGATTGGTGCGTAAAATTCTACGAAACTTAAAACTGCGTATAGAGTAGATTATGTTACCTAAGGAGATCGTATATCCCTAAATCCTTGCATATCTCTAGGAGAGGGTGAAGGAGGTCAAGCGCTCTTCTCTCTAGCAGTGATCCACACAGTATGGTTGCGACGACGCTCCTCAAAACTCCAGGCCTGCTCCATTGAATCCCTCTTATTTATAAAGGTCCCCTGTCAACTTAACCATAATGGATCCTCCCCTATTAGGTATTGGATCTCCATCCAACAACCCAAGCCTCTTAGATTAGTGGATCTCTATCCAATAATCTCTCAAGGGCTCTTATTGGATCTCATTCATATAATCCAATAATTCATGGGCTTATTGGATATCCAATAAGATAGAGGGTCCGACAGATATCTCATATCTGAACCTTTACTCATCGCAACACCTATCATATGTGTGCGACTCTCTAGGCTCAATATCAAGTTGGCCATGAGTTATATATGTTAGAACTCCTTCTGGCTCAGTGAATTATTATCTCCATAATAATTCACTCGACTCATCGACTGCGAACGTATCAGGCCACTACGCCGTAGTCCCCAGACGACATAGGGGAATCCAATTTATTGAACCTGTCTATCCTCAATTATCATATACCTATAGTCCCTTATCCATATAATATCCCAGAGACCGTATATCGAGTATGGTGTTGTCAGACCCATACAGTTTCTACTCGAGTCTCGCTCTAATCGAATTCTCCTAGAGAACTCTTTCTCTATCAATCCGAATGACCCTGACCAGGGATTTGTCTAAGCAAGAACACATGGGATATTCCTCTCATGACACCAAGAGTGGATGATTCCCTATCGACACTCAATAGCCCTTGTAAGGTTGATTGTCACTCCCGATGACCAGTTGTACTAGATCTGGGACATCCAAACCTATAAGTCTGGTATCAAAGAATGGAGCACTCATATAGGACATCCTTGGTATCTCAAGTTTAAGAACCAGATATACCACTGGGACTACGAAATCATTGTTTGACAATAAAGTATTATCAACCATTTAGCATTCCGTAAGCGGATCAATTAATGAACTCAATCTCCAATGAGCACATATATTATATCCCTAGTGTCTCAACATAAGCAGCTATGAAACCAACTGCATCCATCATCTGGACGGGTATACAGCACACCACTCTATCCGATTATCTCGATGTCTCTCTCGAGTAACCTATGACCGGGATTATTTAGGATCTATGTTTAAAGGCGAACCGGTCTCATTATTATGATCTCATCACGATCTGATTCCTATTGCACAGATCCAAGGGCATCACAATATATACATACATATATGTAATAGTCAATATAAAGTAATAAATGCCAAAATATAATAAGCAAAAAGATTACGTATCAAGTCATACGTGGAAGCTCAATAAATGTTCTCTTATTATGGCTAGTAGAAAGAAATGTCACACCTTATATAGGTTGCAAGCTAAAGCTTGTGGTGAGCAACTGAATGCTACAGAAAAATATTTCAGCATGAAGTTGCGACATAGGCGACTGGGACACATGAGCAAAAAAGGGCTACAAGCTCTTTCCAAGAGAGAGGTATTGCCAGACCTCAGAGGTACAAAAACTCTTGGTAGATCGTGTTTAAACAGATGTATATAGTCCTTTGAGGACAAAAACTCCTAGTAGATCTGTTAATGTTCCTAGCATCAATGGTGCACTTTATTTTGTCACTTTTATAAATGATTTTTCAAAGAAAGTTCAGGCCTATGCTATGAAGACCAAAGATCAGGTTATTAATATCTTCAAAGAGTTTCATGCCAAAGTTGAAAGGGAGATAGAAAGGCAATTAAAATACATAAGATCGGATAATGGTGGTTAATATATAGGATTATTTAATGATTATTGCAGGTCACATGCCATCCAACATAAGATGACAGTTCCTAGTACACCTCAGCATAATACAATTGTAAAGATGATGAAACACACAATCATGAAAAAGATTATATGTATGCTTTCACAGGCCAAGCTACCTAAAAGGTTTTGGGATGAGACTTTGAGGACTGCAATTGATGTGATCAACTTATCCCCATGTACAGCCCTAGATAGTGATGTTGCATGGTATGTATGATTAGGAAAAGATGTTTTCTATAAGCATTTGAGAGTATTTGTTATCATGTATTTGCACATGTTCCAAATAATGAAAGATCTAAGCTAGATGGTAAGACAAAAGAATATATTTTTATTAGTTACTCACATGATCAATTTGGTTACAGCCTTTGGAATCCAAAAACGTATAAGGAGTTTAGAAGCAGAAATGTGATATTCTTTGAGGATTTAAAGAATAAGGCACCAACCAAGACTTCTGCAGAAGGATTAGCAAATTGTTATCCAGTTACTCCTCCAGTATATTAAGGTGACGATGGGGAAGATGTGCAGAAAGATGGTGTAGAGCCTGATGTTAATATACCTGCAAGACATGTTGAGCAAGAAGGATTTAGAGAACAACTTCCCGTAGAATCTTAATTGAGAAGATCTTCTAAATAACGTCAACCTTCCAGAAGATACTCTACAGATGAGTATGTGATGCTTACTGATGCAGGTGAACCAGAGAGTTACCAAGAAGCAGTTAAAAGTAAACAGAAAAAGAAGTGGTTAGTTGATATGTAGGAAAAGATAGATGCTCTTCAGAAGAACTACACATATGATTTGGTACTATTACCAAATGAAATGAAAGCCTTGAAGAACAAGTGAATTTTCATGTTAAAGACTCAAAAATATTGTTCTCAACCAATGTTAAAGACTCAAAAATATTGTTCTCAACCAAAGTACAAAACTAGATTGATTGTGAAAGGTTTTGGTCAAAAGAAATATATTGACTTTGAATATATTTTTTCTCCTATTATTAAAATGTCTTATATTCGTGTTGCTCTTGGTATTACTATTAGCCATGACTTGAAGGTTAAGCAGTTAGATGTGAAGACAGCTTTCTTTCATGGTAATTTGGAGGAAATTTATATGGAGCAACCATAAGGCTTCAAAGTCAAAGGTTAAGAGAATTTTATCTACAAGTTGAGGAAGAGATTGTATGGGCTGAAATAAGCTCTAAGACAATGGTACAGAAAGTTTGATTCATTTATGACAGAAAATAAATACAAAAAACGACTTCAAATCATTCTGTGGATATCAAATAGTTTGGTAAGAATTTTATTATTCTCTTACTTTATGTTAATGACATGCTTATTCTTGGAAAAGATATGTTTATAATTGACAGATTGAAGAAGGAACTAAGTAAATCTTTTACAATAAAGGACATGGGGCCAGCAAAGCAAATACTGGGCATGTAGATTTCCCATGACAAAAAAAAATAATAAGATTTGGTTGTCACAAAAGTAATACATCGAGAAGGTATTGGAAAAGTTTAGTATGAGCAATTCAAAACCAATTAGTTCTCTCCTCTTGTAGGTCACTTCAAGTTGTACTCAGAACAAAGTCCGTCAAGTGATGAGGAGAATGAGAAGATGCAAAATGTTCCTTATACTTCAGTAATTAGAAGTTTAATGTATTCAATGGTATGTACGAGGTCGGACATCACATATACAGTGGGTGTTACTAGTAGATTTCTTGTAAATCTAAACAAAGAGCACTAGGCAATAGTAAAGTGAATCTTTAAATATCTTAAAGAGAGTTCTAAAGTTTATTTAAGCTTTTGAGATGAACCACTTGTGTTGACAAGTTACACAAATACATATATGACAAGAGATCTAGATACGAGGAAGTCCACATCATGTTTTATACTTACTTTTGCAGGGGGAGCTATGTCATGGCAATACATATTGCAAAGGTGTATTGCTCTCTCCACTACAAAAGCAAAATATATTGCTGAATTGTAACAACTAAAGTGCTATCCATTTATGTAAAAACCCAACTTTTCATTCCAAATCAAAACATATAGATATTATATACCATTGAATTCGAAATGTACTTAAAGAAAAGCAATTGTACCTTCAAAAAATTCACACAAATTGACAATAAAGTAGATATATTGACAAAGACCTTACCAAAAAAAATACAGAAGATATATCAACAGTTGGTCAACATAGCTTCACATTGAGGAGTCTTAGAACAACCTCTCTTATGGGCTGAAGAAAGATGTTGTTGGGCTGACAGCCCATAGTTTAGCCCATTGTGGGCTTTAACAGCCCACCCCCATTCTCTAAACCCTAGGTCCAAAGTAAGAGGGTGTAGTAGCTACGAAAATAGTAAGAAAAAACTATAGTAACGAGACAAAATACTACACCTATATGATTCCAAAAAAAAAAAGAGAACAAAGTAAAAATATAAAGATCTACAATAGATTCTTAGTGTGATTATTTAAAAAAAATTAAATATTATAAACAATAACATAATCTTTGTATCTCAATTATTCTTTTAAAATTATTACTAAAGTTTTGAACAAAAGATTGAAATTTATATATTCATTATTTTTATAACGAATTATCTTTAATTTATGCCGTGATTTTTATCCTTCACATTAAAAAAAAATTTACGTAAATTTTATTTGATTATGATTCTATTTAATTTTACTACATAATATGCTAATATTGATTATGATTCTATAAAACAGTAATGTGACATTAGATTTTCTTGCTGCCTGTTTCCTCCATTCCCTGTTGCCTGCTGTTCTCGTCCGCTCTTTACATCTGCAACACAAATGAGAATGCACTTATGAAATGTTCCAATATATAGGCAGAAAAAAAGAGAATAAATCAGACAAATTAACTTAAGAGGTTTGATGTTTACTTCGTCCTCGAGGATTCGTGGAAGGACCACACCTGTCCCCCTGCACTCCCTCGCTGAACCGGCTCGTGCAAAGGGAACGAACCAGCCCTGGACCGGGCGGATCGGCCGCTGTAACACCCCAACCGTTCATCAAAACATCAACAGGAGGGAACAAGGCCGCATTATGATGAAGCAACAAAGCAAAATAAGGAAACCGGGTCAACTAAGATGAGGTAGTAGCCAGCCAAATATGATGAAACATCGCCAGCCAATGCGTCGTTTCTTTGGCCTTCCACGAGCATTAGCATTAACTAAGATGAGGTAGTAGCTGTTGAATCTCGTATTTTGATGATGAAACTACTTGATATATGTTTATGATTTAATCTACGTTTTGAGTGACGCAGGATGCTTCGATCAGGATGAGACAATTAAAGCAGGAAAATCATGTTGTGCCGGAGGAACATGTCAGAAGATTGGACGTCGGGCCGGTGGATCGGTCGACGTATCGACAGAAGGCTTCGGGCCGTGGACTCGGGCATCGGGCCAAGAAGAGCGGGTATTGTGCCAAGGATATCGGAGTTGCGGAGTCAACTGGCCGATTGGGCAATAGGCCGCAGGAGAGGACGATGCGCCGAAGAATCAGACGAAGCGTCGAGGGACCAATGACATGCCGGACAACTTGGTTAATTGCTTAGGATTAATTGTCTCGATCGAAGTTTTGTTTTATTGTGCAGGATTAACTATGATAACGATGAAGACATAAAGCGAAACAAAGTGTCGGAGTCAAGCGCGAAGGATTTGTTGCGAGTTCGAGAGTTCGACGGAAGTCCGAAGGTTCGTCGGGAATGCTACCGGAACCAGCCAAGAAAGAGTTGGGAGCTTGCCGAAGGGTTTTTCGGAAGCTCGCCAGAAGGTTCGTTGGAAGTTCGCGGAGCTCGCCGAGAAAGATCGGAGCTTGCCGAAGAAGCTCGTTGGAACTCGCTATGATCAAATCGTGAAGTCTAGGAGCTTGCCGGGAGTCCGCAGAATGGTTTCCGAGAGTTCATCGGAAGACCGTCGGAAGTTTGCCGGAAGCTCGCCAGAAGAAGTCTTGACTTGCGGACTTTGTAATAGCTTAGAAAATGTCTTTAAAATCATAGTTAGCACGTTAATTAGGGTTAGGATTAGGTGTTAATCCTATAACCCAAGTAGGGGCCAATTAGGCTCAAGTTCGGATTGGTTTGGGCCAAGTTTGGAGCCAAACCAAGTGAGCTGAAATAGTGAAAGAGGTGCAACCGCCCCAGCAAGAGGTGCCACCGCCCAGGCTAAGTCTCCCAGCGAGACTGGGCGGTGCAACCGCTCCAGCCAGGAGGTGCAACCGCCTGGGCTGTGGGGGTTGGGAGGTGCAACCGCCCCAGCCAGGAGGTGCAACCGCCAGGGCTGCGAGGCTGGGAGGTGCAACCGCCCCAGCCGAGAGGTGCAACCGCCCAGAGCTCAGTCTTCGAGCTAGACTGGGCGGTGCAACCTCCTCTGCCAAGAGGTAGCACCGCCAGAGCTCAAGTTTCGAGCTCTGCCAGGCGATGCAACCACCGAGCTCAGTCTTCGAGCTCTGGCAGAGAGGTGCATCAGCCTGAGCTCAGTCTCGAGCTCTGCCAGGTGATGCAATCACCGAGCTCAGTCTTCGAGCTCTGGCAGAGAGGTGCATCAGCCTGAGCTCAGTTTGGAGCTCTGCCAGGTGATGCAACCACCGAGCTCAGTTTCGAGCTCTGCCAGGTGATGCAATCACCAAGCTCAGTCTTCGAGCTCTGCCAGGTGATGCAACCATCGAGCTCAGTCTTCGAGCTCTGGCAGAGAGAAGCAATCGCCTGAGCTCAGTCTTCGAGCTCTGCCAGGCGGTGCCACCTCTCCAGTCAAGAGGTGCAACCGCCTGATCCCAGAATTCTGGGATTTGATCGATTTGATCGTTTTGAGCTCCAAATTTGAACTGGGTTGGGGCCTATAAATACCCCACCCATTCAGCACTGAAAAGATACAGATCCACAACGAATTCTTGATCTTTTCTGTGATTCTAAGAGCTCAAATTTGTGTAAAGTCCAAAAGTTCTCCTCTTTCTGTTCTTCAAGTCTTGAGTTGTAAAGAGAGGAGAGAAAGGATCTGTAAGGGTTGTCTCCTGAGCCCGTCAAAAGGAGTGAAACTGTAAAAGGGCAGTTGGCCTTCGCCCATTGAAGGAAGGCAGCTAGTTGACGTCGGTGACCTCGTCGGAGGAGGAAGCCAAAAGTGGAGTAGGTCAAGACTGACCGAACCACTCTAAATCTCTGGTTTGCGTTTATTTCGAGTACCTTATCATTACTGCAAACCTCCTACATAACTACTGCTCTCTGCGCCTTTACGAACAAGTTCTAAGTGCTGATCTTTTCGAATTTGCATTCAGACGTAAATCTGTGTTTTTCGTACGATCAGCTTACGTTTGCGTTTTGATTCTGCAAAACTGTTTTCTGCGCTTTTACGAACTAGTTTCTAAGTTTAGATCCCTTTGAAACTGGTTTAGACGCAAACTACGTTTAGACGTAAAACTGCGTTTAGACGTAAAACTGCGTTTAGACGCAAACTGCGTTTAGACGTAAAACTGCGTTTAAACGTAAACTGTGCAAACTGTGTTTAAACATAAAACTGTGTTTTAGACGTAAACTTCTTTTAAGCGTAAAACTACGTTTAGACGTAAAACTGCGTTTAGACGCAAACTGCGTTTAGACGTAAAACTGCGTTTAGACGTAAACTGAGTTTAGACGCAAAACTGTGTTTAGACGCAAAACTGCGTTTAGACGCAAACTGCATTTAGAAGTAAACTGTGCTTAGACGTAAACTGCGCTTAATCTTATGCAATCCTAGAATCGGCTTTTACATCGAAATCGTTTTTATCGGACGAACGCAGCTTTCGTTTTTAAATCGCTGAAAGATATCCGCTGCACTAATTCACCCCCCCCCCCCCCTCTTAGTGCTCTCGATCCTAACAGTAGCCACGTAATCAATACCCATGAAGCCTTTTTAAAAGGATCAAAGGCATTAATAATTAAAGGAATCGAAATCAACTATATTCACATCCCTCACGAGATACACGAATAGACGGATGCGTTTGGAAAACATTTATATTTTTAATCTCAGTAAAAATGAGATTACTAAATCTATTTGATGACCACCATTAGGTAAATATGCTTGGAAGTAACCATTTTGGCATGCAGAGAAAATACTCCAAACAAATATCAACCATTCATGATTGCAAGCTTGATTCCAATTGAATACAAAATTGCTCTTCCTCTGCTTAGTTGATATATGTTCCGTGGAACAGTGTTGACTGATATTTTTATTCAGCAAAAAGATCCATCAGCACAAAGATCGAAGTAGTTACCTCCTCAGACATCATCCTCCCTATAAATCAGGTATGCATTGCTGCAGCAAAAACTGAATGCCAATGCCCTCCCAGCAGAGGTCGGAGGCGAGAATGCACACTGCGAAGGCTCTAATATATTACCTGCCAAGAAACTCTTCCTGTAACAGATAAGAGCAAAAATTAGCCCATATAAACATTATTTCAAGTTACGTGTTATAAACAAACTGCCAATAAATCACAAGAAGAATGTTGCAAACTAAAGAAACTCCATGGAGTCATAGCAAAGTTGATATGAAATTGAGTCTATGCACACATGACAATGAATGTCATAAGTGGAAGATTTGTCTACTCTTTAACCAAAAATTTTCAAATAGCTTTGATATAATCTTACAAGGGAATTAACATCATTTATATTAGACAATATCGACTGAGTTATGGCCACAGTTCAATCAGACAAATACCTTGCAGAATCCAAAAGTTGAGAGGCTATCCGCTTCTGCCTCTGGGATGGCACAACCCAGATGGCCCTAAAGCCACAGAGAGCAGGCACAGATTCCTCCTCACAGAGAACAGCTCCGGTTTCCCATTGATCAACCCGGGTCTTATTTGTCAGACCACTTCTTCTGGCAACATCTCTCTTAAAGCTAAACCCTCCAAATTGTAAGTTCGTGCATTGCCTTTCTAAATTCTGCGTCAGTTTGCCTGAAGATGTCTTCCCAAAGTTACCATTAGAAGATTTGCCAGAGAGAGAACTCGGTATGACTCTATGTGCAGCTTTTATAGGTTCGGCGACAAGGCAGCCAATGATCCGATGATTCGCAATAAACAGATAAACCTTCATCCAACATCAAACTTAAAACGCATGAGCAAATTGACAGCATATATAATTTATTTCTACTTCGTAGATTGATCACCTTGCAAAGCTTGTGGAGAAGGTGATCATCAGTAAACCCAAGCTCCTTCTCCATTGTCTTAAGCACTTCTTGGACCTGAGAACACGGGAAAAGGGTTTGGGATGCTGGAATGTTGATTAATCTATCTCTATCATTTTAACAAACAGTTTGCGAGCACTCAAAAGAAGAATAAGTGACCTTGCGCGTGTGAGACGGAGGATCACCATCAACCACCAATAGAATGCGGCCGCCGTCAACACTAGTTGTCGTCGAGATCACCCTCTCGTCGCGCCAGCCCTGCAAATCAAATTCGACACGCTACAGAACAACAACGAGCAGCGGATGTAGAAACAACCCGATTAATTGCATTGAAAACCGGAAGGACCTTGAATTGGATGCCGTCGTAGTAGTTCTTGTGGAAGGACCGGTGGAACTTCTCATCGGCCTCATCCCCGCAGGCGTACATCATTCCGCAGACGGAGCAGGAGCGGAGAAGGAAGTCGGACTGCCCCAACTCCAGATGGTACTGCGCGTAGCTCCGCTTCTTGTTAAGGACATTGCCGACGGACTCGGACGATGAAGTCGCCGGCCCACTCGACGCCTGCGCCTCTGCTTCCCCTCGATTCTTTTGCTTCCCGCCATCGCAGTCGCTGCTCGATTGGAATGCGCGAACATGAACGCCGACACGCAAAGATTAGACGAATCAAAGACGGAGGGAACAGATACCTTCGATCAGGGGAGGGCTTAAAGAAGGCGCTGATCTTGGCCTGCTGCATCTCGGAATCGGGAGCAAGCAATGAGGAGGGAGGGGCGCCATGGCGAGTTTGACGTCCCCTTATCTTTTCGCCCTCAGGGATTTCGAAATTTTTGCCGCTTCCCGCCCCTTTTATTTTTGTTTCGGTCGTGCCGCCCTCGCGGCGTCGATATCGGATCGGGAATCCGGAATTGAATCCGGCTCCAGATGATATATTTTATTTAGTTCTATTATTCCTTTTTTATTTTTTATTATATTTAACATTCTTTTGCCATTTCCGGTTAAAATTATTTTTTAAAAATATATAAATAATAATAAAAGAAAAAAGAATGGTGCAATTATTAGACCCGCATAAGCTGCATCAAAGACTATCGCGTACCCAAGTTGTGTGCTTCATCCATACACTGACCATGCTGTCATGACTGCTAGGACAGCCGGAGTGCAATCTTACACCATACTCCAACTCTTCGAACATTTCAGGTAAATTGACACCAATCAGTAGCAAAGCTATGCAGGTAATAAAGCAACATGTAAATAAATAGAAAGGGTATGACACACCTTTGTCCCAAACTATGCTTGAAATAAACCTTCAAAAGTTTTGAGGGGATGTTCTTCAAAGCGAAGAAAGCGAAACAATTATTTATTCACTTATTTTTCGTAAATGGGTTTCACAAAACCTCAAATTCGTGATTTTCGTGCTCAAGCATTTTTGGGCCGTCGTTATTGAGCCCCACATGGATATGCGTTTGTTCACGAATCACGAACCAAGGTAGGTTGGTAGATGATTGGGTAGGCACAGATATGTATGTAAAATATGCCGTGCGAGTTTAAACCATTTCGGATCTCTCTCGTTAACCTATAACCAATAACTTATAACCTATATACATATACATATGTATATATACACGTATATATACATATACATATGTATATATACGTGTATATATACATATACATATGTATATATACGTGTATATATACATATGCACGTATATATACATATACATATGTATATATGCATGTATATATACATATACATATATATATATGTACATATATATGTATATGTACATATATATGTATATGTACATATATATGTATATGTACATATAAATATATATATACATATATATATATATACATATATATATATATACATATATATATATATATATATACATATATATATATATATACATATATATATATATATACATATATATATATATATATATATATATATATAACCGCCATGTCTCCTCTTCCGTAGAAAGCCTTGCGCCGTTCTCCATCTTCTCCCTTCGTCTCCACAACCACGGTCGTGTTCGTCGTCGCCATCAGAGATCAGATCATAAGAAGCAGTAGTCGATCCCATCGCCTTACCGGTTGATCCTTCGTTTCTTGATCGTCTTTGGCGTTTCTTCTCTCGCGACGACGGCGACCGCTGGTAATCACCTTTGCCTCCTCTTGATTCTCTCTTAGATTTTGTTCTTACTTATAAAGAGTGTGCTCTGATCAATCTTCTTCGTCTCGTCTCCGTCAAACCTCTCTACCGGGGATCGGGATCGATACCCCATTTCTCGATCTTCTTTGATGCCTCTTTCCCTGATGTGATGGTCGTCGGTGAAACCTGTTTCCTATCCTTATTCCTCTCTTATAGTTCTTCCTATTCCTTATTCCCCTCTTATTGTTCTTGATCTTGCATACGAATAGTGTGTTTCTGTAAGAACTTATTTGGCCTCTGTGTGAAATTTATGGCGTATAGGAACTTATTTCCTCAAAAAAATTTCTGATCCAAAAAATATGAACTGGGATATCTTTTTTTGTGATTCATTGATGTTTCCGATACAACGCACGCAGTCCTCCCCGCCCCACACCCCCACCACCACCACCCCCCCCACCCCCCAACCCAAACCAAAAAAAAAAGAGATCCTATCTATGGTTTTACATCCAGAAATCATGCATTAATTACAAAAACCTAACATCCTATTGGCAAAAAAGAAAAACTAACATCCCACAATTGTCCTCTCAAACCACTATTGTCGAATCATCTTCGAGCTGGAACTCAGTTACTCTACTCCTCCATCCTTCCCTGTGACTACGTCCTAAAGCCTCAACTGATCCCAAATTATACATCAAAAAGAAAGAAACAGAGCTTACTGTGGCATCAGTTCAACCTAACAACGCTTATTCCCAATAAATTTAATGACGCAATACCCAATTGCCATGCCAACAACATTCAAGAGACAACAGTTGCACAAATGCTCAGGAGAAAAGAAGTAGAGAGATGAAGACAAACAATGAATGTCCTTCTAACATCAAAATATCAGAGAATAAATATACCGTGGTTGATGAGTCAGCACGGCCAGGTCTGCGGATCGGCGCGATGAGCGGTTGCATTGCAACACTTCAACATGTTCGAACATATATTTTTATAAGTAAAAATATACAAAACCAAGATAAAATAGACTGTCATGTCTCTATATAAGCATACAAAAGCATTGAACGGTTCGTTAAACGAAATAGTTATGGGTGTGCAATGACAGTTCGTGACAATTCGCTCTTAATTTAAATTTTATATTGTAACTCAAATTAGCTTTCATAGATATACAAATACATCGGTATTCATAAGCTTCGTAAATATATCTACACCTTAATCTTTACTTCTGTAATATTTCATCTCGATTACTTTACTCTTCACTTGATGTTTGAGGAAATGATATATCGCATAAATGTATTTGCTTCTATCACGATTGACTGGGTTCTTGGATAACTTCAGAGTTAGAGTTATGACAAAAAATCTTGGTCGACATATTTTGTTTGAATCCGAATTCTTCTAGTAGATTTCTGAGCTATACAACTTGAGATGCACATGTAGCTATTGCAATATAGTCTGCTTTTATTGTAGATAGTGATACAATCGGTTGTTTCTTATAACATCATGAAATTGCTCCAGATCCCAAAAAGAATATACATCCCGATGTACTCTTTCCACTAGCAATATCTCCTGCATAATCACTATCAATAAATCCAGTCAAATAAGAATTTTCTCTTATCATAAAGAATACTGAAATCTCGAGTCTCATTCAGATAATGCAAGATTCTCTTTACTGCTTAAAGATGAACTTCTATTGGATTCTTCATATATCTGCTTATTAAGCTGACTCCATATATGATATCTGGTCATGTTACTGTCAAGTACATGAGACTACTAACTATCTACCTGTAATAAGTAATATCAATCTTTTTACCATTTCCAGCATAACTAAGCTTTAGACCACATACAACTAGAGTACTAACTTGCTTACTTTTGTCTGTTTTGAATTTATCAAGAATTTTATTGGTATATATCTTTTGTAAAATGAAAATGCATGTATCTTGTTGTTCAACTTTAATACCAAGAAAATAATTCATTAGTCCTAAATTAGTCACATCAAATTCTTTATTCATGGAGTTTTGAAATTCATGAATCATATCATGATAATTACCAGTAAAGATTAAATCATCCACATATAAGCAAATAATTAATATCCTACCTGTATCTTTTATGTTTTGCAAGTAAAATATGCTCATAAGGACATTTTTCAAATCCATGTGTTTAAAAAAAATGAATCTATACAACTATATCATGCTCGAAGTACTTGCTTTAAACCATATAAAGTCTTCTTTAATTTATAAATTTTCTTTTCAGAACCATTTAACACAAATCCAGATGGTTGTTGTATATAATTTTTTTTAATTCACCATGTAAAAATGCTGATTTAATATCTAATTGATCAATTATTTTGAGCTGCAAGAGAAAATATTTTGGTGCAAATATTTCATCATAATATATTCCTTTATTTTGCTTTAAGTTTTTTGCAATGAGGTCTGGCCTTATATTTCTCAATAATATTATCTTGCTTTAAATTTATTCTTTAAATTCATTTTTCACCAATGGGTTTACGCTCTTGTGGTAAGTCAATTAATTCCCAAGTTTGATTCTTCTAAATGGAGTTAATTTCTTCTTTCATCACCTTTTCTATTTTTCATCACTTGATGCCTCTTCAAAAGTGATTGGATCACCATCAACAAACTATGCAAAGTGTATTAGAATATCTTCGACTTCTTCATCAATAAATTCAAGAACATCAGTCACATAGTCTTTCATCCAGCCTGATTGTCTCCTTGTTCTTTTGGAAGTTGTAGGAAAATTTGTTCTAGTTGGCATGATAAATGTAGGTGAACAACAAGCAGAAGAACAAAATTAGTATATCAGATGAAGAATTATTTTCAGCTGAAGCTTTATAAAGAGAACCAACTTCAAATGAATCTACAACTTTATCATCTATAATTCCCTTCTCTTTGTTGCTGCTAACTTCAACATTTGCAGCTGCAAATTATCAAAATAAAATTTATCCAAACACTAACAACAGAGTTCACTAAATCGATTTTCATAAAATTTTAATTATATTTTAACAATTCTAAGTATTTATGCCCAAGAAGTTTTTCGCAACAGGGTTCGAGATTTAAGAAATACAAGTTCCATCAGTGCTGAGGAGAGAGGAAGAGAAGAATACATGAAGAAAACACAATAGGAAACATCCGAAATCCGGAGAAAACCGCGGAAGAGGTAAACAGATGAAACATCAGTGCACCGCATCACAGATGCAGAGAAACCCAACTCAAGTATTTATTCAAAACAAATCTAATCACGCAATACCCCATTGCCAAATGCAACTCATAAGTATTTATTCAAGAAACAAAAGATCCACCCGTGCTAAAAGAAAAGAAGAGATAAACAGATGAAGGAAAATACAATATGCAACATCGAAGATCTAAAGAAGGCCAACTCTTAATCACGCAAAAACCTGAGTTCTAACTACTCCAGGTTTCAAGATTCAAGAACGACACCTCTACCGGTTCGGGCGCTCCGCCGGTCGCACTGCCGGGAGGGACGTCGAGGGCGTAACTGAAAAGACGGATCTCTGCGCCACGGCGTCCCGCTACCGGCTAAACTAGGTAGACGACAGCTTCGCCGGGGAGAGGCCAGTGCTGTCAAAGGAGAGAGAGAGAGAGAGAGAGAGAGAGACGCCTGGTGAGCATTTGCACCGATCGACGAGGAAAGGTAAGGAAGGGGAAGGGGTGGAAGCCCCAAGGAGCGGAGGAGGGCAGGAGCGTCCTTGCACTGGCTGCTGGCGCCTTTTATACCCTAACATCGACAGATGACCAGATCTAGAAGCTTCCCGTAAGTTCCTCCCAATAACTGTCTCGGCTGATCACAAATCCATAACGCATTGAATACGTACACGCGTATAATATACCCATTTAAAGATGCGTATACCAAGACATATATCGGGCATGTTCCAGGAATATTATATGCATGTCCCTAGCAAACATTAAAATTAACCTTATATGCCCCCTTTAATTAGTGTGCGCCAAGAAAACACTTGGGCCGACCCACAAGCAAAACTCTTGGGCTAATCAGAGCATATCAAACCTCGGCTCCGAACCCTTCCGGCTGTAACGATCACCGTCTTCGACCCTTGTCGATTCTGCCGTTCGATTCATCAAATGGATCCATCTTGTCATCTCATGCGGTTGTTTGGAAAGTGAAAGACGTGAATGCAAGCGCAGGATCACCGTCTTCGACCCTTGTCGATTCTGCCGTTCGATTCATCAGATGGATCCACCATCCTGTCATCTCATGTGGTTGTTTGGAAAGTGAAAGATGTGAATGCAAGGGCAGGACTCCCTCACTGTGATGGAAGTGATTTGGGAGTAGGCGTTCGTGTCAAGAGAGCATAGAGTGGCAATCCCACACCACGCGTCTGTACTGCGTCATTAATGCATGGGAATGTGCGCATCAAGTTTGCAGGGCAGACAAAGAGTCCTGCAAGTCCACCATGAGCATGTGCTCTGTAGACCCCCCCCCCTCTCGAAGCCTTTGTCCCAACCTTAACTCTGATCACGAAGAACAGTATTCCACTGTCGTCGTCGGGACCTCCAAATCCGCAACGCTGGCCTTTTCTCCGGTCCTTCAACTCCTCAAAGTGCCACGGCCAGCCATCGGAAATGGCCCACGCCCACCACTTTTCCGCTGAATTATTGCAGTACATTACCTCTCAGCAGCATCATCATCATCCACAACGAACGTCGCATGGCCCCTCCACTGCTGGCCTCCCCCACCCCCATGATATCTGTCCTTGTCCTGCAGCTCCATTTGACAATGATCTATCTGATTTGGTTCTTACTTTGGTACCCTCCTTTCTAACCCAACTCCTTGTAATTATAACCCACATGTACTGTACTGTTGTTTCATGCAAACGAAGTACGTGAAGGTCCAACAACAGGCAACATGTATAAAAATCTTCCATAGTAATGATTGGTATCTATAATCCCAAATAAGTGAAACGTTATACATTTCATGAACTTTATGGACGAGGCTTCTAACCCAAACACCATACCCCAATCATATAATTCTATCTAGTATAAGACCCTGTGATCTTAAACCTTTCTTCTATCCACTATAACGACTCACTAACTTCTACTTTACCAGATATGTATGACACGTACGATCCAATATAGACATGCACTTAAACCTATGATGCCTGGTAGTAGTTCAGCAGCAAACCTCGGTCTGCCCTGAATGCAGCATTGGAAGAATGTGCAGCTGCTGTGTTGTGGTTGAGACTGCAGTAGTCACTGCCCTCACTGCTCGTCTCCAGCCTCCTTCCCAGTCGCATGCTGTCGCTGGATAGGAGGGATGCTTGCGCTCCCGACAGGGGAAGGTTCCCACTGTGTTGAAGGCCAAGAGTGAGGGACACACCATTGCCCGAGAACCTCCGAGAGAAGTGCTCCGCATCAAATGTTCTGAGCTCTCCCATGGGATAAGCTCCGTAGTTGCCGCCATGGCTTGTGGTGCCTGCTAACAATGGGTAGCCTTGCTCCCCGACCCCCTGTCTCCCATCCATCAACTGCATTAGGATCTCATGGTTGCTCGTCTCGTCCGGTTTCGATCCAACAGTGAGAGGATTTGCCATGGGATTTACGTGCGGCGAGTCGTTTCTTCTGGCCCTCTTGACCCTGGGTTGTGCGATCGCGTCCCTGTCGTAGTAAGCCTGGTTTTGGCCGTGAACGAAGGATGATGGCTGCACTGATGCCAGAGTTTGCTTCAGGTCATTTTTGAGGCTGTCGGACGGCGGTGTTGCTGTCGGGCTTCCTTCCTGTGGAGCGTTGGACTTGGATGTAGAGCTTCCATGAGCGTCGCTCTTGCTTGCGTTCTCATCGGAGTTGTTCTGCTCTTGATCTTTGATCTCTTCCAAGTACATCTCCTCCACCATCGGCTTCCAGAGCCTCACTCTCGCGTTTATGAACCAATTGGAGACCTGAATCGACAGAGGAGACAAGAACAAAGCACCGGTTTCCTTATCATAATCTGCAACCTCGTTACGGGAGGAAGATGAGTAGGCACGGCGACGTTCCCAGTACCTGGCTCCTCGTGAGTCCTGTTTGTTTAGCCAGCATCATCTTGTCCGAATCCTTTGGATATCTGCATCAAATCCACAGTTCATTTCACCGACAACAGTGGGAGGAGAGTCGATCTGAGCACTTACGGGTGGAGAAAGTGTTCGAAGAGCCAAGCTCGGAGCACGGAAACAGAGCGTTCCGGCAGTCCTCTCTGAGGTCTCCAAGCGTTCGGCTGGATCATCCCCAGCTGCTGAAGTGCCCGTTGCTGTCTCAGATGATGATCGATGAACCGAAGCCGTGACCCTCCCGACTTACTTTCTTCCTCTCCCAGGCTCTTACTGGTTGCTTGGATTTGGCCAGTGATGGCGTCTCGGAGGCACCGGAACTGCTTCGATATTGTCCGAAGGGCGAGGGCGGTGTAGGTTCTCGCGGATCCATAGCCGGCAACAGCTTCGAATGAAGAGATCACAATTTGCATTTGATGGTGATACTGCCTGTACCTCTGTTCCACCTTTCAATCACCCAAAGCCCAAAGTAGAAGGAGTAAGTCGACAGCTCAACGACCAAAACAGTAAGGAACACAACAGATGATAACATCGAAGACGTCATATATATATCTTCTCTGTTCTAAGCGCCAATTACTGGACCAAAACTACCATGAGCTTAAGGTATAAGGGAGTAGTTCTTGTGTTGCCAGTTCTGTTCCCTCTTAGATTAGATGTTCCTAATAACCAACTAAAATTCCCCGAAAAATCTGTGCTTTATTCTCGAAAATTGTTGGTAGTAACTTCAAAAAAATATTTGTTCAAAAATTAGAAAAAAAAAATACTCTTTAAAGCATTTGTCATATGTATTATTACCTCGTCGAGCATGTTGATGAGTTTGGCCTTCTTCATCTGAAGCTCCTGCCGTTCTGCCGTCGTTAGATCTGCGACTTGCTTTTCCTTGGAGTTGTCGTCGGTAGCTCCCGCACCTGAACACTTTAGCTCCGCGTTGCTGCTGTCGGCAGGATCCTTGGAAGTCGCCCCTTTCGCTGGCTCGCTTTTGATCCCCTTCTCGACGTTAACGACCTCATCGAGCAGTTGTTGCGCTGCCTTCAAGTACTTGGATCCCATCAGAAAGCTCTGCGAGCCTGAGGCACCATTGGCAGCACCCGGCACCATGGACGCGGATGCAACGGTCGTCGCACCGTTGGCGCTGGCCGGAGTTATCTCCGGCGCTGGCGCCACCATATCATGCGGTGAGAGGCTGAGAGAGAGCCCTTGCTGTGCGGATGGCACGGCGGAGGGGCGCCGGGGACCGAATTGCGACGCCATGTCGACGGGGTTGCTCGATGTGGCCGGTGTCCAGAGGTTGTAATGAAGGCGGGGGATCAGGCCTTGGACGGCGGCCGACAGATCATGGGGTGCATGGATCGGTGGTGGGCGGTAGGATTCATGGGGTTGAGCTGCTGTTTGAAGCGGGATCCCGACGAACTGCTGCTGCTGCTGATGATTCGGCTGGCTAGCTTGTGCGAGGTTGATCGGATTCATGGAATTCAGCGTGGAGTTCAGGAGGACCATGTTGGCGGGAGCTGCTGCGTCGGAGTAGCCAACGTAGCTGGGGTTCATGAGGTAGAGGGTCTGCAGGCCATCCGGCTGGATCTCCGGGGCTCCATGGAAGTACGTCGCCATCGAAATTCCCCGAAGAAGAGATCAAGATAAAGGTGTTCTAATCGCACCGGTCGACGGCGAATTGTCTCCTCGGGGAGAGATAATGACTGCAGCCCGAGTGGCTGGGCGTAATATTCTCCTGCAGAAAAGCAAGGAAAAAAAGCATGGAGATCACGAACATGGATGATCGGATGAATGAATCGAACAAGACTCGGAGAACAACAGTTGGAAATACGTTCAATAAGATCAAACAAATACCGTTGACTTGCTAATCCTTGTACTGCAAAGCAGCCTAGAGAAGAGCGTCGTCGGATGAACTGATGAGATCGACGAGAAAGATAGAGCGAGTCGGATGGTGGCGGCGCTCGGCTCAGTCCAACAGCACAGGAAGAACCCATTCCGCGAACTCGAACGCTTCCTATAGATCGAGAGAGGATAGGAAGAAGAGGAGACGGAGATCAGGTGCTAAGAAAGAAAGGCGGCCATCTTTATCAGCTGAGACAACCGAGTATTATTTTTTCGCAGGCAGTACCTGAGAGAGATGATGAATCCCCATGAGCACGTGGGAAGATATAAGAATGGAACTTGGGGAAAGGCCTCTTCTTTCTTCCCTCTTTCTTAGGAGCTCCTACTTGCCCTCCATCAAAAGATCTCCTTCTCAGAAGAAGCAAGCTGGGAGCTACCAGAGATTTGAGTTGAATAACATAAAGGAAATAGAGGCTTAGCAGCCTCTCTCTCTCTCTCTCTCTCTCTCTCTCTCTCTCTCTCTCTCTCTCTGCCTCTTTCTCTCTCTTCTATTGAAAAAGAAAAGAAATAAAGACAGCATTTATAAGCTCTCAGGAAAAGAGATGCCATCTTTCACTAGCTAACATTATCCATCACTAGCCCTCAAATTTCTTTTCCTTTTCCTTTTTAGAAAATGGCAGTCCTTTTGGGGTTGGGGATACGGGCACAGTTTAAGCTATCATGAACCCATGAAGAGGAGTGAGCGTGGGGTGTTGGTACCTGCGAGTGGATCAAAAGAAAGCAAGGCCTGGTTGATTTGACGTACTCTACTCCTCATCATTGGATACAGGAGTAGTCGATGATGGGAGAGAGAGAGAGAGAGAGATAACAAAGGGAGATATAGGTAGCCATAAAAATATTAATCTACAAAGACATCGGTATAAGTTTGGGAGAGAGATGGTGAAGGTGTTAAAGAACTGACACAAGTGTCAGAGGGGACAAACAGCTGAGAAACGAGGAAACGTCGACTTCCACAGAGTTGATTTTTATACGAAGATTGCAGAAAAAGATAGAGCTTCTTCTTCCTCTCTCCAAAACAAATAAAAATCTCGTTTTTTCGGCTTTTTTCTCTCTCTCTCAAGGCTACCTAATTCTTAGATTCTTTATTTGTGGTTGGATGCTGGGGTTGGAAGATAAAGCAATCGAAAGCCAAGCAACCCAACCAACGACCAGCATTACACCAGCAAAGCGAGAATATTATTTTTCCGGGCAACACTGGGTTTGATGCAGTGGATGCCAACCAAACGAATCCTGATGCCCAAGGCTGCTCATCTTCCCCTTTTCACCGTGTGCTCCTTCATGTTTCTTCCAGATTTACGTGGTCCATGTGCGTGTTCATGCTCACGGATGCGTACGTCCGTCTCTATGTTGTCCGATCGCTTCTGTGTTATTATTGTGATGGTGGCACTCGATGCAGGGGCACTTTCTGTGTAAGGTCGGACGGTTCCAATAGTAATAGCCCATCATTTAAGGTTACTGTCCTATCATTCCTTTGTTTACAGCGGCAGTTCCTCCGTCTGGAGCGACACTTTCTTTCGGGAAAGAGACTGAACACAAAGATGGCATGGCCGATCTTTCGAGCTCTGAATTCATCTTTCTATATACATATATATATATATATATATATATATATATATATATATATATATATATATATATATATATATATATATATATTATATAGCCTTTCGAAAACGATGAGGACATTTCCAAATCAATCACAGCTTGACAACAATAAACAAGTCACTTTGTGGGTGGGAGAAAGTTGATCTCATGTCAAAGGAAACATAGACAACAGGAGTTAATCGAATGCCTCCAAGCATTGTGTATACATGCCATTATCTTAAATCGCTCTCCGAAGCTTTTAGTTGTCGACGGCAGACACATTCTGCCGAGGAAAACGATGCCAAACTCGCTGGTTATTTAACTGTGTCTTTGCACTTTGCTTTCACTCAGCTGAAGGTTGAGTCAGGAGGTCTTTGCTTTCCGTATCGAAAATGATATTAAGATGAATACATTTTTTATTAACTTCAATTTAAATATTTTTAAATTAATAATTGAAGTCTATCGAAGTTAATAGATTAATTATTTTCATCAAATCGGATCATGACAAAACATAATCTTCTTTTTCTTTTGCTTTTTCTTATGCATGAACAATAATTTTGGTTGCATTAGTGACTCAAAATATTCTACCACCGACGGGTCTTATTTTATTTTATTGTACATTTAAGACATAAAAAAAAATTATTTATCATATCGAAGATGATGGAATACATAGTCAAAATTCTACTAAAAAAAAAGAGGCATCTGATACATGTTGAAAATGAAATTTCTGTTTATGCTAATCTAAATTAGCTTTGATGGCAATTTGGCAGCTCGCAATGAATTGTCGAAACAGTGTGCCTTTTGGAAATATACTTGAATGGTGCATTCATTATGTGGGTAGGAGTCTTATCAGAGAGCACATGAACTATTGGTTCAATGCACTTATGCCATACAAGTCTTCTCGTTGGTTAGCTTAACATTATCCAGTAGTATTCAGATTGCAACAAGCATTTATATGAGTCCTATTCCCAGCACAAGAAATTTCAGATATTGTGTTAGGAGCTTATTGGAATAACAATTCTTTTGTGATCTCTCTTACCTTTTCATTGTATAATTAGACAAATCAATCTTACAATAAATAATAATAATAGATTTGAAATGTCAAAAAAAGATTTACTAATATCCAATCAATCTATTTTTTATGAACCGAAAGAACCAATTGTTGGAAAATCTATCCTTGTATTTTTTATTTTTGCTCTAACCATTTTTCTTTTTCATTTTTATTTTGTTTTTCTCTATAGATTCTCGATGGGATAAAATAGGTACTCACAATATCTATTTCTCTCTTAGATAATCTCTTGACTCCTACACCTTCTTCTCTCTTAGGGTGAGTTGGTACCTCTTGATCTATCTTTTCAAGATCTAATTTGACCTTGAAGATTTAATTTGTAAGATCAATACTGAAAAATCTCTTGAAATTTTGGATATTAAGAAATCATAGAGGATATACTTTTGTATGATAACCTATAATCTCTTAGACCCCGAATTTGATCTTCTTTTGAATCTATCTCATCTCTCTATTTTGATTTAATATTCCAAACACTAATTGATCTAACAAGAACATGTTGTTCTTGAGCATCTATCACAAAAGAAAAGTGAAAAAAACTAGCTTTAGTATACACATAACTACGGTTGACCTTGTAATAGTAATTAAAAGGGGCATCTAGAGCATGAAATCAAGACATGACATATATATATATATATATATATATATATATATATATATATATATATATATATATATATATATATATATATATATATATATATATATATATATATACTTATTGGTTTCACCATTATCCCTCTAATGACCTACGACTTGCGTAGGTCGGTCCGGTTTCAATAAATGTTCCTATGTTCAAACCAATTAAGTAATAGTAATATTCAAAATGATAGTAATTTGTAGTTGTTATGATTGTAGTCAAAGCATCATATTTTACACCCAAAATGTTTTAGTGTCCGATATGAATGTATAAATATAAAGTAAATGATACGTGAAAATAAGATAATAGTACGTAATTAACTTCTCCATATACAATGCAACAATTAGCGATGACAGAATATATAGAAACTCGAGACTCATAGAGAGACAGGGGATGGTTAGAAATTGAATGATGATGAGTTTGAGTCAAACGAATGTGAGTTAACATAGATCCAATTTGATATAATTTAACTCAAAAATCTAAAATTTTAAATTATATATCAATAATTCATTTTTTCAATTCTTAATAATGTTGGACTATTCTAATTCCTTATCCAACACACCTAAAAAGGAAAGTTAATTTTCTTCCATTGAATATCCCAAGTAAAAGACTTTAATTTTTTAAAATGATGGAACTCAAGAGGTGTAGTAAAAATGTAGGAACTTAATCTTCGGTCCTTGGTTTTAGCATGTTTAATACCAATGTTTATATACAATGGACATTTTGCAAGTGATATAATATATTTATTGTTAATTTAAACCTCGAAGGTTCTTTATGGAAATTGGACCGCCTTTAACATATGTTTTTAAAAATATTTATGTATTTAATATAAAAGGAGATGAACTAAGAGAATAATCTCATATTTCTAGGAATTGAAAGAGTCAAAATATCATCTATACTGTACTCGGTCCACAACACAATAAGTGTATATTTTTGGATTAAATTAATATCATATTAATCCTTCGAATATACAATAAGTGAACAATAATTGATTGATAATGTAAAGTTACTCTGGCAAAATTCATGTGAGTACATTTAAATTCTTCCATTAATCTGTTAACTTTGAAGAGTTCCAATTAGATTCTTGAGAATATTTTCCTTATCAAATAAATTTCTCACCTAGAAAAGATTTTAAAAAAATGAACACTACACCTCACGATAGCTTATCCAAGCAATCATACAAAATACCAAAATACATAATTAAAAATATTTATAGTAGAAAGAAAATGAAATAAATGAGAAGATGGAGCATAGATTATCTTAATGGTTTAGATAACATCTATTGTTATGGCAAGATATTATTAACATCTATTGTTATGGCAAGATATTATTAACATCCTAATCAGTCTAATGTGGTTCAGACCTGTGCATGTATGATTGTACAAGGTGCCTCGAATGTGAAAACACATAATTGACTTAGAATTTCTTCCGAGGAAGTGAATATATTACCAGAAATTGTTAGAGATGATTAAGATTATCTTCTTCGAAAATATTCTATATAATATATCATTTTTTTTTCTATTAGATATAAGAGCTTACTTTTAACATAGTCAAAGGATTATTTTTTTACTATTAATGACTGTATTAATGATTATTAACTTAGGCATGAAATGAATCTAACTCGAAAAATTTTTTTGGACCTTAATTTTTTACCGTTGTATGTCACCTCGAAGGTATCTTAAATAATTCTATATATACGAATCTAAATCACATCAGATTGACTCGAACGTAATATATTTTTTATAATTTTGATCATCATATCATAATGGTTGTTTGTTTTTTCTCGCTCGTAGAAGGAAGTAAAAAAGTTATGGGAACCAAAGTGGGGTCTCTCCTCATCAGCAAGAAGATGTGACCTTAAATGTGATGTCCTTTGTATGATCCCTTTTCTTTTATGAAGTCCTCTATCAGACGCAACCCCCCATCCCATGTCTTGAGATATTTTTTGTGTTGGTCTTCCACAGCCACAAAGCCATATCACTCACTGCTTTCCAACTTGCAGCAACATTGCACTTCTCTCTCTTGACTCCCACAGCTCAAACCTTTTCCAGCCTCCTTTATATCCTCTCCCTCCTTTTCTTCTTCTTCTCTCTTGTTTATCTTTATTTGGTGTTACTTACGGTCACCACTTTGTCCAGACCTTTTCAAGTCCCTCAACCGGCCAGCTCACAATGACACACCTTTGGGGTGGAATGGGATCTTCCACATTGACACCTCTCCCCACCTTTAGATCATCTACCATCTGTAACAATGGCTTTCTCATAGTCTCACACAAATAACACATGTTTGCGATCAAGTATATGCTGTAGAGCACAATTCCAAGTCAAAAGGCTCCACAAAAGAATCAAGTAGGTGATAAGGACCGGCTATCAACTTGGATCCATCTCCAAATTCCAGATCAAGGCAGATTCAACGAGAGCGGCTGCTACGGAGAAATGAAGGCGCAAGTTTTTGTTTTTACCCGCACCTTTTATTTTCCATTTTTATCATGTAATTTATTTTTAAGGATAAATGATGAATGACAAGATTTTGAGTTCAAAGCTGACGCCTTTAACAATATATCATCTTCCTTTTAATTAGATCGGTAGCAAAGAGTTCTCCTTAGTGTAAATATAGACTTGGAAAAGAGTGTGAATATAGGGAGAAAGGATTCAAAATGAACGATCCACTTCATAAAAGCCAGCCTTATCTCAAACTTCAATTGATTAGATTCTTGGCGGTGTGCAAGCCACCGCACAGAAGAAGCACCCAATCATGGAGAGTGGTCATATCATCATACATGGAGGAGGGACAGAGAGAGAGAGAGAGAGAGAAAGAGAGACATGATGATGAAGCTTGCCCCTTGATATGCCAATCCCCCACACCCACGTGAACTGGATTCAGTGGTTCCTTTGCTGTAGGTCTTCGTAGATCGTAGAGTGAGTAGAGAGCACTTCCAAGCTCTCTTGGATGCCTCCCTCCCCGTCCCGTTCTAGCGGACACTCGTGTTGCGTCGACGTTGCTTTCTCTGCGTACTCGTGCGGAGCGAGCGTTGCTCCGAGGGAGGGAGGGAAGGCTGACTCGCTCGGTCCGCCACGAGCCGCCTCATCGTACGGACGAGTGGGTGGAGGCGGGCGCGCACCACCACCATGAAATCTATCCGCGGGGCCGCCGTGGCCGCACGTCGCCCCGCCGCGGGGACCGCACTAATTGCTCGGTGGGCCCACCCCGACGACGTCGAGGAGGAGAGGAGCAGAAACGGGGCCCATCCGCATGTGCCACATGCCGTGACCCGACTGGGCCACCACCCCCCCAGGGACACGTTTCGCTTTCTCACCCGTCAACCCTCCCCCCGCCTCCCTCATCCCCTCCAAAGCCCTGCTGCAAGAACCCCACGGCCCAGGGGCCGTGGCTGGTCTCGGACTCCGACACGCGTCGCCTCGAAAACACGAAACCCGGTGGCTGTTGCGGGGGATCCCGAAACGGCGGGGGCGGGACAAGGGAAGGGGGACCGAGCGGTTGGAAGGGGCGGTAGAACCGAAGAGGATTCGGTGGGCGAGGAGAGGAGGGGGCGGGGCCCGCGCCATAGGACGCGCTCGTCACCATCCAGTAACGGCGGGTCCCACCGCGGCGGAGGAAAAGGTCAAGGCCGCAGCCAATCGAGGCGCGGGTCGCCTTCCCCACTCGGAATCCCGTCGCTGTCGGTGGGCTTCGCTTCTATTCCCACTCTCAATCATTATGTTAGCAATTAATAACCATATCGCCATCCATCTTATCTTATCTCGTCTTGCTTGCGGGAATCTTAAAGAAATAGTAGTTAATGGTTTGGTTACAGGACGAGTTTTGAGAGGAGGGAGTGCTGAGGCTGTGCCCACTTTGGTCTCGAGTCGATAAGACAATGCATCATTAGACACAGAGGAGGAGAGAAATAGGATGGATAATGAGTCCGTGTTATGGACCGCAATCATATCTGGACAGTGGAAAGCACTCGAAAGTTGTGGCAGGCAGAGAAACCTTGTTTGTGTAGTTCAACAGTGACAACGAATACACGAGAGTAGTAGCTTGGATATTATATGCTGCTGTGTCGGCTAATGCATCATCGTTCTCTGTCGTTGGGTAAGAAGAGATGGAGTGGAGGGACTGTGTTATGTTTCAAGCATATATAATTCGTCTTTGGATTCGAACAACAAAAAAGAGGAGCTTCATTGATGCGATCATGCATTATAGGATTTGTTACTTGGTCGAATCCAATTAGAATATTAGGTAATGGATGGAGTATGTTGATCCGTCTACAAGAAACAGGCAAGTTCTCGAGGTCTTCAAGCCTTAGAATTTAGTCTGAACTATACGCATTATTAGGTAGAGAAGAAGAAGAAGAAGAAGATTAAACGCATGCTGTATGCATGCGTTGCTTCTCATGAACATAAAAAATAGCTTTGGAGATTACTTAGGAAAAGACCGGATTGAAGACTGGAGATGGTGACACAGAGAGAGAGAGAGAGAGCAAAGCGACAGGGAATCCGGCATGAACGATCAGTGGGTGGCACAACGCCCTGGAGTCTAAAGGCAAGCAATGTAGCGTCTTCTACATCAGAGTTTGGACCACACACAGCGGCATTGTAAGAGGAGGACAAATGCTGCTGGTGTCCTTATCATGGACATGGAAAAAGAGGAAGAGGAGGAGGAGGAGGCCCTTTTCATAGAGGTTTGCCCAAACTACTACTGGAGGGAATCTGAACTACAGATGAATCATTGGAGTCATGTGTTCTCAAATGAAATGACACTTGGAATTTGTCATCCTCTCTCTCTCTCTCTCTCTCTTTTTACCCATGAGTTGATGGACTTGGATCACTTAATCAAATCTTTCGGATCATGTTATTGCTTTGTCAGTCAATTCATTGAGTGAACTCTTTGATATCATATATAACTGATTAGGAGATGATAAAACGCGAACACGCTTACATATCGATATCGACACATTGACAATTCGACATGTAAATCGACAATCATAACATTCGATCGTTCGACTAAAAAATGATCGACGATTCCATACAATCATTTCGTAGATTAATAACTCTAGCATTCACTTGAGCTTTCTATAAAAATACGCGGTAACCTTCATTGACTTATATCAAATTGATCTTCGTCAAACACGTTCCAATGCAAGTGTTACAGGAACACCTATCACCTGACACTAGCAAGGCCTAGATTAACTCCGAACCAATTATATATCCAACAACTAGAATCGAAGCAGCTGCACAAGCACTTTGACAGCCATGTTTGAACCTTGTTCTGATCATTGGTTTAGGAGGAGGAGGAGGAGAGGAACACCTTTTGGACAGTTGCAGTCGTCTGCTATAGTTAAAGGAGAGAAATTCTTTCACCGGTAATCTCTTTTGCTGTGGAAAGTGATGCTTAGGATTTGGACAAAGACACATCGACCCTCCTACACCGTGTTTCATGGCCTTGGCACCCTTTCACTCGATATCCAACCTTTGACATCAACCTCTTTGCTCTTCCAAAACCCTCTCCGCGATGTCATTCAAAAAGCATCAAAACAGCAGCTATCCAACATCACCTTATATAACTTTCTATATGGAACGAAATCAACATCAACATATGCGTCATGCCGTGCGTCATCGTCGACGACGATCAGAATCTATTCGATGGTTCACTATATTATGAACCGAGAACAATTTCGTTTCATTAGCTTCTCGAATTTCCATGTTCTTGATGTGAAGTACTATCATGCTGCAGCTCAATCATTCGTGACTTAAAAACATGAGATGAAGGTTAAATTATTGGACACAGCTCGCTGATAACTCTTAAAAGAGAAGACGTGACCTCAAAGGCTCCTGCGCCACCACAATAATATTTCAAGGACCTACGAACAACTAGGGTTCAGCTGGCCTAATCCTTGTGGGGACGCTTCGTGGTTGGGACGACCCCTCCTACATCAAAGGGACACTGGTAGTCAATCTGTTGTCGAGTTGGGGGGTCTTTATTTGACATCACACTTCTTCTTCTTCATGCCTTTCTTGTCGGATTGTACTTACGATTCCACATTTTACTTAGTTCATTGCATGTCCATCAAGTTTCCGTTTCGATCATCATATATCGTGAATAACAAAGTTTCAATTAAAATACATTTTTTAGGGGAACCAATGAAACGACATCAATTCAATCGTCCAGAGATTAAGAATTCTCATTATTTCTTAGATTCATGAATCAAATTTTGCGCTCATATTTTGCGCCCATCGTATCGTTGTATAGTGACACGCAAGCATCTAAAAACTGTAAATAAATTAAACCACAAGTGATTAGATATATCGAAACGTTAATTATTTTGATTCATTAATATATGGATTGCTTTCTGTACCTCTGTGTGTGTAACAAAATAACTGATGGCCCAAATCTGAAATGTTGGTTCGGACCCAAATAGGATCATTGGGCCGTGATAGAATTCAAGCCCATTATTGGCCATTAGATCTTCTCCTGATCACAAAGATGATGAGGTGAAAAAGAAGATACGACTTGTAATCGAAAAGTCACAGCAGTACTAAATAATCTATCCGAGTCGCATCACGTCTTCATGTGAATTAAACCATCGTTTTGAGGTCGTTCATCAAAACAATGACCTAACTAAAAATATGAGTTAATGAGTTGAGCTCAGATGCGACTTGGACTGTGGGGGATCTGTGAATTAGCCGCACGAGACAAGAGGACATGTGGTACCTGTACTTCCTCTCCATGTCCAATGAGGAGTGACGTCATGGATCATGGTTATATGCACCACCCGATGACCTCATCCGTGCATGTATACATGTCGATCCATGGTTCTGCCCGTCCACCGCTGCAACCCACCCCATTCGACACCGCGTCGGCCCCACCACACCCCGTCAACTAACCCAGGATTAGTGACATAGCAACCCACACCGTTTTGTCCGCCTTATATACCAGTCTTCTTTTATCTACATTGGCTTCTTCCTCACGCCCTCACTTTCTTACATGTGAACAACATGGCCTTTTCGCGGAAGAAGCTTTCCGTGAGTCGTCGGCCCTCTTCCTCTGCATCCCAGTAGCCACACCCGTGTACATGGATCCCTCGGAGCCCCGGCCGTCGCCGCGACGGGAGCTGCAAGGCCCCAGGCCCACGCCACTCAAGGTCTCCAAGGAATCCTACAAGATCAAGAAGCCTCCGGCGCCCTCCCACCCGGTGGCGCCACCACCCCAGCCGCCGCAGCCGACGCAAGCCCTCCGCCCCCCGGTCGTCATCTACGCGATCTCTCCCAAGATCATCCACGTGGAGCCCGGCGAGTTCATGACTCTCGTCCAGCGGCTCACGGGCCCGGATTCCTCCGCTGCCGACGCGTCCCTCCCTTCGCCCACCGGCGCACTCTCGCCCGCCGCCCGCATCGCCACGTTCGAGAGTTCCGCGCCGCCGCGTGCGGGCGACCGAGCGCGAGGGTACGACACGGATCCGGCGGAGATGGAGGGATGGCCGACGCTGGACCGGACCGCTTCGTTCCCGGGGATCTTGTCGCCCGTGCCGTGGGCGCTGCCCCCCATATCGCCGAAGCTCTTCTCGCCGTCGTTCGACCCAAGCGTGTTCAGCATCCTGCAGGAACTGAGTCCAGTTTTCGGCGGCCGAGGGGGCACCTTCTTAGGAAGTCCCAGTAACAGTTTCCTGTCGACTCCGCTTGTTCCTTCCCCGGGAGCTTGCTGGGATCTCCTAAGCCAACTCCCAGATTTCTAGATCAGGGAGGAGAGAAGAAGAGAGAGTGCGAAAGAGAGAGGTCTCTTTTCCCCTTAACTTGTGTGCCTGTAACATCAAAGATGAAGCAATGGGGGTCATCAATGGCGAAAGGCGCAAGACACAAGAGGGTTTCTATTGTGGTGGGCCATAAAACAACTACTCCTTCTACCACTATAACCCCAGCTTTTGTTTCGCTCCGACTAGTGAAGCACAGTATCAACTTCTGACATTGTTGGATTTCCTGCCCCAATTTGAAGAGATTTAGATGGGTGGTGATCGCTGCAAGCACCGTGATGACAACTAGCATCCGCTTCTGAGTTCTTTTCTTTTGGTGCCGGTCATTCCGTCAAACACCATGATCTGCCACCCTCCGCCGAAATGCACCTGCAAGTTCACACACATTTGCGGCTCAAGAATTGTGAGCACTCAGAAGCTTATGAAGATTGCAGATGTGACCCGCAAACGAGTCCTCACCATTTGAGTTGGCTAAATGAATCTTCTTCTTTTATTTCTTTTGCACAACTAAGCTTCTTTCTGTCATTCGATATCTTCAGATCTCCTTCTCCATTTCTTGCGAAACAGATGTAACCTTAACCAACATAGATTTGTTAGTCTTCCATATATGAATATGAGGATGCATGTGTAAGACGAGGAAAGGAAATGCTGACTATGAAATGGTATATATATATGTCAATATTCTAATGTATTGTCAAAGATTAATATTTCTTTTTATTCTTCTCTGAAAACTTACATCTTATGATGGCCAAAATGTGAGATAAATATCACATCAGATCAAGATGCGGAAATTTCCAAGAGCAAAGAAAGCTGTAACAGCAAACATAACATGCTTGAGGAGAGTAGAAACTCTTACCAAGAATGATTCTAGAAGTGAAGCTTTCAGCATGCCTACTCCCAGCCGATACAGAAGAGATATGACCTTCTTAGTCAACAAAGTTATAGTGATCGATTGCCTTTGTGAATAATCATGCAATAATCAAGTGACCAATGAGTTGAAGAATCATGTTCAGTTTCCCTGATACTGAAAGAATGAGATTTTACTGCAAGCACTAAGTCATGCAAACTTAGCTCAATAGTGGCATTATCTTTCTGGAAGACAGTATGAAAGGAAGACGAGCAGCTCAGCTACATCAAGTGCAACTTTCAACGCAACACACTTTCCAGTGATTATTCAATGGAGATAATAAACTATCCAAGATCATAAACAATATATAAATCACTGACAAGAAAGCAACTTGCAATCTGGATAGCAAATTCTAGATCATGGAGGCACGTGCTATCTCCAGTGAAGAACTTGGAATGGCTCAAACACATGCAATAGATGCCCAGTGTTTTACCTGTGGGCTGGCCATCCTCATCATTCAAGCTTAAGTCCTCATTCGTATATAAATTCCTGATCATTTACTACAGAATCATCCTTATATATGAAACAACATAATGGACATCAAAGAAGACATGAGATCTCACTACCTATAAAATTCTATTTGGCCTTTCCTAGACACTTCTGTGCTCCGATGTCAAAAATTTTCAACTAAATTTCTCTGTTTCAGGAAAAAGTGTTCTTGGCTGTTGAAGAATCTACATAAGCCCTAATATTTTCTATCATATGCATCAAATAAGATAATTTCACCATCATGTAAACTCAGCATGTTCAATAATAATGCAATCAAAGCGTGGAACCAGTGACCATTTATGAAGCCCTTCATGCCATTGTAATGAATAGAAGCGTAAGGATGTTTACAAGACCCCAACGGTGGACATGAAGTCTCCGTCCTTGAAGATTCAACTAGTCAGGCAAAATGAAGAAATGATGATCCATGATAGAAACACCACAACAGTAATAACCACAAGCATAATTAAATTAAGATTGAAGAAATTAGAAGTTGCAGGCACAAGCACAATACTGTTCACAAATTATCAATTCAAAGAAGTGCCACCAGCTTTCTAATCACTCCATATTCGAATGTAATTTACATGAGGCTCGCGGATCCCTCATAATTCCAAGTAATGCAAGCTGTAGAAACAATCACATAGATAGGAGCAAAAATAATAGTATGGTAAAGCTATTCTCGATATATCAGACCCCAATGCTAGTTAGTGGGGAGTAACTCATCCCTCAAATTTCCAAAATATTTGCAAGTAGAGAAATTAAAGATAGTGGCAGCCATTTCTTGATCATCTGTGTCTAAAACATTGGTCCAAAATATTTAAATTAAGATTAATAGTAATTCACTCATCATAATCTTAAAAAGACAATTCACATCTTTATCCTATTTCGATCTAGGACTTAACTTAAGGTGTTACAATTTCACCCACTTAAAGGTTCAATGTACTTATCAAGGACTAATATAACTCAGAATTAAACTCTAGCATGATACATATGAGTTCTAACCTAGTGATGACTTCATGCCATCCACCGGTAGCTCTTTGTAACTCATTTCACTCATCACTTTCAATACTAGGCTAGTCTTGATACCATTTATCATGGTTTGACTTGATGAGATAATTAATCCATTAACCGATGACCCTAAACTACTCCACCAAAATGCTTAAACCTGTATTAATAGTAGTCAAACCTGTATTAATAGGACTGAACTTTGAGGGTGTTCCAACACATCTGCACTAAGGATAAAACAGACTTCAAAAATACCAAGTGATCTCCTTAATGTTCCATCAATTTGCACAGTGAAATTCCCAAAAAGTCTAAACTACACACACACATTAGGAGACACATATTTTGTCAGGCCACTCTGTGGTTGCAGGGACTTTGATGAGCCATACAACAAACACCACAACTGCACAAGTTCTCTATCACAATTCTCCCATCAATTAACATCTGATTCTGACTCATTGAACCCAAGTGCCTATCACAAAATCTCCATCAACCCAAATGCCTATAATTTGCAATCCATGTATTCAATGGGGTAATGTTAACTAATTGGTTTATCTCCGCACGAGCAAGCAAGAAAGAACCCTAAATCGTCCGCAATGATTCCCTCTACGGAACGGGGATGATGAACGAAACCCAACCTATGACTACCCGGAAGAATCCCGAGCCACCGAATAATTCCCGGAGGGCACAGCATTCCTGAGCACCAGCTGTTGTCACCTCCCTTGCGGGAGGGATACAACCGAAAGAAGAACAAGAAGCTAGAAAAGGTAGATGCTGAACGCACCTGAGCTCACTAGGGTTCGTACTCTCAGATCCCAAACGCCCGTCTCCGCCATCGGAGGCAGGTCCTTTAGCGAATCCGTGATCGTTGAAATCCTCACCGCCGGTGGAGATTGGGATCAGCAACCCGATTGATTGATGGACCGATTCGTCTTTTGGGTTGTGGAGAGCGTGAGGTTCGGCGATTGAGCTAACACAGTTCTGCGTTCACCAAAATGTCATATTTACCCCTATGATTGTTAGTATATCAAATATATGTCCCCTTAAATATTAAGACTGTTAGCATAATCTAATAACTCGGATTAAGCAAATACCACTTATAATTATTATTTTTTTAAAAATAATAATATTGATGATGAATCTTTAAAGAATCACGTACCCATCCATCCTATAACATTAAGTTCGGAATTTATCGCTTCTGTGACCATTTTCTTCGCTCTAAGTGCTTATGTCATTTCCGTTCAATCGTAACTATCACATTACGAGGAACTAATGCCTCTTGTATAATGCCTTGAGTCTATAGAGGCCACCATAGTGGAGAATGTGATAGAGCGATTAGGGGTGGAGGTCATTGTAATCGTTAATACTTAGTGCTAATATTATTGTCCTTGTCATAACCATATGAATATAGTAAGATGGCTAGGGTTTGATCGAGATGAGAAGGAGCAAATCAAGAAAGGATAAATTAGACCTCTCAACGAGGTTAGAGGTAAAGGCACAACCGGTAAAAGCATCAAGGTCAAAACAATTGAGTGGAGGTAAATCATGAGAGAAGTGGTGATTAACAACAAGTATAATCTAAGAAAAGCTATAAAAAATAATTTTCTCATAGAAATTATCCCATAATATATTATATAAAAAAATATAATTTGTTTGTAGGAATATTTTAAATAAAGGCAAATGGATCATGTCCAAATCCTATAATAAAATAATATGACTTGCTTTTGGACATAATAAATCAATTCAATTCTATCCAAAGGTACTCAACTCCACCATTCATCGTTGTGAAGACGAATGAAGGGTTCAGACCTCTCCTTCTTGTGGTAGAAGTCATGAAACATGTCCTCCTCTGCATTCGTACGCCAAGTGATGCAGATAGTGTCAGTACATCACATGGTTGTGCTCATGGAGAGGAAGCATTCAGTGATACGTCTCGACACTTGACCGATGTCAGCGTCAACTTCTACCATTACTGGCAAAGCTCACAATAAATGCATGGGTGCAAGATTTAACCTAACATGGAGCACCAGCACACCATCAACTCGAAAACACACGCGACAGTCGACGCACATCTCAATATGTAACATTGACCGATATGTTTCTGTCAATCAAAGTTAAGACCAATAAGTTTTCTCCACCATTCATGCATTAAGCAAAGATTGTATACTTACTGCAATAGCCGTCGCTGGCAACAATGGCAAAGCATGCAGTTGCGAACCGTGTAGGGTTTCTACGTGCAAGTCCTGCCATGCACTTGCTGTGGAATCTGTCTGTGGAACACCTCAGTCTACTCTTAATGACCGTGAATCCATTAAACCTATGACTCAAAGCACAAGCATGCTCAGATGGCCATAGTCAAATCCATCTCCTTCCATTCTAAAAGCTATTGATGATATATATTATTTGTTGTCTACTTCCATGTAGTGGTTTTTCCACCACTTGACATAACATCAAATCCCAGCATAAGCAATGGAATTCAATTCCATCTACAACATTGTAAAACAATCTCTTCTTTACATATATTCCTTTCAGGGATATCCAAATCTCCAACTAAAGAAATATATAGACAGAGTCTATAAGACCAGAAGAAAGAAGGAAAAAGAGAAAATTAATTATCTCCATTGACATTCTCTCTCTCTCTCTCTCTCTCTCTCTCTCTCTCTCTCCCCTCCTCTGTGTATCTCTTATAAAGACTGAATCGAGCTAAAGAGAAAAGAGGAGGAGAAAGAGAATGGCACCAAAAAGATCAGACGAAAGCAGCCATTAACTTCTTCTGTGCCCGGTGCTTCAGGGTGGAGCCTTCCTCTGAAGGCCAATGGAATTGTGCTGCCTAGAAGGACCGGACGGTGGGATCGGCACCCCCCTCGGAAGAAAACCCATGAAGTAACCAGGGTTCCTCATCCCACCATACCTCTCCTTGTACACTTCTATGTCCCGAGAACCATGGCAACATGAGACCAGCAGCAGAAGAATAAGAAGAAGCCGCGCTGCTACAACCGAGTCTCTCTTTAGCTCACTCATCTGGCCTCACAAAGAGAGAAGAGGAGAGCAGAAGATGGAGAGTAGGAGAGATGTGAACGTAAGTATATATGCACAAAGGTACACATTAAATTCTAGCAATCCTGTTGATATTTATTGTGTGGACGTGCGAAGAAGAGGAGGTGGAATTAAATGGAGGACGAGCATGGTTAGATAGCAATGGTGGGTTGAGGGGATTCTAATTAGGAGTGAAGAGGAAGGGACAAGGATTAATGGAGGGGCATAAGGAGAGGTGAGGAATGGACTTGATAAAGAATGGAAGAGGAAGTGAGACAAAAGGAGAGATGGCGAGGGTTACTGAAACGAAAAAGTAGGGTGCTGTCGACCGGTTGGGTGAGGGAAGGGGGCCACATGAATTTAATGGCCGACGAAGGAACGGGGACTGTGCTCGTAGCCTCGAGCAGCATCTGCCTGTGTCAGTTGATTCGGTGATACATGGGAAGGAAAAGGAAGGAGTTATGTACGTTAATGCATACAGACAGTGGCAAAGTAAAGGAGTTATCTCATGTTTTGTTTGCTAACAGTGTCGAACAGGAAAAGTGGGATCACTCGTCTCCCTCCTCAGTCTATTATAATGAACGTGCAAGTTTCCCGACATTGGGATTGTTGACCTTCAGTATGCTGTCTCTCGACCAACCAAACAGAATCCATGGTTTCCTCGACAGAACGGAGGAGTTAGCAAGATAAAGGTTCACTATAACTCCTTCCTTGCATTGCACGCTCCTTACGAGGCGTTGATCGTATTCACAAACAAATATTATCACTAGTCTCGTATCGATAGTCAACTAAGATTTATATTTTCTTGTAAAGGTTTGACCGATGTCATATTAATAAGATGAGCATAAATCAATAATTTAGACTCAACGAGTTAATATGTCAATTATTTCGAACGGTGATAACAGATTTTATATTATTTGTTAAGAGGAAGAAGTTGTCAATGTTATGATTAGTCAAATGTAATCTGGACCTATATGTATATGATTTATCTGGAGTACCTTCCAAGTGAAAATGTAGTTCTTAATATGTCACTTGTATGAAGATTAAGGTTGGAAGAGGTTTCTCGATCCGATCCATTCGACGCCCAAGTTAGTAACATGAGGAAGGTGAGTATGGATACAAATGGTTGAAAAATGATCCTCCTTTTTTTTCATTGTGTTGAAAATGAACTTTTATACTTGATTGGACGAAATAGTCTATAGGAAGACAACATCTAATTGCCTCAAACAATCTTCCCTTAGCCTTTTGTCCACATGGGAAACAATAGAATGATAGCCTATAATCATCTGTTGTGGACCCTTGTCCATGCGGGCAGATAGACGGAGGGTGACCTTTGTCTTCTCCTTTTACCCTAGACACCACATAGAGGTCACATGTCGGGTGACTACTAACTAACAAAGCTCTTTCAATCATTTGTCCCCTTTGAGGTATGCTTCAACGATTCTAGCAAGAGATATCAAAGTGTGACGTCTAATTTATCTGACATATTAAGCTTACACCTTCTTGATTGTTCTCTGACTCCATGGATTAGGTGGATGCTGATGGGATTATGGGGTGCCCAACTCACACCTTGAATTAATAACCTTCGTTCCTCAACAAGGGGTTGCTCCTTGTCGATAGGCCTTTCTTAGTAGTAAATCAATATTTACCAATGTGAACCAAACCCTCCTCCGGACGTGGAGATTGGTAATTATAGGGCTTAGTTCTTCGATCTCTATGGCTCGAGGGTGGTGAAAAAGGAGGGTTGGGTGCTTGACCTCTATGCTTCAGGCAAAGGACGAGGTCAAATTTCCTGACCTTCACACATCAAGCAGAGGCGAAGGAGGGATGTGAGCACTATAGGCAATGGTATATCATCGACCTGCCCCTCCCATCATCGAGGAACCCACCTTAGGCGGAGGGGGCTTATTTCTTCTTGACCTAGTTGGGTTTTTCAATCGTAATGCCTTGGCTCGATCTCCCTAGCCTAGTGAGGACCATAAGTGAAGGGTGTGAGTACTACTAGTCAATGATCCATCGCCCACCTGCCTCACCCATCGTCAAGGGACCCACCTCAGATGGAGGGGGCTCGTCTCTACTTGACTTGGTGGGTTTCCCAACCACCATGCCTATGGTGGAGGAGGAGGTCAGATTTTCTGATCTCTATACCTCAAGTGAAGGAGATAGTCAAGTTTTCCAACCTCCTTAGCGTTGGAAAATCTAGGGTGACATCACATGTGCAGCGGAAGAACAAAAAAATAAAATTCTAGAAATCCCGCAAAAAATAGGTTTTCATCATTGTGCAAAAGTTGGTGCACAAAAACCTACGAAACCAAAAAACTATGCATAAGAGAATTACTTAGCAAGATCGTATATCCCTAAAAACCTATAAATTTGAGGGAGAGGATGAAGGAGGTCAACTTTTCTCCTCTCTAGTGGTGATCCACATGGTAGGGGCTGCAGAATAGGAGGAGACAGCAAAAAAGAACCATTTGCCTATGGGTATTTGGTTCCCTCCTATTTATAGAGGTCCTTTGTCAATTTAACCATAATGGATCCTATCATATTGGGTACTGGATCTCCATTAAACTATCCAAGCCTCTTAGATTAGTGGGTCTCTACCCAATAATCTTTTATTAGCACTTATTGGATCACATCTATAGAATCTAATAATTCAGAGGCTTATTAAATATCCAATAAGATAGAGGCTCCAATAGATACCTCATATTTGAACATCTACTCATCGCAACGCCTACCATATGTGTGACCCTCTAGGCTTAATATCGAGCTAGTTGTGAGTCATACCTATCAGAACTCCTTCTGGCTTAATGAATTATTATCTTCAGAATAATTCAATCGACTCATCAATTGCAGACGTACTAGACCACTACGTCGTAGTCCTCAAACGATACAGGGGAATCCAATCCTTTGGACCTACCTATCCTTAGTTATCATATACATATAGTCCCTCATCCATCTAATATCCCAGATACTATATACCAGGCATGGTGCTGTCAGACCTATATAGTTTCTACACGAGTCTCACTCTAATCAGATTTTTCCGGAGAACTCTTTCTCTCTCAATCCGAATGACCCTAGCTATAGATTTGTCTAAGCAAGAACACAAGAGATATTTTTCTCATGACACCGAGAGCAGATGATCCTCTATTGACACTCAATAGCCCTCGTAAGGTTGGCTACCACTTTCGATGACCGGCTGTGCTAGATTTGAAACCTCCAGACCTATAAGTCCAGTATCAAAGAGTGAAGTACTCATATAGGACATTCTTGGTGTCTCAAGTCTAAGGATCAGATACACTACTGGGATAATAGAATCACTGTCTAACAATAAGCCATTATCAACTATTCAACATTCCGTGAGCGGATCAACTAGTGAACTCATTTTTCAATGAGCACCTGCGATGTATCCCTAGTGTCTCCACACAAGCAGCTATGAAACTAACTGTATCCATCATATGGATGGGTATATAGCACACTGGTCTATCTGGTTATATCTATATCCCTCTTAAGTAACATATGATCGGGATTATTTAGGATCTATATTTAAAGGTAAATCAGTCTTATTATCGTGATCTCATCATGATCTGATTTCTATTACACAGATACATGAATATCACAATATATTCATGCAACAGATAATATAAAGTGATAAAATATCAGATAATAATAAGCAAAAAGACTGCATGTCAAGTCACACGTGTCATCACTCACGTAATTGGTTTGTATGATACTAATAACTAGCACTTAGCTCATGAGGATCGTAGGCGAGGGGTATAAGCGCTATTGGCGACAGGCCATCACCAACCTACCTCTCTTCTTTTGTTTGCCATCAAGGCGGGCTACGAAAGGAGCCAAAGTAGGCTGCCATTGATGTAGAGGTAGCCTCCTCCTCTACCCATCCCAAAGGGACCCACATGGGACAACAGATCCATAGTAGGGATATTATGAATCCCCTCATTGCCATTCTGTCCTTTTCTGCTCGCCATCGAGGCAGGCTATGAGAGGAGTTGAGGCAAGCTATAGGTGGTGTAGAGGTGGGCTTCTCCTCTGCTCATACCCAAGGGACACATGTTCGTCAATAGGTCCACAATAGGGAGGCTATAAAGCCTCCCATCACCTACATGCCTCTCTTCTTTTATTCGTTGTCGAGGCAAGCTATGAGAGGAGCCGAGGCAAGCTGTAGGCAGTGTCCAAGTGAGCTCCTACTCTACTCATCATCGAGGGAACCATGTCGTGTAGCAGGTCCATAACGAGAATGCCATGAAGCCCCCCATCATTGACCTGTTGGGAAATCTAGGGAGCGACATCGCGTATGCAGCAGAAGAACAATAAAATAAAATCCTTAATTTTCCAAAGATGTGTTCGTCATTGTATGAAGATCGGTTTGCAAAAATTGTGAAACTTAAAACTACGTATATAAAAGATTGTGTTACCTAAGGAGATCGTATATCCCTGAATCCATACAGATCTCTAGGAGAGGGTGAAAGAGATCAAGCGCCCTCCTCTTTGATCCACACAGTAGAGCTACGATGATGCTTCTCAAAACTCCACACTTGCTATCTAAGGAGCAGAAGGGGAGGAGAATAGGAGACATAATCCAAAAAGGCTCTAGCCTATGAATTATTGATTCCCTCTTATTTATAGAGGTTCCCTATCAACTTAACCCTAATAGATCCTATCCTATTGGGTATTGGATTTTCATCCAAATATCCAAACCTCTTAGATTAGTAGATCTCTATCTAATAATTTTTCATTGAATTTTATTGGATCTCATCCATAGGATCCAATAATTCAGGGGCTTATTGGATATCCAATAAGATAGTGGCTCTGATAGATATCTCACATATGAACCTCTACTCATCATAACGCCTACCATATGTGTGTGACTCTCTAGGCTCAAATCTAGCTGACCGTGAGTCATACCTGTTAGAACTCCTTTTAGCTCAATGAATTATTATCTCTATAATAATTCACTCGACTCATCAATTGCAGACGTACTAGGCCACTGTGTCGCATTCCCCGGACGATACAGGGGAATCCAATCCATTGGACATGTCTGTCCTCAGTTACAATGTATCTATAGTCCCTTATCCATCTAATATCCCAAAGACCATATACCGGGTATGGTGATGTCAAACTCATACAATTTCTACTCGAGTCTCGCTATAATCGGATTCTATTAGAGAAATCTTTTTCTCTCAATCAGAATGACCCTAGCTAGAGATTTGTCTGAGCAAGAACACATGAGATATTCCTCTCATAACACTGAGAGTATATGATCCTATATTGACACTCAATAATTCTCGTAAGATTGGCTACCACTCACGATGACCGATTGTGCTAGATTTTAAACATTCAGACCTATAAGTCCGATATCAAAAAATATAGTACTCATACAGAGCATCCTTGGTGTTTCAAGTCTAAGGACCAAATACACTACTTGGACTATAGAATCGCTGTCTGACAATAAGGCATCATCAACCATCTAGCATTCCAAAAGCGGATCAATCGGTGAACTCATTCTCCAATGAGCACTTGTACTGTATCCCTAGTGTCCCCACACGAGCAGCTATGAGACCAGATGCATCTATCATATGGATGGATATACAACACACTAGTCTGTCTGGTTATCTTGATATCTCTCTCGAGTAACTTATGACCGAGATTATTTAGGGCATGTGTTTAAATGTTAATCAGTCTCATTATCATGATCTCATCACGATTCGATTCTCGTTGCACATATATAAGGACATCACAATATATATATATATATATATATATATATATATATATATATATATATATATATATATATATATATATATATATATATATATATATATATATATATATATATATATATATATATATATACAATAATTAATATAAAGTGATAAAATACCAAATAATAATATTAGGCAATAATACCGCATGTCAAGTCATACGTGCCATCACTTACGTGATTGGCTTGTAGGGCACCTATGGCTAGCATAACCTACCGCTCTTCTTTTGCTTGCATGAGGTGGGCTATGAGAGGAGCCAAGGCGGGATGCAAGTAATGCAGATATGGGTCCTCCTTCGCTCATCTACGAGAGATCTACATAGGGAAATGGGTCCATAATAGGGATATTACGAAGCTCTCTGTCATTGACCTACCCCTCTCATCATCGAGGGACCCACCTTAGGTAGAGGTCATCTTTGCTCGAGGTGCTCGGATCTTTTTTTTTTTTTATCATGTGCCTCTAGGTTGATGTGTTACATTGGGTAGTGGCCTACCCACCTCTAGTAAAGGAGGGGTCGATGCTCGACCTCTCTACTTTGGGCATTCTTTCCCTTGTGTCTTCTACTATGATGGATTTACTCTCATATGAGTTAGGTTTTTTTTGGCTTATGTACCTTGAACAAACTCATCTTGTGCCTCCTCTCATAACATATTTCTTCTTACATAGGTTGAGTTTTCCCAACTCATATGCATTAGGCACATTTGATCTTGTGTCCCCTATTATGACAAGTTTTTTATTACGTAGGTCAGGTTTTTCAACTCATATGCCTTAGGTATATTTTATCTTAAGCCTTCTATCCTAACGAATTTTTTATTATGTGGGTATAATTTTTTTGACTCACGTGCTTTAAGCACATTTTGTCTTGTACCTTCCGCTATGGTTGGTTTCTTTTTACGCAAATTAGGTTTTCTTGATTCACATGCCTCGGGCACATTTTCTCTTGTGCCTCCCATTGTGGCGGATTTCTTATTACGTAAGTTTGGTTTTCCTAACTCATATGCCTCAAACATATTTTTTCTTAAACCTCCTATCATAATAGGTTTTTTATGTCAGGTTTTCTCAACTCATATGCCTTGAGCATATTTTATCTTATGCCTCCCACCATAACGAGTTTCTTATTGTGTTGGTTGGATTTTTCTTACTCGTGTGCCTCAAGCATATTTTGTCTTGTGCCTCTCACTATAGTGGGTTTCTTATTGTGTTGGTCGATTTTTTTTTATTCATGCACCTCGAGCACATTTTGTCTTATGCTTTCCATTATAACAAGTTTCTTATTAGTTAGGTCAGGTTTTCCTAACTCTTGTGTATCAAGCACATTTTACTTTATGCCTCCCGCAATGGTAGATCTCTTCTTATGTAGGTTAGGGCTGATTATGGCCACTTTTGCTTCAGCCTCTTCGTAACTCTTCATGCTTGCTCGAGACCATTGTCTTAATGATAATGTATTCATTGGTCCTTTGAATTACTTATAGTACAATTGCTAGTGGTCTCTCTATCAACAATCAGAAAAAACGAGAGAGCTTTAACCCCATCATGAAGGTATATGTTATGAGTCATGGATGAACATCTAGCACACCTCGGATCTTGTTCATGAATTGAGTGGTAAAGTCTACAAGCATTTATTTCTCGTCTTGCTTGAGTCCGAGGAGTGTTATGACCGAAGGTCATGAGCGTATGTTCCCAATGAGGTAAAACTCGAACTCCCTCGTAAGCTAGGTAAAAGAATTGATAGAAAGTGACTTCAAGCGAGCATATCATTCTCGTGTTGAGTTTCTTAACATGATTAGGAAGGTGTCGTATATCAAAGCATCCAAAGTGTTATACTATTACATTTAGGCATGGAAAACCACAATTTGCTCAGTCAGGTCGGCACTGCCATTAAACACCTCGAAGGACGGGAGACGAAAGTTCATTGGAATTGATTCCTCTTGGATTTTCTAAGTGACTAGTGATTTTGACCTGAGGTGGGGTCAATTAATGCTTCACATTTTGATTGTTAGAACTCTTATCGCATTTCCTCTAAACATCAATCCATATATCACAATTGGATTCATAGGAAATCCTCTATCGAATTCATTGATTGGGCCTCGGATTCAGGCATGGTAGAATGGTGGTGCGCTTTGTTGAATTCGATGGTTGGGGATTGAAGTACTCTTAGGATGTCGGTGCCACATTGGGTTGGGGAACCTTGACGAGTGCTAATATTGATGGTGGTTTGGCGAGGGACCATGGTTGAGCTAATGGCATCGCTTGTTGGGCTAACTGGGGCAAAAGCATAGCAGTGATTTGTATTATGTTGTTAGCGTCTACACTTGCTAAGTAAGATTTAAGAACACCTTGGTAGAGAAAAGTAGGTGACTCAAGATCATTCTTAGGGGTGAGAGACCTAGGTCATTAAATAGACGCCCATATAGCATTGACGTCTGCTTCGAGATGGATGCACTCATGTGTAGAAAGGGTGGCTGCTGCACCCCATGAATGAAAGTATTATGGGTCGAGGGTAAGACCTCTTCACTCGAGCGTTCATTAAGAGAATCAATGGACGATTGTTCCTACGACATCGGAAATTTCTTCTAACATCAAAAATTATATGGGAAGAAATTGTTGACGTCCTAGTCAGCCCAATATGGTCTAGACTCATGTGCATAAGGTTGGTATGGGTGCCTTCAAGGTGAAAACACTAAGTTCCTAGTGTGTCACTTGCATGAAGACCAAGGTCGAAAGAAATTTTTCGACTTAATCTCTACGATGCCTAAATTAGAAATCTTGAGGTAGGTGACTATAAATGTGAGTGGTCGAAAAGTGATCTCTCCTTTTTTTTTTTTTTCATCGCGTGGAAAGTTAACTCTTATACCTGATCGTAAACAGATAAAATATTTCATGAAATATTCTGCGAAGACCTACGTTCAATAAGTTTCTAGGTCAATTATTTCGTCGAATTGGGTGGTGTCAATAATTATCGTTTTCAACAATTTTTTTTCTTGGGTCGAATGGTAATGATGAATAAAGTCTACTGTCAAGGCTTTATTTCATTGATTAATAAGTCATCTAAGCCTAATAAGTTCACAGAATAATTATCCTTATTCGACTGGGTTGTGTCAGCCAATGAATTGTACAATTGATTAATTAATAATTTAAGCTGAACAAATTAATATATCAGTTAATTAAGCCGTGACAATAAGTAGTGTTAAGAGTAAAAAAACCAATATTGGAATGTATAACGAAGGCTCATGAGAACAGTCGATACGATTGTATCGTACAATTGAAGCCAATAGTTTCCAGCATGAAAAGGATGACAAGAAGGTGCAATTTGGCGAGGACCGTAAGATGAATGTCTTGAGATCTTCATTAATGACTTGAGCTAGCGTAGAAGAAAGAAAGTGCAAATAGTACTTTTGACAGCGAAAAGGAAGACCAAATTTGATAGGCACAAACCAACTTCTTTCCTCACGGCTACTAATTCTTTTAGTACGTTTGGTGGAATCCCAGTCAAAACTTTAAGACTTTGATGCTTATTTTTAGAAACAGTGAAGCCCAATAGACTCCCATCTCAGTCAAACTTCAAGACTTTGATGCTTATTTGCAGAAATAGTGAAGCGCATTAGGACTCCCATCTCATCCACACGTCTCTCAAATGGGTCAAAATGAAAGCCATTGGAAACGCCTCTTTTCTACAAACCCACCAAAAGTCCATTCACTTGCGCCTTTGACTTTGACGTCGGGAGACACCGACGTGTGCCATTTGGTAATGGGGTGGGCTGTAGTCGTCGTCAGGTCGGCACCACAAAAAGACAGTGCATGAGGCCAAGCAAGGCTGTCATCGTTGAAACGAAACTCGTCGGTCGAGTCCCACCTCGATGACGAAGATACGGATGACATATTCTAATTCCGAGTTGCCACTGGTAGATCGGACACGTGTCTCGTTTTGATTGACCCACAAAGCATGTCTCTGATTGAGAGCAATGTTTATGGGAAATAAGATTAAGTCGAACAACAAAAGGCACGCTTTATTAGGATATATTGGACTGAACAACTAAATATGAGTGTCTGACAGAATTACTAAGTCAAAATGTGAAGGAAAAACACAAAAGAGTTGATCCTCAAACAATTGTTTTACCTTAAATTGACACTTGACTACCCATCAGTTAACAAAATCTAATCTTTTGAGAGATAAATTATAATCTTATTTAATAGTACTTAATGTCGATATGATGATTGTCTAGCCCGATTAATTCAAACTCAAGAGTGCCCCAGATGACATCAACTAGTAAAGAAATCAATATCTTCAAATACAATCACTTCGACGTCCAAGTTAAACTCCTAGTATAAATTTTATGATTGAAAGAGAATAGTACTAGACCTCGATAATTATGCTTATGATAATCTTTAATCACTTATGATTATGACTCTATTGATGTGATAAGATCGATTGAGATTTTCTATCGTTAAAATGTGATGAGACTGTCATGTGTTAAGCTCTTGATAGAGATTTAAGATTATTATTTAGCTCGACTTATTCAATCCATGTCAAGATCAATAATCTCACCAGGAGCACGAGGGTACCCTAGATGACATCAACTTGCAAAGAGACAAATATCTTCAGATGCAATTCCTTCTATGACTAAGTCAAACTCCTACTACAAATTTTGTGATTGAAAAAGAAGACCTCAATAACTATGCTTATGGTCACCCTTTATAATCGATCATCTTTAATCACTTACAATTATGACTCAGTAACAAAATCTATGATGTGACTGTCTTTTGATAGAGATGAATATTTTCTATATCACTGGTCTTTTTTTTTGTTTTTTCCTAACATGAGTGACTTTAAAAGTGCACATGGCCTCAACCTAACATAACATTCACTAATTTAAAATAATTCTAAAGATTTTAATATTTCCAATTTGATCTAAAAACACTCAATACTTGGTTTTTCCCTTTAATTTGATTGATGACTTACATGTCATATGGATAATTGAAGTCAGATCAGCACTAAATAAAATAATAACAAATTGTTCCTAAATGTCAATGATAGAATATTACAGCAGGATTCAAATGTGTGAGGAGTAGTGGTGAGAGCATAGGATTCGCAATAGAGCGTCAGGTGAGGCCCACCGTGGCCTATGCACCGTGCACTTACTCCTCCAAGTCCATATACCATTTAGCACATAACAAAAATAGTATATTATAGCTAATAGCGCATATCAAAATAGAAACAAGAAATGAGCCCAAATGTTGGGTGCGTGCGGAATCACTAACCAGGAATGACTTGTGGACAGGTGTGGCTCCGTTCCCAGTCGCCCGTGTCAATTGATTGCGCCATGCGAGACCTGCAAAACGACACCGGCCAATGTAACGCACCCACAAAGCGCCTCCCGACAAATCCTCACCTTTCCTCATTTTGTTGTGTGTGTGTGCACCCGATGAGCTTTGGGTTACTTCAATCATCCACCTTTGACCGAGACCTCCCCACCGCTTACCTGTTCGAATACGTTAATTGATGGGGAATCGAAGATTTTTGATGGAGCTTCAGCGGTACCACCGGTCGTCGAAAAAGCCACCTTCTTCTCCTGCAACATTATATATGCTCCCGTCGCTCTTCGCCCTTCGCCCGTAGTCTCTTCGAGCACCTGTAAGCACAGAGTAAACAGAAGCGAAGGTTCGAGACGAGGTGGTGTTCTCGCCGCGGGTGTCGCGATGGGGAGGAAGGAAGAGCGACCGGGGCACGCGTTGGAGGTGAAGATACCGAGCCTGTTCCGGTGCCCCATCTCGCTGGACGTGATGCGGTCACCGGTGAGCCTGTGCACGGGCGTAACCTACGACCGCGCCTCCATCCAACGGTGGCTTGAATCCGGGAACACCACGTGTCCGGCCACGATGCTCCCACTCCCCTCCACCGACCTCGTCCCCAACCTCACCCTCCAGCGCCTCATCCACCTCTGGTCCTCCTCCGCCGCCCCTGCCCCTCTCGTCCCCCGCCGCCTCGCCAGGGACCTCCTACACGAGCTCTCTTCCGCCTCTATCGCCGCTGGCGACGATGATCCCGTGCCCCCGCTCCTCAAGCTCGCCGAGTTCTTCTCCGCCAACGATGTCGAACCGATCGAGAAGAACGACCTCGTCGGTGTCGGCGGATGCACTTCCGTTCTCGCTTCCATTCTTGTGCGGAAGGACTCTATGTTGGAGAGCTCGGTGGCGGTGGCAAGGGTCTTCGCCTTGATCCTGACCTCCGATTTCATCGACGGCTGCAATAAGAAGATCGCGATCGCCGACCTCGTCTCCAATATCGACCGATCGGTTTCGGCTTTGATTCGAGTATTGAGGGATGGCGACAGCTTGGAGTCGCAGATCGATGCGGCGAGTGTTCTCGATGCGATCATTGCCGCGTCTGATTCGGAGGCCAAGGTCTTGATAGCCGAGAAGGAGGAGCTCGTCAGAGAGCTGATCCGGCTGATCGGTCCGTCCGACGAGAAGGGAGCGACTATGGACCGCCGGGCGGTCGAGGCGGGGCTGGGGTGCCTGGCCGGGATCTCGGCCGCGAAGCGGGCTCGGCCGCGGATGGTCCGCGCGGGGGTGGTGCCAGCGCTGGCGCGCGTGTTGAGGGCGGATCCAGCGGTGGCTCCGCCGGCGACGGCGAGGCGAGCGCTGCGGGTTATGGAAGCAGCCGCCGGGTGCGCGGAGGGCCGAGCGGCGATCTGCGAGGACGGGGCAGATGCGGCGACGGCGGTGGTGGGGAGGATGGTGAAAGCCGGGAGGGAGGGTGGGGAGGCAGCGGTGGCTGTGCTCTGGAGCGTGTGCCACGCGTTCCGTGACAGGCGGGCGGTGGAAGCGGTGGCGGCGACGGAGGGAGGGGCGACGAAGCTGCTGCTTCTGATGCAGACCGGGTGCTCTCCGGCGGCGAGAGAAATGGCGGCAGACTTGCTCAAAATCTTCCGTGTCAGCTCCAACTGCTTCCTCGCGGGGTACGATACCAATACCATCCATATCACGCCCTTCTGAAACAGAAAACAAAAACCAATCGATTCTCTCTTGTCGAGTGTTACGAGAAACATATTTTGAAAACACATGTAAATGGACGCCAATTTTTGATAGATGAAGAAATCATACAAAAGAAATATCGTGAATTTTGTCGTGGTCTTTTTTGTTCTCTAAATTGTGAAAATAATTTGTATCTTATAGTGGGAGACAATTTTTGTTCTCTAATCGACTGGTCATGTGAATTGTTATGTTGTTATCTTCTATCTACGTGGCCACCAAACTCCATGCAGCGAGGTGATGACCTGCCCACGTTACTCGTGCTATCAGCTGTGAGATAAACGAATAGTATATATGTCGGCAGACATGAATATTATGTATCGAGTTATGATCGAAGATAAATATTTTCTATACCACGATCAGAAGAAGAGCTGATCGTCGTCGACTTGTTGTACGGAAAAGATGATACACGGTAGTCACAGGAACGGGTGGCGAAGAAGACAGGAAGGATGGGCGCAGACGCAGAATAAAACATACGTGACCGAGACGACATGCAGACTGCACCTTCCCTTAATCTTAATCAATACAAAAGCTGGAGGACGAAGGAGGCACACGAAAGGCTCCGTTGACCGAAGACCGGTGTGTGGTGGGGAAAGGAGATGACGGGAGGCAGGTAGAAAGGGAGGAGGAGATTTATTAGTCCGCGATGCGACGTTGCTGTTACTGCGTGTCGGCTGGCGTTAGGAATATGTTGTGAAGGGAGACGTCGAATTCGAATAAAGAGAGATAGAGAAGCGAATCTCAAAGGCAAATTAAATTGAGGGAGGAGTCACGGGGTTGACGACTGCTTTGACTCGAAGAATGAGTGGCCTGCCCTCGGCCGAGACAGGAAACGCGAATCGGCGAGCGGGGCCCGCCGAAGGATAGAGGCCTTGCGGGAGGGGAAGCGCGGCTGGTGTCTCGTATGGCGCAGGCGATGGCGGGCTCGAGAATAACCGGGGAGACGTCCGCATCACCCTTTTCCCCACGCGGACGTGGAGGTGAGTCAGCGGCTGCAGCGAAGACGACCCAACACTGTGATTCTTTTGGAGACTTGTGATGGTGTTTTAGAGAGAGAGAGAGAGAGAGAGAGAGAGAGAGAGAGACCGCTGAAATAAAAAAGAAAAAAATCTGCAAAAATATTGTAAAAATTGGTTAAAAGAGAAAAAGAAAAAGAAAAAAAAGTTGAAAGAGTTGATAATATTAGAAATATAGATATGATCTTGTAAAAGAATCTTTAACCACATCAAACTCCACGTATGAAAACCATAAATAAAATATTATATTAATATTTTTTAACTAAAATTATTATATTGATCAAAATATTTTGAACCATTGATTACGTAGAAGTTGGGTTAGTAAGTCAAAGAATGATAAGTTCGATAATAACTAAGTTATACTATATCGACAATACAAGACGCGTGTATGTGTCTCTCGAGAGTAATATTAAATCATAAAATCATTAGATAAAAAAATATGTGACACTAAATTGATAGCAATGCGAAATGATAGTTTTGGAATAGTCGATTGATTTGATCGATCCATATATAACCAAAGAGAATTAGCAATTAAACTACATAGTAAATTAGACCATGCCGAATTCATTGGATGAGCATATGGAGATATTTGAGAATGATAAATTGTTGACAACCAAAGTGAAATCGGAAGCCAATGCAAAATGATAAAAGAATCAAAATTATTTCATGAGCATTAAACATAAGCCATAAAATCTTTGATGAGATGTGCATGAGAAGAAGTTACTACCTGCCTCTGAGAGGTTGGAAGGAGCTGGAAACGATGCTTGACTGAAACATAGAGATGGGAGTTATTTGGATCAATTTCTTGACAGACTAAAATATATAGAACAGTTTAAACAAATGTCTTTGGAGCCAAAATCACAGAGCCAAAAACAACAAAAGGAATCCCTCACTTCCTGAAGACATACTGAAACTGAAACTTCAATTACCAACAAGATTGACTGTCATGTGAATTATGTATCTCCCCGTCAACTCTGTACACAACTGCAACCAGAAGACTTGTTCAGCTAAAACATACCCAATGAGAGATACATTTTTATTGTACTTAATGGTACAAAGAACAACAAACGATTCCCTACCAAATTTCTATGAGCTGCATTCAACGTAGCTGGCCTTTTAACTTATCTCACTTGAAGTCCATCTAGATCATCGACTTTGCCCTCACATGAAGTCCATGGGATCACTTGGGGAATGAACAAGTGACTGACCATTCGAAGAAATTTGCATCTGAGATGGATGCAGATGCTGACCGTGACGCAAACTCTGGGGCGGCAACTGCTGTGGGTGGGCGTAGTAGTTCGATACAGAATGCTGAAGCCCGCCGTTGAAAGGATTTCCATTTGCGCTTGGAAGTTGTCCGGTTGCTATCTTAAGCCGCTGCACTTCCTCTCTCAAAGCGTCGTTTAAAGCTGCATCAGAACATACAAAATATATGACCAAAAAATAACGCATCAGGATTCAACCTTCACAAATAGAACCTCTAGCTAGGCAGCGGATGGTCAGGCTCAGAATTCCTGGAGTACAAGATTAACGAAATACTTCTCATCTGAGAAAACTTGGAGTTTAAAGACGAAAGCTAAGCGACCGAAATTTCGCCATCCTGTGACTAATTAGTGCACCACAGGGAACTGGCAAATTCAAATCCCCCTTCTAGACAAAGTAACCCTCTGTGGTCCTTAGAAAGCTTTTCTATAGATGATTCATATAATAGTGTAAATTACAAAAGACCCAACAGATTTGCATGCATATACTCCTCTAGAATTGGTTTGTCATCGTGTAAAATGACATACAAACCGATGTACATTAGTGGTCTGTATTCCAACATGATGAGGCCAGTCAAAGCAAATTGCCAGAGCACCCTCCAAACTGTAACCCATAAACAGAGGGTTACATCAGCAAGAAGAAAAAAAAAAGAAATCCGTTGCCGCTTGGATTGAGACTTGACACTAACTTAAGTTTAACTAGGATTAGCATCATGTTTATAAATTACATGATATACCTAAAATACCATTCAATACCGACACATACCCTATCAAACTAGCCATCGAGTACCCGTCCCATAAGATTCCAGTACGCAGACCCATATTTAAATCTTGGTTAGTACAACAACTATAGGTGTATTGTGGAAGTAAAAGGCATGGTATGGTTTCGAAGAGTATGCAAATTGATACTTTCGAGGGTGGCATGTAAATATATGTTTAGCCAATCCTGTAGGGTTATATATGCATGCAAGAAGAGAAAAACTTTACTGAGTTCTTTGGAGCAAATGTTGACAAAGACAAAGAGCAAAGGTGTCTCTAGCAAAAGCTGAGTGTTGAAATAAGCACAAAGAAGAGCAGCATGGAAAAGTTATGGGTTTAGATGGAGAGAGAGAGAGAAGGAAAGAGACAGGAGGTGAGATAATATTTATTTGTGGATGACTCAAATTGTTCAGGCCACATCAGCCATCAGAACGCATGCTTGGAGAAGTGTATTTCTTTTACCCTGCTTAGAGTCAAATCTGACATGCTTGAAGACATGGTCTGAAGGTGCCAACTAGCTTAATTGGTAAAGACCTTGACAGTATATCGCAAGGTCTTGGGCTTGAATCCTGCCTTCACCACTTACTCTTTGCAAAAAAAAAAAAAAAAAAGCCCTTGTTGCCAACAAATTCATATTTCTGTGCCCAAAGACTAATGCTGGAAGCTGGGAAGTAGAAGATTAATCATGACTATCTAGTTTTCCCCTACCCTAAACAAGTCTGTGTTTGTCATCCCAAATTTTGCTTCTGAACATAACAAGCATTAAACTGCAACAGCAGTGTTATAACAAGTGTTCTAGATTATACTCGAACAAATCTATATCTGTTACAGGGACATGCATGTATCTTTCCCAAGAAAATTCTCCGATATATGTTCTCCTATTGTATTAAATTTTAAAAGGTATCTGGCAGATATGATCAGAGCTAATTTCAATGAGTTGATAAGATATACTATAAGCTGCCTATTCAGTTGTATATCTAGAAGGAAATTCTTGCTTTGCTTCATCATTCAACATCTTAAAATTAAATGCACTTACAGAAAGCTCAAGGATATCTGAGCTTAAACTAGCAGACATCAGTTAGTGTATTGTTGAACACATACCATCATGAAGTTGAGCTTGTTGCTCCATTGCCTGCAATCGCAACTTGAGTTCTCTGTTCTCAGCAGTCAAATCTGTAGTATCCCTCTGCATTATCAAGGACTCAGACATCAGACCATTGTGCTTTCAGATTCTCTGAAAAATGCTCAACAACATTTTTCAAACAATAAAACAATGGTTAAAAAGAAAGTCCATTAGTTTTGATCGTGGTAAGAACCTTAAGAAATGTGAAATACAACAGATGATGCTTAGTGATCACTCAAAACTAATCTTGTGCATTGCTGTGTAGTATTCAGTCATGATATACAACCAACCAGAAAAGGGCACATGCAGTAAAAAAAAGGGAAAATCACAAGTATGAGGTGCCATGCAAGGTCCTAAGTTTCGGATAATCTAATAAAGAATCGAGCTGGGGTTTCCATTATATTTCTATCGATTTTAGCCGAAACTAGCAAAAAGCCATCTCTTCCTGACAAAGATCTGCAAAATTTGATTACATGCAGTTGCTCTGCAAATTCTTGTCAAGGACATTGGATGGTTTGATTTCATATATAACATAAACAATGGATGCCAAAAGCACGGCTTCAAATGAGTCAAGCTTACATAATATAAATAAACTACCACGATATAAGATCAACTTCGGTCGAACTTGAAATCTTCAATGTAATCTACATGTGTCAAAGCCGAAGGATTTGGTTCATCCATGTATTTGATCGTTAGAAATCTACCACCTTGCGGGTGCTATTTTTCATTGCAAGGACTAACTTCTGGCAGAATAATTAACTGTTACTTCAATGTTTACACTCAAACAACTAAATAATCTACTTGCAATAGAATAATCCCAAAGCAACACTAATGTCAACAGAAGATAAACTAAATTATTTCACCGATAGTGACATCGATTTAGCTTCGTTTATGTTTATTCAAAGCCAACAAATCATGTGCAACTCAATAATTTTACTGAACTTCAAATAACAAAGCCAGTCGGTAGGTAGTTCATACTTGAAGAAGTGTGAGCTGCGCCGAAAGAGTGGTTGCCTCAGTCTGTAGTGTTTGCACCTTCCGCTCAAGTTCATTAGTGTAACGGATCTTCCTCTCCTTCGAACGAGCAGCGGATTGCCTGTTTGCAAGAATCCTGTAGCAACAAATAGGGAAAAAAAAAGTAATATCAAAATCATAGATGCTGAAGCAGCTTTTGCTATAATTTGCAGAGCGATGCTAAATTGATTGTGATTTCACGTGTTGATCTAACAAAAGAGGAAGCAAATATGACATTTTTGTGCAAGAATTTAGTAAAAGAAATTGAGAGTAAGCAGCAAACAAGAGAAGATGCAAATGAATTTAGAACAGAAGAACATAACCAACAGCAAAAATTAGTCTGAAAATAAGAAGTAAAAAACACAAAGTCCGACTTGGTTTCATATAGAAATTAGTAACTAAAAAATCCGGAATCGGCTCCAAAAGATTAAATCACACAGCAAAAGGGGGCAAAGGAGATGAGGGAAACGAAAGGTGATGCCTTTTCGCTCTCCTGGGATCGATCAGCGCTAACTCCGCAAGTTTATCGGCCGTCATGGCCTTCTTCGCGTAATCTGACAGCGTCGCCGCCGAATCCCCCTCGAACGGTGAGAATGACCCGTCCATCGAGCCACTCCGCCGGTGGTGGCCCCTCCTTTCTTGCTCCCCTACACCGGCGCTGCTGCCTCCAGCCGCCGCGCCGGCCTGGAACCCTAGCCCGTCGAAGATCCCGCCGTCCACCGAAAGGCTCCTAAGGTGAGCCCCAGGGACGGTCCTCCCCGACGTGGCCGCCGCCGGATCCGACATTCCGGGCTCGGCCGCGACAGCCCCGCAGCCACCGGACAGGTTATCGTCCGAGAGCGAGGGGAAGTCGATGTCTGAGATGCCGAAGTCGGGGTCGGTGTCGAAGAGGAGGTCATCAGGGAGGCGGAGGACGGTCTCGGAGAGGGCCCGCCGGTGTCCACCGCCGCCGCCGCCGCGGGGGTTCGGCGGTGGGATCTGTCCAAACCGGTGGCCAGCAGTCGCCTGCCCTGGCGGCGCGCCGTTCGGCTCCATCGCTGAGGTCCAAGGATCGGGTGGCGGACACGATAACCCAGAAAACGGATGGGCGGTGAAATCGTCCGGTGGACTTTAAGAAGGTGACCGAGAAAGCCCCGTCGGCGACAACAGAACGCAGTCCCATGTGCTCGGGGCAGCCAACGATTTTCGACACCCACTTCTACAACCCGCTCCATTATAGGAGCAAAACTGGGACTCACGTGGGCCACCACCTTTATGCCACATCTTCCTCCAATAACAGCTCAACTAAGTCGTACGGGTACCGCTTCCAACGGGTAAGAAACTTACTTCCAATGATCTTGTTGGTCAAATGCATCCATCAAACTCACCGAGGTGCCCAATGATGGCATCGATGTGCGGGGCCCCTTCTGCTTCTATCATCCTCGACCGTTTGATCAGATCACGGACGGTGATCGAGACAATTACCAGACGCACGATCTCGATCGGACGGCTGGAGAAAGCCACGGGAGTCAACGTTGTAGGAAGCTTCATCTTCTTCCTGCTCCTCCTCCGTTAGCCAAAACAAGAAGCTTCTTCTCATCGACTTGACTTCGAATCTATTTGGTAGTGTACTCGCCTCAACCTGCTGTCTGATTGAGCTCCTCTCACATGTCAAGTGATTAATATCCCAAGACCCCAAACTATTATTCTGTGGAAAGCTTTCTCGAGCTATATGTGGCATCAAATTCAATTGTCATGCATATTTATTGTACGCGGATGATCAAAAATTATTCTGACGATGAAGCAGATATATAAAGAATCTGCTGTGTGTTGGTAGGAAATGGATAACTCTTACTCAACAGACTAGCTGACGAACAAGCTTTAGATCATTCGATGGGTTTTTTACTTGGAATCTGTTCTTTCGGAACTGACTGAAGAAGCGATGCGAAGAGGATAGTAGCTCAGCAGTTTGTGATTCACCGGTGTTCATTGGATTGTCTGACACCCACAGATTTTAGAGCTCCTTTCGTTCAATCAAACAACAAGAAAACGGAGATCTTCCTTATTGACGTACATTTGGCGGCTTTTGACTTCTTATCCAAGTCGAAGAAGACGCTTTGTTTTTTGCTGGAATTATCATTGACCAAACTTCTGCTGGACATGGTGTCGTCATTTGAATGGGAAGCTTTTGTTTGGTGCGAGAATTGCTGGCTACGCTGCAATGCAAATGGAGCGAGCATGCAAAACATGAAAGTATGGGAAGTTATTCTCCATGTATATTATAGATATGTGATTCTATTTAATTAGGTAAGATATATTATAGATTTGTGGTCTTATTTCTTATTATAGTTATTGGTCAATTAAAAAAAAATTCAGTTAAAGTAGAATTCCTTAGGAGATAATATTGATGGCAGGAACTTTCCTAATAACTTATCCTAGATCATTTGTTCTCGCCTATAAATAGTTGGACCTCTAGGGGCTAAATAGTAAAGTTTTTCTTAATCTTCCTAATCCACTATGAGCTAAAAGGGGGTGATCTCATATCTTAATGTAGTTGAGAGATTAAGAGATTGTCTTTCTCTCAATCTCCCTCTCTCCTAATCCCCTAATCCATCAATCTAGGAAGAGAGAAAAAGGATCTAGTTCTCCTTGCGGATTGATAAGGATTTCTCATTGCAAATTGATATCTCAGATTCGACGATGAAAGTGCTTGTATATCAAATAACGTTTATTCTTTTGAACAATAATGAAAGGTATACATCGTAATATTGTTAGATCCAATTTATTTGATTTCAATTTTTGGCATAAAAATTTTTTCGCATTACAGATAGCATGATTATAGATTTTATGCTAATAATTGGTACCAGAGCTAAGTTCTTGAGATCAAATTATTAGATTTATTATTTTTATTTACGATGCATTAATGATTCGTCGGATATTATTGATATGTTTTTCCTATATGATTTGCTCTATCGTTAATTATGAGCAATGTACGATCTTTATGTTTGATTGATGGATTTACTATCGATGTTATTGAGGCGATCATCTCTGTTGATCGTTGTCGACAACCCCATAGGGCCGTGTACCTCCCTAAAGCCGCACATCACGGTCGTGCACGGGTAGCGGTTTGCTTGCGAGTGGTGGCGGCACCATGGGCATCCCGCACTGCCCGTGAACACGGTGCCCACGAAAGGCGGCGGCTGCACCTTGTGTGAAGGCGGCGGCCGCCTTCACACGTAATAGTGGCGTCCGCAAAAGGCGCATGTGGAAGGGCGGTGGCCACAGATGGCGACAGCCGTTGCCCCCCATGGATAGAGGGTAGTGGCAATGGTCGCGCGTGGGCACAGGCAGCGCTGCGGCGTGGCAACCGCGCACCGATGACGGTCGCGCGTAGCCAGGCCGCGCCAAGCTGTCACGGACAAACTTCTAAACAGGATGTTTGATGTAATGCTTATGTATGTCCGTGTCTTTTGGTATGTTCATGCCTTGTACAGCATGTAGGGGGGACGACCGAAGGCTTAATAGTCACATTTTAGTTGGGTTGGTGGTCTCTTTAGGCTTGTAAATAAGGTTGTGTCATGTGGACACGTGCGAGAGATTTTTGGTCTATAATGGACCATTTTACCCTTTGTTGTGCAACGGTTCAGAGCTTGTAAAGTCTGTTTGTAATTTGCATTGTCTATGAAGTGTTTTTCGGAGATGTTTGCTTGTGGATCTCGATTGAGGCGTTCTCTATAACCCGTTCTCTCTTTTGTTGGTCCTAAGGGACAATAGGAGGCTTCGGGGAGGCTGACCTTTGCAGACGGACACGCAAGGGTGCCGCACGACTTAGGCAAAACCAGCTAAGTCCATGACAGATGGTATCAGAGCGGGACAAGCACTCATAGAAACACTTAACATGCAAACGTGGGGGACCTAACGGGGCTGCATTGAGGGCAGTCAGCACACGCGCGACCGTTTGGGAGAAAACGGGCATGAAGATGTAGGGAAGATGAGTCGCTCGGAGGAGCGGGCATCTGAGATTGGCATTCAGAGGAATGGCCAACCCTTCGCGTAAGAGGCACCACGAGAACAGACAAGCTTGGAAGAATTTGGAGCGCACAAAGGTTGGGATGGCTGAGTTTGAGCTATGGCTCAACGTTGACAACTATACTTGATGGTGCTCAAGGCAAGCGAGGCGCTTGGTAAAGGATGAGACCATGCAAGGTGGAATGAGTTGCTCAGCGATCGAAAGAGTTGTGCAAAGCTCACAGAGGTGAGGGGAATTGCTAACTCAAAGAATTCGGTACTCATGCATGGGTTTGTATGCGGACGATGGAATGTTCGCGGCCATCCCAAGGCGACCGAAACTCGGCGCCATGGAGCATTGAAACTTCCTCTTCGGCATGTGAAGGATACGTCCGTAGGAGGCTGAAGTGTGCAACGAGTTCAGCATATTGCTAGGCCTTGAGTGGTGCAGCGGAGGCTGTATTGACGTGGAGTCGCAATCTAACAAGTGTGTTTGCAGGAGGCAGAACAATGCACAGTTTGTTCAGCAGATTGGAGTAGTCCAAGGGGATGGTGGTCTCCGAAACGAAGAGAGATGTTGCTCCAACGGGATAGTTATCCAGGAGGGATAAGTCCCGGCTCTCCAGAGGGAGAATCATGTGGGACGGACCGCACATGTTGAGGAGGAGTACCTCAACAAACAACAACTCCACGAAGCTCAATGGACCGAGCAAGCGGTGAGGAGTCATCGCATGATCTCGCTTGAGAGAATGCATTGGTGGATGCATTGCGAGATCAAGTGGGGGAGCGTCCCAAAGCAACACAAATGAAGGCACACTTGGAGTCGATTTGGAGATCGGACTCAAGGGAGGGCTGACCCGTGAAATGGTGGGCGCGAGGGCCACCATCGACTCAATGCAAAAATGAGGAGCGGAGCAACTTGGGTGTAACTTGGCGAAGTACCCAAGCCGCATGAAGGGAGCCAACATAGAAGTTGGAACATGGAGCGGAGGCACAGTGCTTTCCTTAGACAGAGGTCAAGGACATGAACTCTTGCAGAGGCAAGAGTAGAATCATGTTGTTCCATGGGTCATTCATTCTATCAGAGAGGACTCATCTTGCATGGCGCCAAAGATGAAGGGAGCTTCTGGGCACATGCACCTTATCTCGGAGGAGCATTTGATGGAGGAACTAAGGCGACTAAATTTGCGGAGGCGAAGTTGGGTTCAGAAGGCCTTAGCACGGGGCAAGAGGACGCAGAGGCGGGTACTCTTGAAGAATATGCCACAGTGTTGCCATTCAAGTTGCCATGAAGGAAGCGGTGTGCAGCGGAGATTGTGCTGGTAGGGGCAGAGGCCCAGGATCCAGACAATGGTGCATAAATTACAGCGAAGTCAGGGGACTTCGGGAGCTACTAGGCGACGGACTGTCCTAGAGCGGTGCTTCATCTAGGTGTGACCCAAGAGTGGGTGGATGAAGGTCGGTTGCCAAAGGAGCGAACAAATTCGAAGATTGAAGAGACCCTGCGATGTATTGGCAAAGGCCACACATGGAGGATTCACAATTCGAGTTTATTCCACAAGGATTAGAATGCAATGGAGATGTCACCAGGAGGCGACATGGGGCAGCGGATCGTGGTGGAATAGTTCGTGGCAATGCGACACACACGACATAGTCCCGTGAGGGACTAGATCATACGGAGGTATGATCGGGAGCTACTGGAAGCCCCACTTCGGTGAACAACATGACGGCAAGAAGGGCTATGGATTCAAGGAGTGAAGGCCAAGGTACCGCAGAGGCGGGTCTTCCGTGCGTGCATCGAATTTTGCATCGGATGAAAACCTTGGTCATCAGCATATGGGGGCTGTGTTCCACCAAGGGAAAAGTTCGAATGCAAGTACCAGTGAGTTCCATGGGAGGGACTTGATCATGCAGAGGTATGATCGAAGCAGCTAGAGAGTTGGACTGCTCCAGAGCTCATATTCGCTTAAGGGAGCCCGACAAGTCAGAGGAAAAGGTCGAGTAAGCGAACGTTGCTACCAAGGAAGCTAAGGAGAACAGAATCGGTGCAGACCCTATAATGCGATGGCAGAGGCCATGCATGAGAGTTGCAGTCTGTCTTTCCATCGACCAAAGGAGAGCTGCTTGGAGAACACAGAGGTGTTGAAGCAAAGGGTCGAAAAGGGCGAGGAAGCGACGATGGGTCCAGAGGGACTTAGCTACCCAAAATCAAGTATCAGTTAGAATGGAGGTGGACTCGGAGGAGTGCCACAAAGGCATATCTACTGATTGTGAAGGAAAGGGATGCAGATGTGAGGCGACGGATAGTAGTGCCATGGGCATGGCAGCGCCATGGTACCGCAGAGGCGGGACTTCCGTGAAAGTCATTGATCCCTTGCTCTCATGGAGGGAGAGCGCTTGGTCGTGAAAGGGGCCGAGGAGGTGGAGAATGCAGAGGCAATCTCAAAGTACCGAGACAAGGCTGAAGGGCAGAGGCCTAGGAACTTCGTAAGACCGGTGTCAATGAGCTTCTCATCAAGATAGCCGAAAGTGAAGGACTTCGGGTCATGCAAGAGTGCATAACCAAGGAACGAAGCAGGCAGTACGCGGTGCTGTACCTTTGCTACTCAGTGGAGTAGGCGGCAGGGTTGATGGAGAAGACGGTACAATCCCAGAGGCGACCAAACCTATGAGAGAATTACTCCAAGTTGGGGTGAAAACTTCCTGCATTCCAGAAGTTCGATGGCATTGAGAAGGTGAATCACAGTAACTAACTCAACGCAAGGAGTGCAAACACTTCAAGTGCTTCAGAAGTGTGAGCAAAGAGCAGGCGAAGGCCAGTAACCAGCTCGATGCATAGAGTACAACCTCGAGGAGGCAGGCGAAGTCAAGTAACCTTTGCCTTCTCAACTCTTAAGAGAATGGGCGAAACCGAGTACCCCAATTCTCTTATCTATCCAGTAGAGGAGCTCTGCATATGTTCAAAGACCCTTCGAAGATAATGGAAGACAATAGTTGTCAAATCTTCACCAATGGTGATCAGTGTTACTGAGAGTAGATTGTCCGCTTCATTTCCCAACGAAATGCCAATCGAAAGCGGGAGTGATGCGAACCTACTTGGATGTGACAACTAAGTAAAAGAAGAGTCAATGAGCAAATTTTGTGGAGGAAGGACCCAAAACTTCAGAAGTTTGCGAGACGATGCTCGTTAAAGCTCCAACAAGCATCCACCCAGTTCAAGCAGCATGTGGAATTTGAGAGACTGGCGCAGTAAGGATGGTCTTTTTCTTCATCTGGGGGATCCATAGGAATCAATAATGATCAACACAACTCAGCCAACCCCACACCAGAGTCAGAGTTATTAGTGAGTTGAAGCAACATGGCGGATCAAAGGTTCGACTACTCAAAAACACCAACGGAGAGCAGCTAGGAGCCAAGAGGCGCATTGTAGCTGGAACAGAAGATTGAAGACTCAGCAAAGGCGAGGAGTTGCAGTGTCGACAAAGGCTTCAACGAGGACGTCGAAGGAATAAGTGGGGGAGAATGTCACGGACAAACTTCTAAACAGGATGTTTGATGTAATGCTTATGTATGTCCGTGTCTTTTGGTATGTTCATGCCTTGTACAACATGTAGGCGGGGACGGCCGAAGGCTTAATAGTCCCATTTTAGTTGGGTTGGTGGCCTCTTTAGGCTTGCAAATAAGGTTGTGTCATGTGGACACGTGTGAGAGATTTTTGGTCTATAATGGACCATTTTACCCTTTGTTGTGCAACGGTTCAGAGCTTGTAAAGTCTGTTTGTAATTTGCATTGTCTATGAAGTGTTTTTCGGAGATGTTTGCTTGTGGATCCCGATTGAGGCATTCTCTCTAACCCGTTCTATCTTTTGTTGGTCCTAAGGGACAATGGGAGGCTTCGGGGAGGCTGACCTTTGCGGACGGACACGCAAGGGTGCCGCACGACTTAGGCAAAACCAGCTAAGTCCGTGACAAAGCGGCGGCCATGCGCGACAGGAACCGCCGTAGTGGTCGCACACAGGTAGAGGAAGCCTCGCGGCTGCAGCACCGTGGCCGCAGGGACCGTGCACGGGCAGAGGCAGCACCTCACGTGCAGGCTAGGGTTTTGACATATTTATAATTTTACCCTAGATGCTAGGGTTTTGCCAAATTATAGTTTTACTCTAGATGCTAGGGTTTTGCCAAATTATAGTTCTGCCCTTTGTGAATTTTGTAATTTCAATTTATATCCTTTTAATATATTTATAATTTTACCCTAATGAAATTAAGAATTTTAAGTTATATTCTTAATTATAAAATTGATAAATATTATTTATTATAATTATGATTAAATTTAATCATGATTATATTTTAATTATTTGATTAGATTTAATTTTTAATTAAAAATATATAAATTACGGTTACTTTTATAGTTTTCTCACATGAATTATTGATTAAATTTTAATATGTGATAAATAAAATCTAATTATTATTCTTGGATATTCATTTAATTATTCACATGTATATATTTGAAATTATGAAATGATAGTTTTCTTTCACATAAAGGGTCTTCATGTTATCATGATTATCATATAAATTTTTTATTTTATTGATTAATATTCAATAATTATTAAGGTTGTTATTTTATTATTGAACTACTTTAGTATGAATCAAGATAAATAAATTTATGAATATTATTTATAATTTATCTTAAGTTTTATCTAACCGATAGTTGCTAAAGTAGCCCGGGATGAAAAACTTATGATATGTGAATTACAATAAAAGTCTTATCATTTATAGGATATTTTAAATTATATTTTTTTTATTTGTATTAGTTTTGTAGCCACCAAAGTAACCTGGACTAATAATTTATAAAATAAATTATGAAATTAGTCCTAAATGATATTAAATAAAATAATATTCACAATGGCAGTATGAATTAGGATAAAGAAATTTAGTGAATATTATTTGTAATTTATCTTCCTAAGTTTTATCTGATTAGTAGCTACAAAAGTAGCCTGGGTTGATAGACTTATGGGATATGAATTATAATAAAGTTCTTGTCAGTCATGAGATATTTTAGATTGTATTTTATCTTTTTATATTGGTCTTGTAGCCACCAAGTGACCTGGACCAATAATCTATAAAATACATTATGGAATTGATCCTAAATGATATTAAATAAAATAATATTCATGATGACACATATAATTATGAGATTTAGATAATCCCAAAGGAGAATCTATTTCAAATAATTATGTGATCGGATAGGATGATACTGTTTTGAATATCCTTGTAGTTTAGGGTCGTATATCCAAAGGTAACAATACTATTCCATAAGGATGATATCAGTTCTTCATAAGTGCTCTTGAGTAAATACTAGATATATTAATATTTCACCCAAAGGTGAAATATAGATGATATCAATAGTTTATCATATTTTGGAAACTCAAAGCATTAATTTTATGTTATTATAGTGGTACTTCCTTTATTATATTTTTGTAAATGTCCCTATACTTTCTGAAATAAATGGCTTGAGCATATACAAGTTGTATTGAGTGAGTCAGACCTTAATCAGATTAATTGAACAAAATATAAACTTAATTATTGAAAGTTCTGTGAAATAAATAATTGAGATGACTGATCAAGAAAGGTATGAAAGACTTAATTTTATGATATTTTGACTTCAGTACAATTTACAATTAGTGTATGAGAATATCTAAGGATAAATTTAAATTTTTTGATAAGTCATTAGTTGACACCTTAATATGATAATATTTGAGAAATTCAAGATTATATCCTCAAAATTAATGATAAAACTGTAAGCTCAAGACTTATAATATTTTGAATACTACTCAAGGAGTATGTAACACTAAAATAAGGATGAAACATAAGTCACCTAAGTTTATAATTACTATATAAACTCATAAAAGAATATCCTCACAAAGTGTTACTTCTGTTGCAAAGAAAGGACTATAAGATTTAATTTAAAATGAAAATGTATAAATATAACCTTTATATAGTCTAAATCAAATATTATAGATATTATTGATAGATTAAATTGATACTTCATCATATATTACCAATAATAGATATTCATAAAGAAAAAATAAAGGGGGATAAAACCAAAAGAGAATGAAATATTTATTATTATAGGGAATCATCTTAAAGTGAAAGCAATATTAGTTTATATTTATCGTCTACATCTAAAAATGATTCAATTTCATAAATCTTAAGGATTCATGATGTATTCTTATAATTCTGAGAATTTAAATTTTTTACCTAGAATTGTTAGAATATTATTTCTCTTTTGGTGGTTGTAAACTTACTGTGATTCAATAAAATTAACTTTTGAATTATGTATAATAGTCTATACAGAATTAATATGAATCTTAAGTTTACAATGATCCTATAATTAAATATTAAATTGAAATATTATTTTATAAACTCCTTGAGGTTATGTTTATCACTCTATACTTTCATCTTATTAAAGAAATACATTTTATCATCATATAAATAATCTGTTGAGATATGATTATATATATTTAATTCATATAAGTCTATAACCATTCACACTCTTGAAGTGTATATAAATGAAGTCGATAAACAATTAGATATAAAAATCAAGATCATCATATTTGACAAGGGTGATAAATTTTGTGATATTTATAATGAACCCAATTATAATTCTGATTCTTTTGCTAGATTCTTGGAAAAATAAGGTATATGATTTTTCAGATGTGTTACAACAGAATATGATTGCTGAAAGATATAATTGTACCTTTCTAGATATAGTTAGGAGTAATGATAAGTTATTCTTTTGTACCCAAATCAATGTGAGAAGAAGCTCCACGGACAACTATGTATAACTTCTTTTAAGTTATGAAATGATAAGAAACCTAACTTATGATATTTAAATATTTGAGATTATCTTATAGAGATAGATCTTCAACTCATATAAAAGAAAATTAGATTTAATAACTATTTTTAAATATTTTATAATCTATTCGAAAAAGTACGAGGACAATTAAATCTGGTAATGCAAGATTCCTATAAAATAACAAATCAGTGGGAATAAAAATCTCGAAATTCAATTTTGATATAGAGGAGATACAAGTTGATACTCCTTTATTATTCGAGAGATTATTGTTACTCAAATCATTAAATGATTTGATAAAAGGGGAATGAATCATGTCATTATTAATGGTCTTATAGAACAACCATAATTGAGAATATCTCAAAGGGGAAGGAATCATGTCATTTATGGTTATTATGTTGCATATCTACAAGAATTATATTATGATATAAGAATCAGAATGGATCCCTCGTTATTGTCATAGGTCATAAATAATAATAATTCTAAAAAATAATATGATACAAAAAAAGAAGAGTAAAAATTAATAACCAGAATAGTGTCTAATAAATTTATCGAATTGTCTAATAATTGTAAAAGATGTTAGGATCGGAACGGCACTAAGAGGGGGGGGGGGGGGGGGGGGGTGAATTAGTGCAACAGATTAAAACTTGTAAGTTCGAAAATGATTCTGTAAAATGCAAGGAGATTTCGTTTTGATAGTAGCTTGAGTAAAGTGAAAAACTAAAACTTCTGCTGTGTATATAACGATTACAGAAAGGTAAGTACTCACACATTCAATGAACACGCCAATTTAAAATGGTTCGGTCAAATGACCTATATCCACTTGCGAAGCCTTCTTCAATAAGGCTCCCAACTTCCACAAGCAAATCTCTTTGAAGGGGAAGAACAAATATCCCTCTTACAACCTTTTATAAGTGGTTCACACTCTTACAAATTTTTGAAGAGAAAGAATGAGGTGAACACTCAAGCAATTGAAAATAAGACTTTCTAAAGACTTTTCTAAGACTTTTATCTCAATCTATTGCTTTCACTAAAGTTATCTTCTCAGCTGAGAATTGAGGGGTATTTATAGGCCCCAAGAGGATTCAAATTTGGGCTCCAAATTTTGAATTATCTTGGGTTTCCGAGGCGGGCGGTGCTACCGCCTGTCAGTGTCTGACATTGATAGTGTACTAGTGGTGCCACTGCCCAGTCCAGCGGTGCCACCGCCCGACCCTCGGGCTCTGGCCGGTGCTACCGCCCGACCTTACAGGTCATTGGTTGGGCTTTAAGTTCGGCCCAAACCAAGTCACATTTGGGCCTAGTTGGCCCATAACCAGGATATAGGATTATCCCTTAATCCCAACCCTAATTACATGCAAACTACGTAACTAAAAACATAGTCCTAAGCAAATTTTAAACGGTAAGCGTCAAGTCTCGTTCTGGTGAGCATTCTGGCGATCTTCTAGCGGACTTCCGTTGCACCTTCGGATTTCTTCCGGTGGACTCCCAACAGGCTCCCGATCTTATGGCGAGTTCAGTGAGTAGCCGAGCCTTCTTGGTGATATCCGCGACCCTCCGACGAACTCTTTGGCGGACTTTCGAAAACTCCGACACGTCCCCGATTTCTTCTCGGTTGGCTCCGGCAACATCTTCGGACTCTCAAACACCCATCGAACTTGACTATGGTTTCCTTGCTTTATGTTTTCAGGCTATCGTAGTTAATCCTGCACACTTAACTCAATAATATGAATTAGATCAATTAACAATCAATTGATTTCATCATCAAAATTCGAGATTCAATAAAAGAGTCTATTATATAAATGTGACTCAAAGGACAATGTCAAACAATATAATGGGCAAACTTGTGGTTAAAAATTTTACTTATAAAGAATATATCGATCGAGACATTTAATGAACTCGTTAAGAATCATCATGACATTAGTGACTCATTATGAGTTTGAGTTATATCATAATAATATGAAAATATTTTTAAAAGATCTAGCTTTATATGAGTTACTCTAAATGATTTACAAAGAAAATAAAAGAAATATAAAGTTTGGTATGCAAATTCAGAAATCCATTTATGACCTTAAACAAGCTTCAAGATAATGATATATAAAGGTTCTTGATATCATTTTATCCAGATTAAAGGTAAATACTATTAATCAGTATTTATATCAATGGGAGCAAGTTTCTTTTATTTATCTTATATATGGATAATATTTTACCTTACCAATAGTGATTTTAGTTTATTATACTAAATCAAAAAATTTATCATTAAGAATTTTAAGATGGTTGATATGAATGAGACATCTTATATTATTAACATTGAGTAATTCAAGGATAGACCTCAATGATTATGAAGATTGTCTTAGATATGATATATCAACCGAGTCTTAAAAAGATTCAATATAAAGCTTTGTTTAGTAAATCATAAAAATACAATTTTAGTAAATAGTAAATATTTAAAAATGACTTGAAAAAAATTAGATAAAGAAGATATTCTTTGAATATGCACAGTTGAAAGTCTATGCTCAAGCCTGTGTTAGAAAAGATATCAGTTTTTATAATTAAAATATTAGGTATATATTGGAGTTATCCAAAAGTAAAAACACTAAAGGACTACAGAAAAAATAATAAGATATCCGGAAGGAATAAAGGATTATATACTCACATATATGAAATTATATCAGCTTGAAATAATGGTATTTTTCAAATGCTGATTATATAAATTATCTCGATAATAGGAAGTCCACCTTACAGTTAATATCTATATTAATTAGAGGGGTAATTTATTATTATTAATAATAAAAGTTGATTTTGTGACATGCTTTGAGGCCACTGATCAAACTTTTGGATTGCGAAATTTTATCTTCAGACTTGGTGTAGTCAGACTCAATTGCCAAATCGTTGAAGATATTTTATGATATTACAATAGTTTTTTTCTCTAAGAATAACAAATACTATTGAATCTCTATGTATTATGGTATAAAATATTTGATGATTAGATAAGAGGAGTCCAAAAACATTCAATGTCAATTAATTACTTGAGTTCCACTATATTGATTGTTGATCTATTCATTTAGGACTTACAACCTAAAGTATTTTGAAAAAACATGTTCTTATGATTGGGTTTGTGAGCAACCCATAAAGGATATGGTGATGTTGAGTGGATACTATAATTGACATTCTTGTCTACGTACTTAAAATTATTTGTTTCTATTATCCTGTTCACAATTATGTATGTACATATTATGATTGAATGTGATGATAGGATTGTCTTGACAAGATAAATTATAGGGATATTTTGGACTGCATTAGGAAAGACAAATAATATTGTGGTACATAGAAGGAAGTGTGACACTGATGGCATACAACCACTATGACTCATATTATTAGTCATACTTAATGTAGTATTATTATAAATATTAAACTTATTGACCTATTTTAAAATTCGTGTGCATGTATATAGTTTTTCTAAAATTTCAGTAAGTCAAATTATTTTTAAATAAAATTTGTTTATTTATTTTTTTTATTTTAAATCTTTTTGTATCTTACCAATTATTGGGCCAAGTGGGAGAATGTTAAATTATGTGGCCCTATTTAGTTAGGTAAGATATATTATAGATATAATTGGATTCTGATTATGGTTATTGGCCAATAGAAAAGAAGTTTAGTTAAAGTATGCTTTCTTAGGAGATAACCTTGATGGGAGGAACTCTTCTAATAACTTATCCTAGACTCTCTGTTCTCGCCTATAAATAGACAAGACCTCTAGGGGGCTAAAGTGTAGCATCTCAACAAAGAGATTAAAGTTTTTCTCTCAATCTCCCTAATCCATTAGGGGCAAAAAGAGGGTGATTTCAGTGCATCTCAGTGTAGTTAAGAGATTAAGGTCTTTCTAATCTCTCTCTTTCCTAATCCCCTAATCCATCAATCTAGGTGGACCTGTGAAAGGATAGGAAGAGAGGAGAATGATCTAGTTCTCTTTGCAGATTGATATCTCAGATCCGATGATGAATGTGCTTGTATATCAGATAAGGTTTATTCTTCTGAACAATAATGAAATGTATGCATCGTAATATTATTAGATCCAATTTATTTGATTTCAATCTTAGTATAAAAGTTTTTTCGCATTACAGATAGCATGATTACAGATTTTATGCTAACATAGTACAGTATTCCTGGGAACCATGATTATTCTCATGCATGCTAAGATTTGCATCAACTTCATTCGTGTGAGACTCGATGATCTGAATTCATCTTTGACCCACTACTCCGTAGCAACCAGTGATAAGATGAGCTTTGTGGTTTCGATGATCCTATCCAACTGTAGTCTCACACCGAATATTCTTTTTTTTTTCATGTCAGAGAAAAATCTTTTATAATGTTGTAAAATATATATATATATATATATATATATATATATATATATATAAATAGAATGTTTAATATAATTTTCATATATATTTATATTTTTCGATTTTGTTCATTCATACAATATATAGAAATCTTATAGTAAGCTTGATAATCTCATTTTGATTAGCTTTTGTAACCATTTTAGATTTATAAACATAGATTGTATGCGGTCGTCATATAGAGGTAAAACTGTCCAAAAATAAATTATTCAAATAGTCATTTTGAGGAGATTTTTAGCTTCGTAGAGTGGTGCAGAGTGTCAACTAGTATAACATCCAGGAGCTATTATGATGACATATGGTTTGATAGGCCTTTGAGGTAGTGTCTAGAGGCAGTTTGTTATCTTATTCCACGATAATATCATATAGGTACTTATGGAGATTTTTGGTCATAGCGGACTATCTTGGACCCTTTATTACGTGATCGTTCAAAACTTACAAAGTCTAGTTTGTAATTTATATTATATATTAAGTATTTATTGAAATGATTGTTTATGAGATTCCGAGTTAAATACTTCCTGTAATATATATTCTTTTTTAGGTCCTTAAGGCATCTTAAGAGGTTTAAAAGAGGTTGACTCTTTGTGGATGAACACGTAAGGGAGTCACATGACTTAGGCAAAACTAGCTAAATCCATGACAAATGGTTTTAAAGTAGGATAAGCATAGTTAAAAACACAATATGTAAACATGAGGGACCTAGCGGGGCTATGTTGAGGGCAGTCAGCACACGCGATTATTTGAGTGAAATTTGCTAGTCATAGTTGCCCTGCAAGCTAATCATGTGAGTGATAACAGGTGTGACATGATACGTATTCTTTTGGCTTATTATATTATTTGATATTGTATCACTTTATATGATACAACCCAAGGGATTCATGTCCAAGGATTGCCCAAATAAGGTGTGTATGTTGTTTAGGTCTATTTATCGACTGAAACAAGTTTTTTGAAGTTGGAATATAAGATTTGATGAGATGATAAGATCTTATGACTTCGTTAAGAATGAAGATAAGCCTTGTGTGTATAAGAAGGTAAGTGAGAGCGTTATCATCTTCTTGTTGTTATATGTGGATGATATCCTGATCATTGAGAATGATATAGAAATGTTATTCACAGTAAAGATTTGGTTATCTAGACACTTCTTCATGAAGTACTAATTATAGGTGCTTTGCAAGCCAATCACATGAGTGATGGCATGTGTGACATAATATGCATTCTTTTTGCTTATTATATTATTTGATATTTTATCACTTTATATTGCTTGTTGCATGAATATATTGTGATATTCATGAATCTATGCAATGTGAATCGGATAGTGATGAGATCACGATAATAAGACCGATTCACATTTAAACACAAATTCTAAATAATCTCGGTTATAGATTGTTCGAGAGAGACATCGAGATAACCAAACAGATTGACATGCTATATACCCGTACATATGATGGAGGCGGTTGATCTCATAGCTGCTCGTGTGGGGACACTAGGGATACAATGTAGGTGCTTATTAGAGAATGAGTTCACTGATTGATCCGATCACAAAATGCTGGATGGTTGATGATGCCTTATTGTCAAACAATGATTTCATAATCTCAGTGGTGTATCGATTCCTTAGACTTGAGACGCTAAGAATGTCCTATATGAGTACTCAACTATTTGATAATAGACTTATAGGTCTGAAAGTTCCAGATCTAGCACAACTAGTCATCAAGAGTGATAGCCAATCTTACGAGGACTATTGAGTGTCGATAGAGGATCATCTGCTCTCAGAGTTATGAGAAGAATATCTCATGTGTTCTTGCTCAGACAAATCACTAACCAGGGTCATTCGGATTGAGAGAGAAAGAGTTCTCTGAAAGATTCCGATTAGAGCGAGACTCGAGTAGAAACTGTACATGTATGGTATACTATATTTGGGGTATTAGATGAATAAGAGACTATAAATACACGATAATTGAGGATAGACATATCCAATAGATTAGATTCCCATTTATCTTCTGGGGACTACGATATAGTGGCCTAGCACTTTCGTAGTCAATGAGTCGAGTGAATTTTTATAGAGATAATAATATTCACTGAGTCAGGAGTTCAGACAAATATGACTCACGACCAGCTAGATATTAGGCCTAGAGGGTTACACATATATGTTAGGCATTACAACAAATAAAAGTTCGGATATGAGATATTCGCCGAAGCCCTATCTTATTGGAAATACAATAAGCCCCTGAATTATTGGATCCTATGAATGAGATCCAATAAGAGCCAATGAGAGATTATTGGATAGAGATTCACTAATCTAAGTGGCTTTGGTAGTTGGTTGGAGATCCAATACCCAACATGGTAGAATCCATTATGGTTAAGCTGATAGAGGACCTTTATAAATAGGAGGGAACCAAAGATTCATAGGCTAGAGGTTTCTTGGTTGTCACCTCCTATTCTCTCTCTCATTCTCATCCTCAAATATTAGGTGTGGAGTTTCGGGCAGTGATTTGAGGAGCATCGCATAGTCTTATTGTGTGAATCACCGCTAAAGAGGAGGACGCTTAACCTCCTTCATCCTCTCCTACAGATCTACAAGGATTCAGGGATATACGATCTCCCTACACAACTATCTCATGCGTGGTTTTAAGTTTCACGGATTTTGCACATCAATCTTCGCACGACAACAAAAATATTTTTTTGAGAATTTGAGGATTTTTGTTTTTTATTCCGCCATTGCATATGTAATGTTGTCCCTAGATTTTTCTACAAAATGAGCATTGAGATGTAGAGAAAGGAGTCACTCAGATTAGTAAGTATCCGAGATTGGCATTCAGAGAAATAGCAAACCCTTAGTGTGAGAGACACAATGAGAACAAGTGAGCTAGAAGAAACGTATAGCACATAAAGGTTGGGATAGTTGAATTTGCGTTACAGCTCGACATTAGCAACCAAACTTGATGATGCTCAAGGCAATCAAGGCGCTTGGCAAAGTATGAGATCATGTAAGGAGGGATGGGTTGTTCGGCGACCGAAAGAGTTATGCAAAGCTCACAAAGGTGAGGGGAATTACTAACTCAAAGAATTTGGTACCCATGCAAAGGCTTGTATATAGATGATAGATTATCTATGCCCATCCTAAGGTGACCGAAACTAAATGCCATCAAGCATTGAAGCTTTCTCTTCGGCATGAGAATGATACATCTGTAGGAGTCAAAAGTATATAGTAAGTTCAGCATATTGCTAAGTCTTGAGGGGTGTAGCGGGGGCTATATTAGCGAAGAGTCCTTATCTAGCAAGTGCATTCATGGGAGAAAAATAGTACATACTTTATTCAGCAAGGCAGAGTAGTCCAAGGGGATGTTGGTCTTCAAAACTTATAGAGGAAAGGATATAAAGAAAACATTTGCTCTAATGGAATAGATATCTAAGAGGGATAAGTCTTGATTCTCCAATAGGAGAATCATATACAACAAACCGCACATATTTAGAAGGGGTACCTCAAGATAACATTTCCACAAAGCTCAACGAGCCGAGTGAGTAATAAGGAGTCGTCGAATGATCTAGCACAAAGTAATGTGTTAGTTGATGTATTACAAGATCAAGTGGGGAAGCAACCTAAGACAATATGAAACAAAAGTACACTTGGAGTTGATATGAAGAACATACTTAATAGAGGGCTGACTTATGAAATGATTAGCATGAAGGCCACCATCAACTCAATGTAAGCCGAGAAGCAGAGCAACTTGGATGGAACTTGGTGAAGTGCCCATGCCACAGGAAGAGAGTAGACATAGAAGATTGAATATCGAGTGGAGGCGTGAAGCTTACCTTAAATAGAGGTCAAAGACATAAACTTTTGTAGAGGCAAGAGAGAGATAATATCATTTTATGGGTCTCTTATTTTAATAGAGTGGAGTCATCTTGCATATGTCAAAGTCGAAGGGAGCTTCGAGGCACATGCATCTTATCTCGACGAAGCATATGATAGAGGAACTAAGATGATTCTACTTATGATGGCGAAGTTGGGGTCAAAATGCTTTAGCGCAAGGCAAGAGGATATATAGATAGATTCTTTTAAAAAATATGTCGTAGTGCTGTCATTCGAGTTACTGCGAAAGAAACAATACGCAGCGAAGATTATGTTGAGGGGTAAAGGCCCAAGATCCAAATAATATGGTAGAAGTTTCAACAAATTTAGTGGATTTCGAGAGCTGCCAAACGGTGAACTATCCTAAAGCTGTGCTTTGTCTGAGAGTGACTCGAGAGCAAGTGGATTAATGTTGATTATCAAAAGAGCAAATACAGTCGAAGGTGACAGAGGTCTTATGATATGCTAGTAGAGGCCACACATGAAGAGGTCATATTTCAAGTTCATCCTATAAAGATTAGAATACAATGGAGATATCACCAATAGGCAACATAATACAGTGGATTATACTTGAATAGTTCGAGGCAATATAATACACATGAGAGAAGTCCCGTGAGGGACTTAATCATATAGAGGTATGATCGAGAGCTACTAGAGCTCTATTTTGATGAATAATATGATGAAAATAAGTATTATCGATTAAAGGAGTGAATGTCATTGTACCATAGAGGAGGGTCATCCATGCATATATTAAATTTTACATTGGATGAAAGTCTTGATCATTAGCATATGAGGGTTATATATAACCTAAGAAGAATTTTAAGTGCAAGTAACAATGAGTCTTATAAAGGGGGGGCTTAATCATACAGAGATATGACCATCTTACATTCTTGTGGGGATTTCTATTCATGATGAACCATCTTACATTCTCTGTCATAAAACTATTCGAACCTTACAAAGTCTATATTTGTATTTATATTACCTATCATGTGTTTGTTGAAATGACTTATGAAATTTTAGAACAAATATTTTTTTTAACTTATCTTTTCTTTTATAGGTACTTTAAGTGACCTAAGAAGTTTTTAAAAAAATTGATCCTTTATAAATTAACATGTAAAGGTATTGCATGATATAGATAAAACTAACTAAGTCTGATAGAACGGATACGAATGTGATAAAGAAATGTCAAGATTTGTATTCATAAAATATTTTTTTAATCTCAATTATAAAAATAATAATTTTTTTTTTTTTGGTGTCCAACATATCTAAGTCGAAAAACCTCACGTTATATTTTTCTTCTATTGCACGTAACTCGGGTGCTTGAGGACCTCAGTGGATCAGAAGCCCCGTTTCAATAAATCAAAAACTTCATCTTGCAATTTTGACTTCAGCTCGAAGTCTTGACTCTCATCCAACTTGTTAGTATATCAAGCCAAGTTGACATGCTTCTCCATAGGGATCAGATTAAATAACGTCATTTTCAATATCACTAAATGACTAACTTTGGAGATAGCACTTCAATATACAACTTGAAACTAAAATAAGGAATTATATCTTTTTATTTCCTAATTTGACATCATGGTCAAGGTTTAGATCAAAACATGATCTAAAATTAAATTCTACTACTGTGCAAGTAAGTCTAAGTCCAATAATAACATCACATGATATGGATAAAAAATTAAGCCAATGAAAACATTATAAAATAATTTACTATAAATTCAAGTTTAAGTATTTTTGGATAAGTAATTAAACTTATCAATTCGATGAGTTAATTATTCCATTAAATCGGATCATTACATGAGCCCATAATTTAGCCCCTTAGGTTTATGTTGTTAGGTTTTACATTTCCATCGACGAACTATATAACCATTGTGGTCGTGACAATGAAAGACCTGATTTGACATTAGTCATGATGGTGCTATGAATCTACAAGTCCAATGCTAAGGCTTGCTCGAGACTTATATCTTCATCAGTACAACTTTAATTTAGCTCTAAGAAACCTCTGCACTTAAGCAAAGTGTGGTTATAAGCAACCACCCTCATAATTATTCATGTATAGCAACATTTAATAATTTATTTATGTAAATATTTTAAAAAATATAATATATTGTATAATTTGAATCCAATATAAGATTTGATTCTTATGAGAAAATATTATTGACATCCTCATAAAATTAAACATCGAGTCATAAAATATTATATGTACAAACATCGAGGTCGAAAAAAATTTTTGACTAATTTTTTTTAATATTCAAATTAGTATCTTGAGATATATAAGTTATAAAAAATAATCTCTAAATAAATAAAATATTTTATGAAGAGATAATCTTTAATTAAAATATTCAGATGTCAAAAAAGAAGGTAAGTTTTATCATTGAGATTGATTCGGCTATCACATCGATAATCACGCAAAGGATTCATCCTAATACTTTTCCGATCACTTATTTTCTTTTCTCTGAATTTGTTTCGGATCAAACTATGGGGTATTTGGATCCGATTTAACGAATCCGATCCGCTGTCTATTTTAAGCGCATCATAGGTCGGTGTGGTGCAAGAGAGAGCGATCCGCGTGGTCCTCGTAAATGAGATCCCCACCGTCCGTGCAGCCTCAATCTGACGATCCACGAGAACTCCCGCTTCGATAACACACCCAAATCCCCCAATATCTTTTCGAATTCCACGTTTCCCCGCCTCGATCACCCCTTCAAATACCCGCCCTTCCGTCGCCCATTACCCCATCTCACTCATCTCGATCCGCCTACGGCTCTCCGCGACCAAGAAGTGTTGTTAGCCTCCTCCTCCCGATTCGACGATGGCGCGGACGAAGCAGACGGCCCGGAAGTCCACCGGTGGAAAGGCCCCGCGGAAGCAGCTGGCGACGAAGGCGGCGCGGAAGTCGGCCCCGGCGACGGGCGGCGTGAAGAAGCCACACCGTTTCCGCCCCGGGACGGTGGCGCTGAGGGAGATCCGCAAGTACCAGAAGAGCACGGAGCTGCTCATCCGGAAGCTGCCCTTCCAGCGCCTGGTCCGCGAGATCGCCCAGGACTTCAAGACCGACCTCCGCTTCCAGAGCTCGGCGGTGGCGGCGCTCCAGGAGGCGGCCGAGGCCTACCTCGTCGGCCTCTTCGAGGACACCAACCTCTGCGCCATCCACGCCAAGCGGGTCACCATCATGCCCAAGGACATCCAGCTCGCTCGCCGGATCCGAGGCGAGCGGGCTTAAGCGCTTCTCTCTTCTTTTCCTCCATCTGTTTGTTTCACTAGTAGCGGTGATGGGAAGGGGAAAGGAATGCTGTAGTATGTCGACCACGTCAGTTTATGTTTCCTATTGTAAGTTTGTAGTCGTTAGTTCTAACATTGTCGCATGATCAATATATGAAGTTGAGGTTTAGTAGCACAACTTGGTTGCTTTGCTCATTGTAGATCAATATATTGCTTTGCTTGTTCTGTAAAATCAGAAACCAAAAAGGGAAACAGGTCCGCCAGCAAATACAGAGTAATATTGACTGTGTAATATACTAATGCACATACATAATCGCGTAATATTGATCCAATCTGAACCAACACCATTTTAGTCAAACAGAATGCACATACAGTAAATTCTATTTTTTATATATGCATAATGGCACAAGAAGAAGATGCTTAATTTTAATTAAATGCAGTGGATGGATGTCATGAGTTGATCATCCATATCATATAAATTAAATTACTACTAATTTAATATTGATATGAAATCCATATTATCTGAAGTCTCCTTGTGAGCCATAGATGAGATTATCAGTTGATCACTCAGATCATATCAATTCTCAAGTATCACTAATGATCATCAGCTTCACTATGAGGCAATGGTACAGAAGAGGGAGAAGAACTCTACCCAGAATTAAAACAGTAAAGTGACTTCAACCTTATTTATGATCGCTGCTTTCTTCGGTAAAATTGTAATTTCTTGAAGAAATCTTATTCATACAACACACAAATCAGCTTAATAACATTCTTCCTTTCCAACATAAAAAGGAAGACTATGCTGATTATGGTCTTGACATGTTATACTAATAACTCGGTCATAATTCAAGGTTTTAAGATGGGCATTATAATCTAATTATGATAACAATATAACTCTAAAATCACTGAAATCTATCAAAAGCCATAACATAGGAAAAATCTTTTACATGTAAAGTCAGATGAAACTAAACCAGAAGGAAAATAACCAATAAATAGGATAGAAATCTGTCTATGGAGTAACACATCAAAGGACAAAAGTCTTGTTCTCTCTCTCTCTCTCTCTCTCTCTCTCTCAATGTTTATTAACACCTTTATATTGACATGATGATATTTCACCTATACTTCAATCCTTGCTTAAAACCATGGAGCAACCCTTCAAAATTCTATGATAATTAGAACACTCAAGAAGAAGAGGGAAATGATTTTATTACATTGAGAAAGGTTCATCTTTATAAAACATAAATAGACATTCCTACAAAGGGAACCACTTCAAATGAATATGCATGAACATACACATAACAAAATAAGTATATCACATAGATGAAAGTGGCAGATCTACAGTCATTCAGTTGTTCTTACAACAAAATAAAGATAATCTCATTATGCCGGTAACAAAGAAATACATGTGCTATCAGTTCTATCGCTAGATGAATAAGAATCCAATGCAATTGTCAGCATAAACCATTAGAAAAGGAGCCTGAAGAACTCCTATCAATATAATTTGAAGAAAATACGATCAGGTGCATTACCTATATTGATGGTTGGCAAGGAGGGAGACCTACTTGGATGCTTGGCACATTAGTTCTACCGCTCGATAAGAAGTCAATCGATTCGTCACTATAAATATAAAATAGTAGACTCACTCCTATCTACATAATTTTAAGAAAAATGTGGGTCGGTTTTATGCCCCAAGTCCATTTTCGCAACTTTGAGGCCAATAACAATGTGTCCTCTGAGCATACTAAGATGACAATACTTGAATGGCAACATATAATCATGATCTAAGGCATTTGCATAAACGATGATCAAATTGTAACAGATGGTCACTATCCCACATTTCAATTCAAAAGGCATTAATTTCGAATTATACAAGAAAGGTTGCAGTCATACCTCCATTTCATCATGGTTTCTCGTCGAAGAGCACTTTGTAAAACCTTATCCTCTCTTCCCTCTTCTCAACAGTGTCCAGTCTCGAAGCTTCCTCTTCATTTTCATCATCTTCTTCCTTCTTCGGTGTCAAGTCAATCTCACCTCTCTTCCTCTTCTTCCCCAAGTTTGCTAGATGCCGTCTCCGATTGTACTCGTGAAGCCCCTCCTGCATCAATTCCCCAAGCTTATCCTTCACCACCACCAACGGGTCCTTATCTTTGAGCTCCGACCCATTGTATGCTTCCCTGAGGACCACCGTATAAATCTTATACCTGTTCGACACATAGAAGATGCACGGATGCCTCAGCAACAATAGGTTCAGCCTCACCGGCAATCCAAACTCCCTCTTAAAGTGCTCCAGCTTTAGGATCGATGCTTTCTTCCACAGCGACAGCGAAAGGATCTCATGGACGACCCCCACCGCCCGCTTTTCTGACTCCGTCCGGTCCTCCGAGTACGGCGAGACGTACGGCGTGGCGTCGTTGAACTCGTCGAACTTCTCCCGGGTCTTGAACCAGGTCTCCGGCAACGAGCATACGTACCGCGGCTCAGTTCCGCGATCGATGGCCGCGGCCTCGACGGCGGAGATCGCGAGATTGGGATCCCACCGGAGGAGCTCGATCTCCATCGCGTTCTGCCGCGCAGTGCGGTTGATTACCCTGAAGATCTCCGGATGCTTGGGAATGAGGCGCAGGACGAAGTCGTCGGGGAAGCCGAAGTTGCGCTTAAGCTCGTTGAGCTTGACGACGTTGAGGCGGCGGTCTCGGGAGAGCATGAGGAGCTTAGCGAGCCGCCGGGCCATGGCGGGCTCGGAGGCCTCCTTGACGCTCTCCTCCTCGTCGACGAGCGCGGCCATGCGCTTGGAGAAGGTGAAGCGAAGCTCCTCACCGCCGCCGCCGTCGGGGCCAGCCGGGCCGGATAAGGTGTCGAAGCAGCAGGGGTACTTTCGGAGCCAGTTGAGGGCGCGGCCTTGGAGGTCAAAGGTCTTGAAACGCTTCTGGAGGGAGCGAACGGTGGCGGTGCGGCCGGGGGAGCGGAGGAGGAGGTTCTTGATCTGGTTGTTGACGATCCAGCGGCGGTTGCGGGAGAGCGCCGCCTCCAGCAAGGCGTCCTTCTTCATCGACCATAGGCGGCGGCGGAGGAGGAGGAGTATCTCCGGGACGCGATCGGGACCGGCGAGGCCGGGGGGGTTCGGGATGAAGCTGTGAAGGACGGCGACGCGCTTGGTCGCCATGGCCAATTTTCGCCCGGAGCTCAAACCCTTATCACAAACAGGCCCAGTCCAAAAACGACCGAGCTACTTAGAAACAAACAGAAGCCCAATGAGCCCACATTCCCACAGAGACATATGCCCACACCACCAACCCATCGGAGGAGCGTCAGTCGAGGTCTTCTTCTTCTTCTTGATCTCGAAATCAATGTTTTGAAACCCCCAACCGACAGGTGGATTAATCGGATCCGTTACATTGAAAGACTGTGACACATGCCATAAGGTCTCACGAGATCATGTTGGACCATAAATGATCACACATGCAGATCAATTCGCACGACATAGTGGACCTCTCTAGTATTCTTTTAAGCATGTCATGGTGGCTTTTGAGACATACCCAAATGGCTGGTTTTGCCCAGCCAAGTTGAACATTCCGTTTCCTGTGGCTTTGTAACATCTGGTTGTGGCTACTGCCGCCGGTGCCACATCAACATCAACCCAATCAAAGCCAATAAGCTAATGCATGGTTGGTTGAACTTTATCTTCCTTCCATGTTTCGGGACTGCATTCTCCATAGATTGTGTCCCAAGTCGTGAAATTTCTAGGAGAGAAGTTGAAGCCGGATTAGGCGATTTAATTAGGAGTTCGTTGGGGAAGTTAATATCGGAAAACAACTTCCAAATGGGCATTTATGATTCGATTTATATTGACCATTCATTATATGTATTATTTATAATTTTACGTGTTCACATACGGTGGTATCCTCACGTAAATAAATATATTCTCATATTGTAATAATCCGCCTCCAATTCCTCATCCGACGTCAGCGTGATGGAATCCCTACGTGCGCGACGCCAACCTCCGCGATGCCGACCGACCGCTCTGATGCGTCCCAGGCATCAAGACCGTCCGTCCCCGACCGACGCTCAATCGGACGGTCGATGGCGAAAGGGTCTAATGATACATTTTAATCTTTTAATTAGCCTCTCTCTCGCGGATATATCCCCCACGTAATCTCCACGTGTTTGCGGATTATCCGCCTCAACGACGTCCCTTGAAAGAGGGAGAAGAATAGCTCTCTGCCGTGACGTGGACGAGTCATTCACCGCTCGTTCTGCCGAGCCCACACCCTTATGTGGGGTCCACTGATTCGTGGGTTCGTCCGCGGACCCATTCTTGAGTTCCCAAGGTAGGCTTGAATTCTGTAAAAGACCGTAATGGAAGGGGTAGTTTCGTCAAAGCATTGCGGAGATGATGTGCGTCAGCTCCACGTGGCACGGGAGAGTCTCCAAATCTGCGGTTTCAGTAACCGCCTCTTGCCGCTTCGTCTCTTCGCTTTACCATTAGGAAAATAGGAGGTGGTTAAAGAGTTATCAACGAAGGAATAATTTCGTGGTCCCCCTGGCGGGGAAGAGAGGAGTCCCTTTCCCATGACGATAAAGGAGGACCACTAGGGTTTCGGGGGCATCGGCCATTCGCGACCTCCTCCGTCGATCGGATTCGCTCCTCCCCCTCTCTCTCCAATATCTGTCACTCTGGCTTTGATCGAATCCTGATGCATATGGTCTTGGTGTGGGGGGACTTGGAGGCGTGACGATGCCCACCGCGGACTTCCAGGGCTCGTCGGCCCCCTTCGCGTCCACCGGTCGCTCCTTCCTGAGCCTGCGGCGGGACCACGCAGCCGACCCGATGGACGCACATCATCGCCACCACATCGATGCCGGCGAGCAGAGGGAGCTCGACGCCTTCCAGCACCAGGTCGCTGATCTCTTCCACGACCTCGCTGGCGGCGGCGACGAGATCCTCTCCATATCCTGGGTCCGGCGCCTCCTGGACACCTTCCTCGTCTGCCAGGAGGAGTTTCGGGTGATCCTCTTCGGCCACCGCCGGCCCCCGGCCCTGATGGACCGCCTCGTGTCCGACTTCTTCGAGCGCGCCGTGAAGGCGCTCGACGTCTGCAACGCCGTGCGCGATGGCGTCGATCAGTTGCGGCAGTGGCGGAAGCACCTTGAGATCGTGATCGTGGCCCTCGGCCCGCACCACCGGGAACTAGGAGAGGGGCAGCTCCGCCGGGCCAAGAAGGCGCTCGGCGACCTCGCCATCCTCATGCTCGACGAGAAGGACTCGGGCTCCGTCCTCTCCCAGCGCAACCGTTCTTTCGGCCGCCATAGCGGCTCCTCTTCCTCGTCGAGCGGGGGCCGACGCTCGCACTTCCGCTCCCTCTCCTGGAGCGTCTCCCGGTCCTGGTCCGCGTCACGGCAGCTTCAAGCCATCGGGAACAATATAGCCGCACCTCGTGGCCACGAGGTCGTGGAGACGGCCGGGCTCGCAGTGCCTGTGTTCACGATGAATTTAGTGCTCCTCTTCGTGATGTGGGCCCTCGTGGCGGCGATCCCCTGTCAGGATCGCGGCCTCCAGATCCACTTCTCCGTCCCGCGGAGCTACCTCTGGGCCGCCTCGATCACGTCTCTCCACGAGAAGATCGTGGAGGAGTCCAAGAAGAAGGACAGGAAGAACTCGATTGGGCTGTTGAAGGAGATCCACCAGATCGAGAAGTGCGTCCACCACTTGATTGACCTGATAGATGCCGTTCAGCTCCCGATGGCGGAGGAGAAAGAGATGGAGGTGAGGCAGGGGGTGCAGGAGCTGGCCCAAGTCTGCGAGGCCATGAAGGAGGGTCTTGATCCATTGGAGCGTCTGGTCAGGGAAGTCTTCCTTCGGATCATACGAAGCCGCACAGAGGGGTTGGATTGCTTAAATGGTGTCGAATGACATCATCGTATCGAGGTTTCCTTGTAATGAAACTAAGTGTACAACATTGATGGTATATTATATAACCTTTCTCAAGTTGGCTTTCTGGGCTGCATGTGTTCACAGGCCAGAGACGGAAGAGCCTGCTAATGAAAAGAACCAAGAGATGGATGAAATGTTCTCTTCCAAGAGTAAGTATAGCAGGTAATGCTCTTGTATTTACGGTATTGCATTCTGTATAAAGAAAGGTTTGGGTTGTTGAATTTTGTGATTCTGATGTTATGTTTTTGTGTCTTTGGTGTACATGTTTTGGGCTATTCAAATCTACTTGGCTATTCAAGCATTCACTGACTTAGTCTCTGATGCGTAAAATATTTTTAGTCTAATTATATGTTGGATGGATTTATTTTTTGGATGTTTGGCTTGGAGAGTAGTTGTCTTATGGAGTTCAGATTTTACGGTAGTTGATCTGTTCTGCCATGTGTGCAGTATAGAGTCGATACTTGTGGTTACAATTTTGTGGCCTGTAAATAATCATATTCAAAAGGGCTATACTATACTTGCAGTCTTTTAAAACAGGAAGGCCTACCAAGACTTACAGGTCGGAATGCAATGCTTTGTTGCATTATTTTGTCACCAATGAACATCGCTAAACGATACAATGAGAAATCCTCTGTAAAACTTTTTCCCTTTTCGAATGTTCTTGTCTGGAGTTACTTTTGGATTATGGATGGCACCACTAGGACAACATTTGCAGAAGGCATTGTATTCTTCAACTCACATCGTACGATGACCTCGAACCGATGTGATCCACCTTGTTTCCTGGCTCGACGATTCTTCCCTCATCCAAGTAATTGGTGTGTTCGGATGGACCTCGGTCCCTGTGAAGCTCTTCGGTTGAGAACCCGCAAATTAGTCTTCAGGGCTTAGTAGTTCCGTACATTTTTGCCTATGTTTTTCCTTTAGTACTTATATGCAGAAATCCATGCTGAAAAAATGGTCAAAAGAGAAGAGAAGGAACACTTAATTATTCGTTCTTCATTAGTAAGGTTTATATAGTTGTTGCAAATAAATTGTATTGAATTTGAAGTAATTTGGTGATATTGAAATCTATCAATATCAGATCAGGTGGGTTGAATTATGCTTGCTGATAATGGGAAATGTGGTTTATTTCGCATCATCTACTTGTGAAAACGAACTAGTTCCTTAATCCTCCAGTACCATATATTTCTAAATTTATAGTGTGCATTGTGATATAGAAAGTTTGTTTGCTAATGCTGGTTGTCACTGCACTTGTATATTGTTATAATTATGTTCGTCCATCATCTCGGAAATGGTTTAATAGTTGATGGATTTTAGGGTGTAGTGGTGTAGCAGGAGCCTTCTATTTTGTGGGAGCTACTACTCCGTACCATATTTAGAGATGATGAAGAATCTATTAAAAGACTGAACTTGGTGTTCAAGGAAATTTTGTCTCTGTATAATCAAATTTATTAGAATGGACTATTGTCGCTACAACAGGCTGATCATTATGTTCTTGAAATTGTTTATTGTGGATATGTATGCACCTAAAACAGCATCTTGTTTGCGCCTCCTCCTCCTCTGTTACTTGTGGACAATCAATCCTCTATATTTCAAATACAAGTTATAATTTCTGATGCTGAGATCAAATTACTGTCGTTGATGATTGAGTCATTTCATGCTTTACCTTTGTGTCTCGATCTGCACTGATGGAAGACAGGTTCTGAAGCCGAAACCTTGTCTCAATTTGCTCTGCTACGACAACAAAGCTGGGAGACGACTTCTTGTCGACATGGGTATAATCTGAAACATTCTACCATCACTCAGAGAACGTTTTGAGATGTCGTTTGTAGGACAAAATGAGTCAGGTGGTCTGATCATGAATCAATTTTGTTCCCAAAATATAATGTCTCCGTTTCTCTATGGTGGATAGGAGAGGAGATTGCGGTTCTCACTCTGCTTTTGCGTCTTGAATCCGATATGACGTAACTATTAATTAATAACATTGTGGCAAGAATTTTGAAGATTATAAATAATTTTGATTGATTTGGGATATACTTATTTGATTCGATTAATCGATTCAAATTGAATCAAATCAATTTTAATTTAAAAGGATATTAATTCGATTGACTTCGTTATTCTAAACCCTTAATTGGTTTAAACTAATTAATCAAATCGATCCAAAAGTCCAATTTTACAAATCAAGAATTAATTTAGCAAATTTTATTATATCTTCGATTCGATTGAATTGAATCATTTCATTTGAAATATTTATTTTTTTAAAATTATTTAAAATTATAAATCGATTAACTGAACTGAATTAATTGATTTTGAATCGGTAGATCCAAATCGACACCGATTTAGACTATTTTATTTTAATCAAATCGAATAAAAAAATTATTTGATTCAGAGGAAGAAAATATTTTAATCAACAATATTTTATTTTCTAAAAAATAAAAAAAGATATATTTTTGTCACCACCATTTTCCATCAGAGGAAGAAGAGAATGGGGAAACACCTCATCATCCACACATGGTTTCCGATAGAAAACCCTGCATGTCAGGTTTAACCTAATTGAACACCACCTATATATGTATGGTTCAAAAATATTAACTAACTAAAATGACCTGCTTATGATCAAATTTCTGCCCTAAATCTTCTTCATCACCATCGTTCAATATTTGGACTCAGCTCGCCAAAGAAAATTCACATATATTTTCCTTCCCATCCTCCAATAGTGTTGATGTCAACAACTTTATACCGTGGCATCGGGGCCGACACGGCTTGTTTCGGGTCCGAATGGCGGGGATCTTGCTCAAGGTCTCTCGGGGTTGCTGATGTGGGCGGCCGTGCGGATCGGATCACGTCGGGGATCGTCGGGACATCCCGTATGGAAGGGTCTCTCTCCTCGGCGTTGGTGGGGAAGTAGCTCCGTCTTCGTACCTGCACACAGGTCGGGTCGAAGCTCGGCCCGAGCCCTCCGATGATCAAGTCAGATGAAGTGAAGAGGTCTTTTTTGTGTGTGTTTCCTCCCCCCATTTTGCTCCTCTCGGGAGCGGGGTTTTTATAGGATGACTTACTGTGTCTGTTGTGCCTGTTTTGCATGGAGCAGGAGAGTACTCTCGGCCACGTCTGACAACGGTGTTGGCGTGGCGTGAAGGATTAGGCCTGAGTAGGTCGTTAATGCGCCTCGGCCGACGTTCTGGTCCGTTTGACCAGGTGCTGTCGGGTCGATCGAGGCGTGAGGCGTCATCTGAGGCAGCTGATGTCAGCCCGAGTCTTGTCGCCATTATTATCCTCATCATATTCCCCCCCGGAAAGAAGCTATGCGTTGGTCGTTGTAACGAGAGTCTAAGGCATGGCTTCAGCTTTCAGTATTTGTTTTTGCCGGGCGGCTGCTGGTCCGTTACCAGGGGCGCGGTCCGGATTTAGCAAATAAGGGAGGCTGGGTGTGCGGCGGTGGTCTCGGACAGCATGCAGCTTGAGGAGAACATCTCAGGCGGGCAGGCCGCGCAGAGGAAGTGGTCTCGGGCGACATGTAGCCGAGGAGCACGACTCAGGTGGGCTGGCCGCGCAGAGGTTGTGGTCTCGGGGGACGTGCAGCCGAGGAGCTCGGCGCAGGCGGGCTGGCCGCGCAGGTGTGATCTCGAGGAGCATAGAGCCGAGGAGCACGACGCAGGCGGGCTAGCCGCGCAGGTGTGGTCTCGGGGAGCATGGAGCCAAGGAGCACGACGCAGGCAGGCTGGCCGCGCAGGTGTAGTCTCGGGCAACATGCGACCGAGGAGCACGACGCAGGCGGGCAGGCCACGCAGGTGTGGTCTCAGGCAACACGCGGCCGAGGAGCACGATGCAGGCGGGCAGGTCGCGTAGGTGTGGTCTCGGGCAACACGCGGCTGAGGAGCATGACGCAGGCGGGCAGACCGCGTAGGTGTGGTCTTGGGCAACATGTAGCCGAGGAGCATGACACAGGTGGGCTGCGGCTGAGGGGTATGGCTCAGGCGGGCAGGTCGCGCAGGTGTGGTCTCGGGCAACATGCAGCCGAGGAGCACGGCATAGGCGGGCTGCGGCCAAGGGGTATGGCTCAGGCGGGTAGGCCGCGCAAGCGTGGTCTCGGGCAACATGTGGCCGATGAGCACGATGCAGGCGGGCAGGCCGCGCAAGTATGGTCTCGGGCAACATGCAGCCGAGGAGCACGACACAGGCGGGCTACGGCCGAGGGGTATGGCTTAGGCGACAGGTTGCGCAGGCGTGGTCTCGGGCGACATGCAGCCGAGGAGCACGACGCAGGCGGGCTACAGCCGATGGGTATGGCTTAGGCGGGCAGGCCGCGCAGGCGTGGTCTCGGGCAACATGCAGTCGAGGAGCACGGTGCAGGCGGTCTCGGGCAGACTGCGGTCGAGGGACATGGCTCAGGCGGGCAAGCTACGCTGAGGTGGACTCGGGCAGTCTACGGCCGAGCCGTGTAGATACAGAAGGGGGTTAGGCCGGAGCTAACCGCGAGCTGGGAGGCAGTCAGGTAGATACTGAGCCTTCGCTTAGAAGAGACTGAGGCAGGGCCTGGATTCCTTTTACGAGGACTACATCGAATAGCCACCGCGGGTGCTCGACTTCTTCTATGGAGCCCGTTGCCAAAAGTCGCTCCTCCTCCTCACGGCCACCCAGGCCTCCGCCACGATGTACTGGTTAGCCTGCTGGAGCATATCTGGTACTATGGTGGGGGGTCACTCCACGAGGGACCAGAAGAATCTGGAAGGTCGCAGGCCTGTCATAAACGCCTGCACTAACAGAGAGGGATGAGCGTCCAGCAACCCTCGAATTTATGTTGTAAAACGATTCACAAAATGGGAGAGGGGCTCGTCCTCCCTTTGGTTGAGTCTGAGGAGCAGTGCAACAGACGACTTTGGCCGGGCGTAGGCTAAGAAGTTAAGCTCGAAGCCATTGATGAGCTGATCAAAGGAAGCGATCGTTTCGGTCTTCAGACCGTTGTACCATGTGCGGGCTGACCCCCTCAAAGTCGTGGGAAACGCCTTGCACATCAAGGCGTCAGAAGTTCCATACAGTGCCATTTGGGCACGGAAAGCGGCTACGTGGTCCGCTGGGTCGGTGGCGTCGTCATATGCGTCCAGAGAGGGGAGCCGAAAGTTCGGGGGGACTATCTGATCTTGTATCTTGGGCGCGAACGGAGACCCTTGGTGTGCGTCCTCCCCGAGCTCTCCCTTTGACCTGCGAACCTCCTTCTCCACTTCGTCGAGCCGCTGACTGACAAAGCGTAGTTGGGCTCGCAGGGAGTCCATTGAATCCAAAGACAATGCCTCGGGTTCCGGGCGACAGCTCGGGTTTGCCATCACTCAATCCCTGAGTGGGGCCGATCGAACCCGAGGCGAAGTGGGGAGCTCCGGAAGTAGCGTGTGGGCCCGAATGGGCGGCTCTTGTTGCCGCAGCGGTTGGATCGCAGGCGGATGCGCCGATTGAGAAACGAGCGGGATAATGGTTTGCACCATACTCATTAGAGCTCAGACTTGATGAGCGAGGTCCTGAAAGGCCTCGGATGACACGGGCGATGGGTCGGATGGGGCTCCTTCGGGCGGCGACCAGCCCGGGTCGTTGAATAACCACCAATGGCGCTCTGAGGTCACGGCGGGGTGCTCAGCTCGAGGTTCTTCACGCGAGGGGTGTTCCCCCAGAGCTCCGATTGGGTGTGACCCCTCAGCCGTGAGCTCGTCTGAGTCGATCGGGCGATCCCTTGACATTCGGGCCCTCCTTCTAGCGCCAAAAATGTTGGTGTCAACAACTTTATGCCGTGGCCTCGGGGTCGACGCAGCTTGTTTCGGGTCCGAATGGCGGGGATCTTGCTCAAGGTCTCTCAGGGTTGCTGATGTGAGCGGCCGTGCGGATCGGATCACGTCGGGGCTCGTCGGGACGTCCCGTATGGAAGGGTCCCTCTCCTCGGCATTGGTGGGGAAGTAGCTCCGTCTTCGTACCTGCACACAGGTAGGGTCGAAGCTTGGCCCGACCCCTTCGACGATCAAGTCAGATGAAGTAAAGAGGTCTTTTTTGTGTGTGTTTCCTCCTCCCATTTTGCTCCTCTCGGGAGCGGGGTTTTTATAGGGTGACTTGCTGTGTCTGTTATGCCTGTTTTGCAGGGAGCAGTATCGTATTCCCGGCCACGTCTGACAGCGGTGTTGGCATGGCGTGAAGGATTGGGCCTGAGCAGGTCGTTAATGCGCCTCGATCGACGTTCTGATCCGTTTGACCAGGTGCTGTCGGGTCGATCGAGGCGTGAGGCGTCATTTGGAGCAACTGACGTCAGCCCGAGTCTTGTCACCATTATTATCCTCATCAAATAATAACAAGTTAATGATATAATATATCTTTAGATGACAAATTAGATCATTGTTAGTGGTTCAAAATTAAACATATAAACCTATATTAATGCGTACTCACAAAAGGCGTTGTGAATTGCATGTCTCCAAGTGAAGTCAAAGTGGGACCGGAATTGTATTCCTCGGTGTCTCGAGCCGCTCCTCACGTCGACATAAAATAACGCTTTTATGTCACTAAATAATAGTCGAAATTAATTATTTAGTGGCCTCTACTAACTGTTTACGTGGCTCCAACATCTGTACGTGTGGAGTCAACCATTGCCCAATTGACTTAGTCCGATCACCCAATAGAACATCTCTCTCTATCTCTCTCTCTCTCTAAAAGCGATGACCATTTCAAATGGTGATCCCTCCTCCTCCTCAGTTTCCGCCACCCCTTTGCCTCGCGCTCCTCTCCTTGGTTTCATCTCTTTGCCACCCTTGGTTGGCTTCTTTTGCTGAACGCAAGAACACGTCAGAGAAGGGAGAAGGACGTCGATGGAGTGTAATCAACCACTTGCTCCTAGGAAATCCAGCAGCTTCTCCTCCGGCCGCGACGAAAAGCGCCGGGAGATCGACCGCAACTTCTCCTTGGGCACCGTCAAGTTGGAACAAGGCCACGAGAGGAAGGAGAGACGCAACAAAGAGACCATTCAAGAAGAGGAGGAGGAGGAGGAGGAGGAGGAGGCCGAGGAGAGGACCGGGAAGATGAGGGAGGGTGCAAGCAATGGTGAGGAGCCGGAAGCCAATTTGATTACCGTCTCCGGAGACATCGATAACTTCCTCGCCGTCCTTCTCGCCGTTGGAGATGGTCGAGATGGGAAGCACGAGCCACCGGAGATCCCTGAATCTACCGTCGAGAAGTTTGTGGCTTTGGTGGAGGAGGAGATGGCCACGTACGAAACAGGCGACGAGAAGTGGCCCTCCGGTGGTGCCGAGTCGTCGCTTCTCGATGCGATCGACAGGGTCTCGAAGCTGACGACGGGGTTGAGGAAGTTCTCGTCGGAGCCCAAGTACCAGCAGGCGATGAACCGATCCGGCACCGTCCTCCACCAGGCCATGTGCTTCCTCGAAGATGAGTTCCACTCGTTGCTTCAGGACGCCAGAACAAAGCAGGAGGCCGTCAGCAGCAGCTCCAAGACCAAGCCGCAGCCCTCGTTCAGCCGCCTCTACGAGTTCGATCGCCACGTGCCACCCTCGTCGGAACCAAGTTCCTGCGTGCCTTCCCCCGCGTATCCACCGGAGGCCGTCGAAAGGCTGCACAAGATCGCCGACGCCATGATCTCCGCCGGGTATGATGCCGAGTGCTGCCAGGTGTTCGCCGTTGCCCGGCGCAATGCCTTCGAGGCAGGACTGCCGAGCCTCGGTTTCGAGAAGGTCAGCATCGAGGACGTGCTGAAGATGGCATGGGAGTCCCTGGAGTCCGAGATCGCGACGTGGATCAAGGCCTTTCGGCACACCATCACGGCCTCCATCTCCGCCGAGCGCGAGCTCTGCGAGGCTGTTTTCGCCAGCCACCGCGCCATCTCCGACCGCCTCTTTCGCAGCTTAGCCCACTGCGCCATCACCCAGCTCCTCACCTTCGCGGAGGCCGTCACGATGACCAAACGCTCCGCCGAGAAGCTGTTCAAGGTGCTCGACATCTACGAGGCCATGCGCGACGTGATGCCGATCGTCGACGCCCTGCTCCCGGACGAAGCCGACCAGGAAGAATCCTCCATCCTTGTGGATCCCAAGACGGAGATATCCTCGGTACGGTTTCGTCTCGGAGAGGCAGCCGTCGCAATCTTCTGCGAACTGGAGAGCTCCATCAAAGCCGACAGCAGTAAGACCCCTGTGCCCGGCGGCGCAGTCCACCCGCTCACCCGCTACGTGACGAACTACCTCAAGTACGCCTGCGAGTACAAGAACACGCTGGAGCAGGTCTTCAAGGAGCACAGACATTCCGAGAAGCCATCGTCCACCGACGGGGACGGCGACAATTCACGGGGAAGCGGCGGGGGCGGCAGGGGCGACAACCGCGGCAACAATGGCGGCAACGGAAATTACAATCCGTTCGCAGCTCAACTAGTGGGGGCGATGGACTTGCTGCACTCCAATCTGGAGTCGAAATCGAAGCTGTACAAGGACCTCGCCTTGAGCAACATCTTCTTGATGAACAACGGGCGGTACGTCGCGAAGAAGGTGAAGGGGTCGCCGGAGATCCATCAGCTGGTGGGGGAGACGTGGTACCGGAAGCGGTCGTCGGACCTGAGGCAGTACCACAAGAACTACCAGCGGGAGACGTGGTCCAAGCTGCTGGCCTGCCTGCGGGACGACGGGCTCCAGGTGAAGGGGAGCGTGTACAAGCCGTTGCTCAAGGAGCGGTTCAAGAGCTTCAACGCCATGTTCGAAGACATCCACAAGGCGCAGAGCTCGTGGGTGGTGAGCGACGAGCAACTGCAGTCGGAGCTGAGGGTGTCGGTGTCGGCGGTGGTGGTGCCGGCCTACCGGTCCTTCCTGGGGAGGTTCTCGCAGTACCTCGACCCGGGGAGGCAGACGGAGAAGTACATCAAGTTCGGGGCGGAGGATCTGGAGAATCTGATCGACGAGCTGTTCGACGGCAACCCTTCTTCCATGGCGAGCAAGAGGAGGACGTGAGGGGGGGCCGCTGGTGGTGGTGGTGGTGGTGAGTACGCTGCCGTTGTGTCGTCTTCCACCGTGTTCGTCGGAATCCTCTAATCGAGAAATCTGGTTGCGCAGGAGGCGACGACGAACAACTGCTGCGCTCCACGATCTGGATTCCGGGCCTCGTTCATGCTGGGCTCGAGGAAGGCAGAGCATTCTCGCGGGGAGTCGAGCTGACTGCGGCTCAACACAGAGCGACCGTATTCTGCCCTTTCCGTTGCTTGTGTGGGTGTTGTGTCTTGAACTCGTTATGCTTCCTAGTCATCACGACGAGTCTTGTTGGACTCTGGAAAGATCATGATCTCCATCACACAAAAAATAAAGCAAATCTCAATTATCTGATTTATGATCCACTGCTGGTAAGATTAGATTTTACAATTACAATATATGGTGTTATCAAGGAATTTTCTTTAAGTTTTAATATTATGAGCCTTAACCAAAAAATAAAATAAAATAAAATAAAAATTCTGAATGTATGATTCTTTTTCTTTTTTTTGGAACCTGAGCAAATTACTACTTTGAACACAAAAGAGGAACATAGTATAAAGTACATGATATGATATTCATGAACTCCAAAACCTATCACTTTGTGTGATAAATGTATTAATCGATCAGAATGTCTCAACATTGGACTGTCTATGTTAATTGTGGTCTCACAAATCAGGTTTTTGAGAGAGATGCACAGGATGAACAAAAGTGTTCATTCCATCTCCAAAGGAATTTGATATGTATTCGTTTTGAGATATGTATGTGTATGTGTATATCTACTTAGTCCAAGCTTCAAACATTGCAAAATCTGTTGTCCATGTTGAGATTGCAAGAACTTGTAGCCAAAATAGTCTTATTCTCAAGCACAATTTTCCTGTTTGATGCAGACCATGTCACAAGCAGATATGACTTAAGAGTGAACCTTTTCATATTAGTGAATTCAAGTTGATCACAAAACAGATATGCCACATGATTAATAAAGAACACAAATCTATCTTCAAACCAGAATGACAGTAAAATCACAGAAGATCATTACCTCATTTCAGTTTTCCTCACCCAGTCGACTTATAAAAGTGACAGGTTGATGGCGGTCTGAGTGCAGAGAGACTTGTGTTAATGCTGGCACAAAACCATAAGGGTTGATCAGACAACTCAAACAGATGAGAACAAAAGTGCATTGAGATCATTGGCACTCACCTCCTGACCGGCGTTTTGCAACAGTATTTCAGATGCCATCACAGTAGAGCTTAGGATGACACGTCATCCGGATGTGCAGTCATAGAAACAGAGTTGCACCAAGAATTTATAGTTCATTTCTGACCAAGTAATGTGACTCGAGATTCACATACACAATTAGTTAATTGTATATGTGACAGTAAACTCAATAATATGGCTTGTGAAAAGGTCTTCTGAATAGTCAATGGATCAAATAACAATCATAAAAAACCATGAAGCATAATCTCTACATGATCTGCCAAATTGCATTGTGGTCCATAGCATATGCTTGCCAGATATCTACCGTAAGCGAAGCAATGAACAACAAGCTGAAACAAGAACCTCCTTTTGTCTTCGATGAATATATCTTCATGATGTCTACACCCAGAGCAATCTTTATTAATGAAGTCAGATATCCCTCTCGGATTGGCAAAACACTGAGGATTTATGACATTCGGACCAAGCCAACTAAAATCTACTGGGCTGTTTATGCTTTCCAAGTAAGGCAAACCTTCAGTTAAAAACGGCCAGGTTCTTGATAGAATTTCTGAAATACATCCCAGAAACCTCATTGATGTTGCCTTGCACTCATCCAATGAGTGTTCCATCATGATACTCTGATAATGACATAATACTGAGTCAATGTCTGACTTGCATTGATTTGCATTTAGTGACCACCCTGGAATTCTAAGAATGCCGCATGTATATTCAGCTGCACTTATAAGGAAATGTGCAGTGGTTGCTATCAAGGAGGGTTCAGACAAGAACAAATGGTGCACGGTGCCAGCAAGTAGCAAAGAGTATGATGCAGCAGCTCTGCCCATTTTAAAGGCCTCAGAATTGTTACCTTCATCCAAAGAGATGGCAAGCAAGTTGAACAGACGTGTCCGATATGCAGATGAGATGGTGATGTATGCATTAAGAGGAAGATGATGAAGAGTATGCAATTTGATTCTTCCTCCAGCTTGAAACTCTTTGTCTTGAGAGCTACAGAAAAGCATGCTTTCAAGCTTCTCACAGCAAGCTTCAGGATTCTCATCTAATGTGTAATCAGCTATAGCTTGATCTAGTATATCAGCAAATTCTTCACAACAGGGATCTGTGCTGTTACTGCAGTTGTCTAGGCTCAATTCCCTAGCATCACACTGATCTGAAGTCAAATCCACACATTTCAATCTAACAAAGACTCATTGTTGAATTCCACATTCATCAATAGTTACCAAGAAGTTTAAGGTGTATCTATTATTACATATTTACGGATTGCAATGCATGTAGTATAGCATCAGTGAGAAAACCAATCAGAAACTGCTGAATCAGATACAAGATTATATCAATGGCACTAGTTTATTAACAAATATATTACGATTGATATATGTGATAATGATTTGTTTAGATTTTTAAGAGAGAAACCAATGGTATTAAAATTTTCTTATTTACCAAAATAATTAGAAATCAATCACATGTAGGCTGGTTGTCTAAACAAATTCAAGAATCTACAGAGATTTGGAAATTTGTACTATGGTAATCTTGTCTCTGTGATATCACTGACAAGGATACAGAACAACATGGACTTTAGTTTACAGCAACATATCCCAGAAACCAACATTTACTGCGTTAGATCTACATAAGTCTGTGTATAAGTTTCCAAGTCTCAGACACTGTAACAATAATACAATTGTGAACAAATGGTTCTATAAATAGAAAAGTCAAATAATAGTGAAACTCAGAAACTACCAACTCTAATTAGAAAAAGCAGCATTCAAGATTTGCTCCTAGCATGCTACCAATTGTCACTATGAAGCCATTTCACTCATTAAGCAACTATGCAACTCGTCCGCATCTACACTGCCTATCCTGAGTAAAAATTAGTAAGATCATCTTGTGAATTAGTATGGTTTACATTTGCGAAAGTGTTATAATGGTGCTTTTCCTCAACATTTCCACATTTCTCAAAGCGCACTCATAAAGTAACTATAGCAGGTTGCACTAAATTAATTCTGGTTAATTAGATTCAAGTTTGTTTTAATATTTAAATTCCAGTTACCTCTCTCTTTGACCATCTCTTTGACAAAGATCATTTAACTGGCACAGATTTAAGCTCGTCCACCATTCAAATGCTACGTAGCCAAACCCAATTAGCTGGGGCTCATTGTTGATGAGGTTTCAAATGTTATGCATTAGTACTTTAGTTCAAAATAACTCCTAAAATAAATTTTGCGATAAGTCATGTAATGACTTCTGCAAATACCACAATGCATATCATACATCATTAATATGAAAACCTATGAGAATTATCTAGATTAGAAAATGCAAAAGAATCTAAAGCTGGGTTACACTATTCCTCACTTACATGCCTAGCAATTGAGCAAGGGCAAATGTGATGCATGCATCAGAAAGCAATATATCAAAAAGAATTGTATGTTTCCATTGTTGAGGAATCTGATAGAACTTCCTGATTGCAAGAACATCTTTTATAAGGACATGACAATCAAAGCCCGTAATCTGAATGGAACTAATACCAACATAAAAAACTGCAAAAAAGAAAAAGAAATCATTTGGTAAAGAAATTAAGGCTCAAGTTGTAAGAACCGTACGAATCAGTTCTTGCAGCTTAAACATGATATTTAACTTGCATGTAAATTGAATGTTTAAGAAATCTTTATGCAATGAAAAATCATTTGAAATTGTACAAAGAAGTCACCTAATAAAGCAATGACATAATCCTGCTAACAAATTATGTGCAGTTTATGTTTCATGATCAGCCATAGTGCTTCAGAAAAGGAAAATTTCAACAATATCAAATAATGGAAAAGTGGATGCTCATACTGGAACTATTGCTTTTATACAGTCAAAATGGGAAAAGATAAAAGAGAAGCAAATGAAAAGTTGATATCCTTAAATTTGCTTGGTTTCTTACATTCAGAACAAAATCCATATATAATGGTGATGATGCACCACATCGTCCACAGCAGCAAACAAATCGATATTTTTCCCACAAATCATCTTGTCTCTCGACCTGTAAACAGAAACATTAGAGGAACCAAACAATTTGAAAAAAAAAAAGAAATAGCAGAAAACATGTAGCACCAGAAGAAAAAAATGAATACCAACCGAAAAAGCACACTAATATAAATGGTCTCCATGCATAATTACATGTAAAAGACTATATATAATTTAACAAGTCAAACATCAAATTCGATACACAAAGGAACTTTAATATAAGATGAAAAAGAGCGATACCAAAAATAGATTAGGAAACAAATGTTATATAATAACCAAAGCAACTCAAAAATAAAAAGAGCTTTTAAGATTTTTGAGATCCATAACTGTTTGTTGTGAAAATAAATTAGGAATCCAATGTTTAGATTATCTTCCATATATATGAAAAGAAGATACAATTAACAGAGCTGCACAGCATTGAAAAAAACAAGGAGCTGCACAGCAAATTGCAAGGGGATTATAGGAAGATATTTATATTCAAGAAAAGATCTGTACTTTACAGGTGTCAATGTTTACAGTAAGGTTGTCACCTGATCAAGCCCGGTCACGATCTGTAGTAAACCGATCAAGGGTCTGAACTGGGAACTTAAAGACACATTACTCTTATCATCTAGCTGAGGTCGTGGCAAGCTAAAAAAAAAATCACAGAAGCAGCTTAATTTAAGCTTGAATCAAATTATTAAATTTGAATATGATCAATTATTCAAGATTGCAACTCCAACTTCTTTGGTTAGGGTAAAGTCACATTGATAAGCAATAAAAACTAGCCAATTTAAATCCTGTACGATGTTCATGATCATTTCTAGTTCAGCATCACACTGACCAGGTCCCAGACAATATTAATATCAAAAACTATACCTTGGGTTGTAGCAGGTCGACGTACGTAACGCAAACCTCTTCGCCTTTCATGATTGGCTTTATGCTCCGGACAGTAACCCTTGGCCCAAATTTGGAGAATCCTAATAAAGAAACTATATAAAATATTCATACAATTCACAGAAATTTTTCTCCTTTTTTTCAGATAAAGGCAAGGCGGAAACAAAAATTTCACCACAAGCCAATCTGCTTTCACCATAAATCCATGCATTCCACTGCAGCCAACATCGAATTCGACATCACTCTCACCACAAACATATATTCTCAAAAGAAGAAATCATCTTTCCCTGAAACAGAGGAAGATAAAAGGAGTCAAAAGAAGTGATCGAACAGCGTACCGCATCTGTTGCCACTCCAGCCGCAGCAGACGAGGCAAGAAACGATTCCGGCGTAACTGGACCGGTTTCTCCGTAACGGTAACCCAGTTCGAACCGGTAGCAAGCGTTGGGCACGCAGCTATGGTTGAACCAAGAGAAGCCCGGGCCGTAAACCGCGACCCCGAGTGCGCCGACCTCGCTAATATGCACCTCCACGGAGTTCCTTAGCACCGCCCAGAGCACCACCTCCGGGGAAGCCGCCCCGCCGTCGAAGTCGGCCTCTCGCGATCGACCCCTACCCCTCGCGAGCGACATCAGCGCCGCCCCCTCCAATATCCTCTCCGCCACCTCCCCTCCTTCCTCCAGAACCTTCTCGAGATCGCTCGCAAGCAAGCCGGCGATCCGGCGCGGCTGGTCGGGGAGGGAAGCGGGCGGGAGAATCCCCATCCCTAGTGTCTCGAGGGAGTGGAGGAGCCGGAGCGCCGCGCGGAGGTCGGAGGTGTCCCCGTCAGGATGGTGGTCGCGGAGGAGGCAGCACTCGCCGCTGGCGGCGTGGGCGGATGAGTCGGCAGCGGAGCAGGCGGCAGAGCAGTAGCGAGAGGCGCCTCGGCAGGCGGCGCAGGGGAGGAAGGAATCGAGTGGTCGGAAGCAAGCGGAGCAACGGGATGGCAGGAAGCAGCGGTGGAGGGCAGCGGCGAGGGGCGGAATGGGTGGGGTCATGTCTCGCGCCAACCCCGTCTCTTCGCGCGCCCGCATCTCCATCGCCGGGTGTTCTCGGGGCTCCTCTTCGGCGCTTGTTGCTGCAGTGCGAAACATGTTTTCCATACGCTTCTCTCTCCCCTTTCCATTCATTCAGAAACGTTTTCTTTGTTACTTAAATCTTCTTCCGGAAGCAAAATGTTTTTCAAGTTTTATAAAACAAAAACAAAACAATGAGCACAATCGAACCCTTCAATATTGAAAATTTTTTCTATTAATGATATTAACTATTCATGTCTTAATATTGCACGATTTGAGTGGTCGATTATTTTATTTTGTGCAGTATTTACTTCCAAAAAAAAGGAAAATGATGACATAATCCTCATTTTCTTTTTAACTTTGGAGTAAAATACAATGAGAAATTTTGGGGCCGAGGTAATAATTTTTTCATATTATATATGATAATGACGTCACGTGAACCGAGCTGCAATTAAATGTCAAGTTCTTGTATGAGAGAATTCGACCCGGTTTATTTGTCCACGTCACGGTCCAAATCCCACACCCTCTACAAATCTTCGTCTCTTTGCATCGTCTGTTCGATTCATCGACACCATCAGCTGCTCCTCCAACGCTTCAGGTATTCCGTCGTCACCCTTCTCGCTCCTCTCTCTCTCTCTCTCTCTCCCCGAATCCTTAGCAATCTGATCCTCTTCGGGTCTTGCGTCGAATGCCCTTGCGCGTAGATCTTTGCTTTTGGCATTTGATCGATATCTGGTCTTTCTTGTGGTGCTAATTCTTGTGCCGTGGACCTTGGTTCGTTTCGTGGCTGCAGAAGTTGGTGTATGAACGGAGGGGTCGGTCGATCTCTCTCGGGGAATGCGCTGAGATGGCTGCTGCTCAAGATCCGTTCTATATTGTCAAAGGGGAGATTCAGGAGTCTGTACGTCGTGTTTCGTTGATCATTTGCTTTTACTTTGGCACGGATTATTCTTTTCCTTTTTGCCTATGATTGGATCTGTTTTGTGCTTTTCTTTTTGATCCTACGGAGAACTAATTTCTGATGAATGAGTTTGAGTGTGGCTAATGGTTGATAAATTGATCTAATCGGTTGCTTGGCTGTGTGTTTATGTATGGCGAGGGATTTATTTGGGTTCAAGTACTCTTTGTCATGATGTAGATAGATCGATAGATAGATAGATGGATAGAGAGAGAGAGAGAGAGAGAGAGAGAGAGAGAGAGAGAGTGAACGGAGTAATGAGAGGAAATCTGAAATCACTTCACTTTGAAGAACCCTTGATTGAATCTTTTTTTGTCCTGGCCTCCAGAATCCAAAATGTGGACGAATTGGAACTCTTTGACTGTGCTTGAATGTGCCTCTGCGGAAAGCATAAATTTATTACATCCAAAATCAAACAAGTATTGCATCTAGATTATTTCAATCATGTTCTAGGGTTGTCTTATCTGTCTATGATATCATCTGGGATACTTGTTCTGGTAACAGATTGACAAACTGCAAGTTACTTTTCATCAATGGGAACAAACCCCTTCAAACACCGGAGAGCGTGTACATCTGACAAAAGAGCTCCTGACCAGCTGTGAAAGCATAGAATGGCAGGTACTGCTTCAAAGCAAATCCTAGATATTCATGTTATGTATATTTATGTCATGTCTTCAGAATTCTTCATCTCAAAATCTTTATGACAGTTGCCCATTGGAGTAAAATTTAACTGCAGTGAGGTGAAAGTTAACTTTTACTGGGGAATTTTTGCTTATCAGTGCCCCAAATCTTTTGATTTTATGTGCTTGTCTATAAATTCTTATTATTCATATGAAAGTGCCTAGAATTTTCTCCCACCGTGCAAGTTCTTTTTTTTTCACCTTCTGCTTACTTCACTTAAATTACGGCCAATCAAAAAGACCTTATTATCCTGACTTATAAAAATAGTTGACTTATGAATGAGCAAAAGATATTGCTTGAGACTGAACTTATTTAGCAAAACTACAAGACAGATGCCACTGGATTCTATTATTGTTTAGCAGAATTGCAATATTTATTTTCCTGGTTCTCTGTAATGTTGGAACCCTTTTGTTGAACTTGTACTCTTTTGATGGAAAGGTAGATGAATTGGACAAGGCAATTGCAGTGGCTGCAAGAGATCCTGCTTGGTATGGTCTTGATGAGGTTGAACTTGAAAAGCGTAGGAGATGGACTAGCACTGCTCATAATCAGGTAAACCTTTAAATGTTAGAACTATTTCTTTATTATCGCCTTAGTCACATCTTGGATTGGTTTAATATTTTGACTTCTGATGTAGACAAACTCTTGTCTTGTGCCAAAATTATGTTGAGACGTGCATAATCAGAAGCACAAATATCACATGTTCTTTCCTCCATAATTTTGATTATGTAGTAGTTATTGTAGGTCGGGAGGACTAGGAGAACTGTAGACACTGGAAAGGTGAAGCAGAATTTATTCAGCTCAGGTGCAAATGGTGTGCGCAAAGAGCTGATGAAGCTTCCAAATGATCATGCTTCCCAGGCAGGCAGATCGAACCACTACGTTAACCAAGATAATGATGATTTTATATCTTCAGAATCAGATCAGCAGCTGCTCCTCGTAAAGTAATGTTTTATGTATTTTATAGTTCTTTTATTGATTATAGTAGTCAAGATGATATAAGGCTGTTATGATGCATCTGCTGCAGCAGATTTGGAATTTTACTTGTCCATCAATTTTCTATGGGTCCATTCACGCATGGTAAATAACCAATTATATGTCTCAATTTTCTGGTTCTGGCATTCATCCAATGTGACTATGAATGCTTTATTTTGTTGTTTATTTAATGTGTTTTAGAATATGGAAAGATGTGGGTGTAAACTGCAGGACCAAAAGGGATGCTTAATGAATTTAATGAAGTTTATATACTTTTAAGGCTTCCACAAGTCGTGGGTCCTTGGAGTCAAAACCTCTCTTGGTTTCTTTCAGGAGCCTAAGCTGTAATATTCATATTCATAGACACTGTGAGTTGTTCAGGACAATCCAATCTTTATATGATAGAGGGCCTTAAATATTTAGCCTTCTTACTTAATCAAGTTTGATTTTTTTAGCTAAAAATATGTAGATTAAAGGCGTATAGTGAAAAAATTCCTTTTTTTTACCTCTTCTAAACCATGCTTCAGGAAACAAGATGAGGAGCTGGATGAGCTTAGTGCTAGTGTTCGGAGAATTGGTCATGTAGGACTTACCATACATGATGAACTTATTGGGCAGGTACGTTGAGCATCAAGATACCTAATTGTCTCATGTGATGATCAATTAACTCGGAGAATAATGTTCCCATTCTGAAAGGACATCCAAAATGAATGCAGTCTATGAACATGATATTTTTCAATTGCAGAGAATTTGGAGTCTTTATGCCTTCCTTTGTGCAATGAATACAAAGAGTTCAGCACCAACATTGTGCAAACAAAAGAAAATGCCATCTTTTGATTTGTAAATGATTTTTAATGGATTTGTACCAAAGAACTCTGTCATGTCTTGCTTTGGTGTATGTTGTTGGATATATACATATCGTTGTGCGTTAGATACTGCGTATGTTCCTATGATGCTACTATGTTTGTTAGGGTCAGTAGTCCTATGATTTTGAACCCATGAAAATTAATATGTTGTTTGCAAGACTTGTGAAGCTCCAAAGTGAAGAGTTGAATCTCATATTCATTGTGTAAAACTCTTGATATTGCAGGAAAAAATCTTGGACGAACTAGGCATGGAGATGGAGACTACTTCAAACAGGCTCGACTTTGTCCAGGTTATTCTTGGCTCTTTTCTCCCTTCTCTTTTTAATTTTTAAGTTGCTCTTCCTAAATTTAGTTCTGCATTTTGCCATGCAAATGTAACCCATCAATTAGGTAGACAACATGGATATTAGCAGCCTGGTGTATCCCGATTAACAGAAACACAGAAGCATTCGATTCAATTTGCATTTCTTTCCGATTCAAGATTTGATTCGACCAAGATTAGCAATCTGTCATATTACTTGTGTTTTTCCCATGAGCTTGTGGTCAGCAAGTCTAGTTGAAGTTTCATCTGGGGTTTCATGCTAAAAGAGAGCACTTGTCTTTGTGCAGAAGAAAGTTGCTTTGGTGATGAAGAAGGCTGGTGCCAAGGGCCAAATCATGATGATAGCATTCTTGGTAGTGCTCTTTATAATTCTTTTTATTTTGGTGTTCTTCACGTAGCAAGATAGAGTAAATTTGTGTGACTAATTACTTTTGAAAGTACATGATGGTTACTTAAGGAAAATTTTTGATGCTTAAAATACTTGTCATATCAAGAAAACCCCAATCTCAAAACAACAAATGATCATGCCTTTTTGCTTTTTTACGGGTGTGTAGCTCATTCATTTTTGCTTAAGTTTACTTTCTCAATTACATTTACATGAATCCATCATTAACTGTTGCATTCATGATTTTAAATGTCTTTTTATCAGCATATAACAGTTGGTATTTACCAAGTATCGTTATCTCAATCCAATAAATAGTTTAAACTGCTACCAATGTGATATTTAAGTTTGCCTTCATCGGTAGCAACTGCAACAATATTTATGGTGCTTTCATTAGTTTGCAAGGTTACATGTTGCTCATGAATGCAAACTCAAATGACTTCCATACTCCTAACTGAGCTAAAACCAACATCACTAGCTCATGTAACAGAAAACAACAAATCACATCCTTCAATATGCATACAATGATCACATCTTTTGGTTTACTTTTATCAAACACATACAATTTCCTTCAACCAAATATTGAAGAACAATAGAGAACAAAGAAACAAATCAGAATCCGGAAATCTTCCTAACTCAATTATGATTAACATTTTGTAGAGGCCTCCTTACTGATCCATCTGCATGAGGTTTATGAGAATACTCCTTCCTGACTGCAGGTGTGTTCTCCTTACCCATCACTATATCATTATTAAGATTATCGTCATGCTTTGGCCTCTTTGCTGATCCATCTACCTTACTAGCTTTCCTGGCACTAGAAATCCTGAAATCTACCAACTTCCGACTAATTTCCTCCATCCAGTCATGCCCAGTGGTTCGAGATAATTCTGAATCAACAAAACAAATCAAATAGTCACATGAAATGAACAATGTTTCTCTTAAAGCTTGTAACCTGTCACTCACCTCGGGGCTCTCTTCCACATTTTGAATTGGAATGATCGGCTGACACTCCCAGTGTCTGCTGAGTTTTTACCCTGCTATTCTGCTGAAACAAACCCTTCATACGGATGGTTTCGACGTGACATCGCTGAGGATCATCTAAAGTCTCTCCCTCCACTAAGGTCTCTTTGCGGCCAGAGTTGAATTGCTCTTGCTCTCCTGCATTGTTGATGTTAATATCTTCCTGCTTGTTTGGTGAAGCCAATGTATAACCAGTTGTGCCCGGAACACTTCTCCACTCCATTTTCTTCGATGCAGTGCGTGTATCCACTATGTTGCCGGCAGTTTCAACTGTAAGTTGAGATCTATCATTCGCCCGCAAAGTGTCAGTGGTTTCCATCTGACATATCGTATTACCATTCTCTGAGACTGATGCTTCTGGATTGCTAACCAATTTACTTGTAAGATCTTCAACCCAAGCTTCAGTTGCTACATTATATTCCGATTCATCAATATATCCATCAGAGCTATTCTGACAGCCCACCGTATCAGAAATTTCCATATCTTCATCGTTCGGTTGACTACCAGGATGTTTTTCTGATACGGTCTGAAGACATTCAACTGAACTCCCATCTGCATTCCGACATAGAACAGTAAGCTTCAATGAAAACCATAAAGATACCAGAAGGGGCAGAGGCACTAACCTTCATCTTCAACAGCTGCACCGGTCTCTTTGTATAACCTTTCCTCAAAAGATTGCATAGATGCTGAAAACACTATTAAAATGTTACCAAATACTACAAGAGAGAAATGAAGCATTTTGAAATAGCATATAAGCAAGAAAAGAAAACAGCATAGCATTTTGTACCTGGACACACCATCCCATCCATAGGTTCTAAATCAGAGCAGTCAGTTGACATTTTTGGTTGAACTGCATTCTCAGACTCGATAGGTTCATCTATATTCATCCTAAAACCATCACTCCAAGCAGTAATTACTGCTTGTTCCTCATGCTCTTTCGCAACATCCATAAGTTTTGAATCAGACCTACCATATGATAATTCTAGCTGGATTGTGTTATCATACTCGATGGTTGCATCAAAATTCACCTTTGGATCATCACAAAGTGTTGCTTGCTCCTCATATTCATTAGTAACATTATAATCTGACATGAATGACACTCTCTCCATCTTTTGTGCTTTTCTTAATGCTCCTGAGATGCCCACTAAATTGTCATGTTCATGTTGGCAATTCTCTTCATGAGATATATGCTCATTGGCCACTGCTTGAACAATGTCATTCCTGGCAAATGATTGTTTCTGTTCCATGTCAAATAGGTCTTCTAAGCACATCAGTGTTGCTCCTGGCGCAACCCATACTTCTTCGGATTTAATCCTCTGATTAACATTGGCATCCTTCTTAAGACTGCCAAGCTTACCTGAAACCATAGATATGACATGATATAATTAGATACAATATTCTTATGAAGTCATAAACTTTAGAAAGAAAAAGCATAGCTAATCAAAAGTTATCAATTTTTGTAGACGAGGCAATACATAAGCAATCCTCTGAAGTTTCTGATGCAAATATATTTTCCTTTCCTTCATTGTGCTTATGGACAGTGTGGCTTAAGTTACTTCCAGAATCGGTTTCACAATTCTCCATGTCAGCTTCTTCTGAACATTCAAGATCTAGTTTCACTTGTAAGGCATCTGAGAATTCGCTTCTTTCATCTTTAGGATCTTTGCTGTCAAGTTGCTGCCGCAAAATCTCATCATTCTTTGTCTCAAGAACTCCATTGCTATCAGTATGGCATCCTTTTGTGTCATCAAATTCATCATCCTCGCAATCAAGTTTCCTGAAGCCAAAATTCATATCATCCTTTATAGTCTCTTCTGCACATTCCGAATGCTGTGGGGTTAGTGAAACATCTCCTACTTCAGGTCCCACAGTATCTACAGCTTCTTGAGCTATCTCAGGAGCGGATGCTTCTTGGGTTACCGCAGATATGGTTGAGTTACAACTATCTAAATTATACTCTGGTTTCGCTAATTTAGTTTCGGCAATAACTAGAGTTCTTGAAGCCAAAATTTCTCTTCTTGTATTGTTGTCACAATTGCTAGCAGAGTCGTTCTCAAAGCAAGGTGTAACACAGCAAACATCTGCAATACCGAAAACAAAATAATATGGAACCTTAAGGTTTCTTTGCCATAAAGATATACTTCGAAAGGTCGAGTGTGTCCATTTTTCCATACCTGCTTCTGCCATTCTGGTTATTTCACAAGAGTGCACGTCGTGACATGAAGCTGCAATCAACAGTAAAGAACTGTCATGAAGTAACAGAGTCAACAAATGACAATTGTTCAAATGCAATTATCCAAAGGATCCTCCTTCAATCACCTGTGGATTCGAACGAGTCCATGAGCAGAGGAACATTATGCTTTTCATCATTCAAGTTATCTCGTGACGTAATCGAACCAGAACTCATAGCATGCTCATCAATTTCCTTATCATCGAGGGTCACCAAATATTCTTCAACTTCCTCCATTTCCATTTTCTCCTCCATATCTTTAGCCTCATGTTCTTCATCATCTGCAGAGACTTTGGATATATCCCTTATGTTATTCTTCTCAACATTGTCACTGTGAGGTGCAAGTTCCTCGTTTATGCAAGATGTTGTAGACGATTGATGATGCTCCAAAGAAAGTATCTTTTCTTCGAGTTCAGTTGACTCTGTATCAAACTCAATATCAGAAGATAAGTAACAGGGCTTCTAAGCCATCTAACCTACTTAAATTCACATGAGCAGAAAGGAACGAGGACAAACAAGTCCTTTTGAGTGCCATCTAGAAAGAACATGCACATGTACACCAGGCAAAATATGTAGGTGTATCGAGGAGCACTCGCAGGGGCCCAAAACCTAATTAGTAGTCGTTGTTTTGTATTGAACAATGGTAGACACTTCAGATAAGCCAACATATGTATGAATTTTCTATTGTTATGCTTTTATGATAAATCTTGCATTATAAAGATATGATCTATAACTACACTAATCAACCAAGGAGCTAGTACACAAAAATATGCCTTTTTCCTCATCTTTCCACAAGATTTGCACATCAGAAGGACCAGCCAAATGGCAGTCCATGAGTAACAAAAGGCTAAGTTTCACAATTCTTAGTGCTTGATTTTAGTAAAAGCTATGCATAGTAGTAAGGTTTCTTGTATCATGACATATCATTCGATATAGACAGTACGAACCAATCTATCCGATAAGAGACTAATATGAGTAATACATCGCTATACCCCTATATACTATATAACGAGTAGATAACTGATCAATACATCGATACAAATCGATAAAGCAAATCATATATGATAGTATATGTAAATTGATGCATTAACAATTTATGGAGGATGCAAAGAATAAATTCGTATACAAATGGTTATTCATATATACTAACCGTATTTAACTGATGATGAAGTTCTTCCGAATGGTACGGTAATCTCCCATCTTCCTGCGGAACCTGCCCAATATTATATGAACATGAACAAAGTATTTAACCTTGCTCTTAAAATCAAAGACTTCAACACACCTTGACCATCTGGAGTTCCCCAAGTTGTTTCGCCAATATCTGAAGAAGCTTGAAATTTACCACAAAGGTCAAGTGGCTCACCTATGTTATCAATAGGTTCTCCGTCAAATTTATTTGTGAGTGCCACACTCTCCATACACAAGGATTTGGCATGTTCATATCGACTGCAGGAGAAACCACATGATGCATCCAAGCCACCATTCTTAACTCCATCATGTTGGACGTCATCATCTTTACCTTCCGCTAATACTGGTGTTTGCAATTCCAGAATCGGTCTCTCGATTACAGCTGAATTTTCACTTTCGCTTGGGATAATTATATCACTATCATTCATAACATTACTCTCCCTTAGGATGGACAGAGGTGACGGCCTTCTATTAGAAACATCATCATCATCGGCAGGTTCGATCGAATTAGCTTTTGTAAGTGCTTGGAATTCATCTTCACCAGTACATGAATTCCTCCCACCTGAAAGAACCAAGCGTTGTCTTTCTTCAAGCTTGTCTACAACCTTAAATTCATGGGGCACAGAATATGGACTTTTCATATTTGCAGAATCTGCCCATGTTTCTGCTTCACTTTCAGAAACTTCAAGATTACTCAACTGGTGGGCACTAGCTTCCCCTATAAGCAGAAACAAATGTTTGGAGTTGACATAACAAATGAGTGATCATCCTGAATATAATAAATGGCAATGACTATTAAATACATAGGGAATCATAAACTATACCCTCAGAACGATTTCCTGATGCAGGAGGACTACCATTTGCAATGTGGTCTTCCTTATTGCCGGCTAAAACATTTATGTGAGATTCTATGTGTGTATTCCGCATTTTCCTGGAGGATGGACTGAAGGACTTCCCCTTGTTGGATTTCTTATACATGCTTAATGAATCCATGCTGCAAGTACCTATGACATGGACAAAAGCTTAGAATTATCCAAAAGAATATAGTGCAACAATATAAGAGAAAAACAACTTACTGGGTGGATGCCCTTTTACCTAGACATCACAGATACAGCATAATGAGACAGTTTCAGAGATCTGTACCTTCACTTTTAATTGGATTGACAGGAGAGTGATCATTACTTTCATCACTAGATGCTCTAGCATCATGTGTGTCTTCTAGTTTAGCTGATTCGGATTCTTTTTTAAATTGCAAAGTGCCTCCAGTGGCATATGTTGTGCCAACTATCTCTGTTCTGTCATTGTTTTCATTGCCATCTGAACATCGAGGGGCCTTAGCAGCTGATCCATTCTTCCCAGATCGGATGCTAGAAGCAGAAAATTCCGCTTGAAATTTATCCTCTTGAACTTCTAGCTGCTTTTCAAATTCAGATCCAACTAGCAACATTGTGGTGGATTTGTCATAGGCACATGATTTCCCCTGTGAAGAAACTTCCACACCTTCCATTTGTACAGAAGCATCTGCAATTGTGTCACCTGGTATTTCTGATAAAGATGGTGAGATTGCACAAACCAAATTGGCATCATCTGAACAACAAATTTCAGAATTATCATCATGAGATGTGATAACTTTCTCATAATTTTGACAGAGATTATCACCTGAAGATAATCTGCTAACATCAGTCACTTCCAAAAGAGTTTCCATGATATCACTGCTCAGCTCCACAAGTTTATGTGGTGACAATTCTCTATGCCCAGCTACTTGTTCTAAAGAATCATATTTTGTTGCACTTTTACCAGAGCTACAATCAGTAGCACTGAAGGAACTATTTTGATTTCCCTCATCTAAAACCACAATTTCAGCACCCTGTGCTATTTCAGATGGACTTGTATTACCATCAAAAGATTCCTCCTCACATTTATCTCCAATAGACTCGGTACCAATTGTTGATGTATTAGTTAACAAATGAGAAGATGAAGACTCATATTTACCTTCTTCAGCAGTTTCACACATTTTTGGAATATTAGAATATGTATTGGTTCCCTTGAGTTCTATCAATCCATTGAATTCTTGACATGCAGATTCGGTGTCTAACAATGCCACAGAAGTTGCTCCAATACTCCCTGATTCATTTTTGACGATGTTCTGCTGGTTTAATAAGCCCACAAAATCATTATCGGGTACAACAATTAAAGGCAGGACCACTTCATCTGCAAATCACGGACTTCCGTAAGTAGATATTCAAAGTGACATATTAGCATGAAATATGAAATAAGGGAAAAAGACAACGAATCAGAGAACCACCAGATATTGCGTTGTTAAGTCTAAACTTACCCTTAAGTCCACTAGGACAGACAGGACTATGAGAAGCAACAGCATGAACATCGTATAACATTAAGGCTGTTCTGGGATCACTGACAGTAGAAGCTTCAGTAACAACTGCAGGAGAAGGTTCTTCAAGATGGCTGCAAGGAAGTGGTGAATCAACAACGTTTGTTCCTTTGGGCTGTCCATCTCTTTCTTCCGTGTAATTTGCACCATCCATAGTGCTGTTCGTAGAAGGCGTATCCGCAAATCCCCCGCACTCGGTACCAGGAACTTCAGAATCTGCCTTCACAGAAGGGTCAACATATGAAAAAGCATCTTGTAATCTGCGAGAAACTTCAACCGGATTGTAAGAAGAAATTTCTCTATCCTCTTTCACCATTAGTGTAAGATTGTCAAAGCCTTGCAGAGTCTTTACCCGTGATAAATTTCCAGACTCAATTAATTGGTCAGCATGACATTTATCATTGGTTAGATCATCAATTAATGGAGAATGTTGAATCTTATTAGCACTTTTCACCTTTGAATGATTGCTGCCTGCTGTTTCTGAAACCACATGTTTAGCAGCAACTGACGATTCAGAAGTAGAGACAGGTGCAGACTCTTGGGAACCATCAGTATCATCAGTAGTTCTATGAGTGTCAATCAAACCAAATGCTACAGGCTCAACCTCCATGGAAGGGCAATTTCTGTCTTCCTTAATTTGGTGCTCGCTACACTCTTCATGTGTCTCATTTTTATGCCTTTTACTACTTGCTATTTTCTTTACGGCAGTGTGACATGCATCAAAGTTAGCCATCTCATCAGTCAAAATCACAGCTAATTCAGCGGAACAGTTTCCTCGTATCGCATCATCACTCTCAAGAACTTTCTCACAGCAATCTTCACAAAGCCTTTCTTTATGCTCGTTGGAACCAGCATTCTGCTGCACGCGGACAGGATCTAATCTGCCAGCAATTTCTACTTCCTCAATTGAAATTTCTTTATCTGAAACCACTGCTCTTTTCCTCTTCTTCTGCCTTGTGTTTTTTACAGCCTCATCTGTTGGCATCACCAATTCTCTTCTGGAGGCATTGTAACTTGATTTTCTTCCTGGTTCTTCAACATGTCTGTGGCCTTCTAGCATTTCATTTTCACCTCCGACTGTACAGTCAGTGGTAGAATCCTCGGTTGGTGCTTCTGCTAAGACCTGACCTTTCTTCAACCTCTGTGACCTTCTGGCTTTCTCAACTACATCAACTAATGTATTCCCAGTTATTTGAAGTCCCGGAGCATTATGCTTTGGAAGCTTAGTTTCCTTGTTGTGTTCATCAGTTATTGAACTCTCGACTAAAGGAGCTGAAGTCTTGAATTCAGTCGAAGCAAGCTTTGGAACATTTCGCATTGAACGCCTCAAAGTATCTTTAGTCTGTGCCACCCTTTTTGGATCTACTTGAACAATAAGTTCTTGAAGTGCAGCTCCATTTTCACAGCTAGGGACAGTAATTTCTGTAGCTCCTTTACTCGTCTTCATGTTCCTCTCATGCCTCCTGGTCTTGCTCTTTCTGACTAGTTCAACATCATGAGCTAACGAAGTTTCATGCTCCAACACAGTAAGCACAGATGAACTCCGTGTGCACAGCCTACGAGGTTCTACTTCGGAGAGCTTTTCTTTTCTGGCATGATCCTCTGCAGTTTCAGTTAAGATTGCATCAGGAAGAGGGGCTGTAAGATCTGGATTTCTGATAGCCTTTCTTTCCTTCTTTTGTAGCACCTTATTCGGATGTTCATCTCTTGATTCCAAACTTCCAGGCAAGGAGGCCCCAATACCTTCATCTTTGATCCTTGAAGTGTGACGCCTTGGCCGATTCAAAGCACCACGTAATTTTGCTGCCTCTTTAGTCTCCTCCCCTGCTGGTTTTTCATTTTTCTGAACATTAGGAATTGAAACTACTGAAGTAGGTCCTGATTCCTCACTTTCCTGGAATAAGTTATGAGACTTTGCAAGATTACGTTTTGATCGCCTCGGTGGAGGCACTTCAATATGTGGAACCATAATTTCATGTTGATCATCAAGTCCAACGGTGGAATTGATACGAGCTTTACTGCCAAAATTTTCATCTTTCTCCAACACTAGTGCTTCCGAAGATACATCAAAGACAGGAGCAACAACATCCTCTTCTTTCCTTTTAGCATTTCCCCTTGTTTGCATCCTTCTGGGTTTCGTGTCTCCCTGCATTGCTTCATCCCCTCCAATAGTCACCACTCTGTTCCTCAGAGATCTAGTAGTTGGTGCGCAGTGATCGTCTTCCTTATCTACCTTCTTTCTATTGTTCTCCTCTTGGTGAGGAACCTTTGCAGCCAAATCAGGCCCATTGTTTCTGTTCTGTGCCTCTTCCTCGATGACATGGGAACGTACTACTGCAGCTGCAGTGGATCGAGGTCTCGTGCTTCTTGTCTTCATTTCCGTAATAGTCACCACTCTGCTCGGAGATCTAGTAGTTGGTGCACAATCCACCTCCCTTCTGTTGTTTTCCTCTTCGTGAGGAACCTTTGCAACCAAATCAGGCCCATTGTTTCTGTTCCGTGATCTCTTCTCCTCGATGACAGGAGACCATACTACTGCAGCTGCAGTGGATCGGAGCCTCTTGCTTCTAGTCTTCACTTGAAAAGCACCATTTGCTTCCAAAACTGGCTCACTGACTGCTTTTGATGCGTACACAACAAAAGACCTCCTCCTACTCGGCCGCCTCCTCTCCGGAGAAGTTCGCGCTTCCAGGTCTCCCTGGCTGCCATCTCGTTCACCATCGTCTTCTTGCATATAGAAGCTTACCTTCTTATTGACCCCTCCTCTTCCGGCGCCCTCAACACTGCTTCCATTGGAGCCCTTCAAGCAGCCTTTCGGCTTCATCTCCTCGCTCTTCCGCTTCTTTTTGTCACAATCAGACAAAAAGTTGGTCTTGAAACGTCGCAGTAACTACTCATAACAATTCCAACAGCAAGAGCAGAGCGAGAAAGAGAAACACGGTACGGTACCTGTAGAAGGGAAGCGAGGTTTTCGGCCATCCGGGAGTTGGTGAGATTGGCCGGGAGGCCGTGCTGCTTGCTGAGGGCTTGGAGCTCCCTCCTCGACATGCTCTTGGACTCCATCTCCATTGAGAAACGTGGGGGAAAACCGAACCAACCGCCGGCGCGGCGAGACTGCTAAGGATCCGTCGTCATTGGAAGAAGAAAATTTCTTGGATTCAGCTATTTCCACGGTAAGATCGTCGGAATCCTCGAGTCTTCCTCACTGAAAAGGAACGGGGAGGAAATCCAAAGCGGAGCGGTCTGGTTAGCGCCTCGACTGTAGCGTTTGAAATCATTTGAATTTGGAAGCGTTTAGAGATCACGCGCTTTGCCCGACTCCGTAAACTTCTGTTGCCAATCCTTTCATTGGACGTTTCGATACCGCTCTTGTGATTGAACAAACACCATGGAGCCCACAGGGACCCAATCGTCCATCTAAGGTAGACGAAGAGGAGTAGACGATCCTTCGTCAGTCTCCGAATGGGTAGCCACGTGCGTGCTGTGGGACTCCTGTGGCTGTCGATTGCCCGTTCGATTCGACACTGAAAAATCCGACGGTCAATGACAGAGTACTCCGCGTAACATGCCCACTTTACCATGTGCCTCAACGCATCATTACCGTCACCCGTATCATCATGCCATCACGAAAGTTGCTCTACACCTGGAGAGTGATAAGGTACGGCTCCGAGAAATGGATGGTCCTGATCTAGTTTCGTTGATTTCAACTGAAATCTTTAATAATAGCTCTGATAACATGTTTAATTAGCAAGAGATTAGATGATAATTTCAATCGAATAGATATATACCAAAGAGAGATTTGGAGTTAAATTTATGATCGTTGCAGCAGGGGCTGACACGTGGAGGAATATTGGGACGCTACGTGCCACTTGAGGTGGCCTCTAGTGGATCGGGATGTAACGCGACGCCACGTGTTAACAGGTTAGTTTTGGGCTCCCGTAGCCGAAGGCGTAGGACAAATTGCCGTCGCCGAGTAGATGATAATGCCGCTCTCCCTCCACCGCGCCGCTGGGTGGCCTCCCGCCGCTCCTCTCCGCTGGCCCCAGCTACGCCGCCGCTCCTACGCCGCCTCCCCGAGGCCTCCGGGTGCTCCCGCCGCCGCAAGAGTGGACGGCGCCTCCTCATCTTCCTCCTTCGACCCCGCAGCATTCGAGGCCGAGAGGCTCCGCCTCGACGCGGAGGCCCGAGCGTCTATGGCTGCCGCCGCCGCTGCCTCCGATGCGGAGGGTGAGGGACAAGGAGGGGATCCCAAGGCTTGGAAGTGGAAGATCCGGAAGCGTGTCTGGGATCTCTTGGAGGCGGAAGATATCGCGCGGAACCCTCGCCCCGTCCACCACCGCATCCCTAATTTTGCCGGCGCTGCCTTAGCCGCTGACTCGGTTGGCTTCTTAATTTATCTTCTTACTTTGCGATTCATTTCTACAACTATTTAGTATGAATTGTTTTGCCAGTCGTTACTAATATATCATCCTCTATATACAGCAAAGACTTCATTAGGGCCACAAAGTAGTTGTGACCGAAGAGCAACCGAGAAATTGGGGATCTTCAAGGGTACAAACCTTTTGGAGACCTCAAGGTATATATGGTTATAGCGAGTAGATTTGGGAAACATCTATGTTTTCTAATCATTGTGTTAAACGATCATGATCTAAAGTTCACCTTGATTATTCCGAGATTCAATGATAAAAATCATCCAGCATATGGAGTAACATATTGTTACTAGATTTTGCTACCATCTTTTATTGTCCATCAATAGGTTACATAAGGCTGCAAGCAGTCAATATGTCCAATTTTGAACTACTGAAAATGAGCGTATATGCTAGGTATCTTATTCTACACGTAATTATGAGGTCAGGAGGTTGGGAATGGAAGTTGTGGGGCATGTTGCCAGTGAAAATTTGATGTTCTCTCACGATTATAAGTTCTACTCTCATGGTACATGTCTCTGACAGGACTTATTGCTTTTCCTTGTTATGTTGATCGTTTAAGTTTGGATTGAGATTAGAGATTGTTTGGTACTCTGTATTAAATTCATGTGCTTTTTTGGCATGTTATTCATGCTTCTTTGTCCTTTTGTTCCTTTTTTGTGTATCTAAATTTATTGTACTTTTAGATGTACACCTTTTATTAATTTGCTGAAGTGGTTTAAATCTGTTGGGATTAAGTTAGGTAAGTTGGATGTGTTTCAAAAGGCCCAATGTGTGAAGGTCAACCCTGACTCGCCTCAAAAACAAGTCCGGTTTTTGACACTTACAGGTTGGTCGACAGTCCCATCTCCAAATATGCTATGATTCACTGTTGCATATTTTTTTGTTTTTGTATGCATGCATTTGTTGTAGTAGGTTGATTGCATGGATTATTTGTCCTTCCCCACCCTAACTTAGAATGTCAAAACTTGCCTGAACATGGAAAAATGCTGTTTCTTTGTACACAGTGTACAATGCTACTTGTAAGAAATAAAATGTTGAAGGAACCAAATTCCCTCATCTACACACTGTCTGTGAAATTCTTTATTAGCCCATTTAGCATGTAAATAGACCAGACCTGATTTAGATGGATGTTTGTGGCTGCAAGTTCTATCACACGTTGCACATGTGCAACTCTATTTTCAGAAACAAGTTCGGTTTTTGACACTTACAGGTTGGTCAACTGTCCCATCTCCAAACGTGCTATGATTCACTGTTGCATATTTTTTTTGTTTTTGTATATATGCATTTGTTGTAGTAGGTTAATTGCATGGATTATTTGTGCTTCACCACCCTAACTTAGAATGTCAAAACTTGCCTGAACATGGAGAAGTGCCATTTCTTTGTAAACTGTGTACAATACTACTTGTAAGAAATAAAATGTTGAAGGAACCAAATTCCCTCATCTACACACCGTCTGTGAAATTTTTTATTAGCTCATTGAGCATGTAAATAGACCAGACCTGATTTAGATGGATGTTTGTGGCTGCAAGTTCTATCACACATTGCACATGTGCAACTCTAGTTTGAACATTGTGTGTTTTCATCTCTCAGAAACTCAAAAACTGATGATGCTATTATCTTTGTGTTATTGCTTTGATAAAGATTTTCAAATTGGTGTTCCATATATAAATGTATGATCCAAAGATCGTGCACATTCTAGTGCATTCTTCTTCTTTTCTAGTGCATTCTTCTTCTTTTTTGTCATTTCTCCTTTTAGTCTTTCTCTATATCGGCTCCTGAAGAATGAAATGGCAACAAATAGTTGCAAATGTCAAAACACCAGAAATGTAGAACTTGGTAATTGAAATGGATGATGTATCTGCTGGTCATGTTTGATTGAACTATTTTGTGTTAATGAACTCAGATCTGCTGGACTTACTGTTTGAAATCAATTTTTAATAGCATGGTAATGAAAGTAAAAAGTCCTTTTAAGGTAGCTTAAGAATAATCAACAAAATACTAGGAAAGAGGCCAGAGAGTGTCTGGTCTGGGTAGAGGAATGGATAGCATTGCTCTAAGCACATTTGTACCCACTCATGCAGGGAGCTTAGCAAATGTGCTCCAAACATACATCCAATTCTGGCTTCATCTGGCGATTCTCTATGAGGACCAGTTCTTTAACATTCTTTCCCAACAAAGTTAGAACATAAACTTCATAAATATAAAATGCAAACATGAAAAGAAGTAAAGAATTATGAGAGAAGAATGGATGGAATGTAATGTTGGTTGGAGATTTCTCATGTTAGCTCCTACCACCGAAGTACCATTTATAGAGGTACCTGGAAGCTGTCACAATGCCCCATTGTTGGCAACCTGCAAAGTCTATATTATCTGCTCTACAACCTTTTTACACCTGACAACTTACAAGAACAAAATAATGTAATAAATGCTTCCCCTGATAGTAGATTTTGAACATACATGAAAGCAATTAATAAATGCTGCATGCTAGGTTTATTTTGGAGATTTTTTTTTTCAACATGTCCTACCATACAAGATCCACATATCTTTATTGATGTGCACCGTTGTTTTTGTTAATACTTGCTGCAATTGATATGTACTTCACTTCTATGACAAGCTTCATTGGTTAAGAATCAATAGAAATTTGAAACGGTTAACTTGTAAGACAATGGAGCAAATGATCCGTCTAACAAGGACTTTGCAGCACTACTCAGTAGCAGAGGAAGAGGAACTGGCACATTCTGTAGCCATCTTTGTTATTTTAGATAGTACTTTTATCACTTAGGATTATAATAATGGATGCCGATGCGGTGTATACTGGTAACATAACTACAACAACACTTTTTTCGTGGTCCATGGCATGCTGCAGAAAGGTATGGCATGGGCAGGCCTCTGTTGTTTTATACTAATCTCTTTTGTTCAATCTGCAATAAGATGAGTAAACTCTTAAGAAGTTTATTCTTTTATTGTACATTACATTTATTAGTCTTCAATGTTCTGTTATTGTATGTTCCCTCTTAAAAATGTTCTGTAGTTTCTTGGACTGAAGACTTTGTTAGAAATCACATATTTCTGCCAATTAGTTCAGTTAACATTAACCAATGCCCAGTGGTTCCTCGCATGTCATCTTTGCTGATCGTGGTTTGCCCATTTTCTGATTGCAGCTTGATTCGGTGTATGCAGGTGGAAAGAAGTTACTGACTCCTCAACCACGACTGAGGACTGGATTTTTCTCAGTATTGGCATCTCAGACACTGCCTTCTGGTTCCATTTTGGAGGCATGTACCTCTGTAGGAGCTGTGAAATATGGCCGACCAATTGGTCTGGATGAAAAAATAAAAGTTGATTTGATAGTTATTGGTTCAGTTGCAGTCGATCCAACAACAGGAGCACGACTGGGCAAGGGTGAGGTAAGCTGTTGATGTTTTTAATGTGGTATTGCCTAACATTCAGCTGGCATCATTTTTTCTTTGGTGATATACAATGTAGGGTTTTGCAGAACTCGAGTATGGGATGCTGCGTTATATGGGAGCTATAGATGACAACGCGATGATAGTAACATCTGGTAATATTGTATCTTTTCAGTCGTCCCATTTGGTGTTTTACGTGTAACATCAGAAACATTATCATGCGTGTTCTTCCAGTTCATGACAAGCAATTGGTGGATGATATCCCCGTTGAGAAGCTCTTAGTTCATGATGTGCCAGTTGACATTATCTGCACTCCAACTCAGATCATCTACACCAATACAAGAATCCCAAAGCCTCAGGGTGGGATCATATTGAATCTATGTACTTCGTTCACTTAAATTTAGTGCCAAGATTAGCCGATCCTGAAGTTTCTTGCATATGTAGGAATCTACTGGGAGAAGTTATCTCCGGAAAAGCTGGGTCAGATTCGAATTCTTAGAGAGTTGAAGAGGCGAATAGAGCGGGAGAGCGGGCAGCTGCTGCCTACAGGGCCTTCTGAGAAGCTTCCTCCCACCGCTCGACGCAGGCGGTGAATTTGAATTTTTATGTTATGATCGTAGATTGCACTACCTATATATAGTCTCACTGCCATCATCATGCTATATAAACAAATTTGGATTACTTTATATCATTTTCTGAACATTATGTGTGATAAAATTTTGTGCAAGGAAAAATCCTTTTAATATTATGTTAATATGAATAATCCCTTTTTTTTTTCCCGTAAGATACTTGTCTGCTGTTTGTAGAGCATCTGTCTATTTATCGTGTCAATATAATGTTATTGTTTTAGGGGATTATTGTTTGCAATTTCTATTTATGATTTATAATTGTATTTTAATATTTCAAAATTATTTTTTGATAAATATTTGTATCTCTCTCCTCATCCTATTCTTCCTTGAGGATAGTGCTGAGGGGAGAACGATCAAGTTTGAGGGATAGACTAAGGGTGTTGATCGATAAAAAGCACAGGTTAGGGAATGACGATTGATGACATGTAAAGATAGGTTAGGGAATGATGATTGATGACATGTAGAGATAATGATCAATATTTTTTTCTCTCTTTTCATCGTGTTCTTCCTTGAGGATAGTGTTGAGGGGACAACGAGGAAGTTTAGAGTATAAACTTAGGGATAAATTAGAGAATAAGATATTGATCCATCGATAAAAAGCACGAAAATGACGATTGACGACAAAAAAACACTAGAGAGGTGCACAAGATGGATCGTAAATAGTAAAATATTATTTTTATTAATTTAAAAGATATTATAAATAATAAAATTTTATCAATAGTAAAAAAAAGATTCTAAACAGTAACTCCTTTTTTTAATCATGATTATATGGTTTTTTGTACGGTGTCGTTCTCGTGATAATACATGTCATGTCATTTTTGCTAACTTGTTCTTCCATATTTAAAGAAAGAAGAAAAATGGAACCCTTCCCTTCTTGTCAACGTCGACGAGGCTGAAATGAGATGTCCTTTTTGTTTGACCAATGTCGGTCCACGAATACCTATGAGGATACACCCCAACCCAGAAGAGCACCAATAAGGAACGAAAACGAATTCATATGTGGTTTTGGTCCCTTTGCCTGCGCCTCAAGACTCCGGTGAAGTGTGAGCCACTTCTCTTTGTTGGACTGGACTCCTCCGTGTTTGCTTGCCAATCCTATCTGTCTGGTTTGACCGATCGAGTTGCAGGTCGGTCAGCTGTGTCACAAACGTAAACAACCGTCTTAAGCAACCTTCGCCATCACATACTTGTGTGTACGTAAGGAGAGGAGAAGACGATCTAATTTTATATTTATATATATACTACTCAAATTATATGGATGTTTTCGACATGCCTATATTGACTCACCACCCCCGAATTCTCCTCATCATTCATTACAAAGAAGGAAAGAAAAAGATCGTATCAAAGATCAATGAAGCATTTGTGAGGATTCAGTCATCGCTACCACAAAGATTCTCCAGTGTCCGCGTCAAAACATTCAAGTGAAATCACATCCATCAACTCATTGACCACCGCGCCACGACAAGAACACCTTTCTGGTATCCAAGCAGATAGCTTAAAACTGGAATCCAACTGCACCGCTCAATTCACGTTTCTGCTCGGGTTTCCAAGAAACATCCTTTCTTCGAATACCCAGTGAGTATTTTCCTTTAGAAGCATCTTAAACTTGTGTGCGAAAAAAGCATAATTTGGTGAATAAAATAAAGGAATTAATGTTCTTTCTCCTGTCAGAATTCTAGCAATACAATATGGAAGAAGCTAAAGAGAAGTATGTGTAGGAAAACGAGATGGAAAGAGGTGAAGGAATAATCTCTTAGGCACAGTAAGTCTATCTCTATCCCGACGTGGAAGATGGAGGATAATGGCTGGATTCAGTCCAAGGTGGAAGTTGAAGATACTCCATCTGTTGCTCTGATGCTGGTGGATAGAGCAGTGGAGATAAGGGATGACCGGAAGCAGCAGCAGCAGCAGCAGCAGCAGCAGTGAGAGGAGAAGCAGGAGTAGCTCTGCAACTCACCGTCTCATCCAACAAAGCAGGCGGAGGCATCCCTCGGCCATCCTCTGCTCCCTGCAGCAGCCTCGAGTACTCCCAGTAATCCCTCATGGCGTCGAAGGGTCGGGACTCCAGGAGAGCAGCAGGAGCGGCGGACGGCGCGGCTGCCGGCGCTTGTCGAACCCCGGCGTCCTCGGGGAAGTTGAGCTTGGCTCTATTTCCTCGGAACCGAAGGGCGGCCTCGTCGTAGGCCCGGGCGGCCGCCTCGGCGGTGTCGAAGGTACCGAGCCAGACGCGGGCCGCCTTGTGCGGGTCTCTTATCTCCGCGGCCCATTTGCCCCAGGGGCGTTGCCGCACTCCTCGGAACCTTTTCCTGCCCCCTTGCTCCGCTCGAGCTTGCTCTCTTCCTGTTCGAGAACGACAGAATACATGAAATGAAACGTAGACGCTACAGAGGAACAGAAATGGACCGCTCGAGTACTCGAACCAGCTGCCGAAGCCGACGACGACGACGACGATGACCCCCCCGGAGACGACCCGAACGTAATGCAAAACCTGGGCACCTCCTCGCGCACGAAGCTCTCCCTCCCCTGCATCTGCCGGCCGCCACCGTTCTGCTCGCCACTCGACGGTAAGGACGGCAGAGACGCGCCATCCTCTCCTGCTACCACGCGCGCCAGCGTTGACACCATCACGGACATCTCCTGCTCCACGAACGACGCCGCCAGCCTCGTCCCTCTCGCCCTCGTCGACGGCACGGGCACTCTTTCGCCCCCGTCATCGAGCCAGATGACGTCGCCAGCGGATTCTCTCTGAAGGTTAGCCACCTTGACGCGCGTGCAAGCTTCGCTATTGGCTCCTCTGCCGCGAACGAGCCGCTCAAAACCACTCGAAACGTGACGATCCGATTCATAAATATATGCATATATACACATGTTTAGAGAGAGAGAGAGAGATATGGATAGAGCACAGGAAAGCACGTGGCAGCAATTAACGCCGTCATATGAAGGGGAGGAGCAATGTTAGCTCGAGTGGGGTTAAAGCGGCGTTCAAACGGTGGTTTGACCGTGGAGGCGGTGGTGGGTGAGATTGTGGGTCGTTAACGTCGGTGTGATATATAATAAATATAGGATATTTTATTTAGAAAAGTCCTTCATATTAAGTTTTAATCAAAATAATATCCCCTTAATTTGTTTTTAATTAGGGCGTTCTTTTTTCATCAACTTGACTAAAATGCCCTCGGTCGTCGTCGTCGTCGCAGCCACCGCCTCCTCCCACCACGAGCGGTGGCTCCTCCCTTCCCTCTTCCCGTCCCTTCCCCATCCTCCTCCCCCCTTTCCCGCCGCCCGCCCTTCCTCTGCCGCCCTCGCCGCTGTTCCCACTGCTACGAGAGAGGAAGAAGACGAACAGGAGGAAGCAGAGTCCTCCGCGGCGGGGGGCGCCGGAGGCAGTGCTTCTACTCCTTGAGCCGGGACGCGATCGCCTCCTCGGCGGTGGCGAAGGTGCTGAGCAAGCGGACGCCGCGGATGGGATATCGGATCTCCGCCGTCCTCGCCTCCCGCCTCGGCTCTACCCGCTGCTTACACCACGCCGAAGAAGGCCGGGCGGCGGAGAAAGCGGGGAGCAGGAGGCGACGACGGGTGGATCGAGGATATTTTCGTCAAATTGATGACGCATAAAAATCAATCAAACAGGCATCATTTGATTAAAACTTAATATTCAAACCTTTTTAGGTAAAATTTTAATTAATAAATAATTAGAGTTTAGCTAATCTCAGAAATTTGGTTACTAAATAAATAATTAATTAATTAAGGTTAAGATGAGAAAGATATTTTATATGTTGTCGTGATTAAGACGATCACCAAACGCAACACGGATCGCACATCGTACACGTGGTTTGCCATAGTCGGCAGGAATTGGACTCGAGCCAATGATCAATTGCCACATCAGCCAACAACGCGTCCAGTTAATTAGCCCAACCTTGGACGAATCGGGGTCTGTGGTCGGCGGATTCACACTGCACGAAGAAACTTGACTCGGTCGACATTCCTCGTCGGCATCGAACACGATCGGACGGATAAGTCAAACAGAATCCGGTCAACCTCAACGACAACGTCCTCTCAGTTCTTTAATCGTTTTAATCCACAAGGAAATTGACGAGCATTCGATGGATTCTTTTCTCTCTTCTTAATTTATAGCTCAGTCGATCTGATCAACTTGAATTTGACATCTGACTTGTAATGGATTTTGACTTAGTTTTTATGCACGTCTTTGTTATCTGATTATTATGTATCGTATTTTTATTGAGTGAATATTACGTGTATCAAAAGTTAATTTCAAAAGATTATTTAAAATTATTTTAAAAAAATATATGGATAATTATATATATAATAAATATAGGTCATCAAAAGATACAAGTAGAGAACTCACAAACGCCACAGGATTCAATCGTTCCAGCCTCGAACGCCGGTGCTTTGCGTACAGCGACATGTCGTCGGTTGTGAGGAGCATTAATCGGAAAGCAAAGGGAACTGTTTCTGTCGGCCGTGGAAGCTTATCGGTGAAAGGTGTTCTTCCGTCGTATGCCACCTTTGAACCAGTCAACATGTGGTGTGATGCCATTTAATGCCCCACGCGAACATGTGGTGGCCATGCATTTGCACGGTCTGCCATGTCTCCATGGCAAATCCACATAGTCCACATAGTTCGGTGACCACATCAATCATCAAATCGGATGAGGAATTATCGGTTGGTTTTGCAGCTGAGAATGGTGGAAAAATAATAATATTATCATATCTATTTATCAATAATTAAGGGTTCAAAAACTCATCGATAATTGAAAATAATATGTATATATGAACCTACATTGGCAAAGAGTCACTCCATCATTTACCTTCGTATCTTTATCCTTCACTTGTTATGAGTGATTAATTGACATATACATAGGTATTTTACTAGGATGAATCAAAAAATAATCAAAATAGCTCAATAGATATTGATCGATAAGAGATGTATATTTTTCTCCAATAATAATTCAACACGTGGCAACGCAATGTGATAATGCAGTCAGCGATGAGAAGCATAATCTGATTGACAACTCGACTACATGTACATCGGTTCAAAATATTGATAAGAAAATATTTTAAATATATCCAAAAATGATAGATAGGGGAAGAAATAGTCTTGAAATATTCCTCTCAATTGGATTAATATAAAAAGTTACATTAGGCATGATAATAGAGATTTATTATTATTTATTAAATTTACTCTATCATTAATGACTATTAACTTAAAACATCAAAAGGATTTGAGTCGAAAAAATCATTTATCTGATGAGGATAATAATTGCGATAAGACTCGTGTGACGTTAGTTGTCCCCAAATAATGCCTCACAGTACCTGGTCAATACAGATTGGAACGTCGATCGAGGCACATTAACACCCTACTCAAGCTCAATCCTTCATGCCACGCCAACACCAGTGTCAGACGCTACCAGCCTACCCCCTGCAAACGGGCAGCTCGGGAAGCAATAAGCTTCCCTATAAATACCCTCTCGTTCATCGAGAATGGGAGGAAGAAAAAGATTCCCTAACCGCTATCATATGACTTGATCGAAGTATAAGGTCCCCGCCGGACATGAAGGCAAGGAGTTCCTACCCGGAGGAAACAATAACCTCGTCCCGACCACCGCATCAGACCACCTCGACGAATTCGAACGTCGTCTCGGAAAGATCTTCCGTCGTCTGGACCCGAACCGAACCGCATTTGGGGTATACAACTATAATCAAGTCATAAATGCTCTCGCATATATATAATGCTCTCGTGTGTGTGTATATATATATATATATATATATATATATATATATATATATATATATATATATATATATATATATATATATATATATATATATATATATATATAATTTAGTTATTTTTTCTTGATATTATTGAAAAAAAATAAAAAATATTATTCTTCTACATGACTTGTCTAATATCTTCTCGTGTAGAGATAATAACATAAATAACGGCATGGTATGTTCAATATAACAGTAGACCGTTCGTAAGGAATATAACATTTCAGTTATTTACGTACGTATTCCTCTCTCTCTCTCTCTCTCACTGTGTTGGGAGACCTCCGCCACGGGGAGACATGGAATCGGCATCGGCGGCAGGCGGTGGAAAGGTGTCGTTCAAGGTGATTCTGACCTCCGATCCGAAGCTCCCTTACAAAGTGTGAGACTCCCTGCCCCCTCGCTGCCGTCGTCTGTGTCTTTTTTCTTCGATTTCTAGAGTTTTGGCTCACCCTTGCTTCTTTTCCCTTGATCGGTCGATCCGATCTCAGTTTCAGCGTTCCGGAGGCGGCCCCCTTTACTGCGGTGCTAAAATTCGCCGCGGAGGAGTTCAAGGTCCCCCCTCAGACCAGCGCCATCATCACCAATGGTATAACTGAACCCTTGGTAGTTTGGGATTGGAATCTGCAGTCGAAGGAAATGGTTGAATTTTGGCATAATTTCATGATCGTGTGAGGATTTTTGTATTTGTAATTTTTCTTTCGGGGTTTTCTTGTGAAATTTATAAAAAAAGTTTAGTAATTCGCCGTATATGGCTTCAGTAGAGTTGTACATTTAATGCGAAATTGACGTTCTGGAGGACATACAATATGTGGATTCCCACGTTGCACTGTTCCTTATGTAGATCAAGAGCAAAATGAAAAGCCATGGTGAATTGCTTTTTAGGTTTATGTTTCACTGCAATGTAATGGATTGAGATAATTTCCTCGGCGGATGTAGAATATTTGTACTCGAGAATAGTTGTAATTCATTTTTTATAATATTTATCTGTGCATTACTTTAAAGTCATGTTCTTTTCTCTCTTGCAGATGGCGTGGGTATTAATCCGCAACAAAGTGCAGGTATGCTGTCATGTTCCCGCTTTTCCTTATCTGTTGCTTTCTTTATTTTCCACAGAAGTTGTTATTTTTCATGCAATGTTTGAAAGTTGGATTATGTTGACACGTTTATGGTTGCAATCAGAATTTGGGTCTGCCCCTAGTTTTTCATCATCAGGATATCCCAATTGGAATTTTTGTAGTTATGAGTTCAAAATCTTCAGATACTGGACTGATATTATTTGCACCATGATCGGCAATACCTTGTTCATTACAAGAAAATCTTCAGATCTGTTCTTCCACTTGGAGAAGAAATTGTTTGAGCACTAAGAATGAGTCATTTTTTGTTAAATGACAAGGTGGCCAGAGAATGATGGTTTTTGTGTTATTCAGAAGAATCTTGAGTTAATAATCCTTAAGAGTGTGAGAAATGCAGAAATAACTATGATTTGTACCTGATATTTAGGACCGTCTGAACACGTTTAGAATATTAAAGTTGGTTAGATTCTGTCACATATGAGATTTGGATAGAAATGATTATCTATCTGCTGTGTTACAGATTTGGGTTATATTAGGCTTTTTCATGTGTGTTATTATTCCTAACCATATACGTAGTTGATTATCTTAGTTTGCACAATTCTTTGGGGTCTAGGGGTGGATGAAATTGACAGTTTTATGGCTTGTTATGACACAATGAGTGTAAGAGAAGGAACTTGATGGTATTTAATCCATTTTTTTGATACTGTATCTTAAGTTGATTGGTTGTACCTTTCTAGTATTTCAGTTGAGCGATGGGGTGATACTATAGAGAGGACAAAGGGAATAACTATTGAGGATCTTCACATGGAACATTGAGAAATTTGCTTGTCAAAGTTGTGTATTCAAAGTAGAGATTGCAAATATAGCCAGTTCTCTTGAAAATTTGTATTCCTAGATAGACACGAACATTCTCCAATGATTCATTCCATTTTTTTACTTGGATAGTTGGTGTCAATCAACTTTTTAGTTCATGTTTATAAGTAATTTAAAGGAAAGGCCTACTTGTACCTTTCTGCCCATACTATTGACTTGCAAGAAACTCCTTTCAAGTATTTTGAGAAATTGTTGGCGAGTATGAGTTATCAAATGGGTTCAGCAATGAAAGCGAGTTGCAATGGCAACTGTTGAAACCTTGGTAGTTATGATTATCATAAGACATGCTAAATTTGTTCTAGATTTGTAGCCTAGGAAATCTAGGGGATAGATTAACTTGCCTTAAGTACTAATTAGCTGGCAGGTTATAGAAGTGCTGTAATGGTAGTTTTAGCTCGTTTGACCATGGAGCAATTGCTCCAAAATGCCTTTGGACTTTGGAAGAATTTTGGATGGAACAGCAAACAAAAAGGCGTGTTGTAGTTTGTAATAAGCAATTTCAGCCCGATACCTGAGGACATTGAGAGGTAACCAAGAAGTGGAGCATCACCTTGTATGAGGCTTTTAAGATATATTATAAGCAGTCATTTTCTGAAGATGCACATTTCCTGGAGTTATAGTTTTGCTTTTGTTCAAACTGATTCTCAAAAGTCAATTTGTTGCAACATGATGTGAACTCTTCCCATGTTTACTCACTGTTATTTCAGAATGTATCATATACTCATTTGCTTTTGCAACCTCTCTCCAATTTCCTTTTTCTTCCTCTCAGAAGCTCAGTAGACCTTGTCAGTTGTAATTTTAATTGGAATTTCCTATTCCACATAAAAAAATGTGATTTTGCATCATCATTTCACTGTGCATTTCTGCTAAGTTATATTCTTATGCAGGTAATGTATTTCTGAAGCATGGCTCAGAGTTGCGTCTCATACCTCGGGACAGAGTGGGAGCTCATTAGATGTCTAGTGATACCATTTCCAGCACTTTGGAGTTTACCTTTTTTGTTCTGAGCCATAATTTTTACTCTGAATTTGTTATTCTGCCTCACATGAGAGGTTAGAAAACATGGCATGTCATTTTACTGGATTGCTCTCTAATATTTAGCCTAGTACAAACATGTACTTGATATTGATATAGTGGAGAATGCAACATGGGCCCAATAAATTTAACTATTTCTTATTTGTTTAATTAAGAATGTAAGCTTTGGCAAGTGAATGTTCTATGACATTGTACGTTTGTCAGAAGTCCAAGGTTGTTCTTGTCATTATACTGGAACAAGCTAGTTACCTTACATCGTGGAGGTGTGAGAGATGAGCAGAGTTTTGCATGCATGTGCATGTAGTTTTCGCTTTTCTGTTGGGTGGAATCATGATGCATGAGCTGTAACATAACTAATATGGAGATTTAACTGGTGCCATTGAGTAGCTCAATTCAGTCGGTGGCAGCTGGGATCATCCCTGGTCATGTTGAAGAACAGACTGCACAAGAAATATCTAGCAAATGTGGGAACCTAAATGTTAGCAGTACCAGGTACTCTTTTGCTGCCTCTAAATTTATCAGAAATTCTCCTGCAGTAACTTTAAGTTCTCAATTGGAGAGCAAGGCTGAATTCTGCTTTTGTTGGGTGCTGAAAGTCAAGTGTCTGCTGTTACCCATGATCTACCATGATTAATATCATGTTGAACTGTCAAGTCATTGGAAATTTTAAGGTTATAATTGCAGCATGGTTTACATATTTGTATTCTATCATTGCACTGATGAAGTCATCCTACCCACGCAGGTTGGGAGTTTTGTGCATTCGGAGGCCTTTCGTTTACTGTGGCCATGAAAAGTCTCACTTGTTGGTCGTATGAATTGCTTTGCTTCCATCTATAATTTCCTCACTGCAAATTGTTAATCTGCTTTGATTTGCCCACTTTCATATTTTTAACCTTAGGAGTCCTGGTGATTGATCTCCCAGATTCTTATCTATCATTACACAGATTTCGTGGGTGGCTTTTATCATCTTCAAAACTAGGAACTGATGCATGCAGTCATATGTTTTACTAGCTACAGTTTGGTAGTACTCAAAAAGGCTCTTCTTCCTATGTGCTTTAGTTGCGTGCTTGATATATCCATTTGTTGTAGACAAAGAAGATGCTGGAATCATTAGAGTAGGAAGATTTTTAAATAGAATAAGGGAATAGTGCTTTATGTGATTGCCAATACCGAATTAATGCATTCACTCATGATCTACTGGTGGCAATTTTTAGGTGCAATATGCTGGAATCATTGGAGTTGTAAGGTATGTGATAATAATACTTTTGTGATTGTGAACCACTGAAAGGGAATTATACTTTGAAAGATAAACATTTGGCCTGTACTGATCTTTCACCAAACAGCACCTACTTAGCAGTACTGAGATATGATCTGTTTATTGTTTATTGATGTACTGATTCACACTTGCAGTTCGTCAAATTTTCACTTGATCTCGACAGTACTGATTCAGTGTCATTCTTGTTGCTTTAAAGAAGAATTCACTGAGCCATTTGGCATATTATCCTTCAACTTAATCCTTGAATAGCTGGTGGAAAATCCTGTAAGAATACAATGGAACCTTTTGACAGATAAATCAAGATTGGGATATAGAATTTTCTGTAACAATGTGCAGAGCACAAACAAACATCAAAGACCACCTAAAGATTGCTTAGTATTTCCCCTTTCACTCAAATGAATTAGCTCTTATAAACTTTTAGATTTCTGCTTGGACATACCTTGTATTTTCTTTCTCCAGGGTTAATGTTTTTGGGACTTTTGGGGTTCTTGAACTAGTTAGCCACTTGGTTGAATTATAACAGTGACTAAAAAGACACACCAGTTGAGCCTAGTGATGCTTTTTAGAATGGCCCCAAAGAGATTGATTTTGCTCAAGATAAGCTCATATTTGCACCTTGTGTAATTTGGATATCATGCTGTCAAGAGTCAGCACATGATCTTCTGCAGTGAAGGGAAGCTATCATGACTGATGACCAATGAGCACCATTTCCCAGTTGTCTCCTCCATGGACCACACAACATTGTCTTAGCAAGTGTTTCTGGCCTTAATTTACCTGTACTTGGTTTGATCTTATGTAAAGGACAGCATTTGTTAATGTAAACATCCTGTAAAAGCTATGTAATTTAACTCAAATTCCCAACTGGACCCTCACTACAGACACAAGGGAACCTCACTTGCAGCTTCACCAATAGAAAAGAACTATCCCCATGACTCGAGTACCTCTTATCTTTCCCATCAGCTTGGTATGATCCTAGAAGAGGAGAATCCACTTCAGCTCCCATCTCCAATGGCAGAAGCAAGGAAGCACCATAAGCCCAGCAAGCAGACCTCTTCCCCAATGACAGAAGCCAGTGGTGCCAGTAGAACCATCAACCGGAACTGCAAGAGTAAGAAGCAAGCACATAAGGAAGCAGGCAATGGATCTTCTTGGGGATCCCTGAGAGACTTGTTCTCATACAGATATCAGCAAGAAGTAGAGAAGAAGAAGAAGAAGAAGAGCCGCAGGAAGATTGGATGTTCTGTGTCCCTATGCAGAATGAGGGACAGTTCATGTGTGTTGAGCCCAGAAGCAGTTACAGCTCAAGTCAATAAGAAATTAGCTTTAAGCAGTAGCTGCAATAGTTCCAGTAGATCTTTGAAAGCCCCTTGTAATGACACCAGTGGGGCTATTTCCACTTCCTTTACTTCTAATTCATCTGCTTCCATAACTGCCTCCTCCTCCTCCTCTTCTTTATCTTCTTCTCTTGGAGGATCTTTTGGAGCAATGAATCTAAGGGGTTTTTCTGGGTGCTACGAGTGTCATCTTACTGCTGATCCTCTTATCGGGCCTTCCAGAGATGCTTCTACGAGGCTCACCATCAGTCCTTGTCCTGACAGTGGGGAGATTTTTATGAAGCCTGATGATTTAGAGCTCCACCAGACAGCAATGCACGCAGGTAACTCCTCATTTTTCTCTTGAATCTTTTGTTCCTTCAGTGAATTCCAATGTCACTTATTCAGAATAGTTTCATCTCTGATTTAGCTTCCAACATGAAGAAACCTCGACAAAGTAAATTAGCTCTATGAAATATCTTAGTTTTGGGTGAGTAACTGAGTAAGACAGCAGTCGACTCAATTAAATAATGCCAACTGCTTCTTCAAATGGAAGCATTAATCCTAATCTTTATCCTTGATTCCAATTTTGTATGAAGTTTTGGCTCATCTTCTGACGTACTTGAGACTTCTCCTTCTTCTTCCTCCATTAGTTCATCCACTCCCTTTCCATACAAGAAAGTGAATAGTGAAACAGTGAATTTTTCATGTCCTACTTATTATGAATTGTGTGTTCTCCCTACAGCATCTGAACTGAGTGCAGAAGACACCAGCAGAAAGATAATTGAGATAATATTCCGGTCAAGCTGGCTCGATAAGCAAGCTCCGATCTGCAAGATCGACAGGATACTCAAGGTCCACAACACCCAGAAGACCATCTCAAGGTTCGAGGACTACAGAGACTCCATCAAGAGCAGCTGCAACAGGCTCCAAAACAAGCACCCGAGGTGCGTTGCCGATGGCAATGAGCTCCTCAGGTTCCACTGCACCACGCTTTCGTGCTCCCTTGGGCTTGACGGATCCACCAACCTGTGCCGATCGATCCCGCGTTGCAGCGTGTGTAGCATTCTGCGAGATGGTTTCGGCGTTGATGAATTCGGGAAGATCCAAACCATGGCCACCAGCGGAGGGGCGCATGCCGCAGCGCAGGTCTCGTCGGAGGGCGAGAAGAGAGCAATGCTGGTTTGCAGGGTGATCGCAGGGAGAGTGAAGAAGAGCCGAGATGCCACTGAGGAGTATGATTCAGTCGCTGGCCCAGCAGCAACCCACTCTAATCTGGACGAGCTATTTGTGTTTCATCCCAACGCCATTCTTCCTTGCTTTGTTGTGCTCTACAGAGGTTCTTAGATCAACCAGCATGTCTTGTTCCACTTCTCTCTACCTCTGTGTTTCCATTTGCAGATACCAGTAGCCTTCTCATACTATAGTTGTAGTGCTTGCCATGCATTATCATATATGAGCATGCCTTCCAAGTTTATATGTTATGCTTGCCTCTGTTGTTCACATTCCTTTCTTCAGTAAACCTTTATGATTCTAATATGATGACCAAGTAAAGCAGTGACTAAACTATCTTAGTCTGAGGAATCATGGAAGAAAGGACATGAGGAGTGAGGACAAAGCCCTTGACTCATTTTGAGCTGGCAGCTCTTTGTTGCCTCTCTGGTCGAAGACAATAAGCAGTGCGCAGCAGACTCCATGATTATGATGAACACTGCAGATAAAAAATTCTCTCTCTGTTCTCTCCAGCTTTCTTTCTTTTGAAATAAGTAGATCCAACTGTACATGAAACAAATACAAATAAATCAACTTGAGAGTGTAAACCAAAACAAGTTAGTAGGAAAATTTGAGGGCTAAATGTATAAAATAAAGGCAATTATACTATAATAGGGGGTTATAGCTCAGATCCAATTTACTAGTTTCAGCCTTTTACTGTTATTGTGAGAATCACTACATCCTCTGCATCATCTCTTTAGGACTCCTCCACTTTTCAGGTAAAGTCATCTCCATGATCTCAGTCTTTCCATTAATAATGTCACAAGAAGAGATGAAGAAAGATACAAGAAAGACTTAATTTAAAATCTATATATAAATAAATATTTAAATATCCTTAATTTAACTAAGAATAATGTTTTGTTCAGAGTTCAATTGCAAAAAAAGTTTCATTATAATTTGAGCATTACAATTTGTTATCGTTATTATTATCATTATAATTTGATATATGAGAAATAATATTTTAACAAATAATTATTTGTTTGGGTCAAGTGGGCTTATTGAAGCCCATGAAGCCCATCTCACCCAACTTTGTCCTCTTCACACATCATCCTGAGGTGGATCGACAAATACCCGAGACGGAACCGGTCGGCTTAGCGGTCCGCAACTCGACTCGGGGAGTCAATCCGAACCCGGCTCAAATTGCCGACCGCTGCCGTTTCCACTGCCCTTCCTAAACCCTTTCCCGGTGACGCGGCATCCATCTCCATGACCGCCCTCCGGCAACCTCGCCCTCGCTTCCTTCCTGCCGCAGGACGATCTCCTTCATGCCAAGCTGGTCATATATCGCTTTTTGTGTGTCCGCCGCGTTGATGACCAGAATCTTTGCGTGTTCGCACCTTCCGAGCGATCATCGTCGTCATCGTCACCTCAAATGAAGGTGCCTTTCACTTGGGAGCTCCTGCGGCTGATGATAAGGAAGGAACTTGCGGCATTGAATTCTCGCGCCATTGTTTTCTCAGGAGGTTAGTGATGCTGCATCACGGCGATGCGGTATGCCAAGGCGTCAAAAACGATTTGCTGCCGCAGGTGATACTGATATCTCCTAGTTTGATCCAGCAGGATCAGAGTGCAAGGAAGACGATCAAATCTTCCATGGTGCTGGTCGTTACATCGGTTCCCGAAACGCCCATCCGGCCTAAGAAGCCAGAGGTTTTCTTGGTGCCAGAATGAGCTTTGGGTGTGTAGGTGACTTTCCATTGAGGATCAAATATTGCGTTTCTATACATTTTTAAGGTAACCTACCGGTTTGCTTTGAGCTCTTCTCATAACATCAAGATTAAAACTAATTGGAGCCCTTCCATTTAGCTGTAGAACCATACTCTTCTTATTGGATAATGCATCATATGATTAATCAATATACTGTTTTGCATATTGATGATTTACCTCATTCACTTCAAACGGTATGCAAGAGGTTTTCTTGGTGCCAGAATGAGCTTTGGGATTGAGAATCAAATATTGCATTTCTATACATTTTAATGTAACTTACTGGTTTGCTTTGAGCGCTTCTCATAACATCAAGATTAGAAGTAATTGTAGCCCTAGCGTTTAGTGCTTGAGCACCATACTCTTCTTATTGGATAATGCATCATGTGATTAATCATTATACTTTTTTGCATATTGATGATTTACGTCATACACTTCAATTTTTTGCATTTTCTTTTTCCTTGTTACATCAGGTTCTAACATGCTTGTCTTAAGAAGCTTGATGATCATGTCCTGCAACTCTTCAGGCCTTGCTATGAATAATTGTTTTAACAGGTCTGGCTATACTTAACCCATGCCTAGTTCATTCTGTTAGAAGTTGAACCTTAGTGACTTTATGTTTGTTGCAAATTCATGGTGAGTCTTTGTCGGTATAGACCATAGAAGACTTGAGATTGTCCTTTCAGATAACTCAGGTCATGAACTATATGCTTTTTGAGATCTAGGAGTAGTAATTTGTGCACCCTAAGCTGATGGGTTTTTGAGTAGAAAGGGAAAATCAATGCTGCCCCTTTGATGTCGTCTTTTTTGACCCCTGGGCAAATTTTAATTTAGTGCCGACCCCATTTATCCCAATTATCATAATTGTCAGGCATGTCAATCTTATAACTGTAAGTGACACTCTTCCCTGCAATGTGAGATCCAGAGGATTGCTCCCAGACCATGCAAGTGATCTACCCTTCAGTGAAGCCTGGTCCTTAACAAGGCAGCTGAGGTCTGGCTCGGCTTCATCCTTGGCTGACTATGGTAGATTTGGTTTCAGAGGAACAAATTTGTCCTCCGCCATACCCTCACGCTGGCTGTTTTGGCATGTATGTAACCAGATCTTGGGTTGTTTAAACTCTTAGCTTTAGCATGCACAAGACACATGTTTGTGCACTTGATTCTTTTATTAATTCTTCTGTCTGCTGTAACAAGCCTTTGTGATACTGATATAACCTTGTTGATGCTTCATATCTAATGCAATGAGTGACGGTCCACACTGGACCTCCACATTCAAGCTCACAAACAAGCTTAGTAATTATCAAAGGAATAGTGAAATAGAGTACATGTTCAATCCTTGATGATATGGAGTGAAATCTATTTTGCAGTCTTCTTACCCAATCCTTGTTGGTTGAATTATAAAGTGCAAAAGAGAGATTCAAGTTTATCATTTCCAAATGCCTGGGAAAAGAAAAACATCAGAGTTCTTATTTTGTGACTCCCTTATATATGTTACTTACCATAATGGAATGAGATGAATCTTAATGGTTCATAACATTTCATCTAATTTGGTTGCTCTTCTCTTTCCTCGTGATTCCGTGAAACCAAATCTCATACAATTATGACAAAAGATGGTATTCACATTTAATTTGAACATGATTCTTCAGTTGATGAACCACATGGTTTTCAGGAAAGCTTTCATGTGCATTTTCACATGACTCGGCTGTTGACTAAATCAACTAGAATTCGGATTTTGTTTACGGACCATGAATACTGAAAAATGCATGACATACATATAATCCAGAACAATAATTTTGATCAATGTTTTCCTGTTTTCTTAAAGGGATGGCAACTTTATCTTGGTTCCTCTCTATCTTCTCCAACACTAAAATGTTTGTATACTCTTTGTTGGTGCATACTCCTGCCTTGCTCATATGGTGATAAGAACTTGCAGGCAATCATTTTGGCTACCTTGAGAAAATGCAGAGACATGAGTAGATTTCACCAAAGATTTCTGTGAACGTCGATTGTGTTGACAGAATCTTGTCGGTGAAAGTATCATATTCCTGGCCCTGCCCAAGTATATTTTAAATGACAGATAAAATTGAATCATTTTCACTTTGGCAAAAGTTTTGTTCCCTGGTCCCTACTAAGATAGTCCGGTGGTACCCCCTGGAGACCTGTTTAAATTCCACAAGGACACGTATCCTTTATCGAAAAGTTATATTCTGTGACATGATTGACAATGCTTCCTTTACTTATTGGCAGTATATGAAACTTTAGGTAGGGTTTTGTTTTCCTTTCTTCTTCCTGTCTTGGCCCTTGCACTAATATTATCCATATTCTTGCCTTTTACTGAAAGAATTTTGGAAGATAATTACAGCATCAATCTTAAATCATTGGAACTTAAATATCATGTGTATATCACTATTGATAGGTGCCTATTGTGGATTACTCAACATATGGTTTCTGTACAAGATTAAGTGCATGAGAAGCCAAAATATAGAAATTAAAGTGCTTTGCAATTTTATTTATATTGCTGGTGTAAGGTGCTTGGTGAGATCCTATGTTCAGACTTCTGTCTGAAGTGAAAGGTGGGGGAGTTTTTCCCTTTTTTTCCTTAAAAATGTATGACAAACCAAGGTATGCAATTTCGTACTGTACCGGAGTTTCGACGTTCACTCGGTACGGTACGATACTATATACCGAGCAGTAAACCGTTCGGTATACCGCTTGGTATATATATATATATATATATATATATATATATATATATATATATATATATATAATTCGGCGACATCGCTTCAGTAACGTCACCTCTTTCTTCTCCTAGGCTGGGCAACGTCGTCTCGTTTATATATATATATATATATTTATTATTTATTTATAAAAGGCAACGTCGCATCGCCTCGGTGACGTCGCCTTTTCCTTCTCCCACGCAGGGCGACGTCGCCTTTTATAATATATATATATATATATATATATATATTTCGTTCCGTCCGGTAACGGGCGGTCCGTGTACCGGTAAACTGACGGACCGGTACGTAACGCCCGTACCGGGCAGTATTATTCGAAATTGCATACCTTGTGACAAACAACTTATTCATCATATGTTAGCTATTCCAGGTTGTAGAGAAACTGCACCATCTTGCTGTGTGATAATCTAGATACATTCTTAGAACAATTACTACTGTCAGCAATCCGTTCTTAACCATTCTTCATGGCTTAAAAATAGAAGCTATTGATGAAGGTCGACACTGATTGTTATCTCTATTATGTGATGATTGATTGATGATGATAATATGCTGTAGTGGTATATGACATAAAGATAAAACTTCTTCAAAATTGTCATAACAGCTGTTGTTTCATGGAATGCCATCCATGGAAGAGTAAAGGGAGAAAAGAAAAGGGCATTATTGTAGTAACTCTAGAATTGAAGGGCAAGGAGGTGAGACTACAGTCTATAAATACCTACATCCGAGCACCTGTACATGCTCTCTATTAGTTTGCTGTCACTTGCCTCTCCCATCATCTCTCTTTCTCTCTACATCGATGGAAGGTTTGTGAATGGCTCCAGTAACAGAGAAGGTAGTGTACAAAGAAAGTCAGAGGGTGAGTAGCCACCTTGGTTAAAAGCTTACTGTGATCAGTAAGCACCAACACAAGTGTGCTATCTGAGAGAGGGAGCAAGCTTTTGCTCACTGCAAACATGCGCACACTATGTGATGTTTGCGAAGGTGCTGCTGCAGTCATCTTTTGTGCCACAGATGAGGCTGCTCTCTGTGGCCCATGTGACAAGTAGGTTTAACTTTTTTCCAAATGTTTAACCATTTACGAGTAGCTGAAATTATTTATCACCTAAACCCAATACCATAGTTTGTCTCATTCACACTGCCACTGATGACCATCTACCAAGTTTGATAAATGTTTTTCAGGGGGTTTTCCTTGCATTGAAACTTGAAAGTACTTTCCATTGATGCCAATATTCTCAAGACTGCAAAAGAGATGAATGTTGGATGGGAGTAATTTATTGATTAAAAAAATAAAACAATTGCTTGATTGGACCATAAACTGACAGTCAACTTCACATAGACATACTAAAATTGGCATTCCACTTTCTGATAAAGTAAGTTTAGATAAGAGTTGAACTTGATAACTGTTACCGCAAATCAGTGCGACATGAATATATAGCCTAATAACTATTCAATCTGTTTTCTCCTATCTCCTCAACGTACTTTATTTGTTAGAAGTGTGGTCCTTCTACTTGGTTAGCCTAATATATAGACATCTCTATTACTATCCTTTTATCATTACATTACCAAATATATTCATTGGTTTCATGGATTTGGATGTATATGTTTATATCGTTGCAGGACATATTATTCTGAATTTTTTATTTCTGTCTGAATAAGTGTTTCGTCAGCTGTTCACACTCATCTGTTTGGTCTGCACACTCCATATCTTTTGGAAACATCAACCATGTCATCATTGAGAAACTTGAGAGGAATGTGAACTATTTTGTTTATAAATTTCACTGTTTTGTTGTTTCTAGATATCACTGTTTCATGAAGAAATAGATTCTAATAATGGTAGATGAAATGGTGTAGGTTCAAACTTGTAATAAGTTGGCTAGCAGACATATAAGGGTACAGATTGCAGAACCAAGCGCTGTTGGTCAATGTGACATATGTGAGAAATCACCAGGTTTAGCCATTTTCATTATATACTTTGTCATGTTGTCAAAATTCTCTTAGTATTAATTTACAAACTGACTTTTCTTATCAAGCTAATTACATAGTTCAACCAAGCATTTCTTCCTACCTGATGAAATCAATTGTTATAGATTTCAGCATCCTAGAAGGTGTTTATAGTGAGTGTTTATGGAAAACATGTTTCGCAATTGTTTCCAGAAAGCATTTGAAAAATTTTCCGATGCTGATTTTCTTGAGAATAAAAAGCATTTTCCTGTTTAGTGTATTTTATTGCATTGTGAGATTTCTCTTTGTTGTATTAATTCGATTTATAATTCATTGTTACCTTATCAAATAATCACATAGTACAAGCAAGCACTTTATCCTGCTTGATGGAAACTACCTAATAAAAGGCATGTTTGACAACTTTTTTTTTTCATTATTGAAAAACCTCACAAAATTTCAGAAGTAGACATCTCTACTTCTGAAATTTCAAAAATAGGAAAATATAAATTAATAGTCGAAAGTTGAAAACATAATTTTTTATCCATCTTAATCTTTCTACTAACCAACAAGATGGAAAGGAAAAATCAGATTGAGAATTGGATAGAAAGTGATGACCACCAAACAATAAAAACTGATGGTGAGGGCTAATGTATGGTGAGGGCTAATGTATTCAGTCTGTTCTACAAGGGGATGAATTGTTTCTATGACTCATGCCCTAGTCACCTATATCGCACAGAAACAATCCAAAGACAATATTTCTAGAAATAGAAAAACATGAAAAAACATAAATATTTTGTGTTTTTTCATAATTTTTTAAAGTACCAAAACATTGATTATAATAACGTCAGCATCTTAGTCCAAAATTTTGAAATGCAGACAGGTTGATATTGTATGTATCTATATATAGATGGGGCAGAAAAGGCAACAAACTGTCCTATGAGTTCTAAAATTTTAATGAGGAAATGGTTTCAAGATTGGCTTTTTGTGTTGCTCCTTAAGTGCTACTCTCTTTCAGATTTACGAGTACATGTTATGTGATGCTCTATACTAATCAATTCATCAACTTTTCTGGTAGCTTTCTTTTTCTGTGTAATAGATGGATCTTCACTTTGCATAGAATGTGATGTAATTGTGCATGTGGGAGGCAAAAGATCCAATGAGCGATATCTATTGTTAAGGCAGAAAATTGAGGTAAAGTGTCCCCAAATAATACAAAAATAAACAGCACCCATGTATGCTAATTAACATGAAATTTGTTCAATGTAGTTTTTGGAAGATAAACCTGGTCACTTTGAAGATCTCATGCTGCAGCATCATGACAACACCGAAGTTAGGTTGGAGAATAATATCGTACTTCATAAAAAACAATTTCTTGAAAACATTAGAGAGAAGATGGACCGCTGCAGGATGCCTCCCGTTTCCATCTCCAAGCTAGACATAAATCATAACAGGCTTGGTCCTACATTGTTTGACCTTAATGCAAGGCCACATAGAGTACAGGATCACATCACTGATTCCAGCCAGGTAGTGCCTTTGGTGGTTTTAAGTTTTGAGTTGCTTTTTCTTAGTAATCTTCTTCCTAGCAATGAACTCAACCTTCTGGATAATCCAGGGATCTACCTAAACTGCTCTAGACTTCCTTGTTCGAATGAATTTTGCCTAAACAAATAAATATTGCTACTTATATAATTCACACTAGAGCTTGAAAATTTTTTGTGTGTTCGGCCATGTCTTGGATCACACAAAGAAAAACCAAAGTGTTAAAATGTTTAGTCTGCTTTTAAATCAGTGGTTTAAAAAGCATTAGGTGCCAAAAGGCGTCAAGGTCCAAAAACGTCCGAGGCGCTAGGCGCTCGCCCGAGCGAAACGAGGCGTTAAAATATAAAAATATATAATATAATTAATAAATATAATTATTTAAAATTTTAAATAAAAATATGCTATTAAATTAAGAAAATCTAATATACAAAATCACAATGTCACATTAACAAAAAGTTTCAAAATTCAAAACAATAAAATTTTATATTAAAGTCATTCATTATAATCAATATTATCGTCATTTTCACACAAATCATCTTCATTGAATTCGTCTTCTTCCTCTTGTCCTTCGACTCCTTCCTCTTTATCAAAACATGTTTCATTCTCTATGTCTTCAACAATAGCAGGAGCCGAGCTTGATGCTTTTGCACTCATTTTTCTCTTTGTCATCTGTCTTTTATATGTTTGTAATTCTCCAGCACCTGAAGCTCTTGCTACATCTCCCCATGTCAATCTATCATCTTCAAATACAAGTTCGTCTTCGGCATCTTGCAAGTTAGCACCCATTTCTCCTACCAACCACTCATTTGAATCATCAATATCTTGTAATGAGATTGAATCAATTCTATTTTTGCAAAACATGACGAGCCTTCAAAGCTTGATTATACTTAATGTAAACAAGATTGTGCAATCGTTGATGTTCTAACCGATTTCTTCTCTTCGAGTGAATCTGTCATGTCATATAATTTAAAAATATATTAATACATCTATCTAAATAAATAAATAAATTAAAACAAATATTTAGTGATCCTTGCATGCTTAAAGACACTCCAGTTTCGCTCGCAACTCAAAACACTACATGTCAAACTAAGTACTTTGATAACAAATTGCTATAAGTTCGGGGTGAAATTTCCAAATAGACTCCACCATTCCATTGTAAAATTTATGTTATTATTAGTAATAACATAGTAACATAATACATATAAAATTTATTATATCAAATTATTAATACCTAGAGACATAGTTGTCCTAGATTGAACGACCATTGAAATTCCAAAAAAACCTTCAGTATTTTTATATAAAGATAATTCACGAATAATCTTATTTTGAACCTCAAGGCTGGGAACTAATCTTGCAATGCACTGATATAACCCATCCAAAACTTTTGCATCAAACCCAATAGATTTAATCTTATAAAAGAATTCAGGGTTCAAATAATATCCTACTACATGTAAGGGACGATGAAGTTGACAATTCCATCGTTCGTCAATGATTGTAAAAATTTTCTCATATTTTTATTTATTTTCATTAAAAGACCTTTTAATCGTCTCCTTTGCTCTATCCATAGCCTCATAAATATATCTCATTGCAGGCTTATTTTCATTATCCACCAACCGAATGACTCGAACAAGAGGGCCCATTACCTTTAATGTATAAACTACATGATTTCAAAAGGATGACATTAAGATGATATCAGTAGCCCTCTTGCCTTTTGCTTCTTTTGCCCATTTGCTTGTTACCCATTTTTCAGAGATAAACATGTTTCTCAGATTATGTTTTTGACGATACATGCTCTGTAATGTCAAGAATGAAGTAGCAAATCGGGGGACACCATATCTCACTAATTCTTTGTTCCCAATAAATTCTCTCATCGTATTCAAAGCCCCAATATGATTATAAAGAAATTCAACAACAAAAATTGTCCTTTCTAGGGTTTTCTTGATGTCTAAGATCTTCCTAATATCCTCCAACATCAAATCAATACAATGTGCTGCACATGGAGTCCAATATAAGTGTTGTCTTTTTGTTTCAAGCAATTTACTTGAGATAAAGGATAATAAAAATGATAAGAATTAAGAGTTTAACACATTTAATTGAAGATAAAATAAATAAAAAATTCAAAAGATGAATATTACCAGCTAATATATAGTTGCTTCCATTGTCGATTATGATTTGAACGACATTTTGTTCTCCAATTTCTTCCACGAAGTTGTCAATTAAATCATATATCTTGTCTCCAGATTTTACAAAAGATGAAGCATTTATTGACTTCACAAACATAGTCCCTAAAGAACAATTAACCATAAAATTAATTATACTCCTATGCCTCCTGTCAGTCCAAACATCTGACATAATAGAGCAACCATGTGTTGCCCATGATTCTTTATGACCCTTTAGTAAGTCATTTGTATAATTCAACTCTTTTTGCAACAATAGAACTCGCATCTCATAATAACTTGGAGGTTTTAATCTCGCACCATATCTTCCAATAGCTTCAATCATATCCTTAAAACTATCTAAACGAGTTGTACTAAGGGGAAGATCAGCCTGATAGAAGAAGCGAACAATATGCTGAATTGTTTTTCCTCTTATTTCTTTATCACAAGCATCACTTATATTTGTTTGTCCAAATTTTGAGCCTCCTGCTTGCCCTTGTTGCTTCTGAGATCCTTGAAACATATATAGATCTATAGGTCCTTTTTTCCCCTTCTTAGTACTCATAATTTTTGTTTCTTTTTTGTCGTATACTTTTTTCCCACTTGGGTTAATACTCATAGAATAATCTTCTTCTTCATCCTTGAGATGTTCAACATTATCTTCTTTTCATTCATATAACTCAGCAACTCTTCTTTTACCTCAAGTGGACATTTTTTGCAAGCTGCTGCATTCTTGAAATTTCCTACTAGATGTTGTTTTGCACAAAAAATATCACCTCTAGTAGTCTTATCGCAGAATATGCAAGTTACTGCATTAAGATCTTTCGGATCCTTCATATAATTATACTTCCATGCAGGATCTTTTTTTGATGCCATTGGAGACTCTATTGCGTTGCTCTGTACACTTGTCATTTATCCTGAAACCTAACAATAATTTCAAATAAATAAAAATTAACAGTATTAAAATCAAAATAATATATTATTAATCTAATAAATACAAATATATTACTGTTACTAGTATACTGTTAACAGTATATAGAAAGAGAAGAGGGAAGAGGAGTGTAAGGGGGTGCTGACTGAGAAAAGAGGAAGCGGCAGCGGGAGTGTAAGGAGGCGGCGACAGCGGCTGTGGGAGCAGCGACAGTGGTAGCAGCGACAGCGGCGAGCAGCGGGAGCGGGAGCGGCAACGAGCAAGGTTAGGGTTGGGTAGCGACAGTTGATATCGGTGCTTTAGTTGGTTCGATTGAACCAACTAAAGCACCGGAGATCGAACCAGACCTAAAACGTTGGTTCGGTCGCCTGGTTTAACCTAGGCGCTCGCCCGAAGCGTCCAGTGCCTGGGCTCGGGCGAGCGCCTAGGCCCTCTTTGAAGCGCGCCGCTTGGAAGTGAAGCGAGGCGCTCGGGCCTCTCCTCACCTCGCCCGAGCGCCTAGGCGAGCGCTCAAGCGCCTTTTTAAATCACTGTTTTAAATTCTACTAAACTCTACCTTTTATGATAATTGTTTTAGTAATTAGTGCCTAATCAGGTACAGGCACTGCATCTTGACTATCAGCTTATTGGAAAAGTAAGAATTTCAGCTTGGGCAAACACCAATGAGCCTCTCAAAAGGAAAAATCAATTTAAGAAATAGAGGCACCTTCTAGGAGGTATATTTTTAAAATGTGTATATCATCGTGTGCTTGTATAAAGGGAAAAAAAGGAATGAAATAGAAGGCATTCTGAATAGTTTACAAGAATATTTTCTATATTTGTGTTATCTTTACACTGAATTAATTATCAGCATGGATAGTTTAGGTAGTTGTTGGTTTCTTCACTAGTATTGGAGGTTCATATTATCATTCATACAGTAGCTGATCCCTATCTAGGAGACATTATCAGGATGTTTAGGATCTAAACAAGACCCCCAAAATGTTCGATGCTTGTATTTAGCAGCATTAATCATTGGATGCAAGTGCAAGCAGAGTGACAGAAGTATTACTCTTCGGGTTTCTGACAAAAAGGGATTATAAAAGGAAGAAAGCAAAACTAGTGCATCATATTATTTGCAAGGGTATCATTGCTTTATGTCTGGAGTTACAATTCCAGAATCAATCATGAACAGTATATTTAGCATATCTGATTTAAATCATCTGACTGGCAAACAAATGTAGAATCGAGCATCAATTAGTTGTTGGTGAAACTGTTTCAAAAATGTTTTACAGCGGAGGATATGCCATGGTTTCTCTGTAACATGGATGTCAATCATCATGATCCAACACTTGATCCCCTTGACAAGTCTTGTGTTATATAACAGGGTCCAAGCAATAAGGGTTCTGAACATATGCTAGTATATTTGTATTTGGTACGAACGACCATATAGTAATTTTTCCTTTACTGCTGCATTGGACAAAAGCATGATGACAAATTTCGCATAGTTTTTTTTGTGCTCAGTAGTTGTGCTTCTATTTTAAAGATTTCTTTCACTGTTAAATTTTCTTGTGATTCATTATGAGCAGAACTTCCTTGCACATAATCATGTACATATTGAGTTTTCTAATGATTTTATCAGTAGATCATTTAAGTGGTTGTATGATACTTGAAGAACTGGGTTTGATGGTTTATGATCTATTTTGGCTTCAAGATTGGTGCATATAATTGACAAACTGATGCAAGCCCTTTGTTTTTTTTTTAAAACAAAGCAAATTGGAGATGTTCATAAAATTATCATACTATGGTTCATCCAATAACAAATTTGTTTGTGGGCATGGATGATGTGGATTCGTGAAGTTCATTCTACATATTTTCTTTCCAGAATCCTACGCTTTTATGCTCACGATAGATCCTTCGCCGAATAACTTAGTCGATGCCTTCTGAACAGGTCATCGGTCTGAACTAGGGAGAGGCCAATGGCTGCTCGAGCGGTCTAGAGGGAAAGTGAAGTGATCTAGCAAGTTTTCCAAGGTGGCAGAAGGTGACATTGTGCAAGCATAAAATAAGGTTCTCTTCACCTGATGTATGAGTTGTGCTCCTATCAAATCGACTCCTGCATATGTTTTGAGTTAGCCCTATAACTGTCTGTTGATACTATGGACTCTTTACTGTGCAAGAAGAATATATTGCACTTGCAGTAAGAAATAAATTTGTCTCTCTGTCTTTCTTTTCGATTTGATTTGCTGTGATGTGCATGGTTTCATTAAAGTTGGAACTTCCTTATCTTGACTTCTCATGCTTGGTATTGTTTGAGATCTCTCTCTCTTTTGTTGATAGATTCTAATTCTATTTGGATGATTGATTGATTGATGGTAACAAGTAGAAACCCATCCAGCCATGTTAGAAGACTAATTTGGGATTGGATACATGAATCTTTCTTTTATCATAAATTATTATTAGTTAAATAAAAATATATAATTTATAGCAAAATCTTCTTAACATATACTACATAACCATGTATGCATGCAAGGTCTTGGTTTCATGGCAGGATTAAGAATTCGGTTCTAATGATACGACCACAATGCATACTTCTTCCCTTAAACTTTATGGAAAAGAGGTGACAATAATATAAAATATATATTTTTCTTTTTTTAATCATAATGAGTTTATAAAAGTATTAATTTATCATTTATAATTTCAAATAATAATCAAATAATGCTTATCACTGATTCTATATTTCATATAAAACTTATCCTGTATTGAAGCAAACCATTGAAAAATATATAAAATAAAAAAGTACATTGGCTTCTTTCGATTTTCTTCTATTTATGTAATATATTGTAATTCCAAATTATCATGTCACATTACAAATATAAACTAAATTTATCATATTTATTTTTATGCATAAATATCTTATATATGGTTTGGTCGGTGGAGATCGCAGAATCACAATCTTGATCGGTCGAGATTAAGAAAATGTATGGTTGTGATAGCGCCGACCGATGGTTCTAGACATCTGTGTGATTGTGGAGGATCAACGCATGAAGATCAAGTGAATCATAAAGCGTACGTATAAAAACGGACAGTACAGATTGGTCGACGGCTGTGAGAGCGTCGACCGATGGTTATAGACAAATCTTGGAGGATCACCGCATGAGATCAAGCGAATCATAAAGCGTATGTATCGAAACAGACGGGACAGATTGGTCGATGGCTGTGAGAGCGTCGACCGATGGTTTTAGATAAATCTTAGTGGATCACCGCATGAGATCAAGCGAATCATAAAGCGTACATATCGAAACGGACGATACAGATTGGTCGACGGTTGTGAGAGTGCCGACCGATGGTTTTAGACAAATCTTAGAGGATCACCGCATGAGATCAAGCGAATCATAAAGCGTACGTATCGAAACGGACAGTACAGATTGGTTGACGACTGTGAGAGTGCTGACCGATGGTTTTAGACAAATCTTGGAGGATCACCGCATGAGATCAAGCGAATCATAAAGCGTACGTATCGAAACGGACGGTACAGATTGGTCGACGGCTGTGTGAGCGTCGACCGATGGTTTTAGACAAATCTTGGAGGATCACCGCATGAGATCAAGCGAATCATAAAGCGTACGTATCGAAACGGATGGTACAGATTGGTCGACGACTGTGAGAGTGCCGACCGATGGTTTTAGACAAATCTTAGAGGATAACTGCATGAGATCAAGCGAATCATAAACCGTACGTATCGAAACGGATGGTACAGATTGGTCGACGGTTGTGAGAGCGTCGACCAATGGTTTTAGATAAATCTTGGATGATCACCGCATGAGATCAAGCAAATCATAAAGTGTATGTATCGAAACAGACGGTACAGATTGGTCGACGATTGCGAGAGCGCCGACCGATGGTTTTAGATAAATCTTGGAGGATCACCGCATGAGATCAAGCGAATCATAGAGAGTGCCGATCGATGGTTTTAGACAAATTTTGGATGATCACCGCATAAGATCAAGCGAATAATAAAGCGTACGTATCGAAACGGACGGTACAGATTGGTCGACGGTTGCGAGAGCGCCGACCGATGGTTTTAGATAAATCTTGGAGGATCACCGCATGAGATCAAGCGAATCATAAAGCGTACATATCGAAATGGACAGTACAGATTGGTCGACGATTGTGAGAGCATCGACCGATGGTTTTAGACAAATCTTGGAGGATCACCACATGAGATCAAGCGAATCATAAAGCGTACGTATCGAAACGGACGGTACAGATTGGTCGATGACTGTGAGAGCACCGACCGATGGTTTTAGACAAATCTTGGAGGATCACCGCATGAGATCAAGCGAATCATAAAGCATACGTATCGAAACAGACGGTACAGATTGGTCGACGACTATGAGAGCACCGACCGATGGTTTTAGACAAATCTTGGAGGATAACTGCATGAGATCAAGCGAATCATAAACCGTACGTATCGAAACGGATGGTACAGATTGGTCGACGGTTGTGAGAGCGTCGACCAATGGTTTTAGACAAATCTTGGAGGATCATCGCATGAGATCAAGCGAATCATAAAGCGTATGTATCGAAACGGACGGTACAGATTGGTCGTTCTTTTCCGCGACATCAAGAGGGGCTCTCTCTTGATTGCTCGGTTTGCGCTTCGCATGTCCTCTCCCCATTCGTCAATTTATCATATTTATTTTTATGCATAAATATCTTATATATGGTTTGGTCGGTGGAGATCACAGAATCACAATCTTGATCGGTCGAGATTAAGAAAATGTACGGCTGTGATAGCGCCGACCGATGGTTATAGACATCTGTGTGATCGTGGAGGATCAACGCATGAAGACCAAGCGAATCATAAAGCGTACGTATCGAAACGGACGGTACAGATTGGTCGACGGTTGTGAGAGCGTCGACCGATGGTTTTAGACAAATCTTGGAGGATCATCGCATGAGATCAAGCGAATCATAAAGCGTACGTATCGAAACGGACGGTACAGATTGGTCGACGGCTGTGAGAGCGCCGACCGATGGTTTTAGACAAATCTTCGAGGATCACCGCATGAGATCAAGCGAATCATAAAGCGTACGTATCGAAACGGACGGTACAGATTGGTCGTTCTTTTCCACGACATCAAGAGGGGCTCTCTCTTGATTGCTCGGTTTGCGCTTCGCATGTCCTCTCCCCATTCGTCGAGCTTCGAACCCTTTGTCCATCGCCGAGACGGACAATGGCTTCAGGTGACTCTTTTGTTCAGCTAGTGCGTTTGATAGGTAGTAGTAGTAGTAGTGGATGTTCTCCGTCGGGGAAGTTACTCGGCCTCCCCGGAGTTTGTTTACGGAGGATGATAAAAGAATGACCTTTCTTTTTTCGCGCATTGATATTTCGATTTTTGCATATTTTAATGTTTTGGTGACTGCGGATCGGAGTTCTTGCGTAAAGATGAGACCTTTTCATTTAATTAGTGTCGATTTCTTTGGTCAAAATGGACTTTTTCTCTTCGGTAGTCGGCCGGAAAAGATGATCCTGATCACGGAATCATGTAGATTCTGGGTCATATTAACTTCGTAATTTGGTGAGGGTTGTGGCATCCTGAATCTTTTTGTTTTCTCTGTTGTTCCTTCGAAATCCTTCCTTTGTTACAACGATATTCCCTGTGCTTTGGAAGCACCGGTGAGGTTTTTGTGTCATTTTATTAAATTGGAGAAGGGAAAATTCAACTACAAAGTGAATTGGGTTCTTATTTGCAGTGAGAGTTGAACAGTGAAATTAGTCTCTGTATACGATTGTTGGATATCTGGATTTCATGATCGATCGAGTTGATTCTGGGGAGATACGATCAAGTGAGAAATAACATAATATTGAGTTTAGGTATCCTTACCCTTTTGGAAAGAACATTATTGATGCCTTTAATAGGAGCTAGAATTTATCCTTTTGTTTTAGCAATTCTTAATGTATAACCATAATTCTACCCTAAGATAGCTACAGATCTTTATACCTCCATTTTCAAAGTATAACTACATGTGAATGAATATAATTATGACAAATTCATTCTATGCCAGTAACCTTAGAATGAAGTGAACAAATCTTAGCTCTGTAGTATTTTTGAAATGACAATTATATCATCTTCTTTTATATAATGTCTGTGATTTTCTGAAATTGTTACAGAGTCAATCTTGTGTGATGTTGTTAAAGGCATCGTCGAGGGGGATATCGATCGAGATGTTGTTAATATCGGTAAGAGTAGGGTGGTTAAAGCAGAGAGGGTTCTGAAGACTTGTAAGATCATTGTGTGCCCCTTAGATGAAAAAGAATCATAAGACAAATATAAGGCCAGCAATGATTAATGGATCTTAGGAAATTAGGAAATAATATGTACAAGAAGCTGACATAGTTGAGTTGTGAATTTTTAGGTTAATGCATGAGGTTATTAGAAAAGATATAATAACAAGTGTTTTTAATCATAAGCAATTAAGCGTAGCTTCTTCGATAGACGATAAAATGAGAAGATAGATAGATGCTTAAGATGACATGAACATATTCAAAGGAGATCTAGAGATTCCACAAGTTAAGTCGATTAGGATTAACGATGAGGTTGCACTTAGGTTTGCTAAGGATATCATTCTACACACAGCTAAGTGGTAAAAAAGGATCTACAAAATGTTACTGCTGTTGTTTTTCCATCCACATTAATCTTTATCATATGTCTACAAAATGTTGCACAACTTTTTTATATGAGTCATTTTTTGCTACTTCGACACTGAATTTATAATGCATTTTGGCAGACATCTCCATCCCAATTCCATCAGAACTTGGCCCATTCTCTCGTCTGGGAACTGTGCAATTTATCGGAACAGAGAGACCTTGGTTAAGTAAGTTCAGCTGTAGTTTATTCTTAACCCCGATTTGCTACTTCCTAGTTGTTTGTTAAATGTTATCTTCAGCTGTAGTTTGGTTTTGTATTTTTCTTTACATGATCTTTGGAATTCACTAAATAATGTGAGTGCTATAGGATTTTAGTGGTACTAATTGGTCTGATGTTTTGGTTCTCTATTCAGATCTTTATGGGAATAGGGTCCTGCCTGTTGCTCCCTTTGGAAGCATCAGCAGTAAACCTTCCAGTGACCCAGCTCTAAGACACTGATGTTTGCTGGATGAATTGCTCTTAGCTAAATTGGGCAAATTGCACATGTAGTAAGATATGCTGCATTGGTTTGGTAGTTTGTGCTTCTCTCTGGATAACATTAGCATAATGGATAGGCGGATTATGAGATGGATACAACAATATCTAACAACCATTTCCAGAGTTAAGAGGCAGGCGAGTTAGAGATGATTTATTAACTTATTATCAATGCATCAAAAGTACCATATCATATTGTGTGATCCTTCATGGAATGCATTAATCGAAAAAATCTTCTTCTATATTTTTTATTTTACTTGGTCTTTTTGATGAACGGATATGATAGTTTTTCTACTTATAAGATTTTTCTAACTATATGAGGAAATCTCTTTATTCTGTTGAGGAAATCTTCTATTCTGTTGAGGGAAATCCTTCCTCCTAATCTATATAAATAGAAGAGGGACAACTTAATATATTTAAGCTTTTTCACTTTTTCAATAAAACATCTTCGTTCTTATCTTATATTATTTTCATCATCTATCATGTCTCGACATTTTTGTTAGTTCTTTCCAAGTTCACAATCAAGTTATTTCTCAAACAATTTCTTGAACTCAAGCTGTGAAAATATTTTAACAGTCAATCACCTATGCCTGTTCAACACAGGTTTTTGCATGGATGAGCCCGTCCGCGATGAGGAGGGCTGCATGTGTCTGTCGCAAGTGGCGATATACTATTCGCAATCCTAATTTGTGGGGCGATGCATGCCTTAGAATTTGGCAGGTACATAAAATCTTCAGAAACAATTCATGGTCATTTTTGCTCATCACTGTAATGACTAATGCTTACAAGCCCCCCCCCCCTGCTTATGAAGAGTTCTGGAGCAGAGGCAAATTACAGAATTGTTCAGTCCTTGTATGAATGGTTCTTGGAGGAAAATGTGGATTCAGAGACCAAGAATTCGAAACGATGGTACTTATTGGTCATTCATGGATGTGTTGTGCTGCATAAGTAGGAGAGCTTTCCACCTTTTTTATATCACTTTATTAAAGCCAAACACTAATTTATATCTGGACTACTTTCCTTCTTTTTCATGTTTTTATGGTGTCAAGCTGGCCTACTTAATAGACCAGACCTTATCATGCCTTTCAAGGGCTCTTAGGTGCAGCAGATTCCTAAAAAGGAACCTTTTTGACTGAAGAACATTTTCATGTCCTTGCTTGCAAATTTCAAGAACCCATTTATCAACTTTCTTTTTCATGATTCTATCATTATTTAATCTTCTGGGTTCATATATGTTTTTAGACATCTCTTCTGGGGATCATAAAATTTCAAGTTCCTCATCTTATCAGGTCTCTATGTTAGCCGAAACACCTACATTCGTACAGGGGTTGCAGAGTGGGAAGTGACAAATCCTGTCCATGTGGTATGATATTTATTATTCAGCAGCTTTTTTGTCCTGCCCATGCAGCATTATACATTTCTATAGTTTGCGTCCTGTTCATGTGGCATGGCATTTTTCTGCAGCTTTTTGTCCTTCCACTAATGTATGATATTTTTCTGCATCTTTTTGACACACATGTGATATAGTAGATTGTAACTTTGCATATAATCAAATGACAGTAATGGCTCCAAAGGAAACTGCTTATAAAGACAGCTTCGATTATATTTAGCTTAATTTTGCAGATAATCAAATGACTGGCTCCAAAAGAAGCAGCCTATAAAGGCGGCTTCCAAATAAAAGTGAGGTCAATGATCATGGAGATTACATGCTTAGAATTGTGGAAGGTTGGGAAGAACATGAGACACATGATCCAGATGTGCCTGCTATTTCACACAGCAGGGGTTTGACACCCTTTGTATTTGTTCCATTTGAATAGGTACTACTGTCTATAGAAGGTTTTATTCCCTAAGTTTTCTTGTTAAGCCATCTCAACAATGATGTTGGTAAGGTAAGTAGTTATTTTTATTGAGCATTATTGTTAATAACATGTGAATGTTCTAAAAAAAGCAGTTTGCCGGCAACTCTGCCACTGCATTGTGTAACTGTGGTAGACAATCACATATACTGATGCATATAAACTGAAATAAAGAAAAAAAATTATCTCAATTGCAAACACAACATGTCTTTTGCTATTCATTATTGTGAATTCAGTGTGGCCTGCTCTTTAGTCTAGTGATTGCATGGGGGCTCATCTCTCCTTGTGGATATCTCTGCCCTAAGATGCCCTGCATCTTCTCTTTCTACAGCTCTAAGATCATTGTAAAATAGCTCATTTCTAATGTCATTTAACTATAATCTATCTACTTAGTTTGATTATGCTGATACTGTTGTTGTACTTGCACACAAAAGTTTGTTATGCCCTTTTATTTTGGGAGCTATGGGTGCAGCATAGATTTTTATGGATTCAGTAGTGGAATAAATTTTGTAAAAGAATTGTGTTTTCATTAACAATTATGTTTTCAATCCTTTCCTTCCAATTATTTTATATAGTTATCCTACTTGAGTTGCTTTATATTGGCATGACAAACAAGTTATATTCTGGGCTTTGCACTCCATGGTCAAAACAGGTACTGTAAAATGTGGGTTCATCTCCTATCAGGGTTCAGGCATCCACCATTACATGGAGCAGCAGCCACTAAGTCACTCACCATTATATCAAGATGATTTATTCATGCAAAAAATGACACAAGAAAAATAAGAAGAAATTGCAGACTACTTGTATGCATTCACACAAATTATTTTCCCACACAAACTAAAGATAATTCCATCACATAGTAACTATAAAAGGTAATGCAGAAAACTCAACAAAACAAAGGGAAGAACTATTACTTTTTCACAGGCTTCTATGCTCCTTAGCAGATCTTTACGTTACATGCTTGATTTTGGCTCCCCATTGCATACCAGAGAATTCCACGCAGGGTTTCGAGGAAGATAAGTATCCTGCCACAAGAACCACAAGGAAATCAGTATCTGCAACGAGAACAATTCTTGTTCTCCTCGAAAACAAAACATTCTACGTATAGATCCTTGTGCATGGTTATCGGATTACTACAAGGAAAAGAAATCCTTTTTTGGCACATGCGATAGAGTAAAATGATTAAACTGGGCAGAAAGTTGGGTGGAAGATTACGGAGATATAGGAGCAGGTGGGGATGACGAGCATGGAGTGGCACTGGGCGTGAGCGAAGGCGGCGTCACAGAGGAGGGCGGCGAGGCCCATCCCCCTCTTGCTCCTCGGCACGTAGGTATGCACCATGTCCATCACCACCGCCGCCCCCTTCCTCTTCTCCTGCTCGGGATTGTCGCTGCTGTTCGCGGCCGCCGCCACGAGGCCAACGTCTCTGAGGTGGTATTGGAGGAAGGCTTCTTTGTCCTCCGTCTCAAATCTCTCCCTTTCCTTGTTCCACACGATCACCGGCGGCCGAGCCTCCTTCGCCGTCGAGGAATCGCCGTCCGCCCTCTTCGCCATCGCGCCCCAACCAACCCTTTTTACTAAGCGACATCGTGGTTTATAAAAAGGATATTGCCGGACCGCCGAGATCGAACCGGACCGGGAATCCAGCGCGAGCCAAATGACCAAAAGCGATCCGACCGAGTCAGATCTAACCATACATTCCTCGCGTGGATTCGCTGCTTCGGCTATTTCCAAATCAATGAAAGAAAGAAATCATGCATTTCTTGATTTAGCAAGTCTCAGTCCATTTCCTCGTAATACGCTCGCTGCTAGTAGACTTCTTCTAAAGACCCGCAGGTAATCATGGCAAATCAGAATGCGGCCTTTTGCACTTCCATGTTCAATGCAGCATGAATGACTCGGATCACTTGGCAACCACATCAAGAATCTGCAAAGATTAAAGTAAAGAATTTTAATTGGCTAAGATCAGTGTATTCATAAGTAAAGGAAGCTGGAATCTCAATCAACACAAAGAAATACTGAAGACAAGGAAAAAGCATGCATCACTGTGTAAATAAAACCATTTTGTCAAAGGCATTGACTGCTTGTGTAAGAAGAAACCCAGAGGCAGTCAAGCGTTATAAGCAAATTACTACTTGTGTTTTCGTTACTTACCCTTTGTATGATTAAAATAAAATTAATATACATATCAGAAAATTGAATAGAAGAATCTTTCTTGATATAAAGCATGCCAACCACAATAAATTCAAATAGACGATAAGCCTTGTGAGCATGTTCAATATGAATAAACGAGCATAATTAAAAATGCCAAATATAGCTGCTCGTGTTTCTTAGTTTGCGCTGCGCTAGATTGACCAACCCGACAGAAAAGTATAATGCCAACAACGAGACCATACAGCAAAAATGAGAATAAGGCTGATTCCCAGAAAGAGCCTCTGACTTCAAAATTTTTTTGTAAAGCACTCCTACCTCCGTTGGACCCACTATCATCTCCGTCCTGAATCGCCACTCACAGCCCTCACATGAGGGCTGCCACCACCTCCAGTAACCCTGCCACTACACGAGGAAGGAAGGGAATACGAGAGGTGCCACTTCTCGTAGCCCTCATGTGAAAGCCCATTGTTTGTAGCTCGTCGCTTGTAGCCCTCACGTACGGGCTCGTCGTCACCTGCAACCCTCATGCGAGGGCCCCCCATCACCACTCGCAACCCTAAACCCGAGCTTGATCGCCTCTATCTGCCCTGCCTACCGACCCTCATTGTGCTCGCTTGTAGCCCTCTCGCGAGAAAAGAGAAGGCACAAGGGCCACCTCCACGAACCCCATTGGCCCTCGTCAAATATGTCATCGCCTTCATGTGTGTAGAAATGAGTCTGATAAGCATCGGCAAGGCTGCAAAGGCAACAACGACCCTCACGCGAAGGCCATATGCAAGCACGATGTAGGGCACAACGCAAAGACAATGTAAGGCGACGATGCAGGGCGGAGGCGATAATAGGTCCAACGAGAGCTAGGGGGAAAATGATCATTTACGGAAAAAAAAAAATTGACGTTCTACGAAAATTTTTTCAAGATTAAGATGCTCTACGAGAAATTCTCAAAATTATAAACTTTTCTGAGAATTTGTTTAATAAGAATCTTGCCCACAAAGAGCTTTGACTGAAGTTCAGGGCCAAAAGAATAAAGCATGGTAACTTTCTAGAATCATAGGCTTACAATGGCATGCTACAAAGGGTTTATGTTGCACAAAACATTGACCTTATGTTCATATGGATATTATCCAATTTGTCAATGCTAAAATTGAGACACGATAGTGTGACAAACTATGTGACTACCCACTTTGCCAACAAAGACAAATTTCTGAGACATGCTTATGAATTTTTATGATAAAGATATTTTTCTTTGTTCAAAGACAATATCCGGCAAAGCATCGAGACTTGCATCAGGCTACAAGATCATTTAACACCTTTTATCTTGTAATCAGAAACCTAAGTTGCAGCTTGTCAAGATAACCATAAGAAACAAGATCCAATGGAGTATACACTTAATCAGAATCCCCTTTAGTTCTCCAAGAATTGTTTGACATACTAACCATTAATCCAGTTCAGTTTTCCTCTGCATAAGCATTTCAGATTTCACACATGTTTTATTTAATCTAGTAAACCATAGATATTTTGACCATAGAAAGAAAGTGTAAAAAATCACAATTACATGAATCAGATAATTTTAGTCAATTGCTACACAGATATACATTGTATACATCTTTTGAAGGATAAATTACTCTAACACAAAGAAAAGCAATGAAGCAATAAACCAAGTATGCAATGGAAGTGGTCAAAGATAGATGATATATATATATATATATATCACATTAATTGACAACCCAGACAGGAGGTCGAATGGACTAAAATTTCTCAATCATAAAGAAAATACTATTCCAAGACAACAAGAAACATACAAATTCAATCACATATTGTGATTCATCAAAAAAAGAAAAGCTTCCCATAAGCTTAAACCATAATCTACCAGCATGGCTACTTAGTCTCCTTATTGTCCATTGTCCATTTCACTCAAAGAAAGCTGAATCCAACATAAAGTAATCACTTGTATAACAAAGGAAAGCAAGAAACAAAAGAGTACAGGCATCATCAGAATAATGACTCAGCCACATCAAATTATCTAGTCAATTATTCAGCAACAGATACGAATGTGACAATTCAGATTTCAATACAAGTGCCTTCGGATATCTAACTTTAGTAACGAGTCAAACTTCACCAAGAAGAATCATGAATCACATTCAATCCATGAGTAGTTCGGCAATTGAAAGGTGTATATGTGTATGTGTATAGAGAAATATATATAAAGAGAGAGATCTAAAGAGTTATACCGAACACCAGCGTCGCCGACGATGCCGATCGCCATGCCCGCAGACGAACCAGCAAGCCCAGAGAAGAGATGAGCATAGCCATCTAAGAGGTAATACGACTTCGCCTTGTGGGTTGTTCCTGGTGCTTATGATCACAGCGATAATCAATCCGTAGATCCTGAGCACTGACCACGAGCATGATCGACTTCATCACGGGCTCCCGTCGCGTCACGCCCATGGACGCCATCCCGTACGCCGCCCCCTTGCCTGCAAACGACACCAGAAGGTGAAACCACCAAGAGTTTCGATGGAGCGAAAGGGAAGGGCGAGGAATCGGGAGCTCACAGGAGAAGACGAGGACGGTCTCGTCGCCGCTGAAGGTGGACATCGCCACGACGATCAACGAAACCCTGAGAGACTCTCCATTCCTTCCCCGATTTCGCTTAAACCGGAGGAAGAGAAGCCGAAAGCGTCTGGCGAGGCGAAAGGGGTGGCATGGCCTCTGGTGGTTGCGAAGCTTCCGGAATTGCCCTCATCTAACCCTCATCAAAATTACAGGGCCATAAGAATAATTTAGAGACACAGATGGGGGTGTTATTGTCATTTAAGATGAGGAAAAACATCAACCACTTGCCATTCCCATCGCGCTAATTATCCTCGTAATTACTACTTTTAAAAATAATTTTGATCTTTACCATTTCAAAAATTATATTAGTATCCTTATATTAATAAATAAAAATAAAATATTTAATTTTATTTATTTTTATATAAAATATCATGATAAATCAAAATGACAATATTAAATTCTATGATATTTTCGTCAATAGAATTAATTATGTAAAAAAAATAAAATTAAAAAATTTCTTTTTATAAATATAAAATTCTTAATATAATTTTTTAAAAATATAAACATAGAAATACTAAATGTAACTAATTAAGAAGAATAATTAGCTTGATGATACAGAAGAAAGTTTGCTTCAGATAAGTCCAAACAAAGAAACAGTATATGCAGAACAAGAAGATCAATGAGCAACAAACCATGAGTGAAGAGCCCAATAGCAACAGAGAAATCAACAAACACCTTAGCTGCTACTATCCTACCAATACCAAGCAAAAGGAAAAAGGAGTATACATACAGGTGAAGGTTACCCCTGACAGCGAAACAAACCCTAACTCACTACATCCTCTCCGGACTTATCAAGCGCAAGCCTCTCTCCTCGACGCCAGCGCGAACAGAGCCTCAAGGTCCGGCGGGTGGAAGTAACCATTCCTGGGCGGACCCCGCCGCTTCCCGAGCGCCCCCGCGGCGGTGGGACACCTCTTCTTCTTCCTCGGCGGCGGAGGGCAACGGATCGCCGCCGGGATCCGGCAGTCCCCTCGCTTGGGGGTCTCCCACCCTCCCATGTCTCCCTTCTCCTCGCGCATCTCCATGGCAAGCCCTCTTCTCGTTTTCAAACGATCGCGAGGAGGGAACGGCAAAGATGAGACACACGGGATTCCTATATATAAGAATGGACGGTGACTGATTTGTTTTGGAAGCTCCTCTCGCGATTGGCTGTGATGGCGGGAACCGCCGATTGAGTTGCGATAAGGCGGGAAACTCGATCGCACATCTCTCCTGTATTGTTCATATGTTGTACTTCTTTCCGAGCATGGCAGCACTAATTTGGTCGGTGAGTATGGGTACATGCACGTAGTAATGTTGGTCGGTGAGCCTGGTTACATGTACCTCGTAACATGACATGCATATGTGTACGCGTGTATTATTATCGCAATGCAACCTTGGATACCTTAGCGATTGATGAGGAACTCGTACCAATCAATCATAATGTTCACATGTTTTGTCGTTCTTTTTGACGCACTTCACGTCAAAGCCACTGATACTTGTGTAGCATGTAATAGAGTTTGCAACAGACGCAGCTAACAAGCTGTATTCAATCGATACTTAATACCAAATGCAGTCTTATGCAGGCTTAAACATTCAACTACATCGATCGTCGTCTTCCTTGAACAGACCGGTAATCAAAATCCACAGAGATATAGAAGATATCATGCTTTGCTGGGTTCTCAGTAGCTGTAGTTCTTGACGTACATCCCCTCTTTAGCTTCTGCAGCTTCGCCCTCGGCTGAGTACTTCCCGAGCTGAGCGAGCGAGTTGGCCTTGGCCCGGACCAGGAGCACATCCTGCGCAGCCTTCACGTTCTCCGGTCTTCCTCCCCATGTCTTCAGGCAGGTGTTCTGCAGAGCTCTCGCGTAAGAGAAGGAGACGTGCCATGGGTTGGGGCTCTGGTTCATGGCATTCAGGTTCAGGGTTGCCTCCACTTCCGACTGTCCACCGGAGAGGAACTGTTCGCCAAAACATTTACAGGTGAATGGGCATCAATCATCACCTCTATGAGAGAAGCGAACAAGATGATCATGGTGGTGCTGCGTACCATAATGCCAGGAACAGCAGATGGGACTCTTCTGTGCAGGAGCTTCAGGGTGTAGTCGGCGACCTGCTCCGGTGTGGCCTTCTCTTTGCACTCGGCGCCGGGGGTGACCATGCTTGGCTTGAGGAGGATACCTTCGAACATGACGTTGTTCTCAGCCAAGTAAAAGAAGACCTCAGCCCAAACTTTCTGTGCGACCTCAAACGTCCTATCGATCCCGTGCTCTCCGTCGAGCAGAATCTCAGGCTCCACAATTGGAACCAGGCCATTGTCCTGCAAACAAAACGAGAAGATTAGTCGAGGCTGCTTTCTGCTCGTAGCGTGTGCAAACTGAAAGGAGTTGTATTCACTGATCCTATAATGATGAAAGAATGGAAGTGAAGGAGATGTACTTGAGCAATGGCAGCGTATCGAGCCAGACCCCAAGCAGCTTCCTTCACTGCGAGAGCTGATGGGCCGTTTGGAATGCTGACCACTGTACGCCTGCAACAAGCCGGACATTAGCATGGCTTCCAAACATGCACACAAGAAAATTCCAGGATGCAACAGTGTATCTTACCATTTAGCAAAGCGAGCTCCCTGTTGATAGTATGCTGCACATCGCGACGCGAGGCCATCCAATCCTTGGCACCATGATTCATCATTTGAGCCAGCAAGTGGCACCAGGCCCTGAGAACACAAACAGGATGGAAGTAGAACACAATCCTAGATGTGAGTGAAACAAGATGACAATTCCATATGTGTTGGCAAAGATCGAGTGCTCACCTTGTCAACTTTGATCCCTGGCGCTATCTTTTGCTCAACAAGAACATCGACCATCTTCTTACCATCCGTAGTTGACTGGTAGAGAGTTTCCTCGAACAGGATTGCCCCAGAGATGTACTGGCCCAGACCAGGAGCTGAGACAAGGAGGGTCCTGTAAGCTTGTCGGTTTGCCTCTGTGTTCTCCAGCCCAATTGATGCGAGTCTTTTGCCGCAGGTGGCGTTAGATTCATCCATGGCGAGTATCCCCCTCCCTGGCGACGCGATAGTTTTCTGCATGTAGCATTCAGTACTTCAGATCGTGAAGGGTGCTCAATCTTGATTTTAATACCGAACATAGAACATAGTAGGTGGCGTTACCGCGGTCTTGACGAGCTCGTCGGAGTAGGCGCCGGCGCGGACGGTGAAGGAGACTGCCACCGGTTGAGGGTTGGAGGATTTGCGCGCAGCTGCGTGCCATTCTGACCTCTTGGGTAGGAAAGAGGACTTGAGGAGAGTAGCTGAGGCCATCTGTAGAGTGACCTGGTGTCGGCCCTGAGCTGTACCTCTCCCTGAACACAGAGTTCTCTCTCTTGAAGGGTTGAGGGGAATGGTGTGTATAGTTTAAATGAAGGTGGTGAGCAAATGGAGGGAGGATAGGATAGGAGTTGTGAGGTGGAGACTGGCTTTAGGATATGAATGGTGGATGCAGTGGGTGATAAGAGAGGCTACAGTAGCTAACCAGCCGCCTCTAGTTCTTGCATTGTTTTCTTGGAGGCATTTGCTTTGTCTCTTAGTCTCAGACTTTTGGTCTACCTTATCATGCTCTCCTGTTCATACAAATTCTATGGTCGCTGATCAAGCTTTCGATTTCCTGAAATCTAATGGCCCAGAGATGTCCTCATTGTTCCCGTGGCAGAACACCACTGTTCTAAGTTTTTTCCTACCTTCTTCTCTTCCCCTTGAAGAGCCAAAGAGACTGATTGGGAACCAGTATCAGATTTGTGGCAATGATTTGATGAGTACTGATCCATGAAGAAGATGCAAATCTCAAGCAAATACTTTCAATTATCTATGCAATTTCATCCTCACCAACACATTTTTGTTGTGCAGAATCAATCATTAGAACCATCAAACACACTGCGGCAGAACTTAATTTTATGCCATTGTCAAGTGCCCAACTTGCAAAGAAAGTAGAAACACATGCAGAAACTGGTCCTTAAGTATACCATATATATAATTCATTTTGTGTCAGATCATAAAAGTAACTCGCAAAATTTGAGATACTGCTGTGACAGGGTATACAAATGTATATTCTTATAAAGGAAGCAGACAGACATCGAGATGGCGTCATGCCTAACCGGATCCGGGCCCAATACAAGTAATGGATAGGAAATTGGATCCGTTGAAGCCGCTTACCAAATATGGAAACTGATGCCTTCTTTTACTTGGAGCTCATATGTGCATGCTGGTGGCAACCATGGAGCAGTATCAGCTTTAGTCCTTTGACGGCCTCAGCCGCTCTGCCGACTTTTCTCACAGGCGGATGATGTTGGTGGCGGAAACATTTCTCGAACATTCCTACATCATCCGAGCAACACCAAGTTGATCCCCTCGGACTGCTGTTCGCCCAGAGAAACCTCTTCGAGAATGGATTCACGAGGCTCTCACGGAATTCCTTCGGTGTCTCGCATGGCAACCCCTGCAACCAGAACAAAACCGAGTCTCAGCTGCGGAAAACATTCGCTCGAGAGAACAGGGAGCTCCATTCACCTCTGCCATGGCTTTGATCTTTAGCGTGATGCTGTTGGATAAGAGGACGAGTTGTCCATCTCTTTTGGCTTTCTTGAACGAGAGTGCACAGTCCAGGATGTGGTCCTCTGCACTGGGGGAATCAATCTCGGGTAGGGATAGTGTTCGAGGTGAGACAGGGGGAGTCGGTGCCACTGTCATTGTCTCAGCTGAGCTCTGAACATGAATCCACCAATTTGTCTTCACCATGCACCCTTCTATCCACTGCAGCGCTTTGGATGCCAACAACTTCGTGGAACCGCCGAAAAGGCTCTCGCGCCGCTTCAGGCAGTCGAGTTCCCTGATGACTGAAAAGTAGGGAGCAACAGAGGAACTTGAGCAGCTTAAAGATGTTATATTGGAACAAGGGAGGAATGCAGCCAACATACCAAGTCTTGGAACGATGAGGTGAGTCCCTTTTAGGCCTTCAAGAAGCTGCAAAGACCTCCTTGATTCTTCATCTAGGAAACAGTCTGCGTCGACCACGACGTTCCATATCTTCCTGGCTTCTGCTTTATGGAGCACTGCGCCCATAGATCGTCTCTGCGAGGAAAATGGACTCGGTCGAACACTTGACTGACAAACCGACGCAAGAACTAAGAACGCTTACTAAAAACTTACCGGAGAGCAATCGGATTCGCACTTTACACTCAGATCATCTTTGATTGAGGCGCAGTTACAGGCAGAAGATTTGCTTTTCGAGTTGGAATTTTCTAGCACAGGCTGAAATGGAATCCTTTCAACTCTTTTCTTCGCAATCGCCTCCTCAGTTGTAGTTTGGCTACCGAATGAGAATTCCTTCTTGTCTGAAGGAAGTGCACCGTCATTATCTCCGGCCTTCGCAAGATTTCCACCTACCACTCTTCTTGATTTCATATCTTTACAGGATTCTGGTGTCCGGTTGACTTTGTCACTGTAGAGCAATTCTTCTGACACATCTGAAGAATCTCCGATGATGCTTGAATGCGACATCTTCTTCAAGTTCGCTGCAGAAGTAATCGATTTCAAGATTTTGTGATCTGAACCAGAAGTTACATCTCCCTTGCTACTGCTTACGGAACTCTCAGAGGTGGGTTTTCTAGGCCTCAAGTCACTCAGTACTTCATGCTTCCAGTTCTCCTTGTCAGCAGAGCAAGCCGTATTTACCTCGGCATCAGAATGTTCTGCAACGCATGCAGAGTTTTGCAGGACTCTGTAGCTCCACTTGGTCTTCCGGCAGCCTGACATTGGAGTCGCATTCTCCTTATCTGAAGCAAAACATTCCTCTCGATCTTGCTCATTTTCACACAGATTGTCGAATAATACCCTGCATAGTCTTCCCTCACTCTTGGCTTGTTCACAGGCAGTGTAGTTGTCTTTTCCAGTGCCTTCTTGGACGTCGGTATCTGCTCTCGCTTCTCCAAGTCTCTCCGTTCTCCTTGCCGTGAGGGTCCGAAGGAAGCCAACGGACATTGATTTGCTCCTCAATGACAAGAGGCTCGATGGCATGCTCCTCGCCTCGGACCTTTCCGGGCTCAGATGCTTCCTCCTCTCGGATGGTTGCTTAGTAGCAGATGAAACCTTAGTACTCGAATTCTCCACGGTGGTTGGCATCAAAGGCGCATCACATTCCAGCATCGGCACTGGAGAAAAGAAGCACGAGTTCTCCGCTTCCGGTAGTGGGCTGTGCTGCTCCTGTTCCACTGGCAGAGACGACAGATTGATAGATTCCAGCAAAGGCCGTGCCGAAGGGATCACGGCAGCCAACGGATCCTTCGTGTTACTCCTCAAGTCTCCAGAATCGTCCTGCAAGATGGGGACTTGAGCAAACAGTTGTGTGGACAGCGGAGAAACCAATCAAATAGGAAGGAACAGATCGCAAAACCTGATTTGTTTCTTCCTTGCCCTCAGCCAGTGTCTCCAATAGGTTCTCCATCTCAAGCGCGCGGCTCGATGAGACCCATTCAAGCCTGTAAACCCTCGTCGAGGCGCCGAGCCTCAGAGTGTCGCCATCCACCATGTCGACGGTCACGTTGGGCGGGATCTTGGTCCCCGAAACCCAAGTCCCATGAACTGCATACAAAAGCGAGTCAAATCAACGAACAACGACGAGAAGAAAAGACCGGGGTTGCAGGAGGAGAACGCACCAGAGGAGAGATCGGTGACGGAAAGCTTCCGCCGGAGGGGCACTAGGCGGGCGGCGACGTGGAAGCGGCTGATGCTGGGGTGGTCGACGACGACGTGGCAATCCGGATGCCGACCGAAGAGGACCACTTGCCCATCGTCGTCTTCTCGTCCTCCACGGCTGGGACTGACGGCGTCGCCGCCGGTCGTCGGCGGCGGCGACGGGGGAGGGGAGACGTTGAGGAAGATGCGCTTAAGAATGGTGTCATTCTTGAGTACGGAGAGGACAGCGATCTTGATCTCCTCCTCCTCCTCCGACGATTTCAATCTCTCCTCGTCCGCCATTAGGGATTCTTTCTTTCTTGGGTTTTACTCGTTTCTATATATATATATATAAAAGGAAATATAAATGAGATTGGGATATGAAAGGAAGGAAGAAGACCGTTGGCTGCATCTGCAACGGCTACGTGGGTCAGAATTTTAATTCTGTTCTTCAAATTTCAAAATGGCATTTCATTTTATCGGAAAACACTAATTTCACCGGGCTCGCCTGCGGGTCCGGTGACCGCTGGGGCCCACTATGAAACCATAGAACAGGTAAGCAAGCGACACGTACTTACCGCACCGTGTAGCCTGACGGGCCCTTACAGAGGAAGAGGTCAAGCACAGGTGCAGGATGGATGGGCCCCACGTTCCCGAGTTGGGGTGCGAGACCACCATCCTTGATTGGGTCTGGGCCTGCTGGGCCTGAGCCCCACGTTCCCGAGTTGGGGTGCGAGAGCCACCATCCTTGATTGGGTCTGGGCCTGGGCCTGGGCCTGGGCCTTGGTCCCTTGGTCGGTACAATTCCCTATTATAACTTCTCGGGATCTATGCTCTCCCAATTCCCTCTTCCAAACACGTTTTCTATCCATATTAGGTCTCAAATCTAAATTCGATTTTAATAAGTCCAGATTGACACGTGACAGTCCGGTAAGATCCAATCAAGATCCATGTCATGTACAGGAATATTCTAAAAATGGAAAGAAAAAAAATCTCACAAAAGATTCCTCTTCGTTAATTCAATATAAAAATATTAACTTAAGCATGAGAATCGAAGTCAGTACTGTCTATTAAGATTGTCGTACTCTTGTCGATTATTACTTGAGAGAGATCAAAAAATACATTTGATATCGATTATTCATATAGATCAACTGCAAAACATGCAGTCGAGTGCACTTTAATTCTCGGAGCATCCGAGTCTGTCTTCCGGTCATATCAGATGTCCAGACCATCAAATATATTATATATATTTTTACTTTGATAATTCGATTGCTAGACCTGTAATGTTGTCTAATCAACGACAGCAGGCATTATCGACTATTGAGACCAATCAAGCACAGACATCCGAACACAATTTGCTCACGATACGTCCGAGATTGAATTATTGCATACAAAGAAATGATTAGCCGTGTTGGTGATAGCAAAAGAGTTCGGGACTCAGCACAACATCGAGAGAGAGAGAGAGAGAGAGAGAGAGAGAGAGAAGAGAGTTTGGGCCTCTGCACAACATAAAGAGATAGAGAGAGAAAAGACTGACTTATTTCACACACAAAAATGATTAGCTCAGTTGATGATAACAAAAGAGTTTGGGACTCTGCACAACATAGAGAGATAGAGAGAGAAAAGACTGAATTATTGCACATAAAAAATTATTAGCTCTGTTGGTGATAGCAAAAGAGTTTGAGACTCAGCACAACATAGAGGAGAGAGAGAGAGAGAGAGAGAGAGAAGGCTGAAGTATCGCACACAAAGAAATGATTAGCTCTGTTAGTGATAGCAAAAGAGTTTGGGACTATGCACAACATAGAGAGAGAGAGAGAGAGAGAGAGCTAATCATTTCTATGTGTGCAATAATTCAGTCTTCTCTCTCTCTCTCTCTCTCTCTCTCTCTCTCTCTCTCTCTATATATATATATATATATATATATATATAGAGAGAGAGAGAGAGAGAGAGAGAGAGAGAGAGAAAGAGAAAGTGGTAGACAGTTGAATAATCGAAAAAGTAGTGTCAAACTTTATTTTGCTTTCTTTGTATTTTCAATGATACACTTAAAGCCCAATTCACATTTCTTTTCTTACGGGTGTAGTCAAAGTCATAAAATCCGAACCGAATCTATACAAAGTCGAGAATTAGATCCTCGATCGACTTGATTTCCTAATTGTTATATACAGTGTGAACTTTAAAAAGATTGAAATGCACTTAATTTATTTTTACACTTATTTTTGAAGAAAATTGATTTTTATTATAAGAATGAAAGAGAAGAAATTATTTTATATATGTTATTTTAATATATATATATATATATATATATATATATATAATAACTATTAGTTCCTCAAAAAGAAAAAAGGAGTCAAAATCTTGAGCCCATTATGTTCGAAGGTTACTTCTTGAGCACGAATTAGTTAGAGAATGAACTGTAGCATTGTGTGTCTTTCTCCTAATCTATCTTATTAGTCAAATTCTTTTATATTTTGTTACTCTTTTAATGGCAAATTTTCTAAAGAAAATCTCAAGTTTTTATCCTTTTTTTTTCCCTCACATAGATTTTTTTTAATGCTTTATTTTCATAAAATATTTTTTTATTTTTATATAAAAATATTATCCATGCCTCCACTCCATTGGTCGTTGGTCATTGCCCTACCCTCACTTTTTATCATTGCTTGTCACTTTTACTATCGCAAGATTCTCATTATTGATGCCTTTATTCCTCGAGTAGGTGACACCATCCGCCCTCGCCTCAATCATAATTGATGCCTTTGTTCCTCCCTCCCCCCACTCATCAATCACAATGGAAGCCATGGCTTGGATAACAAAACTCCATTGGATTCTCATGGTGACAACAAGCATAATAGAACAGAAATAACCATGACAAGATTGAGATGATGATCAATAGGATAGAAGCAAGGATAATATATCATCTTTCAAAAAATAAAAAAATATTATGCGAGAATAAAAAAAAAAGATGCTTTACTAGAAAAAAAAGAATAAGTTAGAACAGCATATCTTTTAAGAAAATTTATTTATACATTATTATTTTATTTTTATTTTTAATATAAAATATACCAAATGCAATGACTCGACCAGTCTAGTCTCCACCATTGTATATAGTTATAATATCAAGCAGACGAGTGTAATATTTGAAATTAGTGTCAAACAAGCATTTAAAATCTTGACTTCTTGCCATAATTATATATATATATATATATATATATATATATATATATATATATATATATATATATATATATATATATATATATATATATATATATATATATATATATATATATATATATATATATATATATATATATATATATATATATGCATCAAGATTGACGATCAAACCTCCCAAGACACAAGGCACTGACTTGATCATCATTAGTTTATCTCCATTGCCATCCTCTCTCTCTCTCTCTATATATATATATATATATATATATATATATATAGGGCTGGAAAACATCACAAGGATAGACTTGGGTTCATTCATTCTTATATTATTATATTATATCATCATATCAGGTCAGCTACTTTGACGGGGTCAAAAATCCACGTTGGTGTCACAGAAAACTAAGGATTCGCCGGCAGTAGGAGATCTTCGGAAGATGCCCCTATCACCGTCTTCCACATCCGATGAAAGCTCAACTCAGTGGGGTGGAGTCAGTGGGAGTGTGACGTGCGACTGCATTATTATCTTGAAATCTAAAGGAGACTTGCACCAGAAGCCTAATCACTCATGTTAATGTAACTGTTCTACCCTCTCCGGATGACACAAGGGAAGCATATTCAAAGATGGCAGCCCTTCGTCTTTTCCTAGAAGCCTCCTCCAGGCTGAGCGATGCGAGACAAGGCGATTCTCCGAGCACTTGGCGATGCGGGCGCTCGCGAAGATGCCAAATCCCCAGATTTCTCCCTGCACGCTAAAAATCTCGGTTAGGTGGAATCCGACTGGCTCCTGCCTCGTGCTGTGCTTCTTTGAATTGACTGCGATGCATTGAGGCATGTCGTGCGAGGAGGGGTGGTCGTCGGAGACGCTCCCATTACGTCCCCATTCGTGGCTTGCATTTAATGAAACGGGTGGAAAAGTCATGATCAGAACGCCTCGGTTGCTTCGTACCGTATGGAAGGAACACTCGACATGTTTCGAGGACATCTTATTTTAGTTCATACTTTGCTCCCCGAAGCAGATCTTGATGGGATACGGATGGCGTGTAAGTGAGGGTTGGATGGATGTCAGCACAGAAACTAGTCAAAGCTTTTTATCATCATGTGCAGAGCGTGGATTGGAAGAAGAACTATTCAGCAGCGTTGCCATTGCCCAAGTCATCTTTGAAGCAGTGTGAGTGGATGATTGGATAGGGCAGAATCTGGCAATTGGATCGTCATGCTGTGGGGGTTGGGGGATGTCAGGTAGCACAACTTTTTCGTTGTATTTTCCTGCATGCATTGCGTAGGATCAGTATGTGGAATATTTTGCGTCTCGGAGGAGATGAAGTTATCCACGTCCTTTGGATGACTCTTATCCTCTGTTTCTTTCTACTGTCTTTATTTAGCAGCCATCTAAGAATTATCCAAAGTATTTACATTCACTACTACTGTAGTGAAGTGATGCTTCGACGATGTTAGCTCATGATAGCCCTCATAAGATTCGTAAGGAGGAAAATACTCATACGATTTACCACATGCTTACCCATAGGAGTCCAAAAGATCGTTTAGGATGATTATAAATTATATTTCCTATAGAATCTTCATAGAAATATTTTATCTCTCTAATATTAGATATAAAATACATATCCTCAAAGAGAGATGCTGAAATTGAGAAAATGAATTCACAAAAATTGATCTCGAGATTAACTAGAGATCAGAAAGCCTTTTTTTAATTTCGATCTTAGTTTAGGTTTATGATTAGGTTGATAAGGACATGAATGATATTTTCTCCCAACACATAATATACGATCAGAAGGATTCATTTCATCACATTATAATGATTAATCTTTTTTTGCCTAATCGGTAAAGATCAAAGCTTCTAAAACAAGTGATTCTAATAAATAAAATAAATTATATATATATATTTATATATAATTTAGCTCATGATAGATAGCCATCGCCTATCATGCAAGCGCAACATAAGATTCATAAGGAGAAAAATACTCATACGACTTATCATAGATTTATCCATTCGGATAGGAGTCCAAAAGTCGTTTAGGATGATTATAAATCACATTCCCTATAGAATCTTCATAGAAATATTTTATTTCTCCAATATTAGATATAACATACATACCCTCAAAGAGAGGTGTTGAAATTAAAAATATAGATCCACAAAAATTGATCTCGGGATTAACTAGAGCGTTAGAGGGATCAAAAAATCTTTTTCAATTTCGATCTTAGTTTAGGTTTAGGATTAGACTGATAAAGACGTCAACGATATTTTCTCCCAACAAATAATATATTATATGTTTCAATTTTATCGATCAGAAGGATTCATTCCATTACATTATAATGATTAATCTTTTTTTGCCTAATTGGTAAAGATCAAAGCTTCTGAAACAAGTGATCCTAATATATATATATATATATATATATATATATATATATATATATATATATATATATATATATATATATATATATATATATATATATATATATATATATATATAATTGACGCATAATATGGAATAGAATATCTTTTTAAGACTTCAATTTTATTAGTATGGGTGTATTGATATGAGAAAGAAAAGGTGGATGTGAATGTATCGAGATTCATAGGAAAAGAAAACAACCAAAGAATGCAGTGACATTTGCATACAAAAGTACGGCTGCCATCAAGAACACCAACTCTCGCGTGGCCGAAGGAGCTTTGGCTGCCGCGCCGACTTCGTCACGTCGAGCATCGCCATGCAGAGACGGTGATTAGATTCCGGTCTTGCCAGCACAAAGATATTGTCCTCCCGTCGTCTCCCTCCGCGATCCCAAACCCGCTGTTGCTGACATGCTCGATGCTCGAGAAATGGCTCCTAATCTTCAGCAGAAGCTTCGCCTGGCTCACCGACCTCGAACTCAGCTTCATTCCTCGATACCCAACGCTCCCCATCCTCCCCTTCCACGTAGGATCCCCCACCTTCTCCTGGTGCGAGCTCTTCCCCATGGCGGCCTTGATCTCTCTCCCCAGATGGTTCTTCTCGATGCTCAGCCTCTCCGTGCTCTCCGCGGGGAGGCAGTCGTGCAGCGAGTGGAACATGGCCGCGAAGTAGTTCAGAGAGTCCACCATCCTCGCCAAGAAGCTTGCAGGGCCTCGGCTGTCTTCCTTCTCCACCAAGACCACCACGGCTCGTGGATTCAGCGAGCGGATGGACATCAAGGTCGCAAGCATCTCCGACGAGCTCTTCAGGGTCTGCAGGTAGAAGACCAAGTTCACGGCGAGAGTGGCGTCCTTGTCGATCTTGAGATCATTAGCGGTCGAGCCTCTCAGAAGCCCTTGGAACACGAACTCCAGATTGCTGCAGCCCTTGCAGAAACCGACGAGCCTCGTCTCGGTTTCCTCCAGCTCCTCCGTGCTCCCGCCGAACCCTGTCAAGCGCAGGGAGATCGGGCTGCTCGTCGTGGCCTTATCGCAGAGGGATTGGATCAGGGAGGGCCACTGGAAGCCGTAGGACACGTCGAAGTCTATCACGTGGAGTCTTCCGCCGTTGTGCTGCTGCTCCGCCTCGAAGGCCTCCATTATGGTCTGGTTGGCGGTGAAATGAGCGAACTGGAAGTAAGGGGAAGCCCGGTAGAGGTCGGTGAAGGCCGCGAATTCCTCTTCGGCAGTCGGAGGCGCCATGACGGACTGGTAGAGCGGGGAGGCTTCCGGCAGGTTCCGGGCGGCCAGGCCGTCGGCGAAGTAGGCCATGACTCGCTGCATCGGGTCGCCGTGCAGGGAAGCGTGCCGGTACAGCTCGACCAGGGCGTCCATCGCGGCGCTGGCGCGACCGGCGTCGACGGCGGCGGCGGCAGCGAGAAGCAGGTGGACCAAGCGCTGGTCCCTCTTGTCCTCCGGGCTGCTTCTCCTGGCGTCTACTCTCAGCATGTCTTCTCTGGCCTGGAGCAAACCCAACAGCTTCCTCTCCTCCGCGTCTTTCGCCTTCCTCTTCCCGACGGCGGCATTAGAGCGCCGAGTGCTGCCGACGCCGAGGCCCAAGCTGAGGAGCTCCTCTCCGATGCCTTGGCCTTCCTCTTCCATCGTATCTCGAGGGAAAAAGGCGAAGCTTTAGGAGAAGTTGGGAGGGAGTTTCATGGGGAACCTGTTGCGTGTGATCGAATGAGAAAGGGAGAAGAAGGGAGTGGGGGTGTGCGTCTCGTTTGACGGCAGAGGAGAGGAGGAGGAGGAGGAGGAAGAGGTATCTTCTTCTTCTCATGTCATTATCCTTTTTGGTTTTCGTGGAGTCGGAGTTATCGTGTCTCGGATTCCCAGGTCGAGACGGTGGGCTGCTTCATTCCCTGCTGTTGGCAGCCATCTTTTCTTTTTCTCCACGGTGGGTCGGAGGAATTGCGGGTGGAAAGAATGGAACGGTTCAAAAGATGCCATGCGACAGTCGACAAAGGGGAGAGAGGTGGCGAAGCAGCGCGGAATCATCACTTTGGTTTGACACGGCTTGTCGTCTTGTCCCGTTTCCTGGAAGCAGATCCCCTCTCGGTCTCGGCTGCCGACCTTTTCCAACCTGACAACAAAAAAGGAGGTTTGGTCAGCTGCAAATGGGAGAGGATCTTAACTATTTTTTTGACTCTTATAATTCTATCTATACCTATCAAATTAAGACGATAAATGTTGGTAGACTTGATCAAGGGATGTCACTTTGCTGGGACAGCTCTTCCAGTCATGGAGTGGGAAGCAGAAATGAGATCGATGATGATGATGATGATGATGTGTGCCAGGCATGAGACCAACATGGCCCTGATGCTTCCCTGTATCATGTGTTGCATCTGGGAGACATGTGTCCTTGATCATGAAATTTTCGATGCGGGGCTACTACAACTGCAAGAATGAAGGTTATATATACCATTGATAATTGAAGGCTGTAGCAATAGATTCACAACCACGATAAAGCAATGGACCAAAGTAGAATGAGGAAATTGAGACCACTAGCTGCTGATCTGACTATCGAATTACACATGTATACTAATTAACCTTTCTTATATTCTAATTTGTAAAGCATATGTGTCCTGTCTCCTCTCAACAATTTCTTTTAATCTATTGTAACCATCTCATGCACTTCATACATTTGATGTTAATTCTACTAACTCAACAACCTATACTTTCTCTATGCTTCATGCTTGAACCTCATCCCAAATGTACATATCAATTAAAATAATATCAACATACATTGTGCACAAAGGAATTCTACCATGAATATACTTGGCAAATCCATTCATCAACAGACTAAAAGGGAAAATGCCTAAAAATTTGATTCTGCCTGCTTATAGAAAATTTGCTAGACACTCCATGTCCTAACATTGCATTCGATTTCATATCATAACATGGATCTTGAATGATTAAACATCTTTTTCTTTTATTAAATCTGCCATATTATATTTTCTAAAGAAAACATGATTCTGAATCCATAAAACCCCAGGGACCAGTAACTACAAGATACAGTATGGTTTTACTGCAACCCTCTTTTATCTGACATTGGAGGGTGAAAAGATAGCACAAAAGGCATGTGAATGCTGAACCAGAAAATTCAACTGAAAATCTATATTGTGAATAGTAGTTCAAGCATTTGTTGTGGTTAGTAATCCACAAATTGTGCTAACCAACAATTTATAGCAGTTTTCAGAACTTGAGAAAGACGCACAGCAAGGTTCAACTTAATAGGAGAAAATGTATCGAATAGCACAGGTTCTACATGTGTAATAAGAGAGCCTGTTCTATGGCAAATGTTGAACTAGGCCACATGTTGAAGTTGTTCACCATATAATCCGGATGTCTTCCATAATAAGCTTGCCAAGAAAGCCAAGGGAGCTAGCTTCTTTAGATTGTTAGCTGTGTAATATGTTTGATCCTGAACTCTAGCCGTTGAAATGAGTAGCCTGAGTCAAGTTCCTTGAGTCTTGCCCAGGTTTCATTGTTCCACCACTTGTTTATCATCCGATGCCAGTATTGGCATGCCCACTTTTACCAGGAATGTCCCTCAGAAACCTGCATAGGTTGCTTAGTGTTCAATAAAGTTATGAAAACCATATTACAATGTAGGATGTACTACAGCTAATCAACATGAACTCTCCCAATCTCCCTTACAAGGAGATTATATTGAGCTTCAAGCAAAAAAGCAATGAAAGTAGTATTAAGCCTCAAAAGTATTTCATCGGAATGAGTAGTTCTTAAGGACATTCAAATAACCAGACGTGGCAAAAGAACAAGTCGAAATTTGGTCACAGAAAATGTGGACAATGGTGATTAAATCCTAGATTGCCAAAGATGACAAGTCGAGCAAAATTCTTTTCTTCTTCTAGCATGGACCGAGTCCATGGCTAAAGTTCCAGACCAAGATACTACTATTATTACAATAAAGGCATCAACTACAGCGAGTCAGAGACCAAATTCATTGTGAGGGTAAGGTCTATATTTCCTGTGCATCTTGAACCATCAAAAAAGAAACAAGCTTCCTGACAACCTATACCTGTCCCACAATTGTACATGTTGCTATTCATGAATGCAAAATTGAAAATATTGGCTATTGACTGACAAAATGCAAACTAATTTCCCTTGCAACTGCATGAAACCAGGAAGTTACACCATTCCAAAACGACTTTAAATGTCTAGATTCTAGAATATTATTAAATATTGAATCATTAACATGAAACACAACACCACAGGTATGACCCAGGTCTATTGGACCATACCAAGCATGAACACATTAAACACCAAAGAAGCTGCTGAATAATGCAGTCTTTGTGATGAAATTCTCAAAATTTAACTCCAATATCCTTTACATTGCATATTTTTGCCACTTCCCAATATATACAACTTCTTAAAGCAAAAGAAAGTCAACTCTACAAGTACAGAAAAAAAAACCAGTACATCTAACAAGCATTTTTAGTAATTAGGATTACTGCAAGCCACCGAACAAACATACCCAATAGTGCCAAATGAACAAAATATACAACAGGGCTTAAGACCAGGGAACCCTATAGATAAGGATCATATTCATATAAAGTTGAAAAAGATCTCTGAAGTACATATGCTGGCTGCTAGGCTGTTAAAATTACCACGGTTTCCTTCTCAGAAGATTTTGGAGAGATTGGTGATCTACTTTCATATCTTGGATTATTCTATAATACCATTCAGTTGGAAGCTATGGAAGCAATAAACTTGTGTTCTTCAGAAGAACCAACTCTGAATCTAAGGATCTTATCAAGAGTACTTGATAATTTCTTATTAATGGAAACATAGCTCCACCATGGTAGGTGAAAGATATCATTTTATCTGTTGTTGAGAGCAACGAATTCAATTTCATTTATTGGGCCTATACTGGTCCAGGCTTGGAACAACATAGATTTGTTAAATAACAGCATATACAAATAATATATAGCCAAAAAAATTGGCCACCAAAAAAAACCTAATTTAGGATTCTTTCTCATCTTTTCTTAGCATATACAATCAACATTGATAACGATAAAAGTGATTTAAATCTAAAAAACAATAAATTAAATCAAAACATATATCTAGGCCAGATCTTCAAGG